>NC_135305.1:13839588-14564506 GCF_048772815.1 Callospermophilus lateralis | reverse complement strand
TTAAAATGGTAAATTTTCTGGGTATTTCACCCCAATAAAAGGAAAAAAAGAAAATATATTAAGGACTGCTTAAGTGCGGGATTAGAAACCTGTAGAATGGTGGGTGTAGATCTGATTTTACACTGAAGGGCATTCAAATATCACTACCTACAAGTCTTTTCTCTTGGACTGGTCAGTTTTCCATAGGCAAGAATTCTATAATCTCTAGCCAGGGTCCTCTTCACAGTACATTAAATGTTGTTAAGTACAATGTTCTAGCTCATTTATATGTTCAATGTATGTACCTCTCTTCCCTGACTCAAGCACAGTTAGTTTAAGGCAGAGATTTAGGACCTTTTAAAAAAATTTCTATATCCCCAGGAGCATTCATAGTATTGTGCTATCATTACCGTGCAAATGTTAGAAGGCACCCAATAAGTATCTGTTGAATGAATGAACCAACTACTTGTGCAGGACTGTATTTCAGAAACTACATAAAGCTCAGATCTTTAAATTATCACATGTGTAATCTTATTCTCATTTTATGAGGTAGGACACAGGGAGACTAGGTAAACTGTCTGCAGGAACTAAGGTCCGAATGAGATTAAAAAATGGGGTCTATGTGACCTCACTGGCTCAAGTTAATCATTGTATTTTATGGCCCTCTATGTATGCCTGTGTATATATGTATACATATGTGTACATACACATACACACACACACACACACATATATATACACACACATATTTTCATAAGCACTAAATATAGCTAAAAATTGTGTAGTATAAGAATCTGTTACTTTACCACATGGTAATGTCATAACCCTTGAGTTATGATCTGACATATAATTTGAATATATTACCCAAATTTATGTGTCTAATTCTAAAAAGAAACCAACCAAATAAAATGTACCTAGTAAAAGATCCACAAATCATGTCAAGAACAATGGTTGAAGAAATTAGAATTATTTAGCCCAACTATGGGTAAGGGTGGAGGGGCACAAAGGCATGACAAAGGTAGAATAAGACCATAGACTTCTGCATTAGATAATTGCCCTCTTTATTAGCAGTGTCACCTTGGGTAAGTCACCTTAAGCTTTGTTTATTCACCTGCAAAATGGGGATAACAAAAATACCTACCACCTAGCATCTAGCCCAAAGTAATGATAAGGATTAAACTAACAAATGCATTTAACACAGTACTGGGCACACATTAAATCAAAGTTTTGTTGCTATTATGATCAGTCTTTAAATAGTAAAAAGTCTTAAAGAGTATGTGTGTGGAGGAGGAGATGAATCACTACTATTGAAAGACATGGTTACTGCTGCAAATGTATTATATTTGAGCAAGGGGGGAAAGTCCCCAAGACATAGAAATGGGTGTGAGGCAAACTGCTGCTTGTAGTCTAACTCTGATTATCAAAGAATTATCGGTTTCAATAGGACTATTTATATCTTCATGACTCCTTTGCTGGCATCAAAAGTCATCCAAGTAAAAGGGATAGCATGAGATATTAGAAAAAGTAACTAGTATCCAGATAAGAATTCTAGTCCTACCATTGATCCTAACTAGTAGTGTGATGGGGGATAAGCCATAGGAATGGAATAGAACAGGAGGAAAAGAATAGAACAGTTTATTAGCTGACTGGAATCCAAACTTCCAACATTTATTTTACCCTGTTTAGATTGGGGTTGAGGGAGGTGGCAGATGGTGCTGGGGATTGAACACAGGACTTGTGTATGCTAGGCCAAGGCTCTATCACTGCTACAGCCCTCCATTCTAAGATTTATTTCAGAAATGCACTTTCTCATAAAATAATGAAGGTTTTTCTTTAAAAAAGCAATTATAGTACTAAATTAGAAATTTATTTGGAGTCTTTCAATCTATGCTTTAAAATCCCTGCCATTTGGAGCCAAATGGTAATCTAATCATTTATTATTTAGTTATCTTCCTATATGACTAGTGATTACAGCTGAATCACTAGTCATATAGTACTACTGTGAAGTAAAGGCAGCGGAGAGCAATGGTGTGCACTGGGTACTGTAGAACCTGAGTGCCTAGATTCCACAACAGCTGGCTCACTATGGAAGCTGGCTGATTTCCAGAAGGAAACTAAGGTCAAGAAGGCTTATCTGTGATTACAATAGTACCTATTATTTCACAGGATTAAGACTTAACACAACGACTAACTCTCTATATAAATTTACAATCATGATCAAGTCTTGATACAAACTTCAAGGAACTATTATCAAAAAAAAAAAAGCAATGTTGGGCTATTTCAAGATGATACAATTTTTTTTTTCTATGAGGAAGAAAAACCAATTGTAGGGGCACTTATTCTAGAAAAGATATTTTACAAAAATTCCTCATTTTCCAATATGGTCACTAGTTTTTGTTGACAGCAAAAACAGTGTGCTTTCTCTCTTTTAAAAATTCTTTATTCAGAGAAATATTTTAAAGTTTAAAGAGGACTTCCTCCTTACTTTTGACATTTTCTAAATTATAAAACAGTGCTTGCATATTTTAACAAGTGAAACAAGACTAAGACTATAATAAAGTCAAAGCTAATTCTCTCTTCCAGTATCTATTGCTAATCCCAGACCCTACAAGAATCAAGATCAACACTACAAAACTTTTTACAAATTCATTATTTTTCCTTTAAAAAATTACTACAAATATGATACTCAAAAGCTTACCTCCAGGTATATTGATGGTGGATTATGCTCCCCACCGAATTTGTCCAATAGGGCCTCTATATGTTCCTGTGTCAACTTAATCATTTGTTTGATATTCCACACCTAAAAAAAATATATATTTTAAAAGAATAAAGATAAATAAAGATCATTTAGTATATCCCAGGCCCTCCATCAAAAAGGTAAATGTAAATGTTTAGGGTTGATATGTAACCTTTAATGTTCCCTTTTGACTCATGTGGAAAACAAATATATATGTATTTAAAACATACAAATACACATAAATATTATATAAAACATTTTGACATTTTTCCCACTAAATAATAATGCCTCAAAATTCTTCCCACATTAGTACACCTCTATTTCACTCCTCCTTAATGGCCGAATAAATGTTCATTTTATAATCTTTCTATATTACTGCTAATTTCAATGATCTCCACACTTCAATGGTAACCAGGGTTAGGTGAACACGATAATTTTAAGAAAATCAAAATTTCCAGATCCTCAGTTTTCCTCTGTACTGTACTCTCCTTAACTGATTTGCTTAAGGACTAATTCTGGGCTGGGGATGTAATTCAGTGACACTGCTGGCCTAGTATGCATGAGGCGCTGAGTTCCATTCCCAGAACTGCAAAAACAAAACAAAACAAAACACACACACTAACCTCCTCCTTCAAAAAACAAACCAATGGGCTGGGGATGTGGCTCAAGTGGTAGCACGCTCACCTGGCATGCGCGGGGCACTGGGTTCGATCCTCAGCACCACATACAAATAAAATAAAGATGTTGTGTCCACCGAAAACTAAAACAAAATTACATCTTAAAAAAAAAAATTAAAAAACCACAAAAAACAAACCAAAACAAAAAAAGCAGAACTAGTTCTTCTTGCCCACCTCCCCTATTAAAATCATCATTTAAAAGAAAGGTAAAGTTCTTATCCATCTCAAATACTGCTAAAATGCACTACTCTGAGATGTAAAAACTACAAAGTATCTCATAAATAGATCATTAAAGGAGGGGAAATTGAAAAGGGAGAAAAGATAAAAATTAAGGGAAACACCTGTTTTATCAATGAAATGAATTTCTGTAAGGTCCCAAGTCTTATTCATTATCTAGCCATTCAGCACAGAATTCAGAAGTCTAAGTAGTTATAACAAAGGCTCATATTAACATATTTTGGGGGGTTGGTGGGGGGGTACTGGGGAATGAACTCAGGGGCACTCAACTATTGAGCCACATTCCCAGCCCTATTTTATATTTTATTTTGAGACAGGGTCTCACTGAGTTGCTTAGTGCCCTTGCAATCCTCCTGTCTCAGCCTCCTGAGCTGCTGGGATTACAAATGTGCGTCACTGTGTGCGGCAACACATTTGTTTTAAGATAACATAAAAAGGTCAGAACTTTTTTCTTGATGAACGATATTGTCCAATTTATCTAGTTTCACAGAGAGAACTGGCTTACAAATTATGTGACAGTCTTATGTATAAACCAAATATTTCAATCTGAAGTTTTTAAGGTGACCCAAAAGTGTATTTAACATTATAAATGCAATACTCAGTAGAAATTATGGCCTTTTAAACTATTAAAGTTATGATGAAAAGATGTGATGCCAGGAGTGATGGTGTGCACCTGCAGTACCAACTACTCAGGAGGCTGAGGCAGGAGGATCACCTGAGCCCAGGAATTTGAGGCCAGCCCAGGCAATATATTGAGACCTCATTTAAAATTAAAAAAGCACTATACCTAAAAAAAGAATAAATAAATAAATATTTTAAAAATTTTTTAAAAGTACAAAGGGAAATAAATGAATAGAGGGTTTAAAAATCCTTTAATAATTAATAATTCCCATACTAGAGTACATTTATGTTATTCCATTTTTATCAACCTCAATGCTTCAATGAATAGTTCTGAACTACCTTTCTGGGCAAATATGCAAGTCTTCAATATTTAGGTAAAGGATTCATGGATAGAAGGGTTTTTTTCCCCCTCCTTCCTATTTTTTTTCTACCCCCGCCCTCCCTTTCTTCCTTTTTCATTCCTGGTAATTGAACACAGGTCCTCACACAGGTTAAGCAAGCGTTCCAACGCTGAGCCACAACCCCTACCCCATATATTTAAAATTTTAATAAATATGCCAAATGTCTCTCAAAAGAAGAAATGTCAAAAGCTATACTCCTATCTACATGGTATGAGCCCTTTTCTCCACAAACCTTACCAACATTAGGCATTAACAAACTTTCTAAAAGGGATATAAGGGGATTGGGTTGTTGTAATTTGCATTTTCTAGAAAGTTGGGTGTTACTGGCCACCCGTGTTGTTAAGAAAATTCTTTATATTGTACTCCCCTTTGTTCTACAGGGTTGTCTTTTCTTGTTGATTAATTTCTTATCTATAGATACTCTTTATTCTGGATGGTAATCCTTATTTTTCTACAAATATTATAGTCTTTCAGTTGTTTTACATTTGGCCTTTTTTTTTTTTTGTACCAGGGCTTGAGCTGAAAGCAGGGCTTAACCAATGAGCTATATCCCCAGCACCTGTTTATTTTGAGATACATTCTTGCTAAATTACTGAATACCCTGCTAAATTGCTGGGGTTGGCTTGGAATTTGCAATCTGCCTTGGCCTCCTGAGTTCCTGGAATAATAGGCATGTGCCACTGTGCCTGGCTTCACTTTGTTCCTCTTAACAAAATGATTCAAATGCACATTAAAGCTTGAGAAGTGATGACAGAAGTTTTAAATTTTTTCTATTGTTAGATATTATAACATTTTCTTTTATGATGACTTTGTTAATTTATTTCCCAAAAGGGCAAATTAGATGTCTTCTTTTCTCTAGCTATGCTTATTTCCTAGGCAATGTCATCTAATCTTGTGACTTTATACGTCTACTATGAACATATTTAGTCCAAATTTTAACATCCAGCTCTGTCTTCTCTCAACTCTTTCCAACTGCCTACCGAACATCTCTACTAGAATAACTAATAGACACCTCAAACTTAGCATGTTCAAAACCTAACTTCTGATCTTTTCACCAACTAAAACTAGGGGTTTTTTTAGTTATTTTTTTACTCAGAAAATGACAAACTTCATTTCTTTGAGTTGCTAAAACCATCCTTGACTCTCGTTTTCAAAACTGACATCTAATCCATCTCCAAATCAAAAAATATATTCACTTTCTCTACCATTACCACCTTAGTCTAAGTCAGTATAATTTCTCTTAATTTACAGCCAATTGTCTCTGAAGGCCACTCCTATTTCATGCTTAGAATGAAATAGTAGGTAATCTTTTTAGTTTTCACTTTTAAAATATATCTTAGTTTACACATAGTACAATATTTATGGGATACATATTTATGGAGTATAATATGAAATTTTAATACATGTACATAACGTTCAATGATTACATTAGAATGACTGGTATATCTATCACCTCCGACATATATCACTGCTTTGTTTTGAGAACATTCAAAATTCTATTGGTTATTCTGAAATAGTAAGTTAATTATTGTCATAGTTAGCCTATGTGCCATAGAACTTCATTAAGCTTAGTCCTCCTATCCAACTGTACCCACATATTCACTAGCCATCCTCTCTTTATCCCTACTCCCCCATGCTCTTCCCATTACTCTATTCTTTACTCCTTTCAGAGCAATTTTTAGATCCTATCTGTGAGGATGTGTGATATTTGGTTTTCTGTGCCTGATTTATTTAACATAATGTTCTCCAGTGCCATTCATGTTGCTACCAACGACAGAATTTTGTTATTTTTATGGCTTAATAATATTCCACTGTGTATACCCAAAACTACAACTAGAGATTACCTGTCAATCTTTTGCTCAAAATGCTTCAATAGTTTCCCAAGTAAAAATCACCAACGCCTTTATGGAAGTCTAGAAGGTATTACATGATCTGGCCCTCTGCTACTTGTTTATCCTGATCTTTTACTGTTTTCCCCTTCTTCCTTTGACTAAATCTCACTTGGTCTTTTAAACATGCCAAGTATAATTCCAATGCAGGAATTTGCATGTACTATTCCTTTCATCTGGAGTACTCTTTCCTTAAGATTTCTTTTTACATGGTTTGTGAGCATACCAAGTTCATTCATCTCTTTATTCCAGTGTCACCTTAACAGAAGGGCAGCGGTTTTTGTCTTGTTTTGTTTTCTGATATACTCCCAGCACCTAGAACAGTGCTTAGCATATTGTAAGCACTCAAATATATATGCTAAGAAAATGAATACTCGGTTTAGATCTTCCCTCTATGTAAGTTCACTGACAATCTAGGCAAAAATGCTTTGTGAGTCAGGATTTTATATCTTTTAATTGATTACATTTTTTAGGTTTATTTAGCTAATTGAAGATCAGAAATATGGTTATTCATCTTTTCGTGCCCTCGTCACTTGGTGTCTTAGTCATAACAGAGATTCAATTAAAACAAAACATTTAAGCTATTTTTAGAACAGGGTATAAAGAATAAAAATTAATCCCAGTTCAGTGGTTCTTCACTTTGCCCAGTAAATTCAGGAGTATATTATACACAGTCTTCCCCCTCCCACAAAAGTTCTTTACCTAGAACACATTTTCACTTGGCATTAACAACTGCTTCCCTAATATATGGGAAAGAGAAAGGGAAAAAAAATAATTGTGGCAGGGGGTAGGAATGAACATGGGGGAAATGAAGAGACCGAGCTAATTATGTACTTTTCTTTCTAGGAACCAAAAAATAAGACTGTTTGGGGAGGGCAAGGTAGGGCCATACCATGAGAGTTGGAAGTTGCGTTTTTTTGGTTTTTAATTTTTAATATTTAGTATTCAGTTTTAGGTGGACACAATATCTTTATTTTATTTTTATGTGGTGCTGAGAATCGAACCCAGTGCTTCATGCGTGCCAGGCGAGCACTCTACCACTTGAGCCACAACCCCAGACCAGAAGTTGCATTTCTTATTTTTGTAAAAGAAAGTAATTTTATATCCAAATAATGGAGAAAAACTATAATGATCCTAGTTGAAATTAGGAATGATGAGTTTGGGAGAAAAATTATTTCAATTTCCCAGAAGAGTAAGAGAAAGAACTTTGATGATTCTTACAAAATGAGGTACATTAAAAAGTAAAGTAAGGTATTTGTGTAAAGCTAACAATAGGATACATAGTTTGGACTTAAATGACTTCTAGGAAAAAGATGAGTATTTGTTAAAATGATCCTAAAAGTGAATGAAAAAAAAATTTAAAGCTTTGAGAAAGTACCTTGATCTCTTTGGTAGGCAGCAATTAAAACCAGACAAGTTTAATTAACAAATGATCATTTCTAATGGTTTCACAACTGGCAATATCCCTCTCTATAAAAAAACTAAGGCTAAGGAGCTAGGATCTGTAATCCCAGTGACTTGGGAGACTAAGGCAGGCAGGAGGATCACAAGTTTGAGGCCAGCCTCAGTAATTTAGCGACACCCCTGCAACTCAGCAAGATCCTATCTTAAAAAGAAAAGAAAAGAAAAGAAAAGAAAAAGGACTGATGGACTGGGGGTATGGCTTGGGTTAAAAAAACAAAAACAAACAAAAAACAACCCTGGGATCCAATACTAACCTCTCCCACTGGAAAAAAAAAAAAAGAGAGAGAAAATTTTTTAAAAGCTTTGCTCAGAAAATGATTATGTTAAAACATAAATGCAGACAACTGATATGGAATACATTGAATGGTTGCTACAGCACAATAAAACTATAGCCACTAGCTCTTCTCATCTCTATAAAAAGGTATCAAGTTCAGATTATGATGACTGGCTTCTATCCATCCAACTTTGAAAGAAAATATAATTGTGATTGTGTGTGTGTGTGTGTATAAAAAATTCTTAAATTCATTTTATGAAGCTAGCCAAACATAGATGTCAAAACTTTGGACAAAGACTAGTAGAAAAAAATAAAGCCACAAAATAATCCAATCTATGGAGTAAAAAAGCTCTTAAATTTAATCTTTGGATTATATTTAAGGTACAGAGATAAAGAGATATAGATATAAAAATATCTACATATGTAAATTGCAAGGATAGTTAACTAGTTGGGAATAACATAATACTTAATAGGTCAAAGGGGAAAATCACATGACCATTGTAATAACCAAGACACACAGAGACCTAAAATGAAAAAAAAAAAAATGTTGGAAGAAACATGGTACTGAAATCAAGGAGGTCAGGGCATCAATGGGGGCGATGGTGCAAGGGTGGGATCAGAATAATCCTGAAAAACAGAAAAGGAATCTAATCAGCTTGGCAAAGAAACTAAAGCTAATAAACTGCAGATCAAAATATGATGAAATTTCTACTGAAATAATTCTAGAAGAACCTCTCCAAGCTTAAAGACAACAAATATGAAAGAAGGAAAAAATTACAAAGACTTGAATTTTTGAGTTGGGGTGGTAGTACATATCTGAAATCCCAGCTTTTCAGGAAGCTGAGAACAGGAGGACTGCAAATCTGAGGCCAGCCTGAACAGTTTAGGGAGACCTTGCCTCAAGATTAAAAAATATATATATATATATTTTAAAGACTGGGGATGTAGCTCAGTGGTAGAGTACTTGCCTACCATGTGTAAGACTCTGGGCTCTATACTGGGTACTCTCCCAGTACCCAAGTGACTTGAATCTTGAATCATATAGTCATTAAAATAAAAACCTCAGGTGAGGTAAAAAGATAGAACTGAAGAATGATTTTGAAAAGATTAGCCAAAAGTCAGAGATAAATGGATTGCAGATACAAATAGTACTAGTGGGCTGGGGTTGTGGCTCAGAGGTAGAGTACTCTCTAGCACATGCAAAGCCCTGAGTTCAATTCTCAGCACCACATAAAAATAAATAACATAAAGGTATTGTGTCCAACTAAAACTAAAAAATATTTTAAAAAGAATATTTTCCAAACCAGTTGATAATTAAAAATACTGAGTTTATGGGCTGAGGTTGTGGCTCAGTGGTAAAGTGCTCGTCTAGCACCTGCGAGGCCCTGGGTTCTATCCTCAGAACTACATAAAATCAACTTAGTGAAAGATCTATACATTGAAAACTACAGAACCCTAAAGAAAGAAATCAAAGAAGACCTTAGAAGATGGAAAGATCTCCCTTGCTCTTGTTTAGGCAGAATTAATATTATCAAAATGACCATACTACCAAAAACACTACACAGATTTAATGCAATTCTGATCAAAATCCTAATGGCATTCCTCATAGAAATAGAAAAAGCAGTCATGAAACTCATCTGGAAAAATAAGAGACCCAGAATAGCTAAAGCAATCCTTAGCAGGAAGAGTGAAGAAGGTGGCATCACTATACCAGACCTTAAACTATATTATAGAGCAAAAGTAACAAAAACAGCATGGTATTGGCACCAAAACAGACTGGTAGACCAATGGTATGGAATAGAGGACACAGAGACTAACCTACAAAATTACAATTATCTTATATTAGACAAAGGTGCCAAACCATGCACTGGAGAAAAGAGAGCCTCTTCAACAAATGGTGCTGGGAAAATTGGAAACCATATGCAACAAAATGAAATTAAACCCCTATCTCTCACCATGCACAAAACTCAACTCAAAGTGGATCAAGGACCTAGGAATTAAATCAGAGACCCTGTGTCTAATAGAAGAAAAAGTAGGCCCTAACCTCCATCACGTCAGATTAGGTCCAACTTCCTTAATAAGACTCTTATAGCACATGAATTTAAACCAAGAATCAATAAATGGGATGGACTCAAACTAAAAAGTTTCTTCTCAGCCAAAGAATCTGTGAGGTAAATAGAGAGCCTACATCTTGGGAGCAAATCTTTACCCTTCACACATCAAATTGATCTCTAATCTTTAGGGTATAGAAAGAACTCAAAAAGCTAAACATCAAAAAACAAATAACCCAATCAATAAATGGGCCAAGGGCCTGAATAGACACTTTTCAGAAGAGAATATATAATCAATCAACAAATATATGAAAAAATGTTCATCATCGCTAGCAGTCAGAGAAATGCAAATCAAAACTACTCTAAGATTTCATCTCACTCCAGTCAGAATGGCAGCTATTATGAAGACAAACAACAAGTGTTGGTGAGGAGTGGGGGAAAAGGTACACTCATAAATTGCTGGTGGAACTGCAAATTGGTGCAAACAATCTAGAAAGCAGTATGGAGATTCCTTGGCAAACTGGGAATGGAACCACCATTTGACCCAGCTATCCCTCTCCTTGGTTTATACCCAAAGGACTTAAAAACAGCATACAACAGGGACACAGCCACATCAATGTTTATAGCAGCACAATTCACAATAGCTAACCTGTGGAACCAACCTGGATGCCCTTCAGTAGATGAATGGATAAAAAAAATGAGCATATATACACAATGGAATATTACTTAGCTATTAAAGAATAAAATCATGACATTTGCAGGTAAATGGATGAAGTGGGAAAAGAAAATGCTAAGTGAAGCTAGCCAATCCCCCAAAAACCAAATGTTGGTTTTCTCTGATATAAGGAGGCTAATACATAGTGGGGTAGGGAGGGGGAACATAGGAGGAATAGACAAACTCTAGATAGGGAAGAGGAGTTGGAGGGTAAGGGAGGGGGCACGGGGTTAGAAATGATGGTGGAATGTGATGAACATCATTATCCAAAGTAGTGTATGAAGACACAGATTGATATGAATATATTTTGTATACAACCAGAGATATGAAAAATTATGCTCTATATGTATAATATGAATTGTCATGCATTCCACTGTCATATAAAAAATACAAATATTTAAAAAATAATAAATAAAATAAATGTATTGTGTCCAACTACAACTAAAAACAAATATTAAAATAAAAAATTACTGAGATTAAAGGAGTACACTAAAAACCTGGTCATGAGAGATAAAGCTAACTCCAAAAACAACACAAGGTTGAGGTGAAAGAGCAGAAAAGTTCTCAAAGTCAACCAAAAAAAAAAAAAGAAAAACAAGTTAGACTGATGGCTTCTCAACAACAGTAAAAGAAGCAGGAAGATAATGAAACAGCTTTAAGATGCAAAAATATCTGGAATTTTGCAGATGTGATTAGATCAAGGAACTTGCAATAGGGGATTATCTTGGATCATATGGGTGGGCCCTACCACATAACCACAAATTTCCTTATAAAAGAGAACTAAAAGGAAATTTTATTACAGAAGATCATGCAATATGAAGACCAAACAGAGATTTAAAGATGGTATATGCTGGCCTTGAAGATGGGACCACGAGCCAAGAAATACACAAAATGCATCTCTGAGGCTAGAAAAGGGAAGTGATTAGATTCTTCCCTAGAGCCTCAAGAGGGAGTGCAGCCTTGCTGACACCTTGCTTTTGGTCTAATGAAATCCATTCAGTATTTCTAACCTGCAGAACCTTAAGAGAATAAATCTACAGTGTAATGAAAGACTAACTTTGTGTTATTTTGTTATAGCAGTTACTATAACAAATCCTACAGACTAATAAAGATGAGGGCAGACCTAAATAAGCAAACTATATAAAAAACAACACAATGGTGACAACAATTAATGGGGAAAGGTAAACATTAAAGCATTCTAAGATCTATTATTCTTCAAAAAGAGGAATCCTGGAACATTTTGTTGTGCCAGACAGATGTCAAAATAATATAGAAGCTTACTTGATGAGATTACTACTTGCCAAATTTGGGAGTTTTCCAGCAAAAACAAAAAGGAATGGACCCTAACAGACTATACAAAACAAAACCCTCAGGGATCCACAAATGCTGGGGTGGGGTGGTGGGGTGGTGATGGTGGTCGCGGGTTACCACCACACACTTACTTATAACCTTAGTAATCTTAACATTAAAGGAAAAGAACTATGCATTCATGCTGCCTTTTTAGAAAAATGATATAACTGATTCAAGGAAGGACCAAAGGATGCTAAAATCATTAAGTGAAAAATTGATGGGGAAAAGGATATTCACATAGTAAAAAAAGTATTTCCCCAGAGATTAAAGACAAAGGGGAAAACAAACCTTACAAGGAGACTGGCTTAGAACAATTAATAGTTAAGACAGCCAGACAAAAATCATTTGCTGTGATGCAACATAAATGATATCACCCTAGAAGTATATTTGCAGACCATTTAAATAGAATCTAATCAAGCTTTTATAGTTAGTTTCTAATTTAAAAGAAATATGGAGGATACAGAAATATGCTAAAAACACTATAATGAAATAATCGGACAAATATAGAATGTAGAACATTTACTTTCTCTTCAAAAGTCAAAAACCTTACAATCAGACAAATACAAAATGTGGGACTGCAGGACAACTGTGTTAGAATCTTTAATAAATCATGGCATGGGGAAACCAAACAGCACATGCAATGCCCTGAGCACAAGCCTCTGTATAAACCAACAAAGAATGGAAAACAGTAACTACTAAAAGACAACAAGTAACTTTGTGCATGCATAAAGAGTAGACCTTAGTATAGAAATGGAGGATGGCTTTAAAGGTCATTTGGAGATGACAACTTGAAAAATTTGAACCTGTACTAGATGTAAAATTACCGAACTGTTAATTTTCCTAGATATGATGATATTATGGTTAGATGAAGAAATTTCCTCTCTTAGGAGACACGAACATGGCAAAATATTAAATATAACAATCATTACAATGGTGTAGGTAATGTTTTTATGAGTGTTCATTGCACTTTATTACAGTTTTGAGTTTTTCCCCAAACCTTTTATTTAGCCTTTAATGTTGAGTAGTGATCTTTTCTCCACAATAATGCCTTCTCTCTCTCTCTCTCTCTTTTTAAGAGAGAGAGAGAGAATTTTTTTTTTAATGTTTATTTTTCAGTTTTTGGCGGACACAACATCTTTGTTTGTATGTGGTGCTGAGGATCGAACCGGGGCCGCACACATGCCAGGCGAGCATGCTACCGCTTGAGCCACATCCCCAGCCCCATGCCTTTTCTCTTGATGTCTAATTGATCTGAAACTGATCTGCATATACTTAAAAGAGTTTTTAACCCCTATTTGCCTGATATGTATTTTCTCATCCTTTTACTTTCACCTACTGTGAGCACTGTCTCTTACATATGGATCATAACTAGACTTTCTTACTAATCAAATTCACCTACATTTTTATAGTTCATCTATTTCTACCATCTTATTATGTGCTTTTTCTTGCTTTTCTGATTTCTATTGAATTGATCAAGTTTTGGTATTCTTTCTCTTACATTTACATAGTGGCCACACATTCTAGGGCATAAAGCAAGTTTCATAAATATTTTAAAAAACTGATATCAGGCAGATAATATTCTCATAGAATTTAGAAATCAATAACAAAATTTGAATATACTTTTTAAAAATATCAACATTAATCCATAAAAATTCTTAGAATATTAGAAGTAGGGATCTTATAAATTAAAAAAGGAAATATCTACAAGAAACAGAAAAACATCACAGTGAATAATCAGAAATAAGATAAAGGTGCCTTTGCTATTGTAGACAAGAGATATTAGAGCTAATGGCATGGGACAAGATATAAAAATAGGTGTAAAAATAAGAATGGAAGAGACAAAAATTATTTGTAGGATATATGCAATTATTATGGTTTGGATGTAAGGTGTCCTCCAAAAGCTCATGTGTGAGACAAGACAAGATGATTTGGAGGAGAAATGATTGGGTTATAGCCTTAACCTAACCAGTGAACTGAATGGTAACTGGAGATAGGGGGGCTTGGCTGGAAGGAGTGGTTTACTGGGGGCGTGGCTATGGGGTATATACTTTGTATCTGAAGACTAGAGTTGGGCTCTCAGCTTCCTAATCAACATGAGCTACTTCCCTCTGCCACACCCTTCCACCCTGATCTTTCTGCCTCACCTCAAGCCCTGAGGAATGGAGCTGGCCTTCTATGGACTAAGACATCTGAAACCATGAGCCCTCAAATAAACTTTTCTGGCCAGATTCTTTAGTCACAGCAGTAAAAAAGTTGACTGAAACAGAAATCTACAGAAAAACCCAAGAAATTCTATGATCCATCAGGACTAATAACTATAAAAACTAATAGAAAAGATTAGTAAGGTTGTTGGCTATAAGATCAAGGACACAAGTGCTCTAATGCATCAGCCAAAGAAATTTTAAAAGGAGATACTTTTCATAACAGCAACAGAAACTATAAAAATCCAGGGGGGAAAACCTATCAAAAAAATTGCCAAGACTTCTGTGGTAGAAGCAACAAAATAACAATATTGTGAATCAAAGACTACTCAGAAGAGACAAAGTCAGATGGTTCTAGAGATTAATTCCTCCCTCTTTTGGTATCCTATCAAGAAGCTGGCTCAGCAAGTCTGTTTGCTTAATAGAAGAAAAAAGACTGACGATAACCACAGAACTCAGGATGGAAGCTTCCCCTTTCTAATAAAGCCATCTGATAAACCTCAAAACCCCAAATATTACATAGGAGTCCTTTACATGGAACATTCATTCTGGTTATGTTTGGCCTAAGCACATATCATTATAGGGATAGCAGATCTCAGGAGATTGTGTATGTCCTGGTACACCTTCATTTCTCTCCACTAAACAACAACAACATTATCAACAGTACCATCACCATCGCTATCATTATTGGTGGTGCTGGGATTGTATGCAGGGCCTTGTATAGGCTGTGAGTGCTCTACCACTGAGCTATACTCCCAGCCTCTTACTAAATCTTACTTCACATTTACACCAAATGACAAGCAGGGGCACACATGTCCCCCTTCACTTGGTGAAGTAATTGTTCCTTATGAAAAGATTCAATATCACACTGTTGTCAACTTTCCTCAAATGAATTTAGTGCAATACAATAAAGATAAACATATAGTGTGCTTTATCAATGTCTGTAGTTTTTAAAACTTGCTTACAAAAATATAAAGCAAATATATAAAATACATAATTGAAGAAAGCTGAGTAATGGGTACATGGTATATTATTCTCTATACTTTTCTCTATATACTTGAAAAAAGGAGGACAGGAGGAAGAGATAGAGGGAGGGAGTTGAGATGGTAAGCTAATTAAGCTTCTTCCAGAAATAACAAATCTATCCCTTCTTTTATATTTTAGGTGGCCCTAAACATGCCTGCTACAATCCTTGTACCTAGAGGAAAGGCAATCAATGAGTATAACACTTGTAGAGAAACCATAGTCAGATCTCCCATTTAGAAAAGATGCCCAGAAATACGTAACTACAAAGTTCTCTTTTGCAATCAACTTAATTGTTTATTTGTGAATGTTAACAGGCAAGAGTCAAGACACTGAAAATCTAACAGATCAAAGATCATCATAAGTAAACAGAATAACTGGGCAAAGAGAAAAAAATTGTTATTGAAAAAATATTTTATAATAATAAGCAATAAATAATAAAATGAATATTGATGTAGATCATGGTAATAATTTATTATATAAAGAAACTTCCTTGTCAACAGAGAGCACAGAGAGCAAAAGAAAGGGGAGGAGAAAAGAGATGGATGATAACAAAGAAAGTTGAAGGGATGTTAAGAATACAAATGGAGGACTGGGGTTGTAGTTCAGTGTTAGAGTGCTCGCTTTGCATGTATGAGGCACTGGGTTCAATTCTTAGCACCACATCAAGATAAAAGTATTATGTCCATCTACAACTAAAAAAAAGAAAAAAAGAAAAAGGAGGCTCAAAACCTATTTAGTAAGAGATCTAAATAAAGCAAATAGAAGAAATAAAGGTGATACTAAAAGCATTTGGGGCTAAAGAAAAACACCTATATTCTGACTATAAAGAGTTCAATAAGGAGTAAGTAGAGACTTATGTATCAGGAGTTAAAAAGACTACGTATCAGGATAAACCCTAGTTTCCATGATTAACTTTCAGAAGTTCAAAAGCGAAAGAAACCCCCCCCTAAAGCTTCCTATAAAATCCTTAGAATTAGGGCTGGGGTTGTGGCTCAGTGGTAGAGCATTTGCCTCAAACACAGGAGGCCCTGGGTTCAATTCCCAGCACCGCATATAAATAATGAATAAAATAAAGGTCCATCAACTAAAAAAAAAAAAAAAATCCTTACAATTAACTTGTCATCAGACTTTCCTTCAGCAACATGAAAGACAATTTAGACAGAGTTTACTTGTTGACTCAGGCTAGGAGGGTTAGAATGGGGATTGGTAGTAAGTCCAGGGATTTCTTTTTGGAATGATAAAAAAACATTCTACAATGGATTTTGGTGACAGTCACACAACTCTGAATATATTAAAAGGCTAAATCGCATGACATATGAATTATATCTCAATAAATCTGTTTTAAAAAGACAAAGGCCATCAGGAGGTGTAGCTAAGTGATAAGCACTAGTATGTGCAAGACCCTGGCACTACCAAAAAAAAAAAAAAAAAAAAAAAAGCCAACCCCCTCCACCAATGCCTTCACTGTCTTAACCAAAAAATGATTTTGAATGGGAAAATTTTATATCCAAGCAAACTACCAATCACACAATATAGCAAATGACATCTTTTAGACATGTAACATCTCAGGATGTAGCTTAGTGGGAATTCACAGACCTGAGAACATTTCTAATTTTTATCCTAGCAGTTCTACTTCTAGAAATTTTAACAATCAACCATAAGGTTGAGGGATAGAGTAGGTTGCTAGTTTCAGAACGAATAAAGATAAAGCAATAATTCACTAGGTAAAAAGAACACTAAAAAAGTACTCTCTTTACATACATAAAAGCACAAAACTGATGTGAATAAATTCGTCCAAAAATGAAAACATAGACTACACAAAAAAGCTACGTTACAAAGTAGAAAGTTAAAGACAGTGATTAAAGCTATAGAATGTATGGTAAGCAAAAGGAGAGGGGTCATAAGAGGGGGATCAGAAAATCAGATGAGAGACCAGGTAATGAATGACCTTGAAAGCAATAATATAAGCAGTTTGAATTTTATTCTAAATGCAGTTTCAAAAGCAGATTTGTATAACGTAATCTGATTTGTAGTTTATTTTTATTATTAACGATTATTATCCCCATTTTATGATGGAGAATATTGTGGTACAAAGGTGGTGTTAAGTATCTTGCTCAAGCCACACATCTGGTAAATGGTGGCATCAGGATTTCATTCTAAACAATAAAAACCCAAGGCAGAATATATATTATGGTATCTCTAAATATCACTTTAGAGGAGAATGGATTATAAATGGGGCAAGAGTAAATGCAGGGAAGACCAGCTGAGACTGACTCGAATCTGAGATATACTTTAAAGGTAGGAAAAAAAAAGAGAGCCTTCCAGTACATTAGACGTGGGGTAGGGGTGAGAGAAAAAAAAAAAAAAACATAAGGAATCAAAGCTGACTCTAAAACTCTAGTGTGAGCAACAGGGGTGGACAGTGGTGCCACGAGGGAAAGAAATCAAGCATTGTGTTACCAACAGGAGAGGTTAATTAAATGACCCAGGAGGCAACTGGCTATGTGAATTCGGAACTCTGAGAAATGAGGCTAGAGACACATTTAGGTGTCACTGGCATATCAATAAGCACAGATTCAAGGAAGTATAGATGAAGCAGACTCAGCATAAGGGTCCACCAACATTTATAAGATGTGTGGAGAACAGAGACATCAAAAACAGCTGGGAAGAAACAGTCACTGAGGTAGGTGAAAACTACTGAGTGAGGAAAATTTCTTGGTTAAGAATAGGAAAATGGGAACAGGAGATAGTGGCTAGGAGACACTAGGAAGGATGTGGTCTCATATGTACATACATCTGCAAACAGATCAGGGCTGCAAGATAACAGCACACTTGTAACTCAAGGGAAAAATCCAGTAGAGTGGGAGAAAGTAATGTGGAAGAGAGACATTAACTTCAGGGAAAAAGCTTTAGAGATGGCCGCAAGAGATGAAATCTGAGTCACAAGCAGAGGAATCAGACTGTCAGCAATGGTCTTTGATAACAAGTGAAATAAAGATAGAACATGAGGACCAAGCAGATAGATTTGTAGAACTGGTGGTGAAAAGATGATGGTAGCTGCATAATTTCTCAGTAGGTTTGAAATGAAGTCCACAGATGAGAGCGAGAGTTGTAGAAGGTCTGCAGGGAGTGGAAACACACTCTTCACAGGAGAAGTGAAGAAACAGCTGCACATTATGATGCCTTGTTGAGATTTTGGCATAAATTTAAAGCAGTACATTTAACTGCCTATGTGCAGGCAGAGAGGGTGGGTAGCTTGTATTTTGACAGTCCTATATAATGAAAGAGAAAAATTAAAGAGTCAAAGATATTAGTAATTTTTATAGTCTGAAATGTGGGTTGTGAAGAAAAGGTTTCACTTGAGAAGGGTGAAGAAGTGGGGCTATAGGGGCTGGGAATGTGGCTCAAATGGTAGCGAGCTCACCTGGCATGTGTGCAGCCCGGGTTCGATCCTCAGCACCACATACAAAGATGTTGTGTCTGCCGAAAACTAAAAAATAAATATTAAAAAATTCTCTCTTCTCTCTCTCTCTCACTCTCCAAAAAAGAAGAAGAAGAAGAAGAAGAAGAAGAAGAAGAAGTGGGGCTGTAGTATGAGGCCAGAACATTCTTAAGGGTTAGAGAAGAAGTTGAGGATTTAGGAGTTTGTTGACTGTATAGTTCCACAATTCCCTTGGCCAGCTAAAGGCTGAGAAATAAATGTAAGAAAGTGGTACTCATGAATACAATAAGTAGAAGATACCCTAACTTTAAACTCTGAAATCCAACTACAATGATCTAAAACTGAATAAAAGGAACAAACTTTTCTCTAGAGCTGGGGACACTGCTCAGTGGTAGAGTGCTTGCCTTTTATGCCTACAAGCCCTGGGTTCAATCCCAGGTTGTAGGGGGAAAAGCTCTTTTTTTTTTTTTTTTTACCCTTTTTCCTGGCTAATTAAGAGCAACTGAATTTTAAGTTTCAAGGATCCTAGAAGAATAAGAAAAGTACAAATTGGTAATGTCCATATTGTCATGAACTGTTCATATAGTCATTGATTAAATCTACCTATTTTTAAAAATTCAACAACTCACATTCAAAAGGGTCTTTATCTTTATTAAATGGATCAAATATTGTCACATACATAGAATTTAATTGAATGGAACTGTATTTGGAGGGGTTAAATGGAAGGAAAATATAGATACTTATCAAATGAAACAATAAAAGCAGCTCAAGTTCAGGACCAACTGCAAATACTTTTACACATCTTAGCAATGCATATTTCCTGCCTTTGGTAAAACTCCCTGTTATAATCTCTCATTGTAGCCTTCTTTCCCAAGTTACTCTTTTTTCCCAAACTCTGAGACACCATTCCAGAATATATCTTACTATTAAAAAATTTTAGATCTGTGGGAAAACAATGTTAACAAGTAAATAACTGGGGCATAATAGTCAATTAGGACTGAGTTCTGTGAAGTTGAGATCTATCTACACCATGTTGATCACTATTTTATTCCTAGTTCCAAGGGATACTGCCTAGCATGAAGCAGGTAGTTTAAAAGTGCTGGCTACATGAAAATATTCTTTTTTCTACAAAAATTCTATATTTTGATTAAGCTGAGAGGAAATTCATGAAATCACATTCAAGAAGATTCTACGTAAGTCACACATAAAAGTACTGTAATAGGCTACAGATAAGCCAGAAAAGTAGAAGACACCTTTAGTCAAGATGTTGTATTTGTTTTTTTCTCAATTAGGGTACCATGAGAAATTAAGTCTTAACATCCAAGGCAAGCAGCATAAGTAATGAATTATCTCTTCTCCATGCTTCTAGAATAGTATTTCTAGAACTCAACTCAATAGCAATGGAGTTAAAAAAGTTATATTCAGCGGCTGAGGCTGTGGCTCAGTGGTAAAGAGCTTGCCTAGCATGTGTGAGGCACTGGGTTTGATTCTCAGCACCAAGTACAAGTAAATGAATAAAATAAAGGTCTACCATCTAAAAAAATATTTTTTAAAAAAGGTATATTCATTAGTTTTCCTTTTTTTTTTTTTTGGTAAACACTATAATAAAGAACAATGTTTTGTGGAGAACATTTCATAGTATTTAAATATGTTAAAGATAAAATGTTACTATACATTGGACAGAAAAATAGCAACTGGATCTTTGACTTGCTTAATGTATTTTTCCCCTCCCCCCCAAAAAATTCAGTTTTCAAAGATTTTACAAAGATTTTATCAATTTTTTTCCAAGATTCCTCCATTAATACAAGCTTTCTCCAGCTTGTGCCACATACTCTCTGTCATATTTCTCACTGTTCTAGAGTGGGTGCTAGGAATACTATGCAACTGATGATGTACCAATCTTATTGAAATGCTTACTTTGTACCATATACTTTGTCTATATTAATTCATTCAGCTCCTCCCAACAACTCAATGAAGTTTGGGATAATTATCCTGTTTCACAAATGTGTAAACAGGGAGCTAAAAAAGACTCGAACCATGTTAGTCAATTTAGAATTGTACTTGTATTGCACAGCCTATGAGCATTTATGAAAAGCAGATGAATAAAATCATCATTAGGTATGCTGACCAAGAGAGCACACTAGACGTTTCACATTATGAAGGCAGGTTAGAACTTTAAGATAATAAGCATTTAAGCAAAAAGTGGATTTGTGCAGATTCAGTCCTTTACTCAAGAAATACAATGAGCAAGGTTCTAGGCAGTGAAGATACTGCAACTAAAGCAAATTGCCTGACCTCATAAAGCACACATTCTAGTTGAGGGAAGATAAGCACTAGCACTAAATAAACATATGTCAGATGGTGATAAGTTAAGAGAAAACAAAAATAGCTGAGGAGCAGGAGGGGGCAGTGGCTATTAATTCTGTAGCACAGTCAGATTTGAGGGTCTCACTAAAAAGATGTATGACCAAAGATGTGAAGGAAGCGGGCTGGGGTTGTGGCTCATTACCTAGCACGTGTGAGGCACCAAGTTCGATCCTCAACACCACAGAAAAATAAACATAATGTAAATCTACTATTAAAAAAAAGAGAGAGAGATGTGAAGGAAGGGGATTCAAGTTCATCATGTAGGTAAAAAAGACGAATTAAATCCAAATAGAGGAGGAAAAAAATGCAAAAGGCATTAGGGTAGGAGCAAAACTGGTGTATGTGTGACAGATTGAATGTGTTAATGACCTCAATCAATGGTTTCCTCATAAGTACACCTGTAACTTAGCAGTCCCTTCCACTCTGATTCTGGGCTTTTCCAAGTGACTTACGTTTGTGATATCTTACAACCTGATAGTAATAAACATGACCCAAAAGCAGAGGCTTAAAATGCAAATATGCATTTCTTTTTGCCATCTTGAACAAATGAACTTGCTTGCTCTTTTACCTCTGTAGAAGAACATACCTGGGCTAGTCTACTAGAATCAAGCTGTGCCACTCAGGTGATCCTAGAATAGCCAGATATCTAGAACTGGTACATGACTGAGTGCCCAAGGTTAGCATGGTACACAAAGGCCTGTTATAGATTCAAATAGCAGTTGTTTTAAGCACTATGTTTTGCAGTAGTTTGTTACACAAGAGAAAATATCACTGTGTTGGAAGAACATAAACACACAAAAGAACATCCAAATACTTGTATTTGTATTTCATAACAGTATTACACATAATAGCCAAAATGTAAAAATAGTCCAAATGCTTATCAGCTAATGAATAAATAAAATATAGGGTATCCATTCAATAGAATTTTATTTGGCAACAAGATAAACAAAATATTGATACATACTAACATGAACAAACCTTGCTACTAAGGTGAAAGAAGCTAGTCACAAAGGATCAAGTATTGTATAATCCCACTTATATAAAATGCCGAGAATAGGGAAATCTATGGAGACAGAAATAAATTAGTAGGTGCCTAGGAATAAAGGGAAAAAAAGGAATAAAAAGGGATGACAGTTAAAGCATTTGGAGTTTCTTTTTGGGAAGATGAAAATATTCTGACATTAATTTTGGTGATGGTTGCTATATAACTCTGTGAATATACTAAAGGCCTTTGAATTGGACACTTTACATGGTGATTTGTATGGTATGTGATCTCTATAAAGTCATTTTTTTAAAAAAGAAAATGACATGAACACTTGTGTTTTTAAAGCATTACTCTAGCTGTTATACTGAAAATGGACCATACTAGGAGGAAAGATAGATGCCAAGAAACCAGACAGGAAATGACTGCCCAGTGAAAGGTGGGAAGTGACTGCCAAGTGGAAACCTTTTACAAATTAGACTGATAGTGGCAGAGATGGTAAGAAGTATCAGATGCTGGGTATATTATAAAAGTGGAGTCCACAGAATTTGCTGATAAATTGAATGTGGGGCATTATAGAAAGGAGTAATTTTTGATTTTAAAGTTCTTAACCTGAATAAATCAAAGGATGTAAGAGCCCCAGATCAAAATAATGCAGAAGCAGCACTGGAGTTGGGGGTAGGGACACAGGATATAGAATGAGGAATTTAATTTTAAACATCTTGAGAAGTCTATTAAACAATCAGAGTGGAAACATAGAAAAAAAAAGGAGGAGGGGATCTAGATATACAAATCTGGAATTAAGTAATAAGAGGTCTGTCTGGAGAGATACAAATTTGGAAGTTTAGGAAAACTGTTTCTTACTCCTTCAAGGAGATGCTCCCCACACCAACTGTAACAGCTTGGAATCCAGAATCTATCTTACAACTGATGACATGGTAAAACTGCTGTTGTCCAGGAGGTGTGTATGATGTTGTTGTTATGGTCAGCACACATACAACTCGATTAAGGATATTCATGTTGTTGTTATTCAACTGTTAAATTCATTGTTGGTATTACATGTCAAGATTAACTACCACTTTAAAATACCTTCAGAAAGATAATATAATTCTGCATTGAAACAAAATTCAAGTATCCATAATCAAGTTATTAAGTATAAATAAAATAGGGAAGTCAAAATTATAACACAAGGTAACTTTCACCAAAACTTGGTATATGCAATATATAACACCAGAACAGATTCAATTAAAAAAAAAAAAAGAAAGGAAGCTGGGTTCACTGGTGAACAGCTATAATCCCAGCAGCTCAAGAGGCTGAAAACAGGAGGATCACAAGTTCAAAGCCAATCTCAGCAGCTTATAAGACCCTGTCCTCCCCGCCTACCCCCCCAAAAGGGATGGGGATGTAGCTTGGTGATAAAGCACCCCCGAGTTCAATCCCAGATATTGAAAAGGAAAAAGGAAAGAGGAGAAGGAGGATAGGAGAATAAAATGAAATAGTAATTAAGCATCTCAGTAGAGATGAAAAGATATAATCAAAAATTTTCATCTTATCAGTATAGTAGGAGAAAATACCAAATGCCAAGTCTTTGGATGACATTCTGTAATAAGGATTACAAATCTGTTACAAAGAACAGTTAAGACAGTAATGGAGAACCTCAATTGTTCTCAAATCTGTTGAAAGTCTGATTCTGTTTAAACCATTAAAATGATTTTCTTTCTTAACTGGGTTTGGGGGTGTAGCTCAGTGGTAAAGTGCTTGGCTAGCATGTACAAGGGCTTGCATTAAATCCCCAGCATTGTGCATGCTCGTGCGCGTACAAAAAGAATTCTTTACATGTTAAGAGTTATATTCTTACTTTAGATTAACTTTTTGTTGTTGTTATTTATCTTTTTTTAAAAAAGATAAGTACATGTCTATGGTTCCAGCCATACATGTCTTTGGTCCCAGACAGGCACAGGGAAGAAAAAGAGGATTGCTTGAATCCTCAAGTTCTGGGCCAGCCTGCACAACAGAGAATGCCTTGTCTAAAAACAAAACAAAACAAAACAAAACAAAACAAAGAAGGAAGGAAGGAAGGAAGAAAGGAAGAAAGAAAAAAAGAAAATAAAAATTGAAAAATAAATAGAAACCTTTTTAAAAATATTTTCTTTTTAGTTGATTATGGATACAATACCTTTATTTATTTATTTTTTAATGTTTACAAATATTTTATTTTTTTTATTAGTTGCTCAAAACATTACAATGATCTTGACATATCATACATTTGATTCAAATGGGGTATGAATTCTTATTTTTCCACGTGTACAGATTGCAGTATCATATGTTATATAGCCACGTTTATACATACTGCCATACTAGAGTCTGTTGTATTCTGCTGCCCTTCCTATCCCCCCGTCCCTTCCCTCCCCTCCCATCACCTCTCTCTACCCCATCTACTGTGACACATTTACCTTTTTTTTTCTTCTTTCTTCCCCCGCACACCATCTTATATGTAATTTTGTATAACAATGAGGGTCTCCTTCCATCTTTCGTGCAGTTCCCCTTCTCTCTCCCATTCCCTCCCACCTCTTATCCCTGTTTAATGGTAATCTTCTCATGCTCTTCCTCCCTGCTCTATTTTGAGTAGCCCCCCTTATAACAAAGAAGACATTCGACATTTGTTTTTTAGGGATTGGCTAACTTCACTTAGCATAATCTGTTCTAATGCCATCCATTTCCCTGCAAATGCCATGATTTTGTTATTTTTTAGTGCTGAGAAATATTCCATTGTGTATAAATGCCACATTTTTTTTAAATCCATTCATCTATTGAAGGGCATCTAGGTTGGTTCCACAGTCTAGCTATTGTGAATTGTGCTGTTATGAACATTGATGTAGCTGTATCCCTGTAATATGCTCTTTTTAGGTCTTTTGGATATAGTCCGAGAAGGGGAATAGCTGGGTCAAATGGTGGTTCTATTCCCAGCTTTCCAAGGAATCTCCATACTGCTTTCCAAATTGGCTGCACCAATTTGCAGTCCCACCAGCAATGTACAAGTGTACTCTTTTCCCCACATCCTCGCCAGCACTTGTTATTGTTTGACTTCATAATGGCTGCCATTCTTACTGGAGTGAGATGGTATCTTAGAGTGGTTTTAATTTGCATTTCTCTGATTGCCAGAGATGGTGAGCATTTTTTTGTGTATTTGTTGACTGATTGTGTATCCTCCTCTGAGAAGTGTCTGTTCAGATCCTTGGCCCATTTGTTGATTGGGTTATTTGTTTTCTTGTTGTTTAATTTTTTGAGTTCTTTGTATACTCTGGAGATTATGGCTCTATCTGAAGTGTGAGGGGTAAAAATTTGTTCCCAGGATGTAGGCTCCCTATTTACCTCTCTTATTGTTTCTCTTGCTGAGAAAACACCTTCTAGTTTGAATATGTCCCATTTGTTGATTCTTGATTTTAACTCTTGTGCTATATAGGTGTCCTATTAAGGAATTTGGAGCCCAACCCCACGAGATGGAGATTAGGGCCAACTTTTTCTTCTATTAGACGCAGAGTTTCTGGTTTGATTCCTAGCTCCTTGATCCATTTTGAGTTAACTTTTGTGCATGGTGAGAGAAAGGGATTTAATTTCATTTTGTTGCATATGGATTTCTAGTACTCCCAGCACCATTTGTTGAAGATGCTATCCTTTCTCCACTGCATGCTTTTAGCACCTTTGTCTAATACAAGGTAGCTGTAATTTTGTGGATTTGTCTCTGTGTCCTCTATTCTGTACCATTGGTCTACCCGCCTGTTTTGGTACCAGTACCATGCTGTTTTTGTTATTATTGCTCTGTAGTATAGTCTAAAATCTGGTATCGCTATACCTCCTGTTTCACTCTTCCTGCTTAGAATTGCTTCTGCTATTCTGGGTCTTTTATTTTTCCAGATGAATTTCTATTTGTTTTTTTTAATGTGGGGCAGAGGATTGAACCCAGTGCCTCACACACGCCAGGTAAGTGCTCTACCACTGAGTCACAACCCCAGCCCTAGACTAACATTAGTATAGACTATTTATAATAGTTCTTATCTTTTCATAAGTAATAGTAAAAGGCCCTACCTGCAGTATAACACATCATTCCCAGGTGCCAGAGAATCTTGGCATCTTGAGTCCTTCCAAACCTCTAGTAAAACTACCCTTTTGACTCAGGTAACTAGAGAAAAAAGTTTTACTCTATTATTCAAATAGTCTGCTATCAATTTGGCCTTCTTGAATATAGCTAAAGCAAAAGAGAGGAGAAAACTACAATGCTTCACTATGAACCTAATACAAGTGTCTGTCATTCACTAGTTAGATAAATTCTGGCAAAGCTTTCTTTAAAAATATTTTCCCCCTTTTCCTTTCCTAATAAGATATAAGTCAAAATCACTCCCTTTTCCTTTCCTTCTATTTTTTAAAATATTTATTTATTTATTTTGAGGTGTAGATGGACACAACACAATGCCTTTATCTGTATGTGGTGCTGAGGATCGCCCGTGCTAGGCGAGCGCTCTACCGCTGAGCCACAATCCCAGCCCCTTCCTTTCCTTCTATTTTTAAACAAAGTCTCAAAGTTGTCATAGATACTGTTGAGAGCCACAGCCGAAGGGGCCCCAGCAAACTTTCAGACTGCCAGCTGATGAGCTGAAGGGGCCCCAGCAAACTTTCAGACTGCCAGCTGATGATTGGCTCACAGCGGCCCCAGCAACATCTAGCTGATTGGCTCCTCTGCGGTGAAGCTCATTGGGCTGTTTCCCTGCCCTTTCAGGCCACGGAGCTGCTCATTGGGGGACTTTTTGGCTCCACCCATGCGACCCAGCCAATCGGCCTCAAGAGGAAGAGGATTGTGGGAGGTGTGGAGGCTGGTGGTTGGGGAGTGTGGCTTGTGGGAAGCCGGTGGTGGCAGTTGGGCTCTGAGGGTTTTTTCCTGAGGAGCTGTTTTGTTTGGCTTCTGTGGTTCTTTTTTTTTTTTTTTTTTTTTTTTTTGAGAGAGAATTTTTTAATATTTATTTTATTTTAGTTATCAGCGGACACAACATCTTTATTTGTATATGGTGCTGAGGCTCGAACCCAGGCCGCACGCATGCCAGGCGAGCACGCTACCGCTTGAGCCACATGCCTATCCCCAGCTTCTGTGGTTCTAAAAATAAAGTTAGTTTCTTTTGACAAGTGGCTCCTGAATTGTGCCCAGCCAGACTGCGGCAGATACAAATCACAATTTCAAGAATTCTTCAGTCTTTGCTTCCCAAATACTTATATCTGGTCTAAATTTGGAGGAAAAAGGTAATCAGCCTTAGAAGTTCTATCTGAACAATATGGCCAGAGAGAGAATTACACATAGTAAATTCTGATTACCACAAGGGGCACAAGCCACATGGTACCCATATTCCCTAAAGTGAAGACTGCCTCATTCTTCCAATAATCCAGAGATTCCTATATTCAATACCCACTTCTTGGGCCGGGGTTGTGGCTCAGTGGTAGAGAGCTCGCTGAGCATGTATGAGGCACTGGGTTCGATCCTCAGCACCACATAAATGTAAAATAAAGATATTGTGTCAACCTAAAACTAAAATAAATAAATAAATTTTTTTTTAAAAAAAATACCCACTTCTTCAGAGACATTAACAAAGTTACCATAAATGATGTATCTGTGCTCAATTTAAGTTCTTATAAGTGACCTAGTTTTAGGAGTCCAGGACATAAGTAAAGTATTGATGAAGTCCACTCCAACTTTTTAATACTGATCATTTTTAACCTCCACTATAACCTCTAGATATCTAAGAAAATCCAAGAACATAAAAAAAATTGCAATCAAAAGAACAGAGGAATCTGTTAAATTAAATTAGTGATTAAATGAACTTTATATCATTAAGCCAGGCACAGTGGCACACACCTGTAGTTCCAGTGATTCAGAAAGCTGAGGCAGGAGGATCACTCAAGCCCATGAGTTAGAGATCAGCCTGGGCAACAGAGAAAGACCCCATATCAAAAACAAACAAAAAGCCCCATTTAATTTATATTCCTACTGGGGTGAAAATGATCTCAAATCCACCTGAAGAAACTTGAAAAAGAACCCAAGAAAGCAAGATAGAAATAATAAAGAGCAGAAATCAGTGAAAAAGAATAATAATAAAAATAAAAGCTGTTCTTTGAAAACAAATAAAATTTATAATTATTTAGCAAGACTGATATAAATAGACAAAAATTCCCACTGTTAATAATCAAAGAATAAGCCACAGCCAAATGACCGACATTTAAAGGTTCATAAAGAGAGAATGTTATGAAAAAAATCAGTAAATATAAATTCAAAACCCTGGGGAACAAATGAACCAATTTCTCAAAACTCAAAGACACATACATAAAGTCCTCAGAAGGTGGTACAAATAATATGAATGATCCTATAACTATTAAGGAAATTGAACTCATAGTTAAAAACCTTTATTAAGGGCTGGGGATGTGGCTCAAGCGGTAGTGCGCTCGCCTGGCATGCGTGTGGCCCGGGTTCGATCCTCAGCACCACATACAAACAAAGATGTTGTGTCTGCCGAAAACTAAAAAAAATAAATAAATATTAAAAAAAAAAAAAAAGAAAATATGAGAGAATTTAAAAAAAAAAAAAAAACCTTTATTAAAAATAAATCTCTTGGGCTGGGGATGTGGCTCAAGTGGTAACACGCTTGCCTGGCATGCGCGGGGCTCTGGATTCAATCCTCAGCACCACATAAAAAAAAATAAAGAGGTTGTGTCCACTAAAAACTGAAAAATAAATATTAAAAAATTCTCTCTCTCTCTCTCAAATAAATAAATAAATAAATCTCTAGGGCTGGGGATAGCATAGTGGTAGAGTACTTGCCTAGCATGTGCAAACCCCTGGGTTCTGCCCACAGTGAAAACGAAAAGAAAGGGAAAAAGAAAAGGAGGAGAGAAGAAAGAGGAAAAAAGGGAGGGTGAAAAGAAAAGAAAACAAAAGGCAAAACAACATTAATAATCAAAAAGGTAAAATAATTGAACATAAAGATTAAATTTAAGACAGAAGTATTAAGAACAATCTTAAATCAATATAGCTTATATAACTGATGCATCCAGAATTTAAATGATTTTAAAATCTGAAAGTAAAACAACCAAACAGCTTAAATGACCAGATTCACTTTTTTTGCCTCTGATTATCCAAACCTCAACTCTTCATCAGATATAGATGAAAAACAAAACATAAAAGAACAGTATCACCAAAATTTTCTCTGTACACAATTAATTTAAACTGTACCGTTACACTTTAAAAAAATGAATCCTCTCTGTTTAAAGTCTATGAACACTTGGCTATGTACAAAAAAATTTAGAAATGATATACAGAAACCATGACTAGTGGTTACACACAGGAAATAAGGTCAGAGGTCTATCAGGATGGAAGTCACCCTTCACTGTATATGCTTTGGTTTAACAAACAAAAAGCCAATATAAAAAGCTAGTTATAACTGTTTAAATTGTGTATAAAATTAAAGCCACATAACTATGGGTAAGTGTAGACACTCTATAACAGTTCTGCCCATTTCAAAACCAAGTATTAAACAGGGGAAGAATTTATATAATTAAAGCTGTTTGTATAATTATAGCTATATTAACTAAATTTAAAGATAAAATCTATTTACTAAAATTCACTTTTTAAAATAAGCCAAATTATAAGGAAACTTTCTGAAGAAATATTCATATATCATAAATATCATATATTCTTTTTTGGTAGGAAGGGGGATTCCGGGGATTGAACTCTGGGGCACCTGGCCACTGAGCCACATATCCAACCCTATTTTGTATTTTATTTAGAGACAAGTTCTCACTGAGTTGCTTAGTGCCTAGCTTTTGCTGAGGCTGGCTTTGAACTTGCAATCCTGCTGCCTCAGCCTCCTGAGCCACTGAGATTACAGGGGCGGATCACCATGGGTCAGGCAAGCCTGATTCTTAGACGAAGTTTTGTGATTATTTTTGGTAGACCAATTTATGTCATACTACTTTAAAGCTTAAGCAGAATTTTTAATACTTTCATCCATTTGTATTACGTAACTTTATACATATTTTAGAAATAACCCTATGATTCATATACTATGGGTTTTTAATTTTCACAAGCAAAATACTGATGCTAAACCAATTCATCCTTCCTCTTACTACACACACACACACACACACACACACACACCTAATCCCCTTGTCCAGTTTGTCCACACTATGTACACTACCTATTATTTATTTACTATCTTTCATGGTTATCAGATTGACTTTCACAGGAAACAATTATTAGAGGCATCAAGGTATGGTGTATGTTCATGCTAACTAGGTTTAAAAGTTTGGTTTGGCTATTGCATATGTAAGAGTTTAGGAGAAGATAAAGAAATAAATGTTGGCTGAAAAACCTTCAGTGGAGTTTAGATTTTTACTTTGGAGACAAGGACCAAATAAATGGTCAACATTACTTGTTTCAACTCCTTACAATACTACTATTAGATGGGCTTGCATAAGTTTATTCCAAATGTTATTCTGCTCATGCTTCACAGAGTTATTGTGACGAATTTTTGATGAGTTAATCAATTACTTCTTGAGTTACCTTGTTTACTGTCATTACTCTATCCTAATGGTTCCCTTGTTTTGCATTATTCCTATTCAACTCTCCTCCATTTTCCATAGTAAAATCCCTAAAACACATACTTTACTCACTTCCATCACTTACACACTTTAAAGCCTTCCCAATCAGAATAAAACTTAAACTTTGTAGTATAGAAATCAAGATCTTACAAGATATCATCCCTGCCTACCTTTTGCTTCATTACATACTATTCTCTCCACCCTGTATTCAGTAAGCACAACCACAGATTCACACATTAAATTTTTTTTTAGTTATTTTATTTATTTTTATGTGGTGCTGAGGATGGAACCCAGTGCCTCACACATGCTAGGCAAGTGCTCTACCACTGAGCCATAACACCAGCCCCCCCCCCCATACACACATTTTAATCCTTCTTCCAGGAACACTCTTCACCTAGCACTTTTCTAAACAAAGAGAGTTCCTTCAGAGTTTAAATCTCACTTTCTCAGAGGACTTTCCCTCACGCTTCTCTCAATCTATATTAGATACTCACTACATTCTCATAACACTCCATATTTTTTCTTTTGGCATATATCACAATTTAGGATATATGTGTGTTTGTGTGTGTATATGTATGTATTTTGATGACTAATAGACATTTCCTGATTACAGAGACCACATCTAAGCAAATCACATATAGTAAAATTGTTTAATGCAGTTCTTATTGCCACAAATGGCTTTTGATTGGATTAAGCATGATACTTTAAGATGTTTACTCTGGCAATAATGTTTAGGTTAACCAACAAGTCAGAGAAGTACTTGAGGCAGGGAGTCTCGTGAAAAGCATGCTACAGTTATAGCCAAGAAGTAACCAGGTCTGAGCTGCTGATAGATCCAAGACTCTTACCTGTAAGGTAGCAAGGAGAAAGTCAATATTCTTAGAGTATATGACTATTCCAAAAGAGGAACTGTGAAAACTTTTTGTGTAATAATTCAGCTCTGAATTTAGTTGACCAGATAAATAGGTTGCTGAAAGAAACTATCATTCTAACTCTAAAGTAAATGATCACAATCCAACACTGATATGATACAAAAGAAATCCCTTTAATCAATGTAATTATGTCTGGTGACTGGTTAACTGAAAAGGTCATAAGTTAAAGAATAAAGAAATAGCAATCGGGCTGGGATTGTGACTAGCATGGGCAGGGCCTGGGTTCGATCCTCAGTACCACATAAAAATAAAGATATTATGTTGTGCCCATCTATATCTAAAAAATAAATATTAAAAAAAGAAGAAATGGCAAGCCTAGACCTTAAACATTTTATGTAAACTTGAAACTATAAAACAAGCATTCATTCCAAGTATCTTCTTTTAAATATGAATAACACCTAACATGCAGCAATTTTTTTAAAATGGAGAACATCAGCTAACCTGATGAACTGATTAGGTGGAAGTCAATTCAGAGAGCTTCAATTATTTTTCCCTTTCTTTTTTCTTCTTCTTTGTATTGGGGAATTGAACCCAAAGGTGCTTACACCCTGAGCCACATTTCCAGCCCTTTTAATTTTTTATTTTGAGACAAGTTCTCACTAAATTGCTTAGGGCCTTGCTAAGCTGTGGAGGCCTTGAACTTCCTTGCCTCAACCTCATTTGCTGGGATTATAGGTGTGTGCCATCACACCTATTTCCTTTTGAATACTACTGCTGAAATGACATGAACTGAACAGTAGTGGAATGGTCAAAGCTGTAGTCTATAAAAAGTATACACACTCCTGAGAGCACTCTTTATTGGGAGTGTTGGCTGGTTACATTATTTAGTAATGTATTCATCTAGACAATTAAAGGGGGAAAGAAAAACCCCAGCTTTTAACATTCACACCCCTGGGGCTAATATCAGAGGAACATGTCCCATTTGGTCAAGAAGCACACTGAAGACTGGGTGTTCCATACAGCAGAGCACTTGACAGTGTTGCTTTCCTCTTGCACATAACTCTTATTGTGAGCATACTTTGATTCCCACAGACTGAGTTAAGTAAATGTATGGATTAGATTGAGTTTTACCAAAACCTTGTAGAATGGCAAGTAACTTAAGATCATTCCTATAAATGAACAGTGTTGAAGATAACGCTATTGCTCAAGCAAAAGTCAAAGCCAATGCTTTGCCTGTTCCTAGTACGAGCTATTTGTTGGTCATGATGCAGGACAAAAGTCCACAATCCAATCCAATCGTAGTTCTCAACCAGGGATGATTTTGTTCCCAAGAGACACCTGAAAGTCTCTAGAGACCCAAAGGAGGGTACCCATGTAAATATTAAATATGCAAACCTGATTTTCTTTGTTTTCTAGATGAATACATTACTAGACACAAAGCCGGCCAACACCCCACAATTATTTATACTATAGACCACAGCTCTGGCCATCGCACTATAATCCATTCTTCTTTTTTATTAATATTTATTTTTAAGTTTTAGGTGGACACCATATCTTTATTTTACATTTATGTGTTGCTGAGGATCGAACCCAGTGCCTCAAGCATGCTAGGTGAGCACTCCACCACTGAGCCATAAGCCCAGCCCCTATAATCCACTATTCTGATGTCTCTATTGGAAGAAGAGTACTACTGGAACCTAGTGGATAGAAGCCATGGCATTTGCTAAACATCTTACAATTCACAGGATAGTCCTCCACAACCAAGAATTATCCAGCTCAAAACATAATAGTGGGCTGGGGATGTGGCTCAAGCGGTAACGCGCTTTGCCTGGCATGCGCGAGGCCTGGGTTCAATCCTCAGCACCACATACAAATAAAATTAAGATGTTGTGTCCATTGAAAAACTAAAAAAGAAAATATTAAAAAAAATTCTCTCTCTCTTTAAACAAAACAAAAACAATCAAACAAAAAAACATCAATAGTGTCAAGATTGAGAAACCCTGATCTAATCATATCTGATAAGAAACTGGATCATTAAAAAAAATTACCTCTGGGGCTGGGATTGTGGCTCAGCAGTAGAGCGCTTGCCTAGCACGTTGAGGTCCTGAGTTCAATCCTCAACACCACATAAGAATGAAATAAAGATAATGTTTCCAACTACAACTAAAAAATAATAAATATTAAAAAATTACCTCGATTATTTAAAATATGAATTTATATCAGTATTGTAATGATGACACTTGCCCTAAAGGATATGTTATGACTTAGCATATAAACCCAAAGATGAACAAAGTCAATAACAATTTCAAGCTTGTTTTCTTTTTAGTTTAGCTTTAAAAAAATGCTAATAAATGTTCAAATTTTATAATATATGATCATGATTTTATATAGTGTTAGACACAAAACAAATATAGAGTGGAAATAATGTGTTCAAATTATTTTTGCTAATAGGGCACAAAATTTAAGTGTGAAGACTACTGATTCAAACAACTGAACTTTACAAAAAGACTGCATTAATACAAACAAGTTTATTAAAATTCTAATTCAAAGATAAGTTACAGTAGCCCTTGCCTGTAATCCCAGCTACTTGGGATGTTGAGGCAGGAGAATCACAAGTTTAATGTCATCTTTAGCAACTTAGCAAGAACCTGTCTTTGAAATAAAAAAATATCAAAAGGTCTGGGGATGTAGCTCAGTGGTAGTATGCCACTGGGTTCAATCCCTAGGGCAGAGGAAAAATCTAATTTAAAATCACTAAAAGAAAAGAGAAAATAAGAATGAAAAGAACCTAGTAATGTTTTAATTCTCCAGGAATAGCAAGCCCAAGGTACTTATCTGAACCAAGATAAAAATCCACATTGAAAACCATCTGTAGAAAACCAGTGAAGACGCCCAAAGTTATAAAACCAACAGAAAAACTGTGAACAACTGTGGTTAAAAAACTCACAAAAAGGGGTGGCTGTACATTAAACATAACTAAGTGAGGAGGCTCCAACAGCACAGTGGTTATAAGCATGACCTCTGGAGTCAGAATGTCTGGATCCAAATACCAGATCTTCCACTTAAGCAGTGTGCCCCTAGAGAAGTTGCATAACCTTTCTAAACAAACTTCATCTAACAAAATGGGATTATCATATCTAACTCTTAGAATTGTTGTGAAGACTTATGGTCCAACATATTAGTTAAGAACATAGGCTTTAAAATCAGAATTGCTGCTTTGTCACTTAGCTATGCAACTTTGGGCAAGTTACTCAGCCCTCAAGTGTCAGTATCCCTATCATTCTTTGAAGGATACAAACTTCATTAAGTTGATCTGAGAATCATATGGGCTTCAGTGCCTGGCACAAAGTAAATAATGAGTTGAACTGAAATAACAAGTGAATTAAATACTCAGTTCTTAATTTGAATAATTATAAAATTAAAGCGGCACTGTATCATTGCAAAAATATTTTTGTGTATGACTAATTTCTATAGTTCTTCAGCAACTATCTTTTAACTAACCAATGATATGCTTTTATTCAGTCAATATTTACCAAAGCTCTACTTGTGCTCAGACTTGATCTGAGAGCTGAGCTGAACAAAACTGACAAGTTCCTTGCCCTCAGAAGAACTCACAAGCTCTGTTCAGTATTTTTTTTTTAAGTTAGAATCCCCTACTCTTTTAATTGTTCTTCAGTAATTTAGTAGCTTCTCAATCTTCTGTTTTCTGAATTTCCAAAATGTTGTACATCAGTGGCTCATAAAATGATAGTTTTCAACACCTACTACAGATTAAAAATCACTTGAGGGACTTACTCTCAAACACCAGAATCCCTGAGAATAGGACATAGGTACCTGCACTTTTTGAAGTTCTTCCCCTGCCTGAATTGCGCCTGTGCAAAACATCTTTTCCTCTTCAATCTTGGGCCTAAGTGGCGGTGACATGGCTAGATGCACTAAGAAAGTTGAAATCGTCAGTGCCTCCCTCCGGAAAATGGTGAAGAAAATTAAAATTAGCCAGCACGCCAAGTATACATGTTCCTTGAGGCAAAACCAAGATGAAGAGTTGGGCTGTGGGGATCTGGCACTGTGGTTCCTGCATGAAAACAGTGGCTGGTGGTGCCTGGACCTACAACACCACTTCTGCCGTCACAGTCAAGTCTGCAATTAGAAGGCTGAAGGAATTGAAAGACCAGTTCTACCATATAGTAAAATTGTGGTTTGTTGTTAATTATATTAACAGGATGTTCTGATGTGAATTGCATTAATATTGCCCTTTCAAAAGATCTGTAAATTGAAGCCCTTCTAATTTTAATTGGAAAATTTTGCTGAGATGGGTTATTGTAATTCAGGTCTTTCTTCCTCAGTAGTCAGATGATAATGGCATGAAACTAAGTCTTATGGCTTAGGTATATACTTGGCTTTTTTTTTTTTTTAAAAAAACACTGTTCAACTACTCAGAGATACATTGACATATTGTACAAAATTTGTTTTAAAGGTAAAATGTGCTAAAATACACAAAGGATATACATTAAAAAAATTTTTAAAAAAAAGTTCTTCTAGTTTTTCCAATGTGTAGTCAAGGTTAAAATCAAAACAAAACAACACTACTCTAAATTCTATCATCCATATCTGAAAAAAAAGCATACTTTTAGTGAGATTATTATTACATAATATTATCAGTGCAGTATAAGAAAGCATAGTTTTTTAAGAGTAATACCATACTTCTAATTTATATTAAAAGTACAACTCATTTATTAATGTCAAGTAACATGCATTGTTTTAGAAAGATATTTGTCGTGGACCAATGACACAAAAAATCTCTACCATGAAAAACTTGTGCTCCCACAGTGAGGGTGAATTACACATTTCTAGACAACTATATTGTAAAAAACTTACTTCAGTAATCTAGTTGTATATAAAATGTCACAAGAGTTCAAGCAGAATGAAAGAGGAGTAGGGATGGAGGTAGTGTGGGGAGGAGACAAAAGAAGTTAGAGAAAGCTTCTGGAAAAGATAACCAGAACTGAGTTATAAAAGACTGAGTGAAAGTTGATGAGATCAGTGTTCCTCCAAGGGGTATATGAGTGGTACTTTGGGTGGGGCAACTGCATTCCCTGGCCTATGGCATTGAGTGACAAGCATTCTCTAGTCAAAATAAAAGTACTGTGTCCCACTACAACTAAAAATAAATAAATATTTAAAAAATAAAATAAAGGTATTGTGTCCACCTACTATATATATTATATATATATAGACACACACATACATACATTATATATATATATATATACACACACACACACACACACACACACACACAATTTCCAAATGTCTCCCATAAATCACTGGGGGTAAGGGGCCCTGGTGATGGGAAGATGAAGTTAGAGAGCATTCCAGGCCAGAGGCAGAAAAATACATGTTTGAGAAGAAGCACAAGAGTTTGGTATTAGAATAGCATTTCCCTAAATGTTTCATAGTATGTTCTCACATACGCACAAGCAATGCTCCAAGTCAACAAGGTTTAGAAAATTCTAATTTAAACAAAATAAGTTTCTTTAATATTGTTCTTCTAATGGGAATCAGTTCCTTAGTAAGAATGACTGTTGATGATTACATATAAATGATTAAAAAGTCAATGTTAGCTGAGCAGAATAAAAATGAATGTCAATTTGTTAAACAGCAATCTATTATCAAGCTTTACTATAATCCGCACCTATCTCCTGCCTGAGTGGATTCTTCATCCTAACTGACTGGCTTGGCCCAAAATGGCAGTAAGGGGAAGAAAGATTTTTTAAAAGGAGTGATGAGAACACAATAGATTTGTTGAGGAAGCTTTCTGAGACAAGATGTCTGTAAAAAGCTTAACCTGTCTGGGTTCACTCTGCCTGGTGTTCCCCACAGCATTCTTGAGCAGAGAGGCTCAAATAGAAGTAGTCTACTTAAAGGAGACAGAAGAACAATGAAGCATCCAGCATGGGGCCTATGCTTAGAAATTTTAGCATCCCTGCCCCCAAAAAACGGTGGAGGAGGAGGATGGGAACATAATAGGCAAAAGGCAGATAAAATGTATAGCAGATGTCTGTGTCAGGGAAACAAACTGTCTGATACAGCCCCAATTACCACTGTTATATCCATTTTTTTTAAAGAAAAAAGTTTAAAAAGAAAGATTGAGGAACAGATGAAAAAGGAGATAAAAATAAATTAGGAGGGGCTGGGGTTGTGGCTCAGTGGTAGCGCACTTGTCTGGCATGTGTGAGGCACTGGGTTTGATCCTCAGCACCACATAAAAAAAAATAAAGGTGTTGTGTCCATCTACAACTAAAATACATATATATTTAAAAAAAGTAAATTAGCAGGTTAGAGAAATAAATGAAGATAGGAAAGTCATACTGAAAATAACAAGAAATGGAATAAACACTTGTTAGGAACATAGAAGGTAAATGTGAGGGAGGGGAAAAAAGCCACATTTAAGTTAATGAAAAGAATAAAGAGTTAAAATGTGAAATAATGCTAATTACTGAAGATAAAGAACATCTGACATATAATTAAATGATGTACGTGATGAACAAAAAATAATGAATGTACCAATACCAGAAAGTTTGATGCTGGAGAAGTTAGTACATTTGGTAACTAAGAACAGAAAACAGCGTTCAGGCTGATCTTACATCTTCTCTATTCAGTAATACTTAATGCTAGAAGAAAAAAAAAATTATGAAAAAGTATCTACAGAATTCAGCAGAAAAAATACACGATTTGACAATTTTATAGTTGCCCACTTTTACATAAGTACTAAGACCATAAAAATCAACCTAAACTTTTTTTTTTTTTTTTTTTTTTTTTTGTACAGGGAATTGAACACAGTGACGTTTACCCAGTCCTTTTAATTTTGAGACAAGATCTTGCCAAGTTGCTTAGTCCCTTGCTAAACTGCTGAGGCTGGCCTCCAACTTGCAATCCTTCTGTCTCAGCCTCCTGAGTCACTGGGCACCTCTACGCCCAGCTGATCTAAACTTATTTGACAGTATAATCCAGCTGATGAAAAGATGAATAAATAGTAAAAATCAGAAATTAAGAATCCAGGATTTTAAAGAATTAAAGGTAAACATTAATTCCATTTAAACACATCACTTTGAGACTTAGGTATAAAGTACAAAACAAATGAAATAATGAATCATTAACAAGATTTATCTCTTGGGCTGGGGATATGGCTCAAGCGGTAGCTCGCTCGCCTGGCATGCGTGCGATCCGGGTTCAATCCTCAGCACCACATACAAACAAAGATGTTGTGTCCACCAAAAACTAAAAAAAAAATAAATATTAAAATTCTCTCTCTCTCTCTTTTTTTTTAAAAAAAAACAAAGTTTATCTCCTATATGAAGAGGTAAAAGAGGGTAAGTGCTTTAATCTTCCTATCTTTAATAACAAAGGATTAAGAGAATCCTGATTATCTTGGCAAATCAAGAAATACAGTTTAAAGATATTACATCTATAAAGATAGTCAGCAGAATTAATAAGACTTATAAACCACCAAAAATTACTAGATGGGAAACAAGTGCACATATACACATGCACGTATATAAATCCATAGGAGATAAAACAAAGACCTCAACGAAAAAATATCTGAAAACTGCCCTACCAACAAAATATAAATGGGATAGACTAATTCATTTAAAAAAAAAAAAAAAAAAAAGGCAGTGGGCTCAAAAACCAAACCCCAAACAAATGTGGTACACAACATCCATATCTAAAGTTCACTCAAAAAGGTTTAAAGTAGCCCGGCGCAGGCACAGTAGCTCATGCCTGTAATCCCAGTAGCTCAGGAGGCTGGCAAAGGAGAATCATGAGTTCAAAGCCAGCCCAGCAAGGGCGAAACACTAAGCAAAAATACAAAACGGGCCTGAGGATGTGGCTCACTGGTCGAGTGCCCCTGAGTTCAATCCCCAGTACCAAAAAAAAAAGGTTTAAACTAAAAGTTACTTAAAGTCCATTCAAACAACTTTCAAGAAACATATTCTCTGGACTGGCATTTTAAAAAATGTCCAAGATACAGAAAAAAACTGGAAAGCAGAACGGCTCTTTCTAATAATACAAATACCTAATAAAACGCTGATGCCAAAACTAGGGTGTAATTGCATAAGAGAGCTATAGACTAATCTCATTTATGAATACAGATATAAACATCAAAAATAAAAAGCTGGGCTGGGGTTGTGGTTCTGTGGTAGAGCGCTTGCCTAGCATGTATGAGGCACTGGGTTCAATTCTCATAAATAAATGAATAAAATAAAGGTTCACCAACATCTAAAAAAAATTTAAAAAAACAAAAGCTGCATCAGTGAATCAAATTCAACAATAAATTAAAGGAATATATTGTAATAAAATATATCAAGTAATTCAAGAGTGGGTAGGATGTCTATAATATAAATAGGATGTCTATAATTACTTACTCAAGACCCTTTTATGATTTAAGAACACCTCGCAGCACACTAGAAATGGAAAAAACATTTTTAAACTTCAGAATATCTGTAAGATTATAATACATCATTAATAAGAGCGGCATTTCCATTAAAGACAGAAGTATTAAAAGATATTATTGCAACTATCCAATCTGTGAAAGGTCCTAATCCAATCCATTAGAACAAGAACAAGACATATAAGAATGGAAAAAGAACAAATAAAACAACTATTTGCAGATATAAGTAACTTAAAAATCTAGATCCATCTAATGGTGAACTTGAGGTAATAAGCATTCTTTAAGAACCAAACACAAAATCCATGCACAAAATAACCAATAATTTTCCTATACCGCCACCAAATGATAAGATCATTTAACATATTGACCTTTTGAGGGGCGGGGCGGGGAGATGGGGAAACTCAGGGCCTAGTGCATGCAAGGCAAGCACTCTACCAACTGAGCTATATCCCCAGCCCAAGAAAAGATCATTTAAAAAAACAGACTCATTCATAATAGCACAAAGATTCCCAGGAATAAAATCAACTCCCACTCCCTCAAGTATGAGAGCATTACTTAGAAAACTACAAATCTTTATTTAAGGAAAACTTTAAAAGGCCTAAATAAATGAAGATAAAGACCATGTTCATAAGTTGAAGAACTCTGCATTATAATTGTAAACATCTCATATATATGTCCCTATGTTAATATACAAATTTAAAACAATCACAATCAAAATTCCAAAAGGACATTTTATGGAACCTGACAATCTGATTCTAATGGTCACAAGAGTAAATAAGCACAGGTTTGTGCAAAATGAAAGAAAAAGACTGGCATTACCACAAACCAAGATATTATATATAAAGTAGTAGTGTGGACCTGATGCTATTACAGACAAACAGGAATCTGGAATATATCAGAGATTGGTTCATGAATCAGTGAGAAAAAAATCATGCACATACATATATACAGTGTTGGGATAATTTTGTCTACCCAAATATCTTTATAACCAAACTGTGTAAATAACTGAACATAAATTTTTCAAATTTTAAATTTATTAGAAGACAACATACAGAATATCCTTTGTTATCCCAGAGAGAAAAATTTCCAAATAAGAAACAAAAGTGGTAAATGAAAAGATGAATAAATTTGGCTACATAAACAATAACAACAAACTTGCTTATAACTAAGGACTAGAAGAAAATATTTCAAAACATAATGGATAACAAACAACGTTCATAATAGAGGACACTTAAAAATAAAATGTAAAAACAAACTTAAGATGTTCATAAATAATTAGGAAAAAATTCAAAGGCTAAGAATCATAAAACAAATTCAACATCATTAATAATCAGAGATGGAAATCAAAATGATATAATTTTTCTCCTTTTTATTATAAAATTATGTAAATGATTTGCAAAACATGTAAAGAATAACTGAAGCTGGGTATGGTGGCGCATGTGTGTAATTCCAGCAGCTCAGAGGGGTGAGACAAAAGGATCACCAGTTCAAAGCCATCCTCAGCAATTTAGCAAGGCCCTAAGCAACTCAGTGAGACCCTGTCTTAAATTTTAAAAAGTTCAAAAAAGGACTGGGGATATGGCTCAGTGACTGAGTGTCTCTGAGTTTAATCCCTGATACCCACCCCCACCAGGAAAAAAATAATAATAATTGTAAAGTAAACCTTCAGTAACTCAGTCCAAGTTAAGAATATAGCAGTGCCAATCTTAAGTCTCTCTCTGTGCCATTCCTCAATCACATCCACTTTTTGTCATTCCTAAGGTAATTATTATCATTCATCACTAAGTTGGTAATGATTCCCTTGATTTCCTTATAATTCTAGTACCTATATTTGCATTCCTGAATACTACAGTATCATCTGCTTTTGAACTTTTTATGAATAGAATCATGTTGCACATTGCTTCTTATGTTTGACTAATATTGTATTTATGTGATTCATGCATATTAATGCAGGAGATGTTTATAGTTTGATTTTTTCCTCTATCTGAACCAGGTTTTTATTTTATAATTAAATACAAAATGATTTATATATTCCACTACTGAGGGACATTTGAATTTTTTAATATTTTTGTGCTAATTTAAATAATGATATTATAAACATACCTATAGCTATGCTTCCTAGTTTCCCTTTCACACATTTCTTTAGGGCTATGGCTGACTCTCAAAGTATGATTCCTGGGCCAGCAGCATCAGCATCACCTTGTAATTTAGAAAGGCAAATTATCAGCCCCCACTCCATCCTATCTAATTAGAAACGATGGGGGGATAGATCCAGTTCAGAAATTTTAACAATCCCTCCAGGTAATTCTGATGCACCTCAAGTTTGAGAACCACAGGAGAGGGGTGAATGTCTGTGAGTAGTATTGCTTGTTGTAGCACATCCTGTTATTTTCCAAAATAGCTCTTCCCATTTACACTTCCATCAGCACTGCCACCAGCAGTGGAAGAAAGTTCCTGCCACTCCATATCATCAACGCTTGATACTGTCGAGTGTTTTCATTTCTATCAGTATGATTTATACAAAACTATCTTGCTGTGGTTTTAGTTTTTATTCCCCTAATTGTAATGAAGTTAAAGACCATTCCATGTTGTGGTAGGAACCTTACCTCTTGGTATTCATACATCGTACTATCTCTTCCCCTTGAGTATATAGATTTGATTTATTAATTTACTTCTAATTCAACATGGCAGAAGTGATGGGATATCACTTCTAAAATTAGGTTACAAAAAGGCTGTGATTTCCATCTTGGGCCGTCTCTTTCACTCTCTTCTGGAAAGCTATGCTGTGAAGAGGCCAAAGTGAGAAAATTTGGCAATAGATGTTCTGAAGCCAGCTAAACCACATGAGGAAACTCAGAAGCAGATCCTCCCTCAATAAAGCCTTGAGATGACTGTAGCCCTTGACTTATTATAGCCTCATGAGATCCCTGAATTAGAACCAGCAAACTAAGTTGCACTGATTCCTAACCCACAAAAACTGAGATAAATGTTATTTTCGGCTACTAAATTTTGGAGTAATTTATTATATACCAATAGATAATATGTGTGTTGCAAGTACCTTTACTAATTTTGTACTTTGTCTTTAAAGATTCTTAATAAGGTCGCAATGAGCAAAAGTTTCTATTTTTTATTTTATTTATTCTAATTTATTATATATTGACAGCAGAATGCAATTTATTTCATATTACACATATAGAGCACAATTTTTTTATGTCTCTGGTTATACACAAAGTAGAGTCACATCATCTGTGTCTATCTCATTCCACTATCATTCCTACCCCCATGTCCCCTCCTTTCCCCTCCCCTCCCCTTTGCCCTATCTAAAGTTTATGTATTCCTCCCATGCTCCCTTCCATCCCCATTATGAATCAGCATTCTTATATCAGAGAAAACATTCTGCATTTTGTTTTGGGGGAATGGCTTAAGAAGTGTCTATTTTTAATAGTCAAATTTATCAAATTTTTGTGGTTAAATATTTGAGTCTTATTTAAAAAATCTGTTCCTGGTCTGGGGGAGTAGTTCGGTTGTTGGAATGCTTAAGGATCTGGGTTCAACTGCCAGCATCAAAAAAGAGCCAGGTGGGAACACATACTGCAATCCCAGCTACTCAGGAACCTGAGGCAGGAGGATCACAAGTTTGAGAACAGCTTAGGCAACTTAGTGAAAGCGTCTCAAAATGAAATGAACAAAAACCAAAAAGGGCTTGGCTCCTCAATGGTAGAGCACCCCCAGTGCTGCAAAAAAGAAAAAATAAATCCTTTCCCTGCCCTGAGCTTATAAAATTATCTCTCTTTTTATTTGTGTAAAAACTTCTTGGATTTACCTTTTTATATACTTAATCTACTGGAAATTAATTTTTTTTAAATATTTTGTTTTAGTTGTAATTGGACACAATACCTTTATTTTTATGTGGTGTTGAGGATCAAACTCAGCACCCGGCATGTGCAAGGCGAGTGCTCTACTGCTGAGCCACAACCCCAGCCCAGGAATTGATTTTTATTCATAGTAACAGGTATGTGTTGGGGGTGTCCTGACTTCATTTATTCAACATAATAAACAATTGTTTCTGCAAGTGTCATATATCATATGTCCACCCACCTACTCCCCCCACAAAGCATATAAAAAACTCATCAGCAACATAGCACCTATTTTGTATTACCTTTAATTTGTTATTTATCTGCCCTCCCCTTTTAAAAATAGTTTTTAGTTGTAGATGGACACAATACCTTTATTTATTTATCTTTATGTGGTGCTGAGGATCAAACACAGGTCCTCACACATGCTAGGACAGCACTCTCCCACCGAGCCACAACCCCAGCCCTTATCTTTTTATTGGTGGCTCAGATACTCTTGAGACTGCAACTCAAAGTCCATGCCTGTGAAAGCCTCAAGATCATCCTCCTCCTTCTCTCCCTAAGGTGGGGCACCTCTTCAGATATCACTCAGTCATACATTCTTCTCTGACCCCACTCCCTTCTCACAAAGCTGTGATTCAACTAATACTATTTTAAAGATTTATTTAAAGCAAAACATCTAGTACTAGGCTTCCTCCTATGAAGAGAAATTAGGAAAAACCAATTACAGAAAATGTAAAGAAAAAAACAACAAATATATTCAGGAAAACATAAAATTCAAATAATAAAACTGGAGTAGTAAGTTTGTTGGTAGTCCTGGCACCCATCTGACATTGTAGGTGTCACTACAAGTAGATTTGAATGTGAACCTTAGATGGGAGACATGTCTATATTCACCCAGGTAATAACCAGATCCCAGCAGTGCTTAGCTACAGCAGTCAAAATTTGTTGACTGAGAAGATGAATTAAAAATTCTTCCCACCTTATTTTAAGAATATTCTGGAAAGGTGGCAGAATACAACAGTTACTAATAGGGCATTATGTAAAATTGTGGATGTGTGATTCTGCATGTGATTCTGCAATCTGTATTTGGGGTAAAAATGGGACTTCATAACCCACTTGAATCTAATGTATGAAATATGATATGTCAAGAGCTTTGTGATGTTTTGAACAACCAATAAAAAAAAAAAGAATATTCTGACTATTCTTGTTCCTTTCCACTTCCACAGAAACTGTTCTACTAGGTTGTCAAGTTCCACAGAAAAGCCTATAGGGATGTGTATTTAGATTTCAATATATCTACTATCATTTTAAGAAAAATATTTTTACCACTCGGGTCTTTCAATCTATCCTAATACGTGGTATGCAACTCCATTTATTTAGGTGATCTTGATAAGATTTAACTATTTAGGTCTCTTGATAAGATTTAACTATTCTTCTTTACAAAAGTCTTGCACACCTTAATTATTTAAAATTTGCTGTGGCCCATGCCTATAATCCCAGTGACTTGAGAGGATCATAAGTTTGAGGTCTCCCTTTACAATTTAGCAAGGCCCTAAGCAACCTAGTAAGAACCTGTCTCAAAATAAAAAATAAAAAGGGCTGGAGATAGTTTTAAAAAAAAATAAAATAAAAAGGGCTGGGAATAGTAAATAAATAAATAAGTAAATTATCAGTAGATTAAATATAAAAAGGTAAATCCAAAAAGCTTTTACACAAATAAAAAGAGATAATTTTATAAGCTCAAGGCAGAGAAAGGATTTATTTTTTCTTTTTTGCAGCACTGGGGGGTGCTCTACCATTGAGCTACATCCCCAGCCCTTTTGGTTTTTGTTTATTTCATTTTGAGACGCTCTCACTAAGTTGCCTGAGCTGTCCTCAAACTTATGATCCTCCTGCCTCAGCCTCCTGAGTAGGGCTGCGGAAGACTGTCAAACAGTCTCAATAGCAAGGTATTCATAGTAACATTATGAATACCTTGCTATTTTTATGAATAAAAATCAATTCCTGGGCTGGGTTGTGGCTCCCAGTAGAGTGCTCGCCTAGCACGTGCAGTGTGCTGAGTTCGATCCTCAGCACCACATAAAATAAAGGTATTGTGTGCACCTACAACTAAAACAAAATATATTACAAAATCAATTCCTAGTAAATTAAAAAAAATGTTTAATTTAAGCATCTCCTTTCCTAGGAAATATTTCTGTCCTCCATTCCCTCTACTAATTTTGAATCATGTGCCTCTTTTCCCTGATCCTTCTGTATCTGGGGCACATTTTCACTAAACTACACTGTCCTTAATTCTTGATTTGTTTGTTTCTACCATTAGAATGTAAGCTCCTTGAGGACAGAGACTACCATTCATTTCTATAACTCAGTACTCAGCATGCAGCCTAGCACAAATAATCTCAATATTTGACTTCTACACTATAGGGGAATAAACATATGTAACCAATGACTGCATAGTATAAACTATCTTATAAAGAAAAGAACTAGGGGTTGGGGATGTGGCTCAAGTAGTAGCGCGCTCGCCTGGCATGCGTGCGGCCCGGGTTCGATTCTCAGCACCACATACAAAGATGTTGTGTCCGCCGAAAACTAAAAAATAAATATTAAAAAATTCTCTCTCTCTCTCTCTCTCTCCATCTCTCACTCTCTCTTTAAAAAAAAAAAAAAAAAAAGAACTACCAGGAAGGTGTAGAGGTGCATGCTTATAATCCCAGCATCTAAGGGGGCTGAGGCAGAAGGATCACGAAGAATTCAAAGCTAGCCTCAGCAAAAGCGAGGTACTAAGCAACTCGAAGAGACCCTGTCTCTAAATAAAATACAAAATAGGGCTGGGTATGTGGCTCAGTGGTTGAGTGCCCCTGAGTTCAAACCCTGGTTAAAAAAAAAAAAAAAAAAAAAATTAAGATCTTGGAGAGACACAATCAGGACCTAAATAAGAGTAATGAGAGAGGAAGAAAAAATAGATGCATTATTGCAGAGGGGAAATGAAAAGGATTTGGGAGCCTGCCACACAGCAAAAACAAGAGGACAAAACAGAGATGCTCTGGGGTTTCAAGTACAAATTAAAATAGGTGGAGAGGATTATAAGGAAAAGGGAAGATGTAATTTAAAAGGAAAGATAACTCATTCAGTATAGGGTTTGCTGACTTTGTGGTGTCAGTGAGACATTCACATAAAAATGCCCAAGAGACAACTGGAAACACAGGACTGACAGTATAGCTCAGAAAATAGTTCGACTGTTCAAAGAACAGATTCTGTGGAGCAATAAGAAGTGGAAGAGTGTCAAACAGTTAGAATATGAATAAGCACTGAGAGTAGACAGTAAGTATGAGGAGGCAAAAGCAAAAGCTCAAAGCAGTAGCAATCAGGGGAAGGTTTTTGGATGGCGGGGGGGGGGGGGGGGGGGGGATATGACCTTGACATGGTCAAAGCAATGTCCTGAAGAGTGTGTGTGTGTGTGTGTTAAAAAATGAGGAGTGGAAATACATGACAGAAAGAAGAGATAGACTGTTCTATAATGTTCCAGAAAACTGAACTGGGATGATGATAGAAATTAAAGGAAGCTGTATCAGAGCTCCATATTAGGAGATATCCTTATTAACAGTAAAAATATTTAACAAAGGAATGAGTTGCCTTACTATTAAGGACACTCAATTGAATGCTTAAGCATTTATGAGTCCTAGAGAAGAAATTTTGTACTATTTGAGAGTTGAGACTGTTCTATTTGATATTAAATTCTGATCATCCTCATATTAAGCAGTAACTCCCATTCCTCCCTCTCTCTTAGCTTCTGGCAACTTTGATTCAACTTTCTATGTTTTTTTTTTTTTTTTTAACTATGCTAGGGATTGAACCAGGGCCTCACACATGCTAGATAAGTAAACTTCTACCACAGAACTACACCCCAAACATTCCACTTTTTGCATCTAGAATTTCCCTATTCTGGATAACTGATTACATGGAAATCATTCTTTTATGTCTGACTTATTTCCCTTACTATGTTTTCAAAGTTTATCCACTTCATAACACATATCAGAACTTCATTCCTTTTTATGGCTGAATAATATTCCATTATACATATACACTACATTTTGTTATCTATTGATGGACAAGGGTTGTTTCCTACTTTTGGCTACTGTAAATAATGTTTTAATGAATATTAGTTTATAACTCTCAGCTCAAGTCTCTGTTTCCAATTCTTTGGGGGCAACTAATACAAAATTGTTGGATTGTAGGGTAATTCTATGTTTAGCGTTTTGAGAAACCACCAAACTGTTTTTCACAGCAGTAGCATGGGGGTTCCAATTTTTCCAGATCTTCAGCCAACACTTATTTTCCTTTTTCTATTTTTATCATAGTCATCCTTGTGTGAAGTGCCAGCTCACTATGGTCTTAAATTGCATCTCTCCAATGACTATAAAATAGAGTTTTTGTTGGAGAAAATAAAAAAGTTTGGGGTATAAATATTGGTGATGATTATACATCATTTGAAATGTATTCAAGGACACTGAATTATACACATATGAATGGTTAAAATGATAAAAATCATGTTATAAATATTTTACCACAATTTTTAAAATCAAGAAAAAATTATGGCTAGGGATAAAGCTCAGTGGTAGAACACTTGCCAAGCATGAGCAAGGCCCTAGGCTTAATCCCTAGCACCACAAAAACAAACAAGTAAACAACAACCCATTAAAAGCCAAGTGTGGTGCATACAACTATAATCCCAGAGACTTGGCAGGCTGAAGCAGGAGGATCAAAAGTTCAGGGCCAGCCTCAGCAACTTAGCAAGACCCTCAGCCATTTAGTGACAGCTTGTCTCAAAATAAAAAATAAAATCTGGCTGGGGATATGGCTCAGTAGTAAAATGCTCCTAGGTTCAGCCCCAGAACAAGAAAAAAAAATTAAATGATTCCCTAAGCCAATAAAATTTTATTATTCAGATTTCAGTATAGAAAAGGAAATAAAAATATCAGTTTAGATATTTCAACTAGAAAAACATTTAATATAAGAACTAAGATACTTTTAAGTTGTTAAAAATAATGGAACAACTGAGAATCAGAAGTCAGTCACTGAACTGAGATAAAGGATACTCTGAGAGCCAGAGGTCCAAAAGCTGAGGCCGCTGCTAATACTATTGGCTTTTTATCCCCATGAAGCTGGTAGTGAACACTGGAATCATTACTCTAGCTACCTCTATTGCATCTAACAGATCTTACAACCATACCAACCAGTCAAAACAGCAGTAAAAAGAAAGCTGCCTTCTGTAACTTCCCAATTGTAAGAATGCATCTAACTTAGAAAACACCCTAAGTTGTGCCCCCACTAGATGTAAGAAAATTTAGGAAATGCAGTACATTTTGTTGTTTTTAAGATGTTAGAGGATGAAAAATCTGAAAATTGAGGTACACTTTGTACAATAGCATTCATAGAGCATTTTATTTTAGAGATACAGAAACAAATAGTGGTGCATTTCAGAATAAATGACATCTTAAATTTAGCTTTCTTATCTCTCTATATAAAAACAGAATTTTCTCATATAATCTTCAAAGAGCTTTATTATTTGCATTTAATCTATCCAGAATTTGTAAACCTTATGAAGTAAGAGTCTATTCTTTCTCAGGTTTCCAGGATCATTCAAGTAAAAAGGCATTCTCTAATTATCAGCATATATTCATCAATTATCAAAGTAATCCATGCACATAGATCATCTTCTATTCCACTGTCCAACTATAACCAGACTATACTCATGACAATGTCTTGTTTACTATACTTTGAAATGTTTAATAATTGATTAAGTTCTCCTACCTTATTCTTCTTTGAGTGTACTGGATGTTTCAGGCCCTTTATTTATCTTCCACAGAATTTTAGAATTAGATTTTCTACAAAATAAAAAAACCAACCCTGTGCCCAACATTACCCTATTAAAAATCTGACTAGGGCTGAGGTTGTGGCTCAGTGATAAGAGCACTTATCACACTTACTTAGTGTGAGGCACTGGGTTCAATCCTCAGCACCACATAAATAAATAAACAAATAGATAGATAGATAAATAAATAAAATAAAGGTATTGTGTCACTACAACTGAAAACTAAATATTAAAAAATATTTGACTGTGGGCTGGAGCTGGAACTCAGTGGCACAGCGCCTGTCTAGTAGGTATGAGGCACTGGACTTGATCCTCAGCACCAGATAAAAATAAACAAATAAAATAAAGGCATTCTGTCCATCTACAACTACCAAAAACAAACAAACAAGCAAAACAAAACAACAACAACAAAAAACCCATTTGACTGGGATTATATAAATCCATTGGGAAGAGAACTAATATCTATACATTATAGAATCTATCAATGACATGGCATATGGCACCAATCATTAAGTCTTTAATAATTTATTTCAATAGACTTTAAGAAGTCTTCGGCAATATTAGAGATTTATTTCTGGGCACATCTTTTTTTATGCTATTGTCAGTGATTGTGATTTTTCCTTTCTATTTATTGCCAGTAAACAGTAATAAAGTTATCTTTGAATTTATTAACATTTGTATATTTTCTAAATACATAGTCTGGTGGCTGGGGATGTGGCTCGGGCGGTGGCGAGCTCGCCTGGCGTGCGTGCGGCCTGGGTTTGATCCTCAGCACCATATACAAACAAAGATGTTGTGCCTGCCAAAAAACTAAAAAAAAAAAATATTAAAAAATTCTCTCACTCTCTCTCTCTCTCCACTCTCTCTTAAAAAAAAAAAAATACATAGTCTGTAGTCCATGAATGGTTTCATTTCTTCTTTTCTAATTCTTATTTTTTTTTAATTTCTTTTCCTTGGCTTAATAGTTACATTGGACAACACATCTCTCCTAGACAACATAAAGGCCTCAATACTTCAAGTGTCATAGTCTAATTAAGGCCTGACCAATATTTTACAGTTAGTGTTTATTTCAGAACATCCTCATATTTGTCACTCTCTGCTCTTTATATTCTTCTGTATTTCAGACCTTTATTTTAAATCTTTAACTAAAAAGAACTAAAGTAAGTACACTTCAGAATTTTCTTTCAATTGACAATTATTTTCTTCGAGAATGTATGATTTCTTTTTTTACTTGTTTTAATCAGTTATACATGACAGTAGAATGCATTTATGCATTTGATATATCATACATAGATGGGATATAATTCTCATTTTTCTGAGTGACATATTGTAGAATCATATTGGTCATGCAGTCACATATATACATAAAGTAATGTCTGATTCATTCTACTATCCTTCCTGTCCCCACATTCCCTTCCCTCCCCCTTCCATCAATTCCCTCTTCCTAATCTAAGGTAATGCTGTTCTTCTCTAGAGCCCCCTGCCTCATTAGAGAAAACATTCGGCCTTTGGTTTTGTGGGGAGAATGTATGATTTTTTGATTAAAAAGTTAGCTGTCTATAGCTGCTCCTTTGAAGGGAATCTTTGTTTCTGGCAGCTTTTAAGATTTTTCTCCTTCTATTAGTATTTGTGTATTTTACTATGATTTGTCTGGGTGCAGATGCCTTTTTATTTATGTTAGAAATTCAATGCACTTTTTAAATTTTTTATTTGTTCTTTTTAGTTATTATATGACATAGAATGTATTTTGACATATTATACATACATGGAATATTGCTTCCCATTTTTGTGACTGTACATGATGTGGAGTTATACTGGTCATGTATTCATATACGAACACAAGAAAGGTTTGTCCGATTTATTCTACGGTCTTTCCCATTTCCATTCCCCTTCCTTCCCCCTACTCCCCTGTCCAATTCCTTCAATTCAGTGAACCTCTAACTCCCTGGCCCCTATTGTGAGTCAGCATCCCTATATCAGAGAGAACATTTTAGCCTTTGGTGTTTGGGGATTGGCTTATTTCACTTAGCATGATGGTCTCCAGTTCCATCCATTTACTGGCAAATGCCATAATTTCATTCTTCTTTATCGCTGAGTAATATTCCATTGTGTATATACACTACATTTTCTTTATCCATTCATCTGTTGAAGGACACCTCGGTTGGTTCCATAGCTTAGCTTCTGTTAATTGAGCTGTATAAACATTGGTGTGGCCATGTCATTATAGTATTCTGATTTTAAGTCCTTTGGGTATAACTGTGGAGTGGGTTAACTGGGTCAAATAGTGGTTCTGTTCCATGTTTTCTAAGGAAACTCCATACTGCTTTCCAGAGTGGTTGTATTAATTTGCAGTCCTATCAATGTACTTCTTAAATCTATCAGTTGGTCTTTTATTAGATCAAGAAAATTTTCAGTGTGATATTTCTTTTCAAATATTATCCCTGTACCCCTGTATCCCTCTTTCTCCCCTCCCATCTTTCCAAAGCTCTGCTTAAACTCTGTCTTCCATGTCTCTTAAACTCTCTTCAATATTTTATAGTTTTCTGACTCTCAGGGTTGTATTCTGGTAAGCTTCTTCTGCCTTATCTTCTAGGCAACCAATTCTTCCTTCAGCTAAGTATAATCTGTTAATTCTTTCTTTTAGGTATATTTGGTATGCAGTAGTTATCATTTCTGGGATTTACATTTTTTCCCTAAATCTAAGAAGTCACTCTTTATAATCTCTTTTTCCCTGCTCGTCTCAATTCTTTAAACGTAACAGCAATTGTTTTAAATTCATCTGATGTTTATAATATCTGAGGATTTTGTGGATCTATTTCTTCTCTGTTGTTTCTTATTCATACTGCCATCTGAATGCATGCTTGGTTACTTTCTATTTTTAAAAGCTTACTTTTAAATACATAAAGAAAACTGCATGAATTATACTGCTCTAATAATTCTACAGATATATAACATGTATTCTAATTACACATAATTTTGCTTGTTATTTTTTTACTATGCTTGCTTATTTGTGACCACATACTATTCGCTGTTAACTACTATTCATAGTAACTCCTTGAGAATAAAATGCCTTTCTCCACAAATGATTTGCCTTTCCTTCTGCCAGGCCTTGGGAAAACCATTAGTCTGAAACTAGGAATCACAACAAATGGCTTGAGGGTCGATGGATCACTCACACAGCAAACCTGGACTGCAAATCAGTGTGAGGGCTAAAACTGTCCTCGAAATTTGAAAGATTTGTTTTTCTTACTTTGTTTTCTTTCCCTGCTCCATTCAACCTTCCCTTTGATCCCCGAGGTACAAGTTTAGTTCTGCTTTGCTGATAACCTAATGATAATCCTTGGGGTTCCATCTAACAATGAGATTGTTCTTTCCGACTCTGACTGTAGATATTAGGCCTTGACTTCTGTCCTCTCCACTCTGTAAAATCTACTGAACCCAGGTCCAAACATGTATACACTAGCAACTAGCCTTAGGGCAAAAGCCATTTCATCCTTCACTTATTTCTTTGGTTCCTATTTATTCCTAGAATTTGGCCTTGCAGCTCACCATTATTTTTTCAGCTCTTCAAGCTGTTTTTTAAAAAAGATTTTTCGGTTAGTTGTATTCACCAAAAAGGTTAATCAGTCTACCATTAGTTGTATTCACCAAAAAAGGTTAATCAGTCTACCATTTCAGAGAACAAAAACTGATTTCCCTTTTTATAACTATTTTGCAATAATTCCTTTAACTGTCCTAAATGAAATTAGGAGATCATCTTTCTAAGTGCAATTTTAAAAGCTTACTACCTATTAATATGTGATTAATAATTATATGAAAGAAATAATTTATAGTAAATATTTCAAAATATATAAATAATTATAATAAACAGTATAATGAGTTGTTTGCTCAATATTATATATAGAATCACTATGACTATGAGTTACAACTTCAGACTCACGTGAAGAATATTTGAGTCACAAACACTGTACAAGCAGTGCTGCCATAAATTACATTTTTTTTTTTTTTTTTTTTAATTTTTAGGCTGGGGTTGTAGCTTGGTGGTAGAGTGCTGACTCGCACGTGTGAGGCACTGGGTTTGATCCTCAGCACCACATAAAAAATAAATAAAGAAAGAAAGAAAGAAAGAGAAAAAAAAAGATTTTTATTTGTTCTTTTTTAGTTATACACGACAGTATAATGTATTTTGACATATTATGCATACATGAAGTGTTAACTTCCCATTCTGTGGTTGTACATGATGCGGAGCTACACTGGGGGGTATATATGACCATATATGACCATAATGTAATGTCCAATTCATTCTACTATCTTTCCCATTCCCATCCCCCTCTCTTCATTACCTTCTGTCTAATCCAAAGTACTTCTATATCACATCACCCCACCCACTGTGTGTTAGCATCTAACAGAAATTCAGCTTTTGGTTTGGGGGGATTGGTTTATTTCACTTAGCGTGATAGTCTCCAGGCCAACTGCCGGGGTCCTGCCGTAGCAGGGTCCAGGTGGAGTCGACTCCAGTTCCATCTATTTACAGGGAAAAACCATAATTTCATTCTTCTTTATGGCTAAGTACTATTCCATTGCATATATACACCACATTTTCTTTATCCATTCATCTATTGAAGGCTACCCTAGGTTGGTTCCATATCTTAGCTATCGTGAATTGAGCCATATGAACATTGTTGTGGCGGTGTCACTACAGTATGCTGATTTTAAGTCCTTTAGGCATATATCGGGGAGCGGGATAACTGGGTCAAATGGTGGTTCCATTCCAGGGTTTCTGAGAAATCGCCATATTGCTTTCCAGAGTGGTTGCATCAGCAATGAATGAGGGTACCTTTTTCCCCACATCCTCTAAAGTGATGAAGAACTCTGATAAAAGTTCTGAAAGAAAAAAACTTTAATCTTTCTCCAACATATGTACCAACCAAATTCCTGAAACTTTTAGTGTGCTCTAACAAAGCCTTATACATAAAAGTTAAAATTTTTTTTTAATATTTATTTTTTAGTTTTTGGCGGACACAACATCTTTGTTCGTATGTGGTGCTGAGGATCGAACCCGGGTCGCACGCATGCCAGGCAAGCGCGCTACTGCTTGAGCCACATCCCCAGCCCCAAAAGTTAAATTTTTAAGCTCAGATCATTATAATTACTTTTTTCACTTACATCACTGAAATCCAGCAAGTTATGTAGTTAGTTGGAATAATTCTTTTTTAAGGGGTGATTTATTGGTTTTCCCTGTGCGCAATGTAACTGTCAGCTCCATCAGTTCCATGCACCCTTTAGTAGAACCCACACCATGCATTTTGCTTTGGGAGTGGGAACTGTGCTCTGAAGAGTTCAATATGTGTAAGCCAGGTCCCAAGGTAGTTGGAATAATTTTTAAATCTGCAGAATGTACTGAGTATTGTGGGATGGCTGACTTCCTCTTCTCCAATCTTGGTAACAAAACACCTCAAAGGATTTTATCCAATTGCATACAATAGAAAGTGCATATTTTTTTCAGCTTATCAGTCTGCTCTATCATCCAGTCCCATCTAATTCAGTCAAATTTTACATCATAGAATTTGCTACTATAATCAGATTGTTATATTCCTTAACCAAAACTACTATATGTATTTGTAACTCTAATTCTTGGTAAATATGATTCCCACTGTCTATTCCATTCTTTTTCCTGTCTTCTACCTGCCTAGGTTAAATACTATTTTATATCAAGACCCCATTAGCTCAAAACAGCCTTTTATTTATGAACTTCTTTGGCATTTAGTAATTCTCCATCTTAATCATAAGCTACCATATTGCATGCCTTGTCACCTCAATTAAGAGTGTTATCTGCTATGGGTGCAGTGGTGCATGCCTGTAATCCCTGCAGTTCAGGAGGAACGCCAGTTCAACATCAGCCTCAGTAACTTAGTGAGGCCCTAAGCAAATTAGCAAGACCCTGTCTTAAATAAAATATAAAAAAGGACTGGGGATGTGGCTTAATGGTTAAGTGCCCCAGGTTCAATTCCTGGCACCCCCCGCCAAAAAAAAAAAAAAGTGTTATCTTTGGGGTTTGAGGTGCTCTCAGTGTAGAGCACATACCTATTATATATGAAGCCCTGGGTTTGATTACTAGCATCACACACACACACATTCTCTCTATTTCTCTCTAACACATACACACACACACACACACACACACACACACAGAGTTATCTTTTAAAAGCCCTTTTCCACTCTCCAAATGAAATCAAGTGTAATTCCAGTATATAAGTTTATGAAGTAGAACGTTTGCCTGAAGCAGAAACCTCACAAACTAGACCTGGCCCATGAGCTGCTTCTTCAGCACTCCCCAGCGCTCAGATAATCTTTGAAATAACCTTATAGTATGCAATTTTTCAGTCCTTCTCCTTTAAGGGAACAAAACTCCTTAACTTTACATGAATGAAGAACTTAGTGCTGCATAAGTCAATGTAATTCTGAAAACAAACTGAAAAATATTTAAGTGGCACTAAGTCCTGTGTTAAGCAATGACAAATTAAATATGAACCTCATATAACTCTCAACTTTAAAAGGGTAGAGAAACTGGGTATTGTGTATCTATAGTCTCAGCTACTCAGGAGGTTGAGACAGAACTGCTCAAGTCCAAGAGCTCTAGACCAGCCTGGACTACAAAGATCCTTTTATCTTTTAAAATAAATAATAAAGTAAATAAAATAAAAGTCTAGAGCTGCACAGATCAAGGTGATCATTAGCTACATGTGACCATTTAATTAAAATTTTAAAATAATTAAAATTGAGTTCTCAGTCCTACTGGGCAAATTCTGAGTGCAAAATAATCACAAACATATATGGCTACTGCCTTTTCCCACTGGACAGCAAAGAACATTTCCATCAAAGTATGACCGAACAGTACTTACTGGTAAAGAGGAAACTAATACCAACAAAAAACTTTAATACAAAATGGTGAATAAAATGATATATGTAAACTCTGGGATACTATAAAGGCAGAGGACAAACTAGGTCTTAGAGGTTATGAAGGCCTTCTACAATAAATGGTAGGTGAGGTTAAGTTTGAAAGGTTTGGAGGACTAGGACAGGGGAATCTATATTTCAGGCAGTAGAAAAAGCATGGGCTAAAACAAGTTAAATTTGAAGATTAAAAAAAGTAACAGCAATTACTGTACTGTACAGAGTAAAAGTCAGACTGCAGTGAAGATGCTTTTCTACAAAGACAAAATAATAAATACCCGATTCAGAGAGAATGAAGGAAAATTTTTAAAAAGAAAAATAAGTTATCAGATCTCTCCAAATTTGGCTTAAATTCATGGCAGGACAATGGCAGATGCTTCATGGAGAAGTAATAATTCATGTTCTATTTCCCAATGATGTTTGAGTCAAAATGAGAATGACTCATACCGAGTGTTAAACTGCCTTGACAAGTTACATTCAACTCTGATCTGAGGACCTACACCAAAAAGTCAGGAGATCCACAATGCTGTTCAGACATTTCATAACTTAATATTGCCTATCAGTTTTACCGCTTGTCCCTACTCCATTCACTCTCACATGCTGCTAAAAAACTTTAACACATTCATTTCTCTTTTTAAAACACAGTATTTCCAAACTCTTCTTCCAGGCTGATAACCTATTACTTCATTAAGGACAAAAAGAAAAGAAAAAACACCAAAGCAACTGCAAGAGACCACATCAGACTAAGAGCATCACATCTACTGACCTGGCAGAACTTGCTATCATATACTTTGATCTCCTATGATCATAAAGTCACTCTTCTACTTGTACACTAAATCGTTTTCTCTCTTACCTCTTCAGAGGCACTGCTTCAGCAATTCTCTCCTCAAAATCACTGATGTTTTACTGTTTTATGGTTCATTTCTACTATGATATGCCTTTATTTTCATATCATTAAAAAAAATTTCTTGACCCTACTTCCCTGTCTTAGTACATTTTGTGTTGCTATAACAAATATCTGATGCTGGATAACTAATAAAGTAAAAAGGGTTACCTAACTCACAATTCTGGTGGCTGGGGGAGGTTCAAACAACATGGTACTCGAGTATCGGCGAGAGAACCTAGTTAAGTTACAACATGGCACAAAAGCAAAAAGGGAACTGGCAGCATGCAGAAGCCGCCAAGGCAATGAAGGAAAGGTAGGTAGCCTTGCTTTTTTTGAGACAGCATCAACCCATTCCTGTTGCTGGGGACTGAACCTAGGGCTAGACAAGCATTCACTATTAAGCTACATCCCCAGTCCAAGGTCCCACCTCTTAAAGGTTCTACCACCTTAACACCACCACTCTGGGGATCAAGCACATGAACTTGTGGGGGACAAACCATACCCAAACCATAGCACTATCTTCATTTCCTGCTTTCTTAAAGTCACTCCAATCAAAAAATTTCCTTTAGCTTTACTTTTGTGTAGATCACCATAAGAATACTGCCCCTTTGTTAACTCCACAATGCATTTCTCAGCTTTTTATCTTAATTGGCGTATCAGCAGAATTTCACACAATTAACCACTATTAATAAAATTTCTTCATCTGATTTCCTACCTCACTGGCTGCTCCTTCTCAGATTCTTCCTCTTTCCTCCAGTTTTGGATCTCTTCTTTTTCCTTTCTATACTCATCCCCTTGATGAGCAATTAGTCTCATAGTTTTAAATCCCCTAACTTAGAACAGGCTAACTGATATAATACCCCAAAACTATAAGAACTCAAACACAATGTAGTGTATTTATTAGTTATCCAACAGTACTAGGTGACTGCACAGGTTAGCAGGGTGGTCCTTATCCCCACATTCTGGAAACTATGCTATGGACAACCTATCATTTATAACACATAACTGTCAACATATTCTGGTAATCATCTCAGTTCCAGCCAGCCATGAGAAAACAGGAATGGAGAGTATTTGTATGGACCAGATCTAGAAATCATACATATCATTTGTGTTCACATTTCACTAGCTAGAACTCAATCACATGACCACACCTAACTGCAAGCAAGGGAGAAAAGTTGTCTAGCTGTATACCAAGAATTAAATGAGACATGGATATTGTGAACTCTGTCACATGTCCCTACTCCAAAACTCAAGAGTCACATATTCAACTACTTACTTACTTGACATCTTAGATAGCTCCAAACAGCTTTTTTTTTTTTTTTTTTTTTTTTTTTTTGGTGGGGGGTGTCTCACCAAGTTGCAGGGGTTGGCCTTGAACTTGTGATCCTAGCTTCCCAAGTTGATTTAAGCTTCCTGAGTCACTCTTGCCATTACACCCAGCTCCCAAACTGAATTCTCTATCTGTGCCTTTTTCTTCCCCCTTGATACTTTTTTCTTACATACCTCATGTTCAATCCAACAACAAATCCCACTGGACCACTTGGTACTTCTACTGCACCACCCTGGCTTAGATGAGTGCAAGAGTTTTCTCCCTAGTTACCCAGCTTCTATCCTGCAATTTTACATTCTATTCTCTATACCACAACTACCGTATTAAAATGTACTGATATTATGTCACTCAGTTCTGGCTGTTCATACCCTGAGCAGCTCCTCTCTCCTCTCCCCTCTCCCCTCTCCCCTCTCCCCTCTCCCCTTTCTCTCTCTCTCTCTCTCTCTCTCTCTCTCTCCCTCTCTCCCTCTCTCCCTCTCTCCCTCTCTCCTTTTAAAGACAGGCTAAGTTGCCCAGGCTGGCCTTGAACTTGTAATCCTCCTATCTTAGCCTCTCTGCGCCAAATGCCCAATTACTTCAGAAATTCATTTCCTACTACTTACCTTTCAGTTTTTGAGTTACTCCAACAACCTTGGTCTCCTGGTTTCTTGAATTGGGAAGGCCTGCTCCTGTCTCAGAACCTGTGAATTATTTGGCTTTTCTGCCTGAAATGCTTTGTCCTGGCCTCCTGAAGATTTTTGTCAGATGTTACCTTTTAATTGAGGTCTACCTTGACATCCCTGTTATAAACTGCAATCTATATCCTCCAACTCTACCTTCTTTTTTTTTTTTAATGAAATTCTTCTTTATTGAAGATATATAATATTTACAAAAATATGTAATAAGCATTTTTATATATTTTTTAATTTTTTTAAGCTATAGATGGACACAATCTTTATTTTATTTTTTTTATGTGGTGCTGAGGATCAAACCCAGTGCCTCACACATGTGAGGCAAGCACTCAATCACTGAGCAACCACCCCAGTCCTTGTTTTATATTAAGATAAACAAACACCTCTAATAAATAAAATTTCATAAAAATTAGGAAGGTGGAAAGCATTCTCACATAAATTAATATTTTATTTTAATTATTTATGATTTAGAAAAAGAAAGTGAAAAGTATAGGAAATACCAATTACATTATAGTAATATATCATACTTCTTTTCTGAAAATAAATGTTTTCCATCATCCACTGGAAATATACCTTAATATAATTTGTTTAAAAGAAATTGTACAGAACTATTCCTTGTCCATACAATGAAACAAACCACAAGATTTAGAAATTAAGAAAAAAAAAACACAATGAAAATTAATAATTATACCACAAAAACAAAAACATAGTCTGGATGACATAAAGTGTCTTGAATCAAAATGGAATATCAAAATGTTTCAACTCTACCTTCTTTTACCTTCATTTTTCCATAGTTCTTATTAACTTCAAACATACTACATAATTTGTTTTTTGTGTGTCTATGGTTTGTTTGTCTGTCCTCCTATCCTCTGCCCCCTCCCCCCACACACAGCTATACCAGAATGTGGCTAGATAAGGGCAAAGACTTTTGTCTTCAAACATACTTCCAAATACTCTGATTACTATCTATGATATAGCAGGGACTCAGATATTTATGGAATTCACAAATACATGTTGTCCTATAAAATGATTCAATGTAAAAGTCACCAATGTAGTTTTGGATGATTGACCAGTAAATAGTGACCATAGTTTTTAAAAATGCTAAAACACGTCACAATGTTTATTACTTATCCCTATAGAGCCATAACACAGAATCTTTCTACTAACATATTAAAAGGTTTTACACCTCTTGGACTGGGGCTGTAGCTCAGTGGCAGAGTGCTTGTCTAGCATGCATGAGGCACTGGGTTGGATCTGCAGCACCACATAAAAATAAACAAATAAAATAAAGGCATTCTGTCCATCTACAACTACAAAAACTTTTTTTTAAAGGTTTACCTCTTTTCCGTGAATTGCTTACCCAATATATCAATATGTTGCCATTTCGTGTTTAATTCAAAAGTAGTTTAAAGATAACATAATTGGAATGAGGTCAACATTCAAACAGTTCTACTAAATCAGTCATAAGGACTGCTAAAAGTTCTTAACTACTAGGCACCTGTGCTAAGTATGTAAATAAATTTTCTTAAAAAAAAAAAAAAAGAAAGAAAGAAAGAAAAAAGAAACAAAGATTTCTGAAGGAAAATCTCAAATAGGTTTATCTCCTGTTTTGAAAATCGGAAAAAAATTAATAGTATTTTAATTTTGTGAAGGCTTTTACATATGCATCATCTCACCTTATTCTCACATCACTCTTAGAACACAACATATTTGGGTTACCAAGTTCAGTGCCTAACTTAAGGGGCAGTGGCAATCAAGAGATGCCACCCGTGTATGTGGAGCCTAAGGTTGGAATAACTGAACTGTGTTAGGGTTCTGTGACAAATGAAAAGGTAGAAATTATCTAGCCCTTTGTTCATGTTGTAAGAACTGTTCTAATTTTGTTTGGCCACCTTGCAGATTTTGAAACAGCACTTCCAGGGAAGGAGAAACATTTTGACAGATGGTTTTTCAACTGTTGCATACAGAAAAGTCTAAGTTCTAATAACTTTACAATGTTGCTGCTGGTACTTGTAACTAACTAACTATTATGCTAACAATGTTGCTGCTGGTACTTGTAACTAACTGTTATACTTGTAACTAACTAACTGTTATACTAACTCAACTGTTGTTAATTTGTGTGTTTAAAAAAAAAATCTCATTGTAAAAAATACTTTTTGTGTTTAAGTCAAGAAACTTTTTTTTGTTTTGTTTTGTTTTTTTCTTGTACTGAATATATAAAACTTGTAAATAACACCATTTTTTTACTCTATTTTTAGAATAGCTTAATTAAAATAAAATTTTGTTGCTTTAAATTAGTCACTTTGAGTATTTTAAGCAGTTTAGCATACTGATTGGGATTATTCCTCCACTGACCTAATATTTCCTGCCTTTGCAGCAATTATTTTGCAAAATAAGTTTTGGTTGGGCTTACAGATGTATTTTTAATAATAAAGGAGATTACAAGTACCAGCAGTAACATTGTAAAGTTATTAGAACTTACACGTTTCTGTATGCAATATCTGATTCTTATTCCTTTTCCTGTTTCATAGTTCATACTCTCTGTAACTTAGAGAGGGAAAAAAGCATACAATTATTAATTTAACAGTCTTAAGTAGATGTGATTATTTTTAAACGTTCTTGTTAGCCTAGTTTCTGGTAATGTTATATGAAGGGAATTTAATTTCATTTAAAATATTCTGTATTTTTTATGACTATCAAGCAATTACTGCCTGTATAACTTTTTTAAACTGTAAAAAGGTGAAATACAATAGTTAATTACTCCTAAATAACTAAAAATTGGTTTTTGGTTTTGGTGCTAGGGATTGAACCCAGGGCTTTGTACACTACAAGCATGCACTCTACCATTGAGCTATACCTCAAGTTTTATTTTTTAATTTTTTTTTAGTTGTAGATAAACACAATACTTTTACTTTATTTATTTTTATGTGGTGCTGAGGTTCAAACCCAGTGCCTCACATGTGCTAAGCAAGCACTCCACCACTGAGCCACAACACCAGCCCCTTATTATTTTAAATTATAATTATATCACTATGCGTTCAGAGAACTTCAGATAGGGAACAAAATAAAATTCAGAGTAGTCCTTACATTCCTATTCTAGAGCCAATGAATGTGTTTATTTCCTCTTAGGTTGTACATGATCACCTCTAACACTCACCATCTGTACAGTCTTTGTAATTGTAGTGAATCTAAATTTTGGGGGGGGTGGTAGAAGATACTTTTGAGAATCTAAAGAAAGTCATAGTTTCTCTTCTTCCCAACGTTCAGTAACATATGAAATTTAAAAATCAAATTTCAAATCTCTAAAAATCCTCTGAGCTAGATTTACCTTATTTGAAGACTTAACTATAAAGCTACAGTAATTAAGATAATGTGGTATCGGCCTAAGAATAGACAGAAAGATCAGGAAAACTGAGAAGAATCTAAAGTACACAAACATAAGCAATTGACTTCAATAAAGGTTCAAAGATAATTACATAGAAAAGGTGAGTGTTTTCAAAAAATGTGAAACATCTGTACATCCTTACATGAAAGAATGAATGCCAGGACCCCATGGATACCAAAATTGGAGGATGCTCAAGTAGTTTACATACAATGTTGTGGTAAATATGCACAAAACTTGTGCACATCCTCCTACTCCTATAAATCATCTGTAGATTACTTATAATACGTAGTTCAAAGTAAATGTTATAGAAATAGTTGTTATACTATACTGTTTAGGGAACAATGACAAGAAAAAAATCTATACTAATTCAGTATAGACCCAATTCATTAAAAAAAAAAAAAAAAAAAAAATTCCCCCCAGTGCTAGGGACTGAACCCAGGGCTTCACACATGCTAGGCAAGAGCTCTACCACTGAAGAACTACACCCTTGGCCCTTTTCAAATATTTATGATTCTTGTTCAACTGAATTTACAGATGCAACAGGGCCAGCTACATACAAAAATTAACTCCAAGTGGTTAATAGACATAAGTGTAAAAGGTACAAATTCTAAAAGAAAATACAGAAAAATTTCATGACTCATGAACTATAAAAGAGAGAATTCATTAATTGATCTCATCAAAAAATAAAACTATGTCTTGGAATGTGGCTTAGTGACACAGCTTACCTAGCAAGCATAAAGCTCTGGTTTTAATCCTCAACACTTTAAGGAAAAATAAAAGCTGGGCATGGTGGCGCATGCCTATAATCCCTGCAGCTCAGGAGGCTGAGACAGGAGGATTATGAGTTCAAAGCCAGCCTCAGTAACAGTGAGGCACTAAGCAACTCAGTGAGACCCTTACTCTAAATAAAATACAAAAAATTGAGATGGGAATGGGTTCGGTGGTTGAGTGCCCCCAAATTCAATCCCAGGTACCAAAAAAAAAAAAAAGAAAAGAAAAGAAAAAAAAAAAAGAAAGAAAAGAAAAAAGAAAGAAAAAGAAAAAAGGAAAGAAAAGAAAAAGAAATAAAACTTCTGGTAGTAAAGAGACACTTAGGAAAACAAAACAGATCAGTGGAGGAGATATGTGTGAAACATATCAAGACTTACGTCTTGATATAAATATAGTACTTTACAGCTCTCCACAGTAAGAAAATGAATATCAAATAAAAAGATTTAAACAGATACTTCACCAATGAAAACACAGATTGTAAATAAGTACATAAACAGATGTCTAATTCACTTAGGAAAATACAAATTAAAATCACAATGAGCCACTACTACATTCCTAATAAAATGGCTAAAAGACTGACTATTCCAAGTGTTGCCAAGGATAAGAGAATAACAAACTCTTGTTCATTGTGGGTGGCAATTTCTTATGAAGTTAAACACACGACCCATCAATCCCACTTCTAAGAGAAATGAAAACCTGAATCCAAATGTTTAGAGGAAGAGGAATAGGAGGAAAATGAACGGGGCAGGGGATTTGCCAGGATGGTGGAATGTGATAGACATCATTATCCAAAGTACCTGTATGAAGACATGAATTGGTGTGAAAATACTTTATATACAAACAGGTATGAAAAATTGTTCCATATGTATAATAAGAATTGTGATGCATTCCACTGTCACGTATTTAAAAAATAAAACCAATTTTAAAAAAATACTTTATTTCCCCCCCCCCCAAAAAAAGAAAAAGAAAGAAACTAATTACTGATACTGTAACATAGATGAGTCTCAAAAGTATCATACCAAGTGAAAAAATCCAAAATACACAAAATTACATAGTACATTATTCCATTTATGACTTTCTGGAAAAGGCAAAACTAGAGATCACATCCACATAGGTGTTTGCCAGGGACAGAAAGTGGGAAATGAGATGAATGGAAAGAGGAAATAGGAAACATTCTGGGATGATAAAAATATTCTGTATTTTTGATTGTGTGAAAGTTACATGGTTATACATAACTTTATCAAAATACAAACCTGTACATTTAAAATGGTAAATTATGTGTAAACTATATCCCCAAAATCTAATTTTTAAAAAAGGAGTTATGAACTTTCTATAGGCCTGTAAATCATCTCTTAATTTCAGAATCTCAAATATGATAGTTTCTCTGGCTGAGACCTCCGGTATCAGAAAACTTCAGTTCTTGAAGTTTTGAACTAAATCCAGCCCATGACCTGTTTTTATTTAGTCCACAAATTAAGAATGGTTTTTACAATTTCAAGTGGTTGAAATAAAATTAAGACTATTTCGCGGGACTTTGTGCTTGGTGGCATATGCCTCTAATCAGGAGGCTGACACAGGAAGGTTGCAAGTTTGAGGCCAGCCCCTGCAATTTATCGAGAACCTGTTATCAAAATTTTAAAAAGTTGAAAAAAAAAAAAAAAAAGCTGGGGATGTGACTCAGTGGCAAAGTGCCTCTGGGTTCAACCTGCCAGAGGGGGTGGGGGGAAGACTTTCATATTTCAGTGTCCTTAAATAAATTTTACTGGAACACAGTCAAGCTCATTCATTTTTATACTGATTATTAGCTGTTTTTGAGCTACAATAACACTGTTGAAAGGTTGTGACAGAAACCTTATGGCCCACAATGCTCTTCAGAAAGTGTGTTGACCCCTGGGTTAGACACAAGTTGATTATGACACTTGAGAAGATTCATACCAATCCAAACCTCTCCTTTATATACAGTAGCTCTATCATTTTTATAGCCATAAAACCTTTTTTCAAGGAAACCAACTCATAAAGTAGATAAATGAAGAACTTCAATAATTAAAGTACAGAGACATTAAACACAACACTGGGGTAAGCTCTAAAGAAGGTTTCTGAATCCTCACAACAGGGTTTTGCAAATTGCCTGTTGCAATTTGGTTGTCAATCTAATAACTGATTTTATGACTAGCATTTTCAAAAAGAGAAAAAAAAGATGAATAGTATAGAAAATCAATGTCTCATATCTAATAGGGTTTCATTAACTCTTTCACTAAGTATCTGAATACCTAAGTGCCAGGTACTGTTTCAGAAGGTGAGGATAAAAAAAGGTAAAAACATACAAATCTATGTCACTTGTGTATATACTGGGGCAATTTAAAATGCTTTTTTCTTACAGGAGTGTCTTTTTAAAAATTATCCTCTGGATAATCTGAAAACCACCATCCTATGATACATTTGTCCCCAAAGTGCTGTCAATAACTAGCTACATATTAAGAATGAAAATAATCTTTCATTTGATGTTACAGAGCTTCCAGAAGATACAAAGTTAATAGAGTTCAAAGCAATTTTTATATTCTGTATCAAAGGCATTCCCAAGGCTCAGAAAGGAATGTAAAGTTACAAGGCATCAATTTCCCTCTTATGCACAGTCTTGATATAGGAAGGAAAAATAATAATAGTTTGTTGGTATTTTTTTTTAAAGCCCAAGAGAAAATGGAACCAAAATAATCTCAGAGGGTAGAGGGGTGAAAAAAAAAAAAAATAATTGCTTAATGTTAGTCTAGAGGCAGTATTAAGAGTTGCTTCTGACTATCACACTAATTATGTACGATAGTAAATTAGGTTAGTAGCCCAAAGAGACTGAAAACTAAAAACTACCTCCAAAAACATAGCATTGCCCTCATAAAATATTTAAGAAAGGAATGGAACAAATGAAGCTTTTGTTTTTACTAAAAAAGTTATTTCTAACACTACAATTAAGAAAGCCCTACTTAATTTTAAAAGACAGTAAAGCTCCCAAATAGGCCCACCTAATTTGAAATCAAAAGTTCTACATTTCTAATTATGACTTTACAGAATAACCAATATAGGTGAAATAAAGAGAATTAGAAAACTACAAAATAATTTAACTCCTAAGAAAGAAAACCTAGTAAGATACCAAAAAGTGTGTGTGGGGGTGTCTTATCTTAATCACAATTTGAGGCAAAAATATTGGAAAATTAGGATATTATGACAAAATGGTCAATAAATTCTCAGTTAAATTAAATATTCAAGGTGTCAAAATAAAATACATTTTATCAGTTCTGAAGGAAAAAATTATGATTAGATAAAAAAGGAAAAGAAAGAACACCAAGTAGTTGTCTCATTTTACAAGGTAGGCACAGGTCTTAGAAAATGCCAAAAAATGGCCAGGCACAGTGGGGAGTGCCTGTAATCCCAGCACTTGGAAGGCTGAGGCAGGAGGATCACAAGTTCAAAGTCAGCCTCAGCAATTTAGTGAGGCTCTAAGCAACTCAGTGAGACGCTGTCTCTAAATAAATGGGCTGGGAATGTGGCTCTGTAGTTGATGCCCCTGGGTTCAATCTCTGATACCAAGGGGGCAGAGGAGGAAGGAAAGAAAGAAGGAAGGAAAGAAGGAAGGAAGGAAGGAAGGAAGGAAGGAAGGAACAAATGGACGTAGGGAGGGAAGGAGGGAGGATGCAGCTTCCTCATCACTCACAGACAAAGGTTCTATTAGTTAGATCTGCTTCCTATTCATCCTAATCAGGAAAGTAGGGGTCAGAAAAACATGAAAAGTCAGATTGTTTTAGCTTGTCATCCTAATATAATTTTTCTAGCTATTGTCCAAATACAATCAAATCAAATTTGTGTTCAGGTTTACTACATTCAAGTATTCATTCAAGTATTCAAGTATCCAGTCCAATACTCTTTTCTCATCTCTTTACTGACAATAAATATTAGTGACCAATATCAGATAATTTCCTAAATAAAAGGGTGAGTAGATGCATAAAGGAGTTCATTAAGGTAAGGAGAAAGAAAAGTGTACTGAAAGGGAATACAGAAATACCAAAGACAGCTGTTGCATAGTTTTCTGCCTAAAGGAAACCTTTGACTATATCTAGACAAATATTAACATTAATAGCCAGAACTGCACATGCATCTACCTTAGTGGGAATACTACTTCTACCTTAGTGGGAATACTACGTTTCAGGGATATGATGCAATCTAACCCCTGGTTCACAAACACTACATTCAATTTGGACCTCATTATAAGGGAGATCCCATCAAGAATATTCCCTAGTTACTGCATTATCATAATTACATAGCTTAACCAAAATTGTTCATAAGGGATCTTGAAAACAAGAAAAAACAACTGCAATTGTAATCGAAATATAAGAAACTGCCTTCTACTGAAACACAGCACATAAGATGCAGGGTAATATCCTAGTATCACATATTTTTTATATTCAATGTATTTATTGTGCCTTATTTTCATATTATACCATATACCACATAATCCTTGAAAGCAACATCGAACTGGGGATGTAGTTCAGTCATAAAGTGATTGCCTAGCATGCATGAGGCCCCGGGTTCAACTCCCAGTCCCACCAAAATAGTTAATAATAATAATAAATTATTCATGAGACAGGTACAAGGGCTCTATAATTTATCAAGACAGTCAAATCCAATAGGAAAAAAACAGAGGCTTCAAAAACAGCCTGAAAGACACATCAAAGAAATATGAATGATCAAAAGTAAACATTTAATGCCCCAAGTATAAACACATTCATTTAACAAACATTAAATAAGTTCCTTTCTAATATTCTAATTTAAGCCCCTACAAAGTTATAAAAATACAAGACATGAAATCTGTTAATTCCTCAAAGTATTTTAAATACTAAAATACTAAATACTAGAATCTACATTCTATATCTAAGATGTTTGAATTTTAAAAATTTAAAATAAACTACTATCCAAAAAAGCTGATTAGCTAAATCATACCCTAATGATACATAAAAAGTTTTACTATATTTTTAAGTTAAAAAGAATTACAAAGTGGGTATGGCACACACTGGTAACTTCAGCTACTTAGGAGGCTGAGGCATAAGGATCCAAAACACAAGGTCAACCTGGGCAACTTAGAGACACCCTGACCAAATAAATAAATAAGAATAGGGACACTGTTCTGAGGTAGTGAGCTTTCCTAACATGCGTGAGGCCCTGAGTTCAATCTCAGTACCAGGGGGAAAAAATTACAAAACCATGTACAGTGTGCTACAATAGCATAGAAAGAGGAGACAGAAACCAAAATGTTTATAGTAATTTTATCTTGGTGGTAAGATTATAGATGACTTTTTTTTTTCCTTTTTCCTTTTTGTATTTACACTTCTGATTTTTCATTATGAATGTGCTTTCCCTCTGTAATTAGAATTTATTTACCACAGGTGAAATTTCCCTCTTGACAAACTTCTTTTTAAAAGCTTATATTTTAATGTCAGATAAGATAAATTTTCAGAATGTAATATGCTGTTACACAGAAGCACAATTTTTCATGTCTTTCCATGTCCTTGACAATTATATGATATTCTTTTTAGTACAATATAAGAAAGACAGTTTAATTAAAAGATCATTGTAAATGTCAATTTCTACTGACTATCAACTTCAAATTAAAATTATATCTTGAAAGAATTTTGTTTTCTGTAATATTGATATCTACACTCAAAAGAGGTAGACTTTTTATCATTTATTACCCCCCCCAAGATAAATATCTTTATTATTAGCTCTTAAAAAAAACATTGAGGATAAACTATTCATCACTAAACACTGAAATCCAGGTGGAGGGAGTCAGTGGAAAACATTTGTATTTTACTAAATAAAATTAAAGAATGCACTTATAGTTTCAGAAGATGCAAACATGTTTTCCAATTGCTGGAAATTTAAACTTAATTTCATCTAGCCTAGAGGTTCTCAAGCACTGATATATGGGAGTTTCTCAGGAAGTAAGCCAAATACAGAAAACCATAGCCCTAGTGCTCACCTAAGGCACTATCCAGCAGGTAGAATTCTGAACAGCCTGGTCCTTTCAAGTGAAATAGCGGGGCAGAAATTTGACTTAATAAAAGCCTTCTCTATAGAATTGCAAAGTGTCCCTATAATTCTGAAAGGAACTTTTCTCAATGTAAACAATGGTATATCAGAGAATCACAATTTCATAACTCCTACCCATCAATTCATCTGTTCTTCTCTGTAGTAGCCTTCAAACATCTATACAATTCAACAAAACCACACATGCACTGCAGAGTAAGTAAACCCCAAAGGCACCTGTGCCTGATAAGACAAAGGCATATCCGATTCCAGGAGAGAATAGACAGCAGATGTGACCCCTGTATTTATCCATTAAAAACAATGTATCCTAAAAATAAATTTCCATGTCAACCGAACAAAGATGTTTATAAATAAGAAGGAATGTGAAGGTGTGGGGAAGACAAGAGGAAGCTTCAGTAAGTTAAGTACCCAAAGCCAGGAAACAAGACAGAATGAATGGTAAGAGGGCAAGGGAAACAGAATAAACTAGGAACTGGATGAAGGGAAGAGCTTTATCCTTGGAATCCAAGCAGTTGAGAGAAATGAATAGATATTAGTAGGAACTGATGTGAACAAAAAACTGGAAAGTGAAATGATTTTAAGTTAAGAAATAAGAAAAAAGGGGAAATTTAGACTAGACCAAGTGATGTACAGACCACATTTTGGGCACAGATGGAGATGGTATATAAAAGGTTGGAATACAATAAAAAAAAATATTAGACTAATTTCCAAACTAAAGAGGATGAGGCAGAAGAAAGAAAATTGCAAAGAACGAGATGTTATAAGAATTGGGAAACAAGATGTAAGTAGCAGGAAAGAAAAGAACTCTAAGGAAGTCTACAAAATGAGTCACACTAATCAATAATAATATAGGTAGGACATATATTACATTATTAGTTGTAAAGTATAATAGTGTATTGTTCTGTGTAGTAAGGTACCAAATTCTGAATATAGTGAAGTTTATGCAATAAAAACGTAAATTAAGTAACTTGACAAGGTGACAAAAGGCTTAATAGTGCAAAGACAGGAAAGAGGCAAAAACTGAAGAGGGGAAAAAGTGAGAGAGAAAAATAGGACGAAAAGGAGGACAACACAAAGAAATCAATCAAATTTACTTAAAAAAAGAATACAGAGGTGTGGATGCACAGGGAGAGACTAGTCAAAAGGTGTCAGTAGGGTAAGGGTGCAAAGAGCCAAGCGAAACCGGAGGGAATCTTGACAGCTTCAGGGTTCAGAAAGTGAGTAGCTTTAAAGTGTCCAGAAGGGTTCCTGAAGATAACAATAGATAGGAACGACGGAAAGGAGCGGCGGAGCGAAGCAGAGGGCCTCAAGAGGACCAGGGTTAAGAGAAGTGCACAAATGCTCTTCAGTGGAAGCAGAGGTTAGGAGGCTGGCAGGTCCGACAAATGGAAAATGTGCGGGGCGAGAGGCGAGGACGCGATGGGGGTTACCAGTCAGAGACCGAGCACTTGACAAATATTAGGGACGAGGGACCCGAGACCGGGACGAACAGGGCAGCAGAAACTGTGTGATCCGGGGGTGGGAAAGCGAAGACAAAACCCCAACTATCCGCCTGGGAGAACAGGTGAAAAGAAATCCCCCCAACAAGTACCGAAGTGGAAGGAGGGACAGCGGCCTGTCGAGGGTGGGAGGGTGGTCAGGGAGAGGAGAGCGAGACGCGCCCCGGCACCCCGGACCCGGGAATAATCCCACACGGCGGTAACTCGGGCCGGGGTCCCGGCGGGTCGCACACCTACAGCCTCCACTTCGACGAAGCGCCGCCGCCCCCCCCCCCGCCCCATAATGAAAACCCCGAAGAGATGCAGGACTGACACCTCCGCCAGGCGTGACCTTCCCGGACCAGCCGAGCTTCGCCCCCTACTGACAGCCTCCTGCCCGTCCGCCGCGGCCCGAGCCCACAGCAGGGGTGGGGGCCAGGGGACCCCTCCCCGTGCCATTGTGTGTGTTTACGTAGCGAGGAGCCGCGTGACCGAGAGGGGCCGCGGGACGATGCCCACTCACCACCCAGCGGAGCCGACGGCAGAGGGTGGCCCAGGGCTCCAGAGCCCCCGCCGCCGCCTCTCGCCCCCAAATAAACACCAGTCCGCCAGCGCGGAGACGCCGGGGGCTGCAGGCTGGCGCCGGCACTCACCTCCTCGGGAATGGCAGGATCCGCCGCCGAAGAGGCCGCAGCGCCGGCCTCCGGCTCCATGTCCCCGTTGAACAGAGCCTGGCCCTGCTCCGCGCCGCCGCCGCCGCTCAGCGCCGCCATCTTATAACCGAGAGCCGGGCCCGGGCGGCCGCCGCTGGGCGGGGAGGGGGAGGGAGGAGGAGGGCGGGAAGAGGCGGGGGCGGAGGCACGGGGGGCGCGGGGAGGGGCGGCCGGGGCGGCGCCGCCGGCGGGAGGGCGCCTGCACGGCCTCAGGTACCGGCCCGCGGCCCCGGGCGCAGCGGTGCCTGAGGGGATTGGGGGAAGGACGCGGGGTGGGGGGGGCGGGCGAAGGGGGCGGAGACGACGAGAAGTCGCCGCGGCAACGGCGTCACCCGCGTGTCACGGTCGTGACGTCACCGAGAGTGCGTGACGTCACCGAGGAGCGCCCTCGGGCCGTCGTCAGGAGGAGGGTTCCTCTCCCTCCAACCACCCAGGAGCTCACGCGTTTCCTCCGTTCCGCGGTTGCCATGGCGCCGGTTTCCTACTTTCCTCCCCTCTCGGCGGTACTCGGCCTGTTGTGTTCTGCGGGATTTACTAGGAGAGCAGGGGTGGTGTTGGAGAAGTTGAAATCCTGGAGCGAGGGAGGCGGGGAAGCCCGTACTACCAGTTATTTCCATTACAATGAAAGTCTTGTCCTAAAGATAAGACCTCAAACCCCAAGGTTGAAACCTGTAAGCAGAATTTCAGAAATTATATTTGGAAACTACAAAATTGACAGTATGGTATTCAAACCTTTTCCTTAAAGGATTGTTAAAGTGAATCCAAATGGAACTCTAAAAGCTTTTTTATTTTTCATCGTTGAGAAAAGAATGTTTTCTTTTAGTGTATTATTCTTTTTCTGAAGCCATTCCTTTTAACAAATATCAGTCGCTTTCCATATGCCCTGGGGCCCCTGCAAAGCACATAACATTCTAGACGTCTGAAGCATCATAACTAATCACTTTGGGGTTGAAGAAAATCGTCCCAAATATTTTACGTACTTCATGAACGGGATATTCCAAGGCATACTCTGTGCAAAATATATGTGAAAATAGTTGAGAGAGGAAAGATAAATTTTCTTTGACAAGCCCAATTACAGAATGGAATTAAAGAAACCTCCTTCATTGTTAACAATCCATTTACTCTAAAAGAACGGGGGTTGGCGGGAATAATCAGAGAAGAAATTTTTTAAGGAAGGGAGAGAAAAAGTGAGAAGTTACTGTTGGTGTGTGATTGCTAAAATAACATAATCATGAAGTCATGAAAGCTGGAGTGAATTCTGTCTTTTTGTGCTTTCCTTGAGGGGATGGGAGGGGGGTCACCAGTGACGACCTATTTGTATTTAGGATGATTCAGGAGTTAGCTGTTTTACTGACTTCTGAAACAGGATCTCAGCCTATTTCATTGGGTCAACATGAGCCTGGGAACTGATGCTTACTCTTAAGGAGTGTGTGTGTGTGTGTGTGTGTGTGTGTGTGAGAGAGAGAGAGAGAGAGAGAGAGAGAGAGAGAATACTAACATTCCTCTACCTTGAAAATACTACCCATCAAATGAGCATGGTATGCTTTGTCAGCTTCATTGTACATTCTCTTCCAAGCAGGAAAGTTTCCTTAAGCAACTAAATTTAAATCCGAATGTGCTCTGGCAAATGTAGAGTAAATGCTAATGATCACAGGAATGTGTCATCAAGCTATGCTAGTGTGAAGGACCTTTCTTCTCTACCATAAGGACATACTTAAGAGCAGACTGAAAGAGTACCATTAGACAGTCAGGGCACCATTTCCCCTTGACTTTATCAAAAACAAATGGCAAGATTGTTTTTTGTTTTAATTTGTCTTATTTTTTAAAAAAGCTCTTCAAATATATCATTATTACACTTCCTTATAATGTTAAAATTTCTAAGATGTCTCTATTCCATTTTAAATGATTACCTTATGTATCAACCTATAGATCAATTATCTTTCATGATTTCTTCTCCAGGAGATGAGCGCTCACATCCATTTAATAATAATTCTTGTTAGTTTTGCCAGGCACAGTGGTGCATGCCTGTAGTCCCAGCAGGTGGGGAGGCTGAGACAGGAGGATTCCAAGTTCAAAGCCAGCCTCAGCAACAGCGAGTGGCTAAGGAACTCAGTGAGACCCTGTCTCAGAATAAAATACAAAATAGGGCTGGGGATGTGGCTCAATCCCCAGGACCAGAGTTCAATCTTCAGGACCCAAATAATAATAATTCTTGTCAGTTTCATTTCATTCAATATTTTCTGACCTTGCCTTCAAATTCTGGATTTATCTTATTTTCTTAGGCCATTTCTACAGTATCCAGATGAGAAACAACAGAGAAGGCATAAACTCTGGAATTCAGAGATCAAGATTTTAATGTTAGCATGTTGGATCTTGACTATATAATCTCAAAATAGGTAGGCTTAAATTCCTGTTTGTTGTTTTGTTTTTAATCTCTAAAATGAGGATGATAATGCCAATCCAGCCTACCTAACTTTATCATTGTGAGCATCAAACATCATAGTTCTGTCCTTTGCAAAGTGCAAAATTATCCTCTGAATGAGAGTTTAGACAAGGCATAGCAAAGATGGCTTATCTGTGCTCCATGATGTCTCAACTGAGAAAGATTCAATGCCTGGGGTGGCTTGGTGGCTGGAGACTACTTTGAGACACATTTATTAACATGGCTGGTAGTTGGAAACTGGGACTTAAGCTGGGGCTGTCAGCCATAATACCTAAACATACCCTCTTCATGATAGCTTCTTCCTAGCATGTCTGCCTCAGGGTTGTCAGACTTCTAAAAGGCAGCTAAAAACTTCAAATGCTAGTATTCCAGAAAACAGTGTGAAAGTTGTATTCATTTTCTGACCCAGCCTCCATCACTTTTGTTGCATTTTATTGGATACAAGTAAGTCACTAAGTTGGTTCAAATTCAAGGAGAGGGGATATAGATACGTTTTTTTTTTTTTTTTTTAGTCATTGATGGATCTTTATTTTATTTTATTTATTTATATGTGGTGCTGAGAATCAAACCCAGTGCCTCACACATGCTTGACAAGTGCCTCACTCTACCACAGAGACACAACCCCAGCCTTAGATCCCACTTTTTTTTTGGGGGGGGTACTGAGGATTGAAATCAGGGACACTTGACCATTGAGTCATGTCCCCAGCCCCATTTTGTGTTTTATTTAGAGACAGGGTCTCACTGAGTTGCTTAGCACCTCGCTTTTGCTAAGGCTAGCTTTGAACTCATGGTCCTCCTGTCTCAGCCTCCCAAGCACAGATGTGTGCCACCACACCTGGCTAGATCCCACCTTTGGATGGAAGAAGTGCCAAAGAATTTTCAGACATGTTTTAAAATCACCACAGGTCTTTTTAGAATAAGAAACTGGCTACTCTGCAGAACAAACTACTCAACCTCCTCTCCCCACAAGGAGATTCTATACCCAATCAAATTCTCTACTCTTTATACTTGGAATTACTAAGATATATCTCAGTATGCATATGAACAAGGCTTTACCTTTTTTTTTTTTTCAGTTTCTGGACACTCCACTGTATGCAAAAATAAACATAGGCCCTTTTCATTGGACACAGCCTGTCTATTCCTGGATACTTTCCCATAAATCCCAGTGCTGCCATGGGCAATGTTGACATGCTAAAACCTTCTATCCCAAACAGTATTCCTGGAACCTGTAATAAGCCAAGCCAGATTGTAGTCTGATCAGAAACAGAGAACACTTCCCTTTTGTGGTATTGTGGGCGATATGAGCATCAAGTTAGTATCATCTTGCATTCTAAGTTCTTACATTTTAGTTAGCATGATGCTTTTAGGTTTTGCTCACAATCCCACTTTCCCCTAAAGTAGTTATATTTACAGAAAACTGGAGAAGAAATCTAGATAAGAAGAACAAGTCAGAAAGTCAGAACTGTTGCTCTAGTTGATGACTTAAATGCTGTTAAGAACATTGCTTCTATGTCTGACTCTCTCTACCTTGGAGATGAGTTCATTTCCAACCAGCATTTCTATCTTGAATTCTACATTCTAATAGACACTAGATAGGCCCACCAGTCAGCCAGACCTGCTCGACCAGGTCTGATCCATGTTGATATGGTCAATTACTGGGAAACAAGCATCCTCCCAAAGGCTTCTAGAGCTACAGACAGGTTCATTGATATGTAACTGATCACAACTTAATATTTTCTTTGTGAGTCAAGGTTACCATTATGAATAACATCCCATGTTGTTTAATAGTAGAGAGTTATTCTCCAAAGTTATTTAGGTGTGAATAGAAAACAATCATAGAATTTATTCAGAATGACTTTCTTATTGAGAAACTCTTGTAATTGCTTCTGTGGAATTCCAAATTCTGCCTAAATACTTTAACAATGGATATTGCAATAATATAGTACAGAGATGGATACTGTAATAATATAGTACATTCAACTGTCATCTCACATTTTCCAGATTTTCTAACTTTTTTCCCTTAGAAGACTTTTCTTCTAGATTCATGAAATTTATTAGGATATTATATTCCTAACTTTTAATAAAGAATCTATATTTCAGAATGTTACTTTTTCCTTACAACATATTGCTTATACTACTCTTGAGTATGTTAAGATAGAGTTTTATGAAATATCTTTTATGTACTTATTTTTTTTTAGAGAGAGAGAGAGAGAGAGAGAGAGAGAGAGAATTTCAATATTTATTTTTCAGTTTTTGGCGTACACAACATCTTTGTTGGTATGTGGTGCTGAGGATCGAACCCGGGCCGCATGCATGCCAGGCGAGCGTGCTACCGTTTGAGCCACATCCCCAGCCCCTGTACTTATTTTTTATTGTTAGTGTCTTTAAAGTTTGCTTTTTTTTTTTTTTTTGTAAGGTGCAATAGACTATATACCATATGTTACCTTTTGGCAAAAATAGGGGGGAAACTATATGTAGTTTTAGAGAAGTACACCTGCCATCTGCAGCTTTTCCCCCTCTGGTTTTAGTTACCTGTGGTCACCCATGGTCTGAAAACTGTTAATGGAAAATTACAGAAATAAACAATTTATAAGTTTTAAATTAGATGCCATTGGTTAAAGTGATGAAATCCTGCACCATCTGACTCCATCCCACTGGAATGTGAATCATCCCTTTGCCCAGCCTATCCATGCCATATATGCTACCCGCCTGTTAGTCACTTGGTAGCTATTGCAGTTATCAGATTAGCTGTCATAGTATTGCAGTGCTAGTGCTCTAGTAACCCTTATTTTACTTAATAATGCCCCCAAAGCACAAGAGTAGTAAGTCTGGCAAATTAGTTACACTGTATTATTATAATCATTCTATTTTATTATTAGTTTTTATTGTTCATCTGTTCTGCCTAATTTGTAAATTAAACTTTATCACAGGTATCTATATTAAGAAAAAAATAGAATATATGAAGTTTGGTAGTATCCACAATTTCAAATATTCACTGGGAGTCTTGAAACATGTCCCTGTGGATAATGGGAAAGTGTGTGTGTTTGTGTGTGTGTGTGTGTGTTTAATAAAATGAAAATAGAATGAAAGGGATGGGTAAGAACAGAGTGGAGGGGACAGAATCGAAATGAAACCTCTGAGTCTATCTTTTAATGTGTTTCTGTTTTAGTCAGCCTTTTCACTGCTGTGACTAAAACACCTGACAAGAACAATTTTAGAGGAGGGAAAGTTTATTTGAGGGATTACCATTTCAGAGGTCTCAGTCCACAGTCAGCTGGCTCCATTCCTTGAGGCTCACAGTGAGGTAGAATATCATGGATAGTATGGTGGAGGGAGGAGGTGCACATGATGACCAGAGAGCAGAGAGAGACTCTATTCACCAGATAAAAATATATACCCCAAAGGCACACCCCCAATGCCTCCTGCAGCCACGCCCTACCTGCCTTCAGTTACCACTCAGTTATTCCCCATCAGAGGATTAATTCACTGATTGGGTGAAGGCTCTCATAACCCAATCATTTCACCTTTGAATGTTTTTGCATTGTCTCACACATGAACTTTTGGGATACCTAATATATAAACCATAATAATTTATGAGAGAAGTATATTAAGAATTTTAAATTTATGAGACAAGTAAATAAGTTTGGAAGGTGCAATAGACTATATACCATATGTTACCTTTTGACAAAAATAGGGGGAAAACTATATATAGTTTTAGAGAAGTACCCCCCCCATCTGCAGCTTCTAAGCATGCAATTAGTTTCATTTGGAATATAAGAAATAATAACACTAACACAGTGCAATATATTGTTTAACAATTTGGTAACATAATTGCACAGATAAATGATTAACTCAAGTATCTTTTTTTTTTTTTTTTTTTGTAACATATGACACTAGGGATTGAACTCGGAGCATCGCACATGCCAGGCATGCTCCTCCACTGAGCTTTATCCTCAGGCCCTCAAGTTTCTTTTGAATGTAGTTTTCTGAGTGTAGGTTTTTACTGTGTAGGATTAGCTAGATGCAACTATCTCCCAGAATTCTCTTCTTTCATGGAAGAACTGCTCATCCAGTCTTTAAATATATTCCCTGGGATGATCCAGAGAAAACTCCCTTCACCAAAGCTGATAAGAAATGCAGTTGAGAGGGTAACTCAGAGGTGTTTGTTGGTTCTCCCCTGGAAGCCAGAACTGAGGATGGAAAGTGCAACTATTTCATTGGGACCACATGTTTAACTCTGTGGTGAAGGGCGCCAGATTCTCCTGCAGGACCCTCCAGTGTGGAAGCTGAGGCTAGAGTCCAGGGCAGTGAGTCTGACTTGTTGCAGTTCCTCCCTTTAGGGGTTCCAGCTCAGCATCAGAGATTTCATTTTATGCTTGCTTTTCCCATTTCACCTCCATGTTTCCTTCCTTTTTATCTACTCTGAGGATTTTAGGATCTAACAGCAGACACTAAAATACCAGCTGCACATAATCTGCTTGATCAGTTCCACAATGTCCTAATGTCAAGTCCTTCTAATAAATCCCTTATTATTTATATTTCCTAAGTCCTTCCACTTCTGAGTAATGACTGAAACATATTCTAAGTACAAAACAAACTACAAATAAATCATTAACATTATCTAGAAGGTTTGTTATTGATAGTGTTATTGGCTTTTGACTATATATTGATTATTTCAAATAATTGAATGACTTTGGCATATTTTGATTCCCACAGTTTAACAAAAATTAAGACAAAAATGTCTTATAGTTTCTTGCCCAGAATTAAGATATAAAGTTCATTCATTGTTTTTGGTTCTTACATTTCTTTTACCTCTTCTAATCTGTAATAGTTTCCTATTCTTGACTTTTTTGTTTATGAGATTTTTTTTCTTTTATACAGAACTAGGGTTTGAAAATTGTCATTCTGAACAATTTTATAGTTATTGAGGGGTAGAGCAAATGAGTGCATTATTGATGTTGAGAATCAGATTAAGAAGCAGGGTCCTTATTGTGTGATAAATGAGAAACAAATGTAGAACAAGGGAAGTTGAAGAATCCCCTGTGGTGTTGTATTTGAATTTGAAATAGCAGAATGAACACAAATTAAACATATGAGTGTGCTCACATCATGTGTGTATTCTTAACTTCCCTCACTGAAAGACATGCTTAGAAGTAGAAATAAATATACCTGGTACCTAGACCTTGATTTTGAAATGCCATTCTCCACTAAAAGTAACCATATCTCCTTTGAGAAATGGTTGATTACAGATCTGGGGCAGGAAATATATAAATTGAGTTTACATAGGATGATCCTTGGTAAACTCAATGGCAAGAACATTATTAAAGACTAGTAGGTCATGTAAAAAGGAACCAAGTGCGAGAGTCCCATTAGTCTGATATATAACACTTGGAATATAAGAAATAATAACAGTAACAGTGCAATATATTTATTTTTAAAAAATTTCTAAGTGCCTAGTGATGAGGGGGTGGGAAAAGAGAGATCGAGAGGGAGGGAGAAAGATTGAAAGAAAGAGATGAGATAGGGAAGTAAAGCTTCTCTTTAAAGAAATTGCTAGTTGATATATACAGTAAGAATGATAGATTTATTTTTAAATCACCATTTGCAGCCACCAATGTAATAATTACTCCAGGTCAGGGCCATCAATAGTTGCTAAAATTTTTATTGGGTGTAAAACACTTAGGGAACAAGACATTTTTATAATTTCATAATGGCATCACATAGACCTCTTATTGCTTATAAAAAGTACACTTTTACATAAGAATTGTGGCACTCACCTCATTAACCAGGTTATCAAATTTAGCATCACCAATAGGAGTACAATTCCGCAATTATGTAGATCCTCATGTGATGTATCTCTCTCTAGTATTTAGGCCAAAATTGCTTAACCTGAGTATAACCACAAGGAAACAATCAAATCCAGGATGTGGGATATTCTGCAAAATTAATAACTCTAACTCTTCAAAATTTAATCTCACTGAGATAGGTGGCACATGCTTGTAATTGCAGCTACTTGGGAGGCTGAGGCAAGAAGAGGATTGCAAATTCAAGGCCAGTCTTGGTGACTTAGAGAGACCCTATCTTAAAATTAAAAAACAAGGCTGAGGATGTGGCTCAAGTGGTAGCGCGCTCACCTGGCATGCGTGCGGCCCGGGTTTGATCCTCAGCACCACATACAAACAAAGATGTTGTGTCCGCCAAAAACTAAAAAATAAATATTAAAAAAATTCTCTCTCTCTCAAAAAAAATTTAATATTAAAAAACAAGAAGACTAGGGATGTAGTTCAGTGGTAAGTTCCCCTTGGTTCAAACCCTAGTTCTGTAAAAGAAAAAAAATCTCATGAACAAAAAAGTCAAGAATAGGAAATTATTACAGATTAGAAGAAATTAAAGAAATGTAAGAACCAAAAACAATGAGTGAACTTTATATCTTAATTCTGGGTAAGAAACTATAAGACATTTTTTGTCTTAATTTTTGTTAAACTGTGGGAATCAAAATATGCCAAAGGCATTCAATTATTTGAAATAATCAAAATATAGTCAAAATATAAAATAATAATTAATTTAATTAATGTTTAATATTCTCATTTTACAAGACAAACGATAAATTATTTAGGGTTGAAATATCATTATGTCTTCAAATTAAAATGACCCAGAAAAAGAGCTAAAAGGTAAAGCTGACTACAGTTCACTGTTAAAGAGCATATTTCTTTTCTTTTCTTTTTTAAAGAGAGAGAAGAGAGAGAGAATTTTTTAATATTATTTTTCAGTTTTCAGTGGACACAACATATTTTATTTTTTGTGTACTGAGGATCGAACCCAGCAAGCACCCCGCGCATGCCAGGTGAGCGTGTTACCACTTGAGCCACATCCCCAGCCCAAGCATATTTCTTTTTAAATTTTTTTATCTGTTTTTTTTAGATATACATGACAATAGAGTGTATTTTTGACACATTATACATACATTCTTGTGATTGTACATGATGTGGAGTTACACTGATTGTGTATTCATATATGAGCATACAAGAGTCCAATTCATTCTACTGTCTTTTCTCTTTCCATGTCCCCTCCCTTCCCTTCATTCCCCTTTATCTAAACCACCCCCCTATTGTGTGTTAGCATCCTCATATCAGAGAGAACATTCTGCCTTTGGTTTTTTGGGATTGGTTTATTTCACTTAATATGATAGTCTCCAGATCCAGCCATTTACTGGTAAAAGTCATAAAATCAACAAATACATGAAAAAATGTCCAACTTCTTTAGAAGTTAGAGAAGTGCAAATTAAAACTACATTGAGATTCTATCTCATTCCAGTCAGAATGGCAATTATCAAGAATATGAGTAATGAAAAATGTTGCTGAGGATGTGGGGCAAAAGGTACACTCATACATTGCTGAGGTAGGACTGCAAATTGGTGCAACCACTCTGGAAAGTAGTGTGGAGATTCCTCAGAAACTTGGAATCGAACCAATGTTTGACCCAGTTTTCTTACTCCTTGGTGTATCCCCAAAGGACTTACAATCAGCACACTACAATGATGTATCCACACCAATGTTTAGAGCAGCTCAATTCACAAAAGCTAAGCTATGATACCAACCTAGGTGCCCTTCCACAGATGAATGGATAAAGAAAATACAGTAAATATACACAATGAAATATTAGCCATAAAAAAGAATGACCGTATGACTAAAGAGCATATTTCTAATATACTCCACTTTTAACAGACATCAGAAATTCTGTTACAACTTTTTGTGTTTAATGTCTCTGCTACTGATTTTCAAATGTTTTGCTTTTATCTTTGACTCTTCAGTATTACAGATTTCTTTTTTTTTTTTTGAGAATTTTTTAATATTTATTTTTTAGTTTTCGGCGGACACAACATCTTTGTTTGTAAGTGGTGCTGAGGATCAAACCTGGGCCACACGAATGCCAGGCTAGCGCGCTACCGCTTGAGCCACATCCCCAGCCCAGTATTACACATTTCTATGAGATCTTATTTCCTACTTCATAGAGAAAATGTAAGCTTTAAGATATGAATGCTTTAGCTTCAAGATCCCCCAAGTATAAATTTATTTGCTTGTTGTTCATTCTTTTCTCCTTTCCTACCTTGCAGTGTGAAGTGTTGCTTTTCTTTTTGCATTTGATACTTACTGTTGACTGTTTTCTTATTCTTAAGGATCTCTTTTGCTTTAGATTTAATGACTCTCCATACTCCTGGTTCTTCTTTTAAAGGTCACGTGTTTGTTTTTTAGATCTGTTCTTGGGGTCAGTTTTCACCATTTTAATTGGCAGTATTAATGCTGGACCCCATCTTTTGCTTATTACTTTTCCCCCAGAATGGGGCTTAGTTCAGGCTGCTGCAGCATAGAATCATAGGCTGGGTGGCTTATGAAAAAACATAAATTTTTACAGTTCTAGAGGCTGGAAGTCTGAGATCATAATGCCCCCATGGTCAGGTTCTGATGTGGGCCCTCATCTAGGTTATAGACTGTGTCATCCTATTATAGTCTTATGTGTCAAAAAGAGAATGTAATAGCTCTTGGGGTTCTTCACTGCCACTGACCCGTACTGGGGATTCAACCAGGTCCTGACACACACTTGGCAAGTGCTCCATTCCTGAAAGTCTTACCCAACCCTTTTTATTTTGAGATAGTGTCTTGCTAAATTGCCCAGGCTGACCTCAAACTTGCAGTCTTTCTCCCTTAACTTCCCAAATCTGTGTTTATAGACACATGCCGTTGTACCTGACACAAGGTTCCTTTTTTTAAAATTTTTTTTTTAGTTGTCAATGGACTTTTATTTATTTATTTATATGCAGTGCTGAGACTCAAACCAAGGGCCTCACAAGCTCCGGGAGCACTCTACCACTGAGCCACAACCCAGCCCACAGGGTTCCATTTTATAAGGCCACTAGTCCCACCCATGAGGGCCCTAGCCCCAGGACCTTCCCAAAGGCCAAACCTCTTAATACAATCACATTGGGGGTAATTATTTCAACATATGAATGGTGGAGACACAAACAGTACTTTGCATAACTTTCTATCCTCTTACCCAAATATTGGTTTTATTTACAGTGATGGCTTCTAAATCTGTATCACTAGACATCTCTACCTGTCCTTAATTTCTTTATCTAGCTACTTAGTAGATGTCTGTACCTGAATATCTTAGAAACAATGCAAAGTCAGCAAATTCCAAACTAAGTTCTATTAATTCCCATTCTGCTTCCGCAGCTGCTTAAACTGAATTTTTTAAAAACTCAATTTGTGCACCACCTTTTGACTTTCTTATTTAAGGATAAACATTAATTTTCATGTTTGAATGTGTTGCAGATATAACAAAAATCAGAGTTAATCCCCATAGTCATTTTTAGTAACAATCCAGCTACTTCCAATTTTTGACAGTAGATTATAAATGTCCATCTCTTTACCTTCACATCTTTTCTGCGTTGGAGGTCTTCTACTGAAGGAAAGTATTTTCCCCTTATAAAATTTTTTTCACTTATTACTTTGACACTTCCTTATCCATCTCTTGCTCTGGGCTTGAAGTTCTGCCATGATCATTTCCCTTCACTTTTATTTTAATAACTCAATATTACATAATTTAAGCCAAATATAATTTAATATTTTTATTAGCCTATATATTTAAGGTTGCCGATATATTTGTCAACCACAGTTTATATATTTTTATATTAAATGTAACATAATGGCTTTGGGGAGGAAATTTTGTGATTATTAAGACCCTTTGTTTTATGTGTGTGTATATGTGTGTGTATATATATATATATATATACACATATATATATATATATATATATATATATATACACTCTCTCTTTGCACCTACACATTGCTCTACTATTATTAGAATTAGTGTGGTTCTGTAGGTTGCACTATTCATATATTAACTTCTCTTGTATGAATATAAACATATCCTGCCTGATTTTGTACAGGACAATCATTCACTCTCTATAAAAGGTTATTAGTTGCTAAGATAGTGAAACAAGTTAGAAGTTCAGGAGCCAGAAACACTATTATTTTAATCAAAATATTGAATATTCTACAATTTTACATTTCATGTTATTTAATACATCTCAAGCTTATTATAAGTACATATAATCCCATCTGGATTATTCCAGATAAGATTAGATCCAGTGATTTTTGAAATGCTGAAGAGAAGATGTGGTAAAACTGCCATTTAAAATTTATGAGCAGGAGATCCTTGGCAGGAGCAGGACTGTAGTGGTGGCAGAGGGCCAGATAGGACCCAACCAGAAGCTGAATTTTACTTCTACTGGTTTATAGGATATTGATACAGCAAGCATAAGCTTTATTACTTTACCTTTAGAAGTTTTTAAATGTATGGATCAAGGTTGAAACTCCCAGCTCTAAACCAAGTAATACTTATAGGGATCTTTAGCTAAAAATAAGCAAGTTAGCCCTTCAACAGATGAATGGATAAAGAAAATGTGGTATATATGTACAATGAAATATTATTCGTATATAAAGAAGAATGAATTACAGCATTTGCTGGTAAATGGATGGAGCTGGAGAATATCCTAAGTGAAATAAACCAATTCGCCAAAAATGTTCTCTCTGATATACAAATGCTAACTTACAATAAGGGGACAGTAGGGAAGAATAGAAATACTTTGGATTAAACAAAGCAGAATGAAGGGAAGGGAGGGGGAATGGGAATAGGAAAAGATAGTAGAATGAATCAGACATTACTTTCCTATGTTTACATATGAATACACAACCAATTCCTCATCATATACAACCTGAAGAATGAGAAGTTATACTCCATATATTATACACTCTACTATCATGTATAATTACAAGAACAAATTAAAAAACTAAACAAGTTAAAGACAAAATGCATACAGTAAAGAAATGTATAAGCCTTTTGCTTCCAGAACTGATATGGCTAAGTATTGAAATAGCAAAAGTGCAGATCATCCATCTTCTTAACTAGCTTATTTTTACTAAGTCTGTAGATATCTATTTTTTTCTTTCTTGGAATTAACATGTCTGTTACAAACTGTTTGTGAGCAATGCACAATATTAAACTCAAACCATGAACAATATTAAAATTTTCTTGATAATGTGGAACTGAGATAATTATATCAAGGCCATTGTAATTTTCCTTAAGATACTTGTCCTTGTAGCTTGACCTTGCTGTAGGTTTGAAATGAAGTTATAGGAGGCATAAAGCTGATTTTTCTTTTTCTGTCCCTGAAGAATTACTTCATTGTCACGTTTTGAGCATCCAGGTAACTGCACATCTTTAGATGTGATTTACTTAATTACTCTCCGTTGAAGAATTGGTCCTAGGAAAATTGTTTTGGAAATATGAAATGTGCTTGGAAACTAAAGATCTTTAGAAATTAAAAGTTATTAAGTTGTCTTTCTAGAGTATAGATATTCTAGAGTACTCTAAATAATAAGCAAACATGCAATGCCTTTTCCCCCCAAAAATAAAGTTGCCATTAAAATAACCACAGATCTTAAGTATTCTGATAGAGATATGTCTCTTTGTCTTTTTGAATGGAAATTAAAGGATGCATGCGAAGGTGAATTTGTCTTAGATATTGACATAGGGTATATCAAAGCAGCTGGTTGGTGGAGAAAGAGTATTGAGAGATGCTGGCAGAAGATAAAAAAGAAATGGAGAGGAGATGCTAACAAGACACTTTGGTGAGAGACATTGAGAGGTGTGGGCTTGAAATGTGGAAAGAACGTGTTATGGATATAGGAATTTCTCTCCATATCTGCATAGAACCAGATCCATTCTGGCAATGTACAAACAATGACTCTGGGAATATCAGCGGCTACAACCTTGGTATAAGTAATGGGGAGCCTATGAAGTGTCCCCTCAACATTATCATCAGTAATTCTCTTTCAGGCAGTGTCAAGGGCAGTGGACAATGGCCAGGTCAATTGAAGAAGATAAGGAACATGGTGGATTCTAAGCAGGAACTAGTTTTTAAACATGTGCAAGACATAGTGCCAATGTTACACCATTCCAGCGTCACCCACTATCTACATTTCTATTGGTGTGACACTCAGTTTTGCTGGAGGAGTGACATTCACTCAGAACATAATGTCAGTCCTGCTCCCTGGAATTGGGCAATGTGGCTTCCTGGTCTTGGGAATCATCCCTTTTGGAGACTCCCACAAATAATTACAGACTGCTTTTTATGAGCTGCTGAGGTTCAAACTATTAAACTGGTAGAAACTCAAACCATTATGATTTTGAGTTTTCAGTTACTATACCCTCACTTTATTCCTGTGATTGGATAACATTCGATCTGTAACACTGTAATCAGAGATTGAGTTAGATAGAACAGGGTCCCACGTGGAGCCCAGGCAGTGTTCCAGATTCAAGTGTATTTGTAGGACTGGTGGAACTTGAGTGACAAGCCCCATTTGCATGAGGGCTTGTGGTAATCTTGTAGGTGGGTCCTTACCAGTGTTAAACAGAGAGATTTTCAGAACTGTATAATATCATTCAGACTGTTCTCTATTTCTACTCATATCTGAGTTTTGGTAAAAATTTGTTGCATTTAATTTAAATCTGTTCGAGTTTACAGCAATCTCCTATGGGAAAAACATAAACGTAAACTATCCTGAAGTAGAGCCATGACATCAGAAGAAAAAAATTATATACTTTTTTCATTTTTTTGTTTCTGGAGATTGAAACCAGCAGTGCTTGATCACTGGGCAACAGCCCCAGCCCTTTTTATTTTTTATTTTGAGACAGGTCTTGCTAAGTTGCTGGCCTTGAACTTGTGATCCTCTTCCCTTAGCTCCTGAATTGCTGGGATTACTGGTGTGCACCACTGTGCCTGGATACCTTTGAGAAACATTACTTGGCAGAGTCTAGGCCCAGAGAGATAGGGCACGTGGCCATGGATCCAGAAATGCCTTCTTAGGGGTTTTGTCTGCCAAGTCATAAAGACAAATGGGCCCAGATGTAGTCCATAGAAAATTTGAAATGTTAAATTCAAGATAAAACTTGACCAGGCCCAGAGGGTACAAGTAAATTGTAGGGGCAGGTAAGGTAGATTCCCATGTCGTCTGCTGCTGTAGTTGCACAGGTACCCCTCCATTAGGTCAAATCTATGGTTGTGTTGTAGGAGGAGGTCCTATAAAACCAGCCAAGGCCCAAACTTGGTTTCCAGAAGTGTCAACAAGGTACGTGGATTCAAACTAAATATGAGTGTGACTGCATTATACATACACCTTTAGGGATGATATATATATAATGCGAACAATAGTGGGCAGGGAGATTTTTCCCATAGATAAACTATTAGTGGGGTTCGACTAGTCATCTACTTTGTATAGAAGAAGTAGCCATAGATGAGATTATATGTGTATACCTGAACAGTAGCCAGTGAATAGGGGTCTAGACGTAAAGGACTGACAGGTCAAAGACAAGGAAACTAGGGAAGAGCATGTGAATAGATAGATGAAATTTGGCACAAAATGTGCAGATCTTCATGTCAAATTTTTACCCAACAGAAAGCATCCAATATAGTTAAGGCATTTGATGGTTAATTTTATGAGCCAACTTGACTGGGTCACAGGCTCCAGAGACATTTGGTCAAATATTATTCTGGGTGTGTCTGAGGGTGTTTCTGGATTTAATTAACATATGAATTGTAGAGTGAGAAAAGCAGATTGTCCTCACTAATGAGGGTAGGCCTTATCTAGTCAGTTGGAGGCCTAAGTAGAACAAAAAGGCTGACCTTCCTGCAACTAAGGCAGAATTTCCTTCTGCTTGACTTCCTTGACATCAGTTTTTTCCTTGCCTCTGCCCTTGAACTGAAACATTGGCTCTTTCTGGGTGTTAAGCCTGCTGGTTTTTGGAGTAGAACTACACCACTGGCTCTCCTGAGTCTCCAGCTTGCCAACTTGTCAGCATCCATCATTCTCCTTAGGTAGGTAGACAGATCTATAGATGTGTCTGGTTGACCAATGGTTCTGTATGATATACAGATACTACCCCAAAGTACACAGCTGAATGTTAGCCCCTTTCTGAGGAGTCTCTGGACTCAAATTGGTAGAAATTTGAACAGTGCACCTGGTTGTTCACTTTCCTTAGAAGGAGAAATGGCCATATGTGTGGTTATTTATCAGTTCATGTGCAGTGACCATTGGTTTGGTTAGATGGTCAAGCACTTGGAAAGAAAAATATTTTAAAATTGGCAGTAAAGAAAGAAAAAGATTTTTAAATTGGGGGAAAAGCATGTGGCTAAACCTCCCTGAATGGGCAGCCGGGTGGGGGAGAAGAAGATATTTCCATCTTATGTGACCTCAGCAGAGAATTTTGATAACCAAGTAGGCTGGATAACCCAGTCTGTGAATCAGCCTCCTTCCCCAGCCAGCCCTGTCATCACCAATGGGTTCATGAACAGTGTAGCTGTAGTGGCAGTGCTGGAGGTTATACATGGACTCAGCTTTCACTGAGTTCTTAGGGAGCTTTCCACTCCCTAAGAACAACCTGGCAACAGCCACTACTCAGCGCCCTGTCTGCCAGTGGCACACACCAACATTGAGTCCCCTTACAACCTCTCTCTCCCTAGGGTGATCAGAGCTACTGGTGGCAGTTTAATTATATTGGATCACTCCCACTACGGAAGAGGCAGCATTCTGTTATTCCTGAAAAAAAAATTTACTCTAGATATAGATTTGCCTTCTCTCATGTAATGATTTTGCGCAACTTCTTTGGATTTGCAGAATGCCTTATATACCATCATCATATTCTGCATAGCATTGCTTCTGATCAAGGGAATCACATCACAAGAAAAAAGAAGTGGGGAAATGGGTCCATGTTCATAAGACTCACTGGTCTTACTTACCACGTTCTCTAACGTCCTAAGGTTGCTGGTCTATTAGAAAGATGAAGTATTCTTTAAAGACTTAGTCACAGCTCCAGGTAGGTGGTAATTCCTTGAAACACGGAGAGAGGCATCTCTAGAAGACTGCATATGCTCGGAATCAGTTTTCAAAATGTGGTGCTTCTTCTCTTATAACCAGAATTTATGGGCCCAAAAGTCAAGGGGAAAGAGTGGAAGTGGCATCACTTATTATTACCCTTAGTAGTCCACTAGCAAAATTTTCCTTTCTTTTCCTGTGACATTATGCTTGACTTGCCTAGAAATCTTAGTTTGAAAAGGAGAAATATTTCTACCAGAAGATGTTTATAACTCCAGTGAAATGTAATTTAACACTACAGATCAGCCACATTGGGCTCTTCAAGAATCTGAATCAACAAGCAAAGAAGGGTATTACAGTGTTGGCTAGGAAGATTGTTCCTGACTGCCAGGCGGGGGAAATGGACTGCTTATTCCACAATGGCAGAAAGGAAGAATGTGTTTGGAATAAAGGAGAGTTTAGTGTACCATGCCTTGTGACTAAGTTCAATGGCAAATTTTAGTAACCCAGTCCAGAAAAGATTGCTGATAGCCCAGATCTCAGGAATAAATGTTTGGGTCACCCACTGGAAAAGAATCACAACCAGCCTGGGTACTTGCTGAAGGCAAAGGGAATAATGAATGAGAAGTAGAAGGCAATGACAAATACCAACAATGACCATCAGACTAGCTATAAAAAAAAAAGAGGGACTGTAATTGTCATGAATATTTCTGTCATATTTTGTTATGAATATATATGCAAATATCTGTTTCTTCTCTTAATCTTTCATAGTGTAACATAAGATGTATTGGCTTTATATCATAGTATTTAAGTATTATTTATGAATTCATTAGTTAACTTATGTTTGCGGTACTAGAAAATTGAACCTAGGGGTGTTCTACCTCTTATTTTTAAAAATTTGATACAGGGTCTTGCTTAGTTATGCAGTCTGGCCTCAAACTTGCAACCCCCCTGTCCTGACCTCCTAAATAGCTGGGTTTACAGGCATACACCACAGTGCCTGGGTAAACATTGTTAATTTTATATGATAGTATTTAAGTTATGAGATATCAAGGAAAAAAGTAAAGATCACTCAAGGACTTTGCCTCCTCTTCTGGGAAATGGGTTAATTTGTTTCTACTTGTATGCAGGATCATTCTATCATGTTACAAGATTATGTCAGGCAAAATTATGACATTATTTTCTTTATTTGGAAGTTATATATGGATTAAGAAGATGTGTATGAGTGCCGCCTTGACAAGGGATGGGCCCAGGATGGTTCATTTCATGCTTCAAACTGACTGGGCTACAGGTTATTCAGACATTGTCCTGAGGTTACACATGGTTTCAGTGGTCTGTCCTCCCACTCACCACGGCTGCTGGAAGTGCTGCTGCTACTGAATGTCCAGTCTGCCAGCCACAGAGACAAATGCTGAGCTCCCCTTTATTGAGGAGACCAATGGCCATGTGATGACAAGTTGACCACATTAGGCATCTTGCTTTTTCTCATTCCATAATACCAAAAGTACCTAGTAACTCTCAAAATCAACTGGAAGAGCTCTAATTTATGTATTTATTTTTTCTACTATTGTTTTAAAATCTTTTTGATGCCTTTATTCATAAGAAATGTAGAACAGTTTTGTCAATACTTGAAAAAAAAGTGCAAGTAAATGTAATTTTAATTGATATTATCGGATTGTTTTCCAGGAAGGCTCTAATACTTCCTGTTTCCACTACAATAGGAGAATCTCGTTTTTTCCATATTCATGATAACTATAAGCATTATCACTTTTTATTTTTTGACAAATAGATTTGAAGTGACACCTGATTTGTTGGTTTAATTTATGTTTGTTTCACTGACTACTAGCAAATTTGCTGTTTTTAAAAATATTTATTGGGTACTAGATTTTTTTTCCTAATGAATTATCTGTTCATATCTTCTACTTTTCTACTAGTCTTTTATTCTCTTTCTGCTTCAATTTGTAAAACCTCAGTATTATAGTTTTGAATATTTTTCTTCCTTCTATCTTATAAATATTTTCTCTGAATCTATTATATATATTTATTGATTTTGATTATATCTTTCATATTTATTCATACAAAACTTTAAAATTTGAATTGAGTAATATATTTCTATTTTTTTCTTTTATAACTTTCATACATCTGTGATCCAAGCTACTTTGGAAGCTGAGACAGTAGGATCACAAATGCCAGGCTAGCCTGGGTAACTTACCAAGACCCTGTCTCAAAATAAGAAACAAAAAGGGTAGGGCTGTAGCTTAACATTTGTGAGCCCCATGGGTTCAATCCCTAATATCTAAAAGTGTGTGTGTGTGTGTGTGTGTGTGTATTTTAAACTTTTGCCTTTTCAAGCTCTCCTGCCTATAGATTAAATATATATATTCCTATATTTTTCCCTTCAAGAATTTTGTTTGTTTTATTGATTTTTGTTTGTTTGTTTGTTTTTGTTTTTGTGGTTCTGGGGATTGAACCCAGGGCCTTGTGCTTACAAGGCAAGCATTCTGCCAGCTGATCTATATTCATAGCCCCTGTTTTATTGATTTTTAAGTTTGTAAAAAGTTCATTTGCAATGTATGTTTGTATTTGGCATAAAATATAGCTCTAAGGTTATTTTCTTTTAAATAGATAGCTGTGCCAACATCATTTATTAAATAATGCATCTTTTCCACAATGATTTGGACCACACACCTTTATCTCATATTACTTTTCATATGTATACTGAGATCTCTTTCTGGATTCTTATTCTATTCAGTTGAACTTTGTTTACCTCCTTAAGTTCTGTAATGATTTGGTAACAGTGACTTTTTAGTATGTTCTAATATCTGTGTTTTCCTAACTTTATTTTGGTTTTCTTAGTCAATTTTTTTCATATAAACTTTAAATAAACTTTATCACTTCTAACCCATATTTATACCCTATTAGATGATGTATTAGAATTTAACTAAATTATATACATCATTTTGAGAAATTGTACTTTTTAATATTAATCTCATCAAAACACATGAATGTGTTTCCTTTTGTTCAGAATTTGCTTTATGTTCTGATATAATATGTTATAATTTTCTTCATTTAAATTCTTTGTCCTTCTTGTCAAATTTATCACTTAAGATTCTCTGGAGATGTTTTCTACCTATTGTAAATGCAATATTTTGTCTCATTTCCTTTTTTAAATTAATTAATTAATTAAATCTGATTTGTTATATAGGACAGCAGAATGCATTTCAATTCATAGTACACATATAGAGCACATTTTTTCATGTCTGGTTGTACACAAAAGTAGAGTCACACTATTTGTGTCTTCATACATGTACTTAGGGTAATTATGTCTATCTCATTCCACTGTCTTTCCTACCCCCCCTGCCCCCTCCCTTCCCCTCCTTCCCCTTTGCCCTATGGAAAGTTTCCACCCATGCTGCCTCCCATCCCATCCCCTGTTACGGATCAGCATCCTCATATCAGAGAAAACATTTGGTATTTGGTTTTTTGGGGATTGGCTTACTTCATTTAGCATAATATTCTCCCACCTCATCCATTTACCTGCAAATGCCATGATTTTATTCTCTTTTAATGCTGTCTCATTTCCTTTTTTGGAAGCTTATTAGAAGAATAGAGAAGGCTGGGGCTGGGGCTCAGTGGTAGAGTACTTGCCTAGTATGGGTGAGGCACCACATTAATAAATAAATAAATAAATAAAATAACTGTGGGGCTGAGGATATAGCTTAGTTGGTAGAGTTCCAATGGACTAGTGATTTCATTTACATTCAAAATGGAAAATTTTCCCCCAAAGACTACCTTAATTATACAATGCAGCAGTGGGATTTTCTATAATCTGTAATGCACAATTAAGAACGTACATAACCCTTTCTACATATAGATACATACCCCATATGTCTTCTACCTTCAATACATCCTCCTTGCCCCTTAGCCTCTTCTTTCCTTCCCACCTCTTCCTCTTCCTCTCCCATCCCAAATAACCTTTCTCACATGCTTGAATTCATCTTTGATGTACCTTCTCAGTGTGAGAGTCATATAGGTTGTTTATCTACATATAAGACACATATGAGCACATTCAATTTAATTACACCTGTGATGACTTGTGGATTTCAGGTTCTATAGGCTTGTCCTCTACACAACTTCCTAGCTCACCTAATACCCTTTACTGGTTTCTTTCCTTTCCTAGTTTTAAACATTTCAGCAAATGTAGGTAATTTAGCAATTGTCCACCCAGTTATTCAATCCATAAACTTAGAAATCACCCTTGAGTTACCTCAAAATTATTACCCCCAAAATGTGTCCCAAATCTTTCTCCTTTCCCCCCATATCACTACTACCATACTTGTTTAAATGATTATCCTTTTTTTCTAGAAATAATAACAATTTAATAGACTGACGAAACATATCAGTGAATAAAATATTAAAGCATTGCCCTTTCCTCATTCAACAACATGAAGAGGTTGTTGTTGTTACACATTTAAAGCACCAACTTATTGGAAACTAAGGACGAAGACTGGCCTGATACACAGAGACATAAATTTAGCATGGCAGAGATTACCCAAATGAGCAAAATGCATAATACCCATGTCCAGAGCTTTGAGGAAATCTCATCATATAACTCACTAATTTATTCAATGTTACATTTCCAATATAATGAGCATTTTAAAAAAATCTTCTATATTATAAATCCAAACCACAAAACATCTCTTAAAATTATTTTACTCAAAAGTACAAATGGATTCCTGGAAATCATATTCACAATGCTTCCTAACTAGATTTTATGGAATCATAAATGTGTTTGGCTGTATCTTAGGACTTAAACTCATTGGAATCATCCCACAATACTTTCTCATCATACTTACCTTGGGCATACATGTCCTCAAAACTAATAGTTATACAATGAAAATCAAACTAATGTTCTAGGTAGGTATCAGTTTTTCTTCAATAAAGAGATTAGAAATGACCCACTGTAAATAGTTTGTGCAACCAATATTTTGCTACACACAAATTAAGGCAGCCTTAATCATGCCATTTTCTATGGGTTACAAAATCATCGATAATGTGTTTTAATACTAAAAAACTCTTCTTTTTTTTTGCCTAGTTTCTGTAAACATTCTATTCCCCCAACCCTGCAGCTGGCTGGACAATTTCTTCTAATAAATATATATACCCAGCTTCCCCTACATTGTGAAAAGAAGTCCACTAACTCCAGTCACATAGCTTTTGCTTCTATTTGAAATAAATTTGAGAACTTGAATCTATTTCAAAACTGACTTAATGACAAGGAGGATAACAACATTATAGGTTGCTCTGTGACACCTCTGCTTTATTCCTCAAAGGGTCTTTTCAAGCAGGACATCAGTTTTCTATGTCTCTGCCCTATGCTTGGCCTGGACCTATAGAGGTCCAGTGTTGCACATAAACCTACACATTATCTTTTGGTACAGTACAGCAAAAAACTTGAGTTTTTAGCACCTCACAATGAGCTAGAGCATCTCACTAACTGCTTCTGGTTTTCACTGCCACAATTGACCCTAAGTTGTTACAGGATTGAGTTAAATTTAAGTTCTAATTGAATTTTTAAAACAATAGGAAGAAAAGAAAATCTTCATAAACTTAAAAAGACTAATTGAAATGGAAACTTGTTAGGGGGGAAGGGGCGGAGCTATTTGATTAATGTGGGTAAAACAAAACCAAACCAAGATGTTTTAAGGAAAGAAGGTTTCCATGAATAGGAACTGCTCTGTGAGAAGTTTGCTCTCCTTGCTCCGAGAAGCCTGAAGACAGAGGAAAATAAATGTGGAGGAAAGAGTGCATGTCAAAAGCAAATGGCCATATTCTGCCAATTCTTCAGTGTTTCCATTCTCTTTAAAAATGTGGTCAAACAGGCATTCAATTGAAATCACCCAAGGAAAAAGACCAAATGTCTTCTTGGCAGGGGAGGATGCACAGAGGCAATGGGCATCTCAGTGGAAACATTACCTCAAGAGAAAAAGCACTTCAAGTTGATTTGGGGTTCCAATAGTAGGAGTATTGGGCAAGGGGATACACAGTTTGCTAACACATGTATCTTGAAGCCACTCCCCTCTGGTGCCCATTTCCATTGTAGAATATCCGGGACTGTTACGGGAGGAATCAGTTCCACAAAGACCTCACGGCAGCACACACACCCACTCCTGGTGTGTGTCTGGAAGTGCTGAAATCTGGGAAGTCTCAGAGCTAGCAGTCTGATCTCCATGACGGCTGAGCTTACACAGATTCCCTGCTAACCCCTAAGTTGAAATGAACATTTTTTACCTCCAGCATATAGGAAAACCCATCAAGTCAACATTTGGATGGAAAACAGACCACAAACATATGACCAAGGGCTTTGTTAATGCCATGAACGCTAATCTTAACTGAAAAGAAAATAGATCATAAATGACCTAACTTCAAACTTGGCAATGTTGTTGAATCCTTATTTTACATATTGTTTAAGAAGAAAGTGCCATACCATCCAGAAATTCACAACAAACCCATTGGCAAAAATCATACGCCAGAAGGAAGACAAGGCTCAAAAGGGCCAGGTTGACAAAGACAACCCAAGAGTGACTTTCTTGGATACCAGGAAGTAAATCCCTAAGGATAAGAAGCCAGAGTACAGCAGACTTAGCACTTTATGCTCTATAGTTCACCTGCCAGCCAGATGATCTTCGAAAAATGTAAATCATTTTACTTCATTTTCCTGCTCAAAACTACCCAATGGATTCCTAACGCATTTCGAATACAACCCAAATTGTAATCTTGGTCTAAAAAATCTGATATGAACCAGACCTCCCTTTCTTGCTATTCTCATCTTCTTTCACCCCATTCTCTGCTGTATTTTCTCGCTATTTTTTTCACTAGCTTTCTTGTGCTAATGTGTGAGCTTTATGATTTGCATGCCATTTAACCAGACCTGTACCTATATTTTATAGAGCTGGAAATCAGGAGTTCTGTTTTGGAGACCTGACCTGATAAAAGCCTAGGGGCAACCTGTGCATCAGTGGTCTGTGTGTTGGAACAAAGATGTCAAGATCATTCAATCAGGAAAAGAATAGTCTTTTTAACAAATGGTGGTAGGAAAACTGGTTAACCATATGTAAATCAATACATTTTATCCCTACTTCATAGTATTTTTAAAAATTAACTCAAAATATATCAAAGATCTAGGTGTAAGAGCTAAAACTTAAATTTCTTAGAAAATATAGGTATAGTCCTCTCAACTTTGGACTAAGCAGTGTTTTTTAAATATGATGCCCAAAATTTAACCAACCAAAGAAAATATAGATGACTAGAACTTGCCAAAATTAAGAACTTTTGTTTGTCAAAGGCCACTATCAACAGTGCAAAGAGACAACTAACTTACCAAGTAGGAGAAAATAGTTCCTTATCTATCATATAGCTCTTAAGAGTTTAGCATATAAGAATATATAACTAACTCTTACAACTTGGCAGTAAAAAAAAACCAATTTAAAAATGGGCAAAGAATTTGAATAGAAATTTTTCCAGAGAAAATAAATAAATGACCACTCAACACATGAAAAGATGTTTAACATGCCAATTAAAACAGCAATGATATACCAACTCACACTCTTGAGGATGGCAATAATTAAAAACAACCAGAAAATAATAAATGTTGACAAGGATGTGGAGAAAAGGAGCCTTCATACTTCACTAGTAGTAATGTAAAATGGGGTGGCCATGATGAAAATCGATTTAACCATTTATAAGAAAGTTAAATTGAATTCACCATGTGAACTTAGCAGGTCCACTTCTAGGTATGTATCAAAGAGAACTGAAAACATGTTCACACAAAATTTGCACATGAATATTCTTCTTAGCATTACTAATAATAGAAAGAAATACAACACAAATAATCAGCTGCTGAATGTAATGTATCCATATAATGGAATACTATCCAGCCATAAAAAGAATGAAATACTGATGCATTCTACAACATGACTTAACTAGGTAACTTTTTTTTATTTGCAGTGTTGGGAATTGAACCCAGGGCCTCACACATTCTAGACAAGAGCTCTGCCACAGAGTTATACCCACAGCCCTAGAAAACATTTTGCCAAATGAAAGAAGTCAAATGCATAACGCTATATGTTATATGATTCCTTTTATATAAAATGTTCATAATATCATAATAGATAAATAAATAAGAGCAGAAAATAGATTAGTGGTTGCTAGTGATTGAGAGGAGGAAAAAACAGGAAACAATTGCTAAAGGGTACAGGATCTCTTTTTGGTGTGATAAAAATGTTCTGGAGTTAGATAGTGGTGATGATTGCATAACTTTATGAATATGTGAAAACCCACTGAATTGTGGAAATGTTATAATGGCGTATGTTATGTAAGTTTTATGTTAAATGTCCAAAATAAAAAATGCCTAGGGAGCTGGATGGGTGGCACATGCCTATAATCTCAGTGGCTTGGGAGACTGAGGCACGAGGATTGCAAGTTCAAAGACAGCCTCAGTAAAAGTGAGGTACTAAGCAATTCCTTGAGACCCTGTCTCTAAATAAAATACAAAATAGGACTTGAGACATGGCTCGGTGGTCAAGTGCCCCTGAATTCAATCCCTAGTACAAAAAGGAAAAAAAAAGGCCGGGGAAAATATCAAGAATTCAATATTCCTAATGGATATACAAGTCAGCAAGCCGGTGAGGAGGCCATAGTGGAGATGTAACTTTAGGATTAGATACTGATGGTTTATAAAGTGTTGATACTGTATCTATATTTAAAGATAATATGATTGAATATAAAGACTGTCCTGTGGACTCCACAAAGCAACCATTAGAACTAATGAACATTTTTTCATATATTTGTTGATTGATTGTATATCATCTTCTGAGAAGTGTCTGTTCAGGTCCTTGGCCCATTTATTGATTGGGTTATTTGATTTTTTGATGTTTAGCTTTTTGAGTTCTTTATATACCCTAGAGATTAGTGCTCTATCCGATGTGTGAGGGGTAAAAATTTTCTCCCAAGATGTAGGCTCTCTATTCACCTCACAGATTATTTCTTTTGCTGAGAAGAAACTTTTTTAGTTTGAATCCATCACATTTATTGATTCTTGATTTTAATTCTTGCACCACAGAAGTATTATTAAGGAAGTTGGGGCCTAATCCAACATTATGGAGAATTGGGCCTACTTTTTCTTGTATTAGACGCAGGGTCTCTGGTTTAATTCCTAGATCCTTGATCTACTTTGAGTTGAGTTTTGTGCATGGTGAGAGATAAGGGTTTAATTTCATTTTGTTGCATATGGATTTCCAGTTTTCCCAGCACCATTTGTTGAAGAGGCTATCTTTTCTCCAATGAATGTTTTTGGCGCCTTTGTCTAATATAAGATAATTGTAATTTTGTAGGTTAGTCTCTGTGTCCTCTATTCTGTACCATTGGTCTACCAGTCTGTTTGGGTGCCAATACCATGCTGTTTTTGTTACTATTGCTCTATAGTATAGTTTAAGGTGTGGTATAATGATGCCACCTGTTTTACTCTTCTTACTAAGGATTGCTTTAGCTATTCTGGGTCTCTTATTTTTCCAGATGAATTTCATGATGGCTTTTTTCTATTTCTATGAGGAATTTCATTGGGATTTTGATTGGAATTGCCACCTCACTCCATTCAGAATGGCAGCTATTAAGAATATAAACAACAACAGGTGTTGGCGAGGATGTGGGGGAAAAAGCACATTTATACATTATTGATAGAACTGTAAATTAGTACAGCCAATATGGAAAGCAGTATGGAGATTCCTTAGAAAACTGGGCATGGAACCACCATTTGACCCAGCTATCCCATTCCTTGGTCTATACCTAAAGGACTTAAAAACAGCATACTACAGGGACACAAACACATTAATGTTTATAGCAGCACAATTCACAGGAGCTAAACTGTGGAACCAACCTAGATGCCCTTCAGTAGATGAATGGATAAATAAAATGTGGTATGTATGCATAATGGAATATTACTCAGCATTAAAAGAGAATTAAATCAAGGCATTTGTAGGTAAATGAATGGAGTTGGAGGATATAATGCTAAGTGAAGTTAGCCAATCCAAAAAACCAATGCTGAATATTTTCTTTGATATAAGGAGGTTGATTCATAGTGGAGTTGGGAGGAGGGGCATGGGAAGATTAGATGAACTCTAGATAGGGTAAAGGGGTGGGAGGGGAAGGGAGGGGGCACTGGGGTAGAAAAGGGTGGAATGAAGTGGACATCATTACCCTAAGAACATGTGTAAAGACACAAATGGTGTGAATATACTTTGTATATAGAGATATGAAAAATTGTGCTTTAGATGTCTAATATGAATTGTAATGCATTCTGCTGTCACATATAATAAATTAGAATAAAAAATTAAAAACAAAAGAATTTTGTCCAAAGCAACAAACTTTGTCAAAATTTTAATACACTTAATTACTTTTACCAGACTGAACTTTGCAGTAATTTTAAGTGAGACTCATAAAATTTATTTTCTAGAAAACTTTTGCAACTTTATATGTATATATATATATATATATATATATATATATATATATTTTTTTTTTTTTTTTTAATTTTTTATTTTTTTATACATTCAGGTTTTGCTTTCACTATCCTTTGCCATATTCTGGAAAAATCAGATAATTTAGTTTAGGACAAAACTAGTCTCCTCATTTCTTTGATAAACAAAAGCATATTCCATAAACAAATCTATAAAATAAAACTTTCTCTACATACACATGTCCTACTTGGTTCTGTTTCTCTGGAGAACCCTAATGTTCACAAAGCTGTTATTCAAACTCATAGTAAAAAATCTAAATAAAGAGTTTATTTTGGAAAAAACAACAACTAATGAGTGAATTTAGAGAATTCCTAGATATAGGGTCATAAACAAAAATCAATTGTATATTTAAATACTATAGCAAACAATTAAAAAATGAAATTTTTAAAATTACAATTATAATAATATTAAAAACCTAAAATACTTAGAAATAAACAAAAGATATATAAAACCTCTATTGTAAAAATCAAAAAACATTGCTGAGACCAAGTTTAAAAAACCTAGATAAATCAGGAAACATAATATATTCATGGATTGACTGATTCAGTATTGTTAAAGTATCAGTTCTCCTCCAAATACATCTATAGATTCAATGAAATCACAATTTTATAATTCCACTAGCTTTCTTTTTCAATTGATAGACTCATTCTAAAATTTATATAAAAGCAAAAAAAAAAAAAAAGGTGTGGGGGGATGTCTAGAATATCCAAAGGAAATTTGCAAAAGCACAACAAAGTTGGAGAACTAACATTAGTTGACTTTAATTTTAAAAATTAATCTAAAATAATGAAGGCACTGAACTGCTGGGAAAAGGTTCAACAAATAGAAGAGTAGAACTGAAGAGAAATCCCAGAAACAGACTCACACTTACTTATTTGATTTTTTACAAAGATGACAGATCAAAGGAAAATCTTTTCAACAAGAACAATTGAACATCAATATGGAAAAAAGTGACTCTTAACGCCTACCTCAAATCATACACAAAAAAGAATTCTAGATTGATTATAAACCCAAACACAAAAATTAAAACTATAAAGCATCAGAAGAAGACATAAGAGAACTTGTAGGTAAGCAAAAGTTCTTAGCAAAACACAGACTTACCTGACCATAAAAGAACAGATTGATAAATTTAGACAATAAAAATTTAAGGTGGCAGCCACAGAGAGGAGGCCCTGGCTCCCACACCAAGGAGAAGCATGAGCTGATCCAGAAGGCCAAACTAACCAAGCAGCCCAGGCACTATGACGACATGGCCACCTGCATGAAGTCCACGACCCAGCAGAGCTCTCCACTGGGGAGCACAACCTGTTCTCAAGTGGCCTACAAGAACGTGGTCAGGGGCCGCAGGCTGGTATGCCTGGAGGATCATCTTCAGCATTGAGCAAAAAACTCACACCTTTAACAAGAATTTGCAGCTGATTAGGACTATTAGGAGAGAGTGGAGTCGGAACTGAGATTTATATGCACCTTGGTCCCAGAATTGTTGGGTAAGTATTAATAGCCAATGTAATTAATCCAGAGACTAATGTCTTCTATCTGAAAATGAAGTGAAATCACTTCCGTACCTTGTTGAAGTGATGATCAGAAACAGACAGTAGATAATTCTAAGGAGCTTACCAAGAGGCATTTGACATAAATAAAAAAGAGGTACAAGCACACACCCAGTCTGCCTCAGGCTGGCTCTTAACTTTGCTGGGTTTTACTGTGAGATCCCTAAAAACCCAGAGCTTTCCCGAACAGTAGGTAAAATTGACTTTTTTTTTTTTTTTTTTTTTTTTTTTTTTACCAGGGATTGAACTCAGAGGCACTCAACCACGGAGCCATATCCCCAGCCCTATTTTGTATTTTTTTTTTAGAGACAGGGTCTCACTGAGTTGCTTAAAACCTCGCCTTTGCTGAGGCTGGCTCACAATCCTCCTGCCTTACCCTCCAGAGCTGCTGGGATTACAGGTGTGCACCACCATGCCTGGCTACATCAATTTTTGATGAGTCTTTTGCAGAACTTGATAAACTGAAGACTCATACAAGGAGAGCATCCTTGTTAGGCAGTTGCTTAGAGACAACTTAAAATTTTGGATATCAGACAGAGAAGGAGAAGATTGTGACAGAAGGGGCCAAAAACTACATACGAACAGGCTGTCATCCTACCCTTTAAGAAATCTTTTTACACATCTCCATTCCTTATTCTGCTTGGATTTCCTCAAGCAAAGAAACCCATTCATGTATGGAATCAACTGTTCATAGCCTTTTCACACTGCAGCTTTGAGTAAAAGCCATTCCTTGATTTGTTTGTCTTAGCTTTCCTGGTATGCAGTTACTGCAGTAGGTAAGTATTAATAGCTTCATTTCATATAAACATAAGTAACTTCTAAAAACTTAGTCGAGAATTAAAAATCTGTCTGGTATTTAAGTAATCTGAACCAGTTCTTCAATGACTGTGAAGATAAGAAAATGTATTTAATTATAATTTAAAGAGTGTTCTAGCCAGGTATGGTGGTGCACGCTTGTAATCCCAGCAATTCAGGGAGGCTGAGGCAGGAGAATTGCAAGTTGGAGAACAACCTTAGCAACTTAGTGAAACCCTAAGCAACTTATCAAGACCTTGTCTCAAAAAATAAAAAGGGCTGGGGTTGTGGTTAAGCACCCCTGGGTTTAATCCCCATTACCAAAAATAAATTAAATAATATTGTTGTATATAACTTCTTAATTTCTACATTCCCTTCCTTATTTAGTTTGAATGGGAAAGCACTTGACATTTCTGGGCCAGGGGTCACAAAGTGAAATGCCTCCTGTATAGCACATATTATGGGAGGTTGCATTTGTCTGTGAAAACAGGAAGTTTCCTTTTTCATTGTTCATTTGTGTAAGTTGACAACTTCCCTTCCCATTAAAAATTCACTTATGGGCTGGGGATGTGGCTCAAGTGGTAGCATGCTCATCTGGCATGCGTGAGGCACTGGGTTCGATCCTCAGCACCACATAAAAATAAAATAAAAATATTGTGTCCACCTAAAGCTAAAAAATAAGTATTAAAAAAATTCACTTATCAGTTGGGTGCTGTGGTGCATGCCTGCAATCCCAGGGGCTCGGGAGGCTAAGGCAGGAGAATTGTAAGTTCAAAATCAGCCTCAGCAAAAGTGCAGCACTAAGCAACTCAGTGAGAACCTGTCTCTAAATAAAATGCAAAACAGGGCTGGGGATGTGGCTCAGTGGTCAAGGGCCCCTGAGTTCAGTTCCTGGTACCCCCCACAAAAATTCACTTATGCCTCTTGCCTTTGTAGTTCTGGTATTCACTTTATTATGTAATTGAAGTAGTACGTTGCTGCCAGAATACAAGCATTGTTTTTGGCAAATTAAAGTGCATGTCAATTCTTAATATACCGGAAAGGGGAAATAAAAGTACACAAGTCCAAATTTAAAACTTTAATAATTTTCCACACAGATTTGTACACATGCGAGAGGGTGTCCAGTTTGTCTAATCATTATTCTTTACAGAGTTAGACCACTATTGTGCATTGCTAACCATTGGCTGTAGTCCCAAAAAAGCCTTGTGAAAAAGTTATGCCCTGTGTAACAGGAGAGTAACATAAAATAAAATTACATTTTATAAACCATTTACTATTGCTTTGTAACAATTGCATTCCCAGCCAGATGAATTTACTACTTAGTGAAGTATATTGATACTCCCTTCTTCTATTATATAAAATGTAGTAGTGGTACATATATTTCTGCTTTGTGGTACACTTGTCTGGGAATTCCTGAAAATGTGTAAAATTGGACTACAACTTATTAGTATTTTACTATAGATCAGTCTCATGGTCCTTCACTTCCTCAAATGTAATGGAACCTGGCTAAGTGTTATGGAATAAAGTGGACATTTTAAAATAAAAAATTAAAACTTCTGTTCATCAAAAATGAATAATCAGGCCGTAGACTTAGAGAATATAGTCACACATATATTAACTCACAAATATTATAACTCTTATAACAATATTAAAAAGATAAACAGTACAATTTTTAAAATCGCAAGAGACTTGGATACTTTATAAGAATGTGATTAAACAGCACACAAAAAGCATCTTCCACATCAGTAGTCATGAAGGAAATGTAAATTGAAGCTACAATGAAATACCATTATACTCCTGTCTACACGGCTAATTCTTAACAAGAAGATCAAAGGTTGGCAAGGATGTGAGCAACCATAACTTAAATTCTTATATGTTGAACAGTGTAAAAATGGAATAAACCTTTGAAAAAGGGTATGGCAGCTTCTTATAATTTCCTGTATCTGGATTAAGTATGTACATCCAGCAGCTATACCAAGGGCCATGGACTGAAACAATGAGCCAGAATAAATATTTCCTCCTTTTAAATTACTTATCTTAGATATTTTGTCACAGTGACAGAAAGCTAACTAACATACCTACTACTTTTCTGTACAATACCAGGATCTTAGAATGCTTTTATCTTTAATTATAAGTAACATTAGTAACTATGTAAGTAAGTACATTCAGATACAGAAAATTGTGGGGGTAAAGTAAGAGGATAAAGGTGATTAAAAGAGAGTTCTGAGTCTTAACTTTAGTATTTAGAGGTCACAGAAAAAAAAAAGTGCCGAGATAGCTCAGTTGGTAGAGTTCTTGCCTTGCACTCACAAGGCCCTGGGTTCAATCCCCAGCACCACCACCAAAAAAAAAAAAAAAAAAAAAAAAAAGTGAGAAAGGAAACAATATATCAGCAAAAAAAAAAAAAAAAAGAGTATAGAGGCTGGGTTGTGACTCAGCAATAGAATGCTCACCTAGCGGGGCACTGAGTTCAATCCTCAGCATCACATAAAAATAAATAAAATATAGGTATTGTATCCAACTACAACTAAAAGAAATACTTTAAAAAACTAAAAAACAAAACTATAAAAGCTAACTAACATACCTACTATTCTTCTGGACAATACCAGGATGTTAGAATGTTTTTATCTTTAATTATAAGTAACATCATAACAAAATGGTGCAGTAAGTTCCTGTAAAAATCCTATCCTCCATAAAAGCAATTAGAACTTCAGCAAAAAAGAAATGTCAAAATAAACTTTTTCAGAATTCTGGAAATTAGCCAAGACCTTGCTGCAATCAAGGAAATTTATAAGAATAGTGAGTTTTGTGACATTTTAATTTTCTCTATTCTCATTCTTTTCCCCAGTTCTGCAGTAGCCCTGAAAACAGCTTGTAACCATGAAACAAGCTTCCTGGTAGCTGCTTGAGAGAAAAGAACTAGGTTGGGATTCCTTCAAAACCTTATTCCCTGATAATGACCTTTGACATATCTCATGGTTCCCTATGGAACACCACTCAAAAAGTAGTCTTTATTTAACCTGACTCAATATTCACCCAGTGTATATAGCCTTTTCCCTGTGTGTATTGGTTCAGAACAATCAGAAGCTACTATTTAACGCTGAGCTGCCTATGGCAGTGAATAATGTTGGAGCTCACAATAGGCTAACTAAAAAACTTTGAAAAGCTGTAATGCATTTCTTGTAGTCTGGAAGGATGTACTCCTGCCTAGGGCTGTGCGCGTATCCCTATGTGTACATGCTCAGGAAACAGGGAAATCTCAGCTTGAGATTCTCCTAAATTCTTATCTTTGGCTAACCTTAAAGCATTGTGCAAGAATGAATTGAAGGTTTAGGAAGAGTTGAAAACTGCCCAGCTGAGAGTTAAAATCATGTCTTCATGTCTTTATATTTGAACAGAGCCGCTAAGCAAAGAATATTCAATAGAAACCCTCTCCAAGGAGGATCAGATGTTGGACGTACTAAGTAAAGACTTTAAGTCAGTTAATTTAAATGTATTCAAAGAAATCATGTCTAAAGGCCTTTAGAGAAAGTATGAGAATTACCAAATATAGAATGTCAATAAGATGATACAAATTACAAAAAAGAAACAAATAGAAATGCTGGAGTTGCAAAGCGCAGTAACTGAGATGAAATTCTTTTTTAAAAAAATATTTTTTTAGTTGTTAATGGACCTTTATTTTATTTATTTATACGTGGTGCAATAAATCGAACCCAGTGAGTCACACTTGCTAGGCAAGTACTCTGCCACTGAGCCACAACCCCAACCCCTTCACCTCTTTTGTTAGATTGATTCCCCAAATATTTTATTTTCTTTGAGGCTGTTATGAATGGGATAGTTTTCCTAATTTCTCTTTCAGTTCATTCATGACTTACGTGTAGAATAAGAATTGACTTATAGGTGTTAATTTTATATCCTGCTACATTGCTGAATTCATTTATGAGTTTAAGAAGCTTTCTGGTGGAGTTTTCTTGGGACTTCTAAATACAGAATTATGTCATCAGCAAATAGGGATAGTTTGAGTTCCTCTTTTCCTACTTGTATCCCTTTAATTTCTTTTGTCTAATTGATCTGGCTAGAGTTTCTAGGACTATGTTGAATAGAAGTGGTGATAGAGGGCATCCTTGTTCCTGTTTTTAAGAGGGAATGTTTTCAGTTTTTCTCTGTCTAAAATGATGTTGGCCTTAGATTTAGCATGTATACCTTTTATAATGTTGAGGTATATTGCTACTGACCCTAGTTTTTCTAGTGTTTTGAACACAAATGGATGCTGTATTTTGTTAAATGCTTTTTCTGCATCTATGAGATGTGATTTTTGTCTTTAAGTCTTTTGATGTGATGAATTACATTTATTGATTTCTGTATGTTGAACCAGCCTTGCATCCCCAGGATGAACCCCACTTGATCATGATGCATTATCTTTTTAATATGTTTTTGTATGTGATTTGCCAGTATTTTATTGAGAATTTTTACATCTATGGTCACCTGAAATTTTCTTTCCTTGATGTGTCTTTGTCTGGATTTGGTATCAGGGTGATACTAACTTCATAGAATGAGTTTGGAAGTTCTCTCATTTTCATGGAATAATTTGAGGAGGATTGGTGTAGTTCTTCTTTGAATGTCTGTTAGAACTCGGCTGAGAATATGTCTGATCCTGGGCTTTTCTTTCTTGGTAAGCATTTGATGGCATCTTCAATTTCATTGGTTGAAATTGATCTGTTTAAATTTTCTATGTCCTTGTCCTTCTAGGTCAAATGTCTCTAGAAATTTGTTGATGTCTTCAAGATTTTCTATTAGTGTATAAATTTTCAAAATAAGTTCTGATTATCTTCTGTATTTCAGTAGTGTCCATTGTGATATTTTCCTTTTCATCGTCAATTTTAGTAATTTCAGTTCTTTCTCTTTCTCTTTGTTAGCTTGCTTAAGTGTTTATCAATTTTATTGATTTTTTTTTAAAGAACCAGCTTTTTGTTTTGTCAATGTTTTTGGATTGTTTCTTTTGTTTCAATTTCATTGACTTCAGCTCTGATTTTAATTATTTTCTGTGTTCTGCTGCTTTGGTGTTTCTAAGGCTTTGAGATGTAATGTTAGGCTATTTATTTGTTGACTTTATACTCTTTTAATAAATAAGCTCAATGCAATGAATTTTCCTCTTAGCAGTGCCTTCATAATGTCCCAAAGAGTTTGATATGTTTTATCACTATTCTCATTTATCTCTAAGTAATCTTTTACTTCATCCCTGATTTCTTCTGCTATCCATTGGTCATTCTCCGGGGTTTCACATGTGTGGTGGAGGAGCCAATTCTTAGTCCACTATGTCACCTATGGACTTCAAGTTTTCTGGTTTTGGATTCAGTCTCCAAACTTAGTCTCTCCTGCCCCTGTCCTTTCGAATTCCCAACTGGGTGCATCTCTCCTAGCCTGTCCTGCCAGCTGTCCGATTGGAGTGTGCAGGGGTACAGCCAGGTAGGTTTCATGTGTAGTCATCCCTTGTGTAAACCTCTCTTCACATTTGATTTTCTCCTGGTCACTTAGGCCCATTCTATGGGGTTCGCCTGTCCTGTATTTTGGGCCAGCCTTGGGTTTGCCAGGACTCGGCTCCCTCAGCTGCTGGCCCCCATGTCTTGGCTGCAAAACATTTCCTTTCTCTGTCCCACACATGCCGCTTGGAGAGATGCAGTTTCTTTCCTGTATATGGCTATTGGACAGCGTGCCTTTCAGTTCCGTGGGGCAGTGTCTTAGATCTCTAAACTCTCTGTACCCCAAAACTCCTCAGTTGTCCTAAAAATGTGGGTTCCTTTAATTCCCTTATCCCTCCACTGCGCTCATGGAGGAGCTGGTGCCTCTGCCACAGCAGTGACTGTGGCACTGGAGATTTCTTCTTTATTTTATTATATCCAACCTCCTGAGTCCCCGATTGGCTTTGAGTGTCCAGTATTACATTCTAGTAAAGTACCCCCACCTTTTTTTTTTTTTCCGTTTACCCACCTTGCTGAGAAGCTGCCTGAATGCATTCTTGGTTTCACGCCATGGAGCAGCCAGGAAACCACCTGCTCTAGTCTACTAGCTTGAAACTCTGTCTTCTAGGGAACCCAGGGCCTCAAGTGTGCCAGGCCTGCACTCTACCACTGAGTCATAGCCCCAGCCCCAGTTTTCTACTTTTATTTGGAGGTTTTCTTCTTCTTTATTAGCCTTTTTGTTTAACGAGCCATTACTTGACTTTATATATTTACTTATTTATTTTAACTAATTTCTACATTTCATTTACTCTTTTCTACCATTTCTTTCTTGATTTCTTATTTTACTCTGTTATTTGTATCTAGAAATATCATTTAAAAGATTTTCAATCTTTTCCTTTCTTCATATTTTAAGTAAAGGCTAAAATATATCTTTAAATACTGCTTTAGCTCTAGCCCACAGTTTGGATATATTTTATTTTCATTCAGCTCTAAATACTTTTTATTGTAACTTCTTATTTAACTCATGAGTAACTTAGGAAAACATTTTAAAGTTTTCAAATCATGGCACAGTGTTGCACACCTGTAATCCCAGCAACTTGGGAGACTGAGGCAGGAGGATTACAAGTTCTATTTAGGCTAGCTTGGGCAACTTGGCAAGATCCTGTTGCAAAATAAAATTTTAAAGGGGCTGGGGATGTAGCTCAGTGATAAAGTGAATCTTGGTGTTTAAAAAAAAAAAGGTTTCAAAGCAGAGGTTATTAAGAAATTATCTTTTTGGTTGATTTCTTATTCATTTGCATTCTGTTGTCAAAAATAAAATCATATCATGTTTTTTTTTAAGTTTTCTTTTAGTTGTCAATGGACCTTTGTTTTATTTATATACGGTGCTGAGAATCGAACCTAGTGCCTCACACATGCTAGGCAAGTGCTCTACCATTGCGCCATAACCCCAGCCTGGATCAAGTTTTGTTTTAGAGTTTAGATTTATTATGCACAAAAAGGAATAATTTGCAAATTGAGAGACCTCGAACCAAGTGATAAGAAGTCCCACTATAGCTGTTATCCCAGTTTATGAAGCATTAAGGAGGAAGTATTTTGACCTTTTAAAAAATTATTTTCTATTAAACATCACAATTCTTCAGGGCCACTCTACCACTGAGCCACATCCCCAGCCTTTTTAATGTTATTTTGAGATAGGGTCTTGCTGAGTTGCTGAAACTGGCCTGGAATTTGTGATCCTCCTGCCTCAGCCTCCCGAGTTGCTGGGATTATAGGTGTGTAGAACTGTAACTGGTTTACATGTTAAAATTCTCGGTAAGGCAAATAGAGCTCTTTAAGCTGATTACTCTATAGCTAGTTGGTTTAATTTCACTGAATTATACTGGACATAAAGGTTATGTTTTGTATTTTGTTTATAATTGGAGTCAGTGTTTCAGGGAAATCAAGATGCCAGGTTTTGGCTGTGTGTTGGTTGTGGCCTTGGGCATATATAAATTGGGGCCTCTATATTTATTTTTCTTTCACAATCCTCCCTGCCCCATTTTGGTCATTCTCTCAGTTGAACTGCATGACTAACTATTTAGGGCTACTGTTAATCATCACCACACATTGTTTTCTTTTCCATAGACATTCGTATGTCCCAAACTAGGGTCTCAGTAGGTTCATTCAGTGTTTCTCTTCTTTTTTTTTTTTTTTTGCACTTATATAGAAATGTATTTTATTCACAACAGATTTAAAAACAAAAGGCAATTTTTGTTGTTTCTGAAAAACACATACACACAGAAAAGTGATGTATGTAGTCAACTTATGAAAATACATTAATATATCTATAATTCTGTGACTCACAGGCCACTACTGTAAACATTCTATATGGTTGTATTTTTCCATTTTGAGGTAATATTTTTATTTTGATTTTTAAATTTTATAATAAAGTCTTATTTACTTTTTTTATTTTTTGCAAAATGTATTTTTTTTCTTTAATTTTTATTGTTGGTTGTTCAAAACATTACATAGTTTTTAACATATCATATTTCACACTTTGATTCAAGTGGGTTATGAACTCCCATTTTACCCCATATACAGATTGCAGCATCACATCGGTTACACATCCACTGTTTTACATATTGCTATACTAGTGTCTGTTGTATTCTGCTGCCTTTCCTATCCTCTACTATCCCCCATCCCCTCCCATCTTTTCTCTCTACCCCATCTACTGTAATTCATTTCTCCCCCTTGGTTTTTTTTTCCCTTACCCCTCACTTCCTCTTGTATGTAATTTTGTATACCCCTGAGGGTCTCCTTCCATTTCCATGCAATTTCTCATCTCTCTCCCTTTTCCTCCCACCTCTCATGCCTGTTTAATGTTAATCTTCTTCTCATGCTCTTCGTCCCTACTCTGTTCTTAGTTATTCTCCTTATATCAAAGAAGACATTTGGCATTTGTTTTTTAGGGATTGGCTAGCTTCACTTAGCATAATCTGTTCTAATGCCATCCATTTCCCTGCAAATTCTATGATTTTGTCATTTTTTAATGCAGAGTAATACTCCATTGTGTATAAATGCCACATTTTTTTTATCCATTCGTCTATTGAAGGGCATCTAGGTGGTTCCACAGTCTTGCTATTGTGAATTGTGCTGCTATGAACATCGATGTAGCAGTGTCCCTGTAGCATGCTCTTTTTAGGTCTTTAAGGAATAGTCCAAGAAGGGGAGTAGCCGGGTCAAATGGTGGTTCCATTCCCAGTTTTCCAAGAAATCTCCATACTGCTTTCCAAATTGGTCACACCAATTTGCAGTGCCACCAGCAATGTACAAGTGTGCCCTTTTCCCCACATCCTCGCCAGCACTTGTTGTTGTTTGACTTCCTAATGGCTGCCAATCTTACTGGAGTGAGATGGTATCTTAGGGTGGTTTTGATTTGCATTTCTCTGACTGCTAGAGATGGTGAGCATTTTTTCATGTACTTATTGACTGATTGTATGTCCTCCTCTGAGAAGTGTCTGTTCAGGTCCTTGGCCCATTTGTTGATTGGGTTATTCGTTTTCTTATTGTTTAATTTTTTGAGTTCTTTGTATACTCTGGATATTAGGGCTGTATCTGAAGTGTGAGGAGTAAAGATTTGTTCCCAGGACGTAGGCTCCCTATTTACCTCTCTTATTGTTTTTTTTTGCTGAGAAAAAACTTTTTAGTTTGAGTAAGTCCCATTTGTTGATTCTAGTTATTAACTCTTGAGCTATTAAGGAATTTGGAGCCCGACCCCACAGTATGTAGATCGTAGCCAACTTTTTCTTGTATCAGACGCCGTGTCTCTGATTTGATATCAAGCTCCTTGATCCATTTTGAGTTAACTTTTGTGCATGGCGAGAGAAAGGGATTCAGTTTCATTTTGTTGCATATGGATTTCCAGTTTTCCCAGCACCATTTGTTGAAGATGCTATCCTTCCTCCATTTCATGCTTTTAGCCCCTTTATCAAATATAAGATAGTTGTAGTTTTGTGGATTGGTTTCTGTGTCCTCTATTCTGTACCATTGGTCCACCGGCCTGTTTTGGTACCAGTACCATACTGTTTTTGTTACTATTGCTCTGTAGTATAGTTCAAAATCTGGTATCGCTATACCGCCTGATTCACACTTCCTGCTTAGAGTTGTTTTTGCTATTCTGGGTCTTTTATTTTTCCATATGAATTTCATGATTGCTTTATATATTTCTACAAGAAATGCCATTGGGATTTTGATTGGCATTGCATTAAACCTATAGAGAACTTTTGGTAATATCACCATTTTGATGATGTTAGTTCTGCCTATCCATGAACAGGGTATATTTTTCCATCTTCTAAGATCTTCTTCTATTTCTCTCTTTAGGGTTCTGTAGTTTTCATTGTATAAGTCTTTCACCTCTTTTGTTAGGTTGATTTCCAAGTATTTTATTTTTTTTTTGAGGATATTGTGAATGGAGTGGTTGTCCTCATTTCCATTTCAGAGGATTTGTCGCTGATATACAGGAATGCCTTTGATTTATGCGTGTTGATTTTATATCCTGCCACTTTGCTGAATTCATTTATTAGCTCTAATAGTTTCTTTGAGGACCCTTTTGGGTCTGCTAGGTATAGAATCATGTCATCTGCAAATAGTGATAATTTAAGTTCTTCTTTTCCTATTTTTATGCCTTTAATTTCATTCATCTGTCTAATTGCTCTGGCCAGTGTTTCGAGAACTATGTTGAACAGAGGTGGTGAGAGAGGGCATCCCTGTCTTGTTCCAGATTTTAGAGGGAATGCCTTCAATTTTTCTCCATTCAGAATGATGCTAGCCTGAGGCTTAGCATAGATTGCTTTTACAATATTGAGGTATGTTCCTGTTATCCCTAGTTTTTCTAGAGTTTTGAACATAAAGGGATGCTGTACTTTGTCGAATGCTTTTTCTGCATCTATCGAGATGATCATATGGTTCTTATTTTTAAGTCTATTGATGTGGTGAATAACATTTATTGATTTCCGTATATTGAACCAGCCTTGCATCCCAGTGATGAATCCTACTTGGTCATGGTGCACAATTTTTTTGATATGTTTTTGTATCCGATTTGCCAGAATTTTATTGAGGATTTTTGCATCTAGGTTCATTAGAGATATTGGTCTGTAGTTTTCTTTCTTTGAAATGTCTTTGTCTGGTTTAGGAATCAGGGTGATCTTGGCCTCGTAGAATGAATTTGGAAGTTCTCCCTCTTTTTCTATTTCCTGAAATAGCTGGAAAAGTATTGGTATTAGTTCCTCTTTAAAGGTTTTGTAAAACTCTGCTGTCTACCCATCCGGTCCTGGGCTTTTCTTAGTTGGTAGTCTTTTGATGGTTTCTTCTATTTCCTCAATTTATATTGGTCTGTTTAGGTTGTCTATATCCTCCTGACTCAATCTTGGCAGATCATATTACTTAAGAAATTTATTGATGCCTTCACTGTCTTCTATTTTATTGGAGTATAAGGATTCAAAATAATTTCTGATAATCTTCTGTATTTCTGAAGTGTCTGTTGTGATATTGCCTTTTTCATCCCATATGCTAGTAATTTGAGTTCTTCTCTTCTTCTCTTCGTTAGCATGGCTAAGGGTCTGTTGATTTTATTTTATTTTTCAAAGAACCAACTTTTTGTTTTGTCAATTTTTTCAAATGTTTCTTTTGTTTCGATTTCATTAATTTCAGCTCTGATTTTAATTATTTCTTGCCTTCTACTACATTTGCTGTTGTTTTGCTCTTCTTTTTCTAGGATTTTGAGATGAAGTATGAGATCATTTATTTGTTGGTTTTTTCTTTTTTTAAGGAATGAACTCCAAGCAATGAATTTTCCTCTTAGAACTGCTTTCAATGTGTCCCATAGATTCCAATATGTTGTGTCTGTGTTTTCGTTTATCTCTAAGAATTTTTTAATTTCCTCCTTGATGTCTTCTATAACCCAATGATCATTCAGTAACCTATTGTTCATTCTCCAAAGTGATGCATCATTTTTCCTTCCTTCTTTTATCGTTGATTTTCAGTTTCATTCCATTATGATCAGATAAGATGCATGGTATTATCTCTACTCCTTTATATTGTCTAAGAGTTGCCCTGTGACATAGTATATGATCTATTTTTTAGAAGGATCCATGTGCTGCTGAGAAAAAAGTGTAACTGCTTGATATTGGATGGTATGTTCTATATATGTCAATTAAGTCTAGGTTATTAATTGTGTTATTGAGTTCTATAGTTTCCTTATTCAACTTTTGTTTGAAAGATCTGTCCAGTGGTGAGAGAGGTGTGTTGAAGTCTCCCATGATTATTGTATGGTGGTCTATTAGACTCTTGAACTTGAGAAGAGTTTGTTTGATGAACATAGCTGCACCATTGTTTGGGGCATATATATTTATGATTGTTATGTCTTGTTGGTGTATGGTTCCCTTGAGCAGTATGTAGTGTCCCTCTTTATCCCTTTTGATTAACTTTGGCTTGAAATCTATTTTATTTGATATGAGTATGGACACTCCTGCTTGTTTCCGAAGTCCATATGAGTGATATGATTTTTCCCAACCTTTCACCTTCAGTCTATGTAAGTCTTTTCCTATCAAATGCAGCATATTGTTGGGTCTTGTTTTGTGATCCATTCTGCTAGCCTGTGTCTCTTAATTGGTGAGTTTAAGCCATTAACATTTAGGGTTATTATTGAGATATGGGTTGTTCTTCCAGCCATATTTGTTTATTTATGTTACTAAACATGGTTTGTTTTCCTCTTTGATTATTTTCCCCCCCTTTACTGTACTACCTCCCACTGTTGGTTTTCATTGTTATTTTCCATTTCCTCTTCCTGTAATGTTTTGCTGAGGATTTTTTTGAGAGATGGTTTTCTAGCTGCAAATTCTTTTGTTTATCGTGGAAGACTTTAATTTCATCTTCCATCCCGAAGCTTAATTTTGCTGGATACACAATTCTTGGTTGGAACCCATTTTCTTTCAGTGTTTGAAATATGTTATTCCAGGATCTTCTAGCTTTCAGAGTCTGTGTTGAAAGATCAGCTGTTATCCTGATTGGTTTACCCCTAAATGTAATCTGTTTCCTTTCTCTTGTAGCTTTTAAAATTCTCTCTTTATTCTGTATGTTGGGCATCTTCATTATAATGTGTCTAGGTGTGGATCTCTTATGATTTGACTCATTCGGCGTCCTGTAGGCTTCTAGGATTTGGGATTCTGTCTCATTCTTTAAGTCTGGGAAGTTTTCTCGTATTATTTCATTGAATAGATTGCTCATTCCTTTGGTTTGGACCTCTATACCTTCCTGTATCCCAATGACTCTTAAGTTTGGTCTCTTTATGTTATCCCATATTTCTTGGATGTTCTGCTCATGGTTTTTTAACAGTCTTGCTGAGCTGTATATGTTCTTTTCAAGTTGAAATACTTTGTCTTCATTGTCTGATGTTCTATCTTCTAAGTGTTCTACTCTGCTGATAGTATTCTCAATTGAGTTTTTAAGTTGGTTTATTGCTTCCTGCATTTCTAGGATTTCTGTTTGTTTTTTATAACCTCTATTTCCCTGGATAATTGATCTTTTGCTTCTTGGATTTGTTTATGTAATTCATTGTCGAGGTGATCTTTCATTGTCTGATTTTGCTGTCTAATGTCTTCCTTGAGACTCCAGATCATCTGAAGCATGTATATCCTGAATTCTTTATCTGACATTCCATCTGCTTCAGATATTACCTCTTCTAACGTTGAGTTGACCTGCATTGCTTGTGGTCCTTTCTTTCCTTGTCTTTTCATACTGTTCGTGTTTCTTTCTGCTTGGTGAAACTGTTGTGTTATTGAATTTTCCCCCTATATATTTATATTGCTCTTGTATAGTTGCAAAGTCTCCCTTGCAGGCGCGGGCGGTGGCTCTGCCCCTCCTCCAATTGGGGCGATGTGTCTACCACGTTGGCGGGCCACTGGGCCTGTCCTGCCGGTGGGTCGCAGGACCGCCTACCTTGCAGGCGCACGGTGCTCTGCCCCTCCCCCAACCGGGGCGATTTGTCTACCACGCTGGCTGGCCGCTGGTCCTGTTCTGCCGGTGGGTTGCAGGTCCGCCTACCTTGCAGGCACGGTGGGCGGCTCTGCCCCTCCGCGGGCTTCTGGGCCTGTTCTGTTGGTGGTCGCAGTTCTGCCTACCTTGCAGGCGCGGGGGGCTGCTCTTCCCCTCTGCAGGCTGCTGGCCCTGTTCTGCGGATGGGTCGAAGGTCCGCCTACCTTGCAGGCTCGGCGGCTCTGCCCCTCCCCCCAGTGATTCTCTTCTTGAATTCCTGTTCAGTTCTCACAGAGTCATGCATCAAGTTAGTGGCTGCTGATAAGCATCAAGATTCTGGAGAGTATATCATGTTCAGGGAGATTACCAATATAACTAATAAGATAATATCACCAGGCCTGATGGTGCATGCCTGTAATCCCAGAAACTCAGGAGGCTGAGACAGTAGGATCTTGAGTTCAGATCCAGCCTCAGCAACTTAATGAGGCTCTGAGCAACTCATTGAGACCCTGTCTCTAATAAAATATTTTTTTAAAAAGGGCTGGAGATATGACTCAGTGATTAAGCACTTCTGGCTTCAATCCCTGGTACCAAAAAAAAAAAAAAAAAAGATAATATCAAGGTCCCCAAGAGCCAAGATTTGATCAACTAAATAAATCAATTGATTATACTTCCCTAATCTGGTGGAATACCAAGATTTTTTTAATATATATTTCTAAGATTTGAGGTTACAATTCCTGACTTAATGACACTGAAATAATTTTTTATTTCAATATGACAGTTCTAGTCCAGTAAATTTTCCTGGTTTGCAGTTTGAGTGTCTCTGGTGATGTCATTGTGCATTCGAGTAAACTTTTTCTGTGGCCCATACAGCAATAGGCATGAAAGTTGTTCATATGTGAACTGCTATGGTGATTTCTTTGAAGTTTATGTCAAATCATTCGGCTTAATTTAACTACATTGTAGAGCTATAAGGCCAGGAACAGCCCCAGTTTAAGGTTATCAGAGACCTGTATTTGTCAAGTCTTTTTCATGATTTCTTGTAATTTTGTGTCATAGATGCTTGCAAGAGTTTTTAGGAAAGCATCAAAGTGAAATAATCATTGTCCATGGATGAAAAATGACTTAAAATGTCCATGAGAATTTAATTTAATGCAGCTGATAAAGGATCTTTGATTATTTATACAGTATAGGACAATTTAAGATAATAACTAGAAGTGATATAATGTGACATTAAGAACACAAACAAATTTTAGGAATTTTATAGTTTCTTTAATACATATTATTAACATATAACCATATAAATATAACCTAAAGAAGGATTATTAGCATTACTTTTTACTTGACAGTGTTTCCTCTATAATTTAACATATCAAATAAATTTAATAAATCTTTCTCTTAAAGCAAGAATAAAGTTTTGAGACTTTTTTGGGACTCTGAAAAATTCCAAAGTTAGTTTGAGGTCAAGCTTTATTTAAAATTGGATTTTGGGGAAATTGTTCAAAATGAAAAGGTTGAAACATTTGGTTAAGAAGGACCACAGTCACTGTAAAACAATACTTAGTTATCCATTTAACCAATTAAAAGACTTCAAAAGTGCCAGGGGTCCTAGTGCACACCTGTAATCCCAGCAACTTCAGAGGCAGAAGCAAGCTCAAGGCCAGCCTCAGCAAGTTCGTGAGCTGCATTCTCAAAAAAATAAATAAATAAATAAATAAATAAAAAGAACTGTGACTGTGACTCAGTGGTAAAGTGTCCCTGGGTTTCATTCCTTGTATCAGGAGATTTAAAAAAAAAAAAAAAAAAGAAAAAGAAGAAAAGAAAAAAAGACTTAAAAGCAACTAAAGAAAATTTTTGAGTTGTAAAAAGGAAAACAAACAAACAACTTTAGCTCTTTTAGTATAGAAGACTGTTTTCTTAAATAACTGAAGACCTGATAAAACACACAATGCTTTTTTATAATGTGAATTAATTTAAAGGAAAAAAAAATAACAAAACTAAAAACTTTTTATAATCTCTAATGAGTAGCATACTAATAACCTAAGAAAAATTTGTCATTTTAACAGGGAGAAGACAAAATTTTAGTTTTATTTATATCACTGTACTTTTGCTAATAAGTCTGTCTCTTTTGTATACAACCAGAGATATGAAAAATTGTGCTCTATATGTGTAATATGAACTGTAATGCATTCTTCTGTCATATATAACAAATTAGAATAAAAAATAAAATAAAAAAGTCTGTCTCTTTCTATAATAATTAGCTACCTTGTTTTATAAACAAAAACTATTTTCTTTATTATTTTAACACAAATTATTTTTCTAAAATACTTGTATATTTATAATTATTAATAGCCAGGCATGGTTGTGCATGCTACTAGTTCCAGCTACTCAGAAGGCTGAATCAGGAGGATCACAAGTTCAAAGCTAGCCTGGGCAACTTAGAACCTGTCTTAAAATAAAAAATAATTTTTTAAAAAAGACTAGGTATTTAGCTCAATAGTAGAGCTCTCTGGATTTAATTCCCAGTATGGTAGGAGTGGAGACATACCCATAATCCCAGCTACTGGGGAGGGTAAGCAAGGAGGATCATTAGTTCAAGTCCAGCCTGGGTAACTTAGTGAGATCTTGTCTTAAAAAATAAACAACAACAATAGCAACAAAAACAAAACAAAACAACAAGAACAACAAAAACCCCACAAAGGATAATCACATACATGTAAACAAACAAACAAAAAAAACCCCCACAAACATATCTTAGTTTCTTTGAATACTTTTATATAGAGTTGTTCCCTTTAACTTTGTAAATTTTAGTAGTTAAGAAATGAAGACCCAATTATAATATTTTAACTGCCAGTAGCATTTCTTTTACAAAGAAAATTAGGAAATGTATAATTACAGACGGTCACACTAGCATTCTGAGCAGACTAGTAAGTTTTATAAATATATTATGTCATACAATTATAGCCTCCTCTTGGTATAAATTCTCACTCTGGCAGAAAGAATATGTTAATAAAACCAAATATCTTTACTAACTTAAGAAGAATCTGAAGGGGAGGAAGTATTTTTTTATGTTTCCAGAGGTATTTATTTTTACTGATGTGAAAATAATTTATGTGACAATGCATAGAGAATGTCTACATATTGATATTGAAACTCAGACATATTTCCATCTCTACTAATGTATATTCTTTTTTGTTTTATTAGACCTTTGCAGTGTTGGGTTCATCCCGACAAACTCATACATGTATGGAATTTGATTTCAGTTCATAAATTCCTCCCTTTCCCCTTCCCTTTTTCCCCCCATCCTCCCTCCCCTCTCCCATTCTCCTTCCTCTACTCTACTAGACTTCTTTTTGCTTGTCTGTTTATTCATATTTGATTGGTTCTTTTTACTTATGAATAAAGGTGAAATTCCCTGTGGAATATTTATGTATTCACATAACATTATTTTTAAGTAATTTATTCTGCACTGATGAAGGAAAATTTTCATCTCTGTTTTCTTCTGGGTCTGAGAATTAAGTTGACATAAAATAGATTCATGTGAGAAAAACATACACATTTATATAATATAGATGTAATGTGACATGTAAGGAAATGAAGGCCTGAAGATTCAGTTAGGGTTGAATTAGTCAAAGAGTAATAAATTATGAAAATGTGATGAGGCAAAGAGGCTTGGACTAGGACAGTTAGTTGGTTAGAGAAAGTACTAGGAAAATAAGGGTTTGCTTAACCAGGTTGGTTTGTACAGATTTTCCTCAACCTCAACTTTAAATCCATGGTGGTAAGAAGGTTACTTCTCTCGGGGTATAAGGAGATTGTCTTTCACATAGGAATTTTATCTCCTGCTTTTAATTAAAAAAAAAAAAGGAATGGGGAGCATTCAGGATGGCTTTTTGTTGTTATATCCTTTTCTTTTCTTTTTTGCATCTGCTATTTTAAGTGCCTTTAATTCAAAACAGCATGGTTAAAGTGGTACATTTTGGGGTGGAATGTTCTGAGCTCATTCAATGCCAAAGTTAAATAAACTTATGTTTAGCAACTAATATTTCAGGATTTTATCCTATTTGGAAATGGTCTAGATATTCAATGACTATCCATCATTTAATTAAACAGTACAACTTCATGGGTAGAAGTTATCAGATTCTGAAAGATTCTGAAACTATTTTAAAGGTTATTTAAGCTTTTATTTTACTTATATCCATTTAATTTGCTTATTTTTTAAAAGTTATGCTTGGCGCTCATGAAAATTTTGTGCAATATTAAACAGCTATTCATCATCTTATATTTTATAGTTATATTTCTTTCTGACAAGTTTTATCACATAGAGATAACATGAGTTTATTTTACTAGTAAACCTAGGTGGAAATGTAATATGTGTATTATATTTAATGCAGACAACTGTGAAGGCATCTTTTCCCCCTAAACCAATAATATTTTAATTATTAAAAGCATTATTTTTAAAGCCAATTCAGTAAAATTATTTTATAAATTAATTTTAACATTATTATCCTGAGATAGGAAAACATCATACATACATAATGTAGATGTATGTAGGCAGATATAAACATATAGACAGATGAAAATAGAGATCTTGACTTTTATTCAAAAATCTTACCATACTATTAGTTTATGAAAGAATAGCTAGATTCAAACTCTGTTTCTGGCAGTTAATGTTCCTTGCAGAGATAGTCAAAGCTTTTTATTTATGGGAAAGATTTAAATTTCTTTTTCATTTGTTAGTTGGTTTCTAAATAACCCCATCCCCCAATCCCCTAAATGTGTGTGTGTGTGTGTGTGTGTGTGTGTATATATATATATATACACTCACATGCATACATACATCACACAAAGACTAAGAGTTAAGGTCGCTGCAGGATTATAGGACCTTGTGCCAAGAGAACAGGCAGGGAGAGAGATGAATGCAAAGAGTCAAAGATTCAATCTAGGGGCTGGGGTCGTGGATCAGTGGCAGAGTGCTTGCCTAGCATGTGTGAGGCACTGGATTTGATTCTCAGCACCACATATAAATAAATGTATAAAATAAAGGTCCATAAATATCTAAAAATAGTTTTTTATAAAGATTCCATGTAGGTGGTCAGATAAGAGTTTTAATGGATCAGTTTCACGGAGTTGTCAAGGCAAAGGGTTAAGATGGTGGGTAGTTTCAGAGCATCAGCTTGGAGTGTTAGCTTGAGGTGTCATCTTGGAGTGGGCTGTGTTTTGTTGTCACAGACAAGAGAAACTGCATTAAGCCAAAGCCATAGAACAGAAACAGTTAATTGCTTTGATGATTTTCCTGGGCAAAGCTCACGACAGGAGACCAGATAAAGGGGTCAGGATGCTGCTATGTCCAATCTTGGGGATCTCCTCCTTTTATGGGTCTTAGATGAGGGGGTTTTGTCTAGTTAGATTGATAAGCTCCTGTGATAAGCTCCTCTTGACATGATTTGGGATTCCCATGTCTCCAGGTACTCCTGATTTAGTTTGATAAGTTGGCATAAGTTATTTGTCAATTTGTACCTTATGGTTGTGCCAGGCAGATGGTGGTGGTTTGCTTAAACAAAGAAGGTATAGCATCATTTTACCTTGACACTTGCACTCCAAATGGAGTAATTCATGGCAAACTACTACTTTATAGAGTAGAGTAACTAAATTTTAGTTTTAGGCACAGTTTGAAAACTACTATTCTATATATTGTGGAGTAACTTAGAGCAGGGCACAATGTCCTCTCCACAATCTCCTTATACATACTTGAGAATCTGAGTCTTAGCCTATGAGATTGAGATACACACACACACACACACACACACACACACACACACTCACGCACACACACATGTACACACACACACACATACTGAGGATTAAACATAGGGCTTTGCACCTGCCAGGCAAGTGTTCTATTACTGAGGTACATCCCTAGCTAGTCTATAAGCTTTTATCAATGTGCTAGAGAGGTTTTTTGTTTGTTTATTATTTTTTTAAAGAGAGACTTTTTTGGAGTCATTCTGTCTTTTGGAAGCTTTTGTATACCAATCAAAGAATGTGTTCCACTGTTTTTGAGGCATCTTCAAGGGCTCTTCTAAGATGAATTATTTTGTCCAAGTGGAAAGTTCTTCAGAGTGACCACTATAATTCCAAATTGTTGCTATAAAGTTTATTCCGTTTTCTAGAAAGATATAAAACCCTGTTCTATTAGACTAAGTGTAACCCATCTTTGTATTTGGTTTCTCTCAGATGCCAAGTAAGCAATGGAGAGTCTATCGAACAGAACTACTATTCTGGAACTCAGGGAAATATGTGTTCCTTGTCCTCCTTGTTTAAAAGGAAATTGTAGTTTACCAAGAAGCTTAACAAGCACAGGTACATATAATAAAGTTGGAGAGCTCAAAACATAAAGGCCAGTTCTTGGATCTGAGAGAGACTTATCCTAGAGCTCATTCATGGTCTGAAAGAACCTAGAGAGTGCAGTGGGCTCTGTGGATGCCAGCACCTTGGTTTGTACAGATTTGATTACTCACTGACTGACCTCAGGGCTTGGAGCCCATGTTGGGTCCCAATTCTGACACCAAAAACTGCTAAAAAAAAAAATCATAAAATTAGATTTTTTAAAAAGTTTACTATACATTGGGGCTGGGGATATATTTCAAGCATGAGGCCTTGGGTTCTATCCCCAGGACTGGGGAAGTGGGGGGCAATTGTGCATAGAAAAGGTCAGTTTGCAAAGTTAGGAGAATTCAAATGGAAACTTGTAAAAAGTCTTGCTCATAGCCATTACAGCACAGTTTATAGAGCTTAGAGGAGGGAGTGTTTTGCCTTTTTCATGATTTTTCTATTATACATTAACATTCTTTTAAAAGCAAGTGGAGTTGTTAAACTGGCTTGTCTATGACTGGTTTAATGTCATTGAATTTTGATGATGAGTACACAAATCTCTAGTTATTTATGATTACAACTAGCATTTCAGGGAAATCGAGATGACTTTTTTTTTTTTTTTTAGTCTATAACACTTTTTTAAAAAGTTTTCCTATGTGATCTCATATATGATTAATTGATACTATTTTCTTTATTTTGTACCATTGATACTATTTTCTATATTGGGGGGGGGATTTATCTCTGTGATCATGCCTGTTATTATTCAGCATTCTTTATTCTGACTAATTTTTCTTGCCTAATATATTTGTTTAATTGAAGTTAAAATTTCACATTTAGATTATTAAATATTAAGATTGTTAGCTTTTTAAAAATTCTGTAAATTTTTTGTTTTATGTGTCTTGAGGCTAGATTTTTAGTGAAGATACATTTATAATGATTGGCTATTCATAGTGTTTTGTTTGTTTCAGGAAAGCTGTACTATTGAGTTACATCTCCTCTCGTGTCTTTCTTTCATTCTTTCTAGCTTTTTTTTGTTTGTTTGTTTTGGTTTGGTTTTGGACACAACCTTGTTAAATTGCTGAGACTGGCCTCAAACTTAAAATCTTCCTGCCTCAGTCTCCAAATCAATGGGATTATATGTATGTGCCACTATGTCCAGCTTCTTAGTGGGGTTTTTCTATTATCAAGTACCCCTTTTAATCTCCATTAAGACTTTTAACTTAAATTCCATTATGTGTGCTTCTAAGATGAATTCAGCATATATTTTTATTCACTCATTTAGTCCTTCTTGTGGTTTACTTTAAGTGCTATCTCTTGTACAATGTATAAATTTGGATTTTGGTTTTGAGTCCATTCTCAAAATTTATATTTTTTAATAGGTACACTTAATCTATCACTTTTATTTTACTATTAGAGTAGGCATTTTTCTCCCAGTTATTTGTAGTTAAAGATTATAAGAATCTTTTAAATTTTTTCTCATTTTTCAGGTGTTAAAATTTTTTATATCCTTTTGTTTTCCTCTTTTGCTTTGGAAATTACAAACTCTATTTTAATTCTTTTAGAGAACATACTTTTTTTGTTCATAGTTTGTCTTCCTTGTTTTTAAATTGTGGTAAGATACACCATTTAAAATTTTCCCATCTTAATCATTTTAAAGTGTACAGTTCATTCATATTATGTGTTAAGTTATATTCATATTGTTGTGCAATCAATCTCCAGAACTCTTCATTTTTGAAAAACTGAAACTCTACACTCATTAAAAATCAATTATTGGGGCAAGGGTTGTGGCTCAGTGGTAGAGCACTCACCTAGCATGTGTGGGGTGCTAGGTTTGATCTTCAGCACCACATAAAAATAAAAAATAAAATAAAGGTATTGTGTCCAACTACAACTAACTATATATATATATATACACACACACACACACACACACACACACACACACACATATATATACATAAATTATCCATACTTCCCCCACCAGTCTTTGACAATCACCATTCTACATTTTATTTCTATGAATTTGAGCATATTAAGAACCTCATAAATGATATCACTATACAGTATCTGTCTTTTGTAAATGGCTCATTCTACTGCTGGGAACAGTGGAATATTTAGCTAGTCCCAATTACTTGGGAGCCTGAAGCAGGAGAATTGCTCGAATTGCTCACACCCAGAGTTCTAGCCCAAGCCTGGGCAATATAGTGAGACCCTGGTTCAAAACAAACAAGAGAATGACTAAATCATAAAAATACAAATATTCTATTGTATGTAACTAATATATTTTGTTTATCCTTTCATCCATCCGTGAACATTTGCATGTTGTGAAGAATGCTGCTATGAATAAATACCTCATCAAGACCCTGCTTTCAGGTCTTTGGGGTATATAGTCAGAAGTGAAATTGCTAGATCATATGGTAGTTCTGTATTTAATTTTTTGAACAACCACCTCACTGTTTTCCATCACAGCTGCATCAATTTTACATTCCTACCAATAGTACACAAAGGTTCCAGTTTCTCCATGTCCTTTTCAATACTTGTTATTATCTGACTACTATTTCTAATAGTAGTTACCTTAATGGCTGTGAGGTGGTAATCTCAATTTTCCTAAGGATTACTAAAGTTGAACCTCTTGTCATGGGCTTTTTGGCTATTTATGGATCTTCTTTGGAGAAATGTCTGTTTAAGACCATTGCTCGTTTTTAATCATGCTGTGTTTTGTAGTTGTTGAATTATAGGAGTTCTTTTTATATTCTAGGTGTCAATCTTTTGTCAGATATATGACTTGCAAATAATTTCTCCCATTTAATAGGTTGACTGTTCACTCTGCCTATTGTGTCCTTTGATACACAGAAATGATTAATCTTGATGCAGTCCAGTTTCTCTGTTCTTTTCTTGTCTTTACTTTTGGCATCATATTCAAGAAATCACTGCCTCATCCAATGTAAGCAACCTTATTTTCTTTTTTTCCCCATATTTTTATTGGTGTATTATAGTTCCACATAGTGCTAGAATTTGTTGTTACGTTCTTTTGTTGAGTGAGCCTACTCTATGCTATGTTTTGAATGTGGTTTGTCCCCATCAAAATGCATGTTGATCCTCAGTGTAACAGTGTTCAGAGGTCGTGGGACCTGTAAAAGGTATTCATGTCATGAGGGCTCCACTTTCATAAAGGAATCACTGCTGTCTTTCAGGAGCATGTGACTTCTTGCTCTTGCAGGACTGGATTATTACCTTGAGAGCTGTTTTTTATAAAGCATTCTTCCTCTTCTTCATGTGCCTACTTGCCCTTTTGCTTTCTGTCATCAGTTGAAACAGCAGAAGGCCCTCACGAGAAGCAGAGAAGATGCCAGCACTATGCTTTCGACTTTCCAGAACCATGAGCCCAAATGACCCTCCATTCTAACCATGTCAGGCATTCTGTTATAACAACAGAAAACAGACTCAGACACTGTGATTAACTGAGAAAATGTGACTGTTTCCACCTGGGGCAGGGTTCCATGGTGTTGGCCTACTAAAGAGTGTACTGAAGTGTTTTCCTGGGCCCATCTTTCATGTCTAGACAATTGAATTGGTGGGTAAGAGAACAGCCTTCTTGGACAATGCCAAATATCACAGACCTCTGGGTATATCCTCTGGGTTGCAGTCACCGTTGGGCAGGTCATAGTCACATATTGTGGCAGCCAGTTTCACAGGTGCTGTGTGACACTGTATGATTAAGGTTGTCATCAGCATAGTATGTTTACAAGAGAAAGCCATACCTAGATGCTTCATGTTAATTACTGTTTCTTACCTGCCGGGTATTACCTCTCTTTTTATTAACCTACTCCCTCCACCCCAGTGGCAGCTTGGACCCTAAGATCCCTGAGGCTTTGTTTGTCTTTGTTATGGTTTAGATATGAGGTATTCCCCAAAGCTTCCTGTGTTAATGAAGGAGTATTCAGAGGTGAAATGATTAGATTAAGAGCTGCAACTAATCAGCCCCTCCTAGACTGAATGGACTAACTGGGTGTTAACGGTAGACAGGTGGGTCATGGTTGGAGGAAATCACTGGGGGCTTGTGCTGAAACGATTCCTCTCTCTTGAGGCTTCTTCCCCATCTCTCTACTTCCTGGCCACCATTGGCAGAGCAGCTTTCCTCCGCCTCACCCTTCCACCGCCCTGTTTTGCCTCACCTTGGACCCAGAGCAATGGAGTCCTGGTCCACGGACTAAGACCTCTAAAACCATGTGCCAAAATAAATTTTTCCTCCTCTAAGTTGTTCTTGTCAGGTATTTTGGTCACAGCAACACAAAATTGACCGGTACCATCTTTTCCTGGAAAGATAAGAACCAAAGTGGTCTCTAAATTCATTTCCCTAAGAGATACAAGCCTGTATGTTTTACCAGTACCACTAGCCAGCACCAGTGTCCTTGACAGCCCTGAGTCTTGGTTAGTAAAGACAGTGCAACAGAGTTATCCTTGTTAACTCCTTAATGCATTTTGCTGCTTATAGAGCATTTAATTATAGCGTCTCATTGAATCTGTACATCAGACCAATGAAGTTACTATGGCTGTTCTCCATGCTTCCTCTCTCCCCAACCTTTATCAAGGTCAAATTGATAAATAAAAATTGTATATATTTGAGGTATAAAACAATGTGTGTTTTTTGGTTCTATTTTGATTTTGTGGTTTTTACTTTGTTTTGTTTTTTGAGATTGGGTCATGCTATGTTGCCCAAACTGGCCCCAAACTTTTGCCTCAGCCTGTGAGGTGGGATTACAGGCTAGCAACACAACATGTGCTACAACTTGATGTTTTGATATGCATATAGTGAAATAATCACCACACTAAAGTTAATTAACATATCTATCATCTCACATAGCTACTATTTTCTTTTTGTGTGTGGTAAGAGCCACTTAAGATCTACCTTCCTAGCAAATTCCAAGTATCTAATACAGTATTGTTATCTATGGTCACATTGCTGTGCCTTAGGTCTCCACAGGTATTCATTCTATATAATTGAAGCTTTGTGCCTCTTGACCAACGTCTCATTATCCCTTCCTTCTGACCCCTGGTAACCACCATTCTGCTCACTGCTTCTATGAGTTGGGTTATTTCAGATTCTTCTCTGTACCTGCTTTTACATACTCAGCTCTCTCTAGCTGATGCGTTCTTCTGTAGCTTCACATAGCCTGTCTTACTATTTCTACCCAGCTTAGCTCAGCCCACACCTTCCTAAGATTCCTAGCTGAGGCAGCTGCTCTCTCTCTGGGTCAATTGCCATAGAAGCCTACACATATCTCTATGGCTTATTATATATATGGCCATTGGCTATTTTCATGTGTCGCCTTCAAAATATTTAATTTTGTCCTTTGAGCATACTGGGAATATACAGTAATATTCCCTGAATTTATAGATGAAGTACTAAGGCTGTCAGAATATTTTTCCAATGTATGGATAGAGGAGTCAGGAGTAGATCCTTGGTCTTTGACCTTGAATCCCAAATTCCTACCCTACATCATTTTGTTAGCTTTATGTCGCTATGACAAAATAGCTGAGACAATCAACTTAAAGGATTCACAGTTGCAGAGGTTTCAGTCTCTGATCACTTGGACTTGTTGCTTTGGGGCCTTTGGAGAGGTAGGACATTACTTCAGAGAGCATACGGTAGAGCACAGCTGCTCACTTCATGGTGGCTGGGAAGCAGAAAGAGACAGCAAGTAAGGGACTGGTTCAAAGACATGCCCTAGTGACCTGCTTGCTCCAATTCGGCCCGTCCTCCTATAGTTTCCACCACCTCCCAATAGTACTGTCAGCTGGGGACCCAGCCTTCAATACTTGAGCCTCAGGGAGATAGTCCAGGTTCAAGCTAACAATCATGCAGGATATTTCTCTATCTACAATGAAGTCCCAACTTCAGGCATTTGTGTGATCTGTATGTAATCGATACATCGAGCAAGCAGATCTTATGGGATGGAATCAGAGAATGTGTCTTTATTTTTGCCTCCCACTCTTCCGACCAGCAAAGACTGTCAAGGGTAGAAGAAAGCCTTCTTCACCTCTGTTCTCCACACCTCCATCCTCCACCTTTCAGACCAAGGTCTCTGGTTTCTCTGATGGCAAAGCTGGTAAAGAAAGAAAGAAAGCAGAGCAGGAAAGCAGGGCTGGAGAGCAAGGCACTCAACTCAGGTGCAAAATGTAACGGGACTTGAGAGTCAGAATAATAATGTATATTTTAAAAGTCTGAATTTATGCAGAAATGTGTATGAACAGAATAACAAAAATGTAAATAAAGAATGACTTTTTTTTTTTTCATGACCTTGAGTTTCATGCAGTGGGTACAATGTTTCTGATCAGCCCAAGGTTCACCAGGCATTATGTGTGGGTTTATGAGGGTTTTCAGTGGTTTGTAAATAGACAGGGCTACCCAGGACTGCATATGCAATTAATATTTTTGACTGTGGGGCCTTCATTAACTTTTCAACTAGTTTTGAAATATGGAAGGATATTTTGCTGAATGTATTTATGTCAGCACCCATTTTTTTCCTGATGGATTCAATGTGGCATGGCATGGTACCACAAGAAAGTTCTGATTTTGTTAATAGACTTGGAAGATGACTTTCTAACTTTGGGCCTGGCAGGTATTTAAAGTCAATATTCCTCCCACAGGACTCTTCTTGGTGGGATCTTCAGAGGCTTCCCCTGGGGACATTTTGCTGCATGCATTGGGAGAAATGTTTTCTTCTTCAGTTTGGCTAGCTTTTTCTGTTAGTTAGTTAGTTAGTCCCAAGGTTTGCTTCAGTGTAGACTCTTGCTTTCTGATGTCCCTTCCTTTCTTGGCGGTTTCTAGGGAAGGATTCCAGGTTGGCCCACTGAGGGTCACAGTGAGTCTTAAACACACCCCGGCATTCTTTGCTCTGAATCGCTCTGTGCGCACGGGCCGCCTCCTCTCCACTCCTTCCATCTTTTGGATGTAAATAACAACCCTCCTCTGCTTTTGGATTTTCCAAGAGGGAGGCAGGTACAAATCCACACTGTGTCTTCTTTTCTCACTTCATGTAAAGGGAGGAGGACTCTCGTACTCCCCTGAGATAGGAGAGTGACAACACTGCCGTGGTTTTATGCAAATAAATTTTTCTGAAAATTCTTTCAACAGTTTGTTCTTTATGCTCTTAATGTGGGTAAAGGAGTTTTAAGAGACATCATGCTACCAGTTTCAAGTATCTATCTTTAGGATGATCTGCTTCAATATTCATTTTGGCATCAGGTATTTTCTCAGATTTGGGTCTGGTAAGAGAAAATAAGTAGTAAATTAAGATTCCTGTATTTTTTTTCTTAGTTGTCAATGGACCTTTATTTTATTTATTTATATGCATTGCTGAGAATCAAACCCAGTGCCTCACACACGCCAGGCAAGTGCTCTACCACTGAGCCACTACTCCAGCCACAAGATTCCTGTATTCTTAAAGGCAAGGAATCTGCATTTTTAAAAAAAAACATAATATTTCAAACTGGAACTCTTAGGATGCTTGCAAATGATGTAAGGATGGAGTCAATACCTGAATTGTCACTTGAAATGAATACTCTACCTGAGTGATAACCAGGTCACTCAGTTTGGGTAGGACTGTGTTAGTCTTTGTTCTTTAACTACAATAAAATACCTGAGATAAAGAGAAAAGGTTTATTTTGGTTCACAGTTTTGGAGGTTTTAGTTCATGATCAATTGATTCTGTTGTTTTGGGCCTGTGATTAAGCAGAACAAAACTACTTACCTCATGGCCAGAAAACAAAAGAGAAAACAAGGAAGGAGCTAGGGGTCCCACCATCCCCTTTGGGAGCATGGTCCCAATGACCTAAAGACCTCCTTATAAGCCCTACCTCTTTATAGGTTCCACCACTCCCAATAGTGCCTCTCTGAAGACCAAGTTTTAAACCTATGGGCCTTTGTGGAACATTCAGCATCCAAACTGTAAGAAGGACATGACTTATCACACTTGACCTTCTTTAATATATCCTACTCAGAATAGCTAGAACTCACAAGATCTCACAAGATCTCAGAGGTGGCAGTAGTTACAGTCTTAATATTAAATGAAATAATGTATATCAAAGACTTGGGACTGGGGGTATAGCTCAGTAGTAAACCTCATGCTTAGTATGTGCAAGGCTGTGGGTTCAATTCTCAGCAGCCCCCCCCCCCAAATATTTTTATTGAAAACTTATAATCTCTGAAGAGCTATTTGAGGGTTCATTTTTATTATTGATTATCTCTGGAGACTGGATTCTCTAAATGCAATGTAAAAATATACAGCAATGTCAATCAAGTTTCTAAGTGAGTAATTCACCAATTTAAAATTAGCAGAATTCAGGGCTGGGGATATGGCTCAGTGGTAGAGTACTTGCCTAGCAAGCAGGAGACCCTGGGTTCAATCCCCAGCACTGTGGGGGGGAGTGGGGGAGCAGAATTCAATGAAATGAGGTTTGACAGTGTGACTGTCTTTCTTCTATTATATGAATATGATGCCAGTCTTTGGGGTGTTGCTATGGAACACCAGCCTCAGACCTATTTATCTGTGTTATCTTTCTGTCAGCACTCCTTATAAAATTTATCTTATTCAAAAAAACCCTAATCATAGTAAGGGTTTCTTCTTATATCTATTGAATTGAAGTAAAAATGCTGTGGAATAGGAATTTATTTATATATTCTATGTCAGACTGATCTGACATCTGTCCATCATATTAACTATAATTTCTTCAGAGAAACTTTTGGACTATTAAGGTCTCTTAATAGAATACATGATTGGTGAGGACAAGGACCTCCTCCTCCTGCCCTCACTGGGTCCTCAGAGCCTAGCACAGGGTACTTGCTCAGTGGTCATGTGTTGAATGAATGGATTCATTTACTCAATGATCTGTGATAGGCCCAGTGTTCCAATCTGGGACATAAAGTGGAAAGACAAGGTCCCTGCCTCTCTGTCAGCTTATGGTTCCTTTAGTGGGGACCAACCAATGCATGGACAATTGCCACGCAGTCTGAAAAACCCTTTTGTAGGACATATCTATGTTGTTTTGAGAGCCAGAGGAATATATAATCCAGTCTGGGTGAGGGCAGAGGGAATGGGAGAGCTCAGATAAAGTTTTCTTAAAGAAGAGTTGAATTAAGGGTTTCGAGTCAAGTAAAAGTCATTCAGATCAGAGCAATAAAGAAAACTTGCATGTTGAAACGAAAGAGGGTGTGTTTGCATATCAGCACTGCTATAAGGCAGAGATGCCTTGGTGTGTATGTGTGCGCATGCACACGCGCATGTGCGCAGTTGCAAGTGCTGAAAAGGCTCATTGGTACTCATTCACTTGCCTCCTGTGGTTCTTCTAAAGACCCACAATCCTATTTCCAAATAATGCACTGGGCTGAAACAATGCTTGATACCTGTGTGCTCCATTCTTTGCACCTACTCCCATCCTTTCCCCCGAATCATTTGATTCTCCTGATCCTCGTTCACCTGGTCATGGCTCCTTTTCTTTCCTGACCTGGCAAGGGTGTGACCTCCTCATTTGTTGGACTGTGATCATTGGTGCAAGAATCACTTGTGTTTTTGTTTGTTTGTTTTTACCCAGAAGTGCTGGAAATTGAACCCAGGACTTCACACATGCTAGACAAGTACTCTACCACTGAGCTATACCCCCAGCAAGAAGTCATCTCTAAATCAGCCACAAGATGATTATCCTAGAACAATGAGATGCCTTCATATCACAAATGGTGATTCCCCCTGCCCCCCCCCACCCCCGCATACAGAATTACTTAGTTGTCTTAATTATCTATTTTTCTTTTTACTCAAAGTCACATCTAAATATTGTGTCTTTACCAGCTAATTGTGATGGGGTGAAACCATCCAAAGATACCTACCACACAGCTAAGGCAATGGAACAATGGAATATACCTGTGTTCCCATAAAATCATCACCACTAGTTAGCTGTGTAACTTTGGAAGCAGTGATTTTCTTGTATTTAAAACAAAAACTGGACTAGTACTGTATGTTCCATAAAATGTATTGAATTCTCATCAGAGAGAAAATATTTGGCTTTAAAAGCAGGGTGGGAGAGGCACCTTGTTATTGTTGATAATGAGCAGAAATAGTAGTAATTGCAACTTGTTTTTGTCTCTCTCTCTCTCTCTCTCTCTCACACACACACACACACACACACACACTCACACTCTCACACACTGGATGGAAACAATTCACTTAAAAGAAATCAGCTTAACAGAAACCTAGCAGTGGGTGTAAGATTAGCATTCTCCATAAATGTTTTGATAATTGTACACTTGTAATTAAGTTCTGCTTGAGAGAACTGGTTCTCACGGTGCAGCTTAAGAGCTTCCTTCACTGCTTATTCAACTCCAAAGTTGAGTGGGTCTCTATGTCCTACTAGTCATCAATTTTGTTTGTCCCAAGACCCAAAGCATTAGGATATTGCAGAGAGATGGTATCATGTCTAACATTTGGTGAAAATTGGTAATCTGTATTTTTCTGAAGGAAAAGAAAATACCAAAGCTGTTTAAGTTGTTGAATATCTTCTCATCTAAAGGAGAACTAATTATACTGTTTTTCTTCAAGGGGGTAGTTGGTTCTGCATTTCTGCTATTGTGTTTGTGTGCATATGTGTGTGTGTACCTGTCTCAAATAAAGTCACAATTCCAGTTTGGCAACCCCTTAATTGCAGGGATTGCTAAAAAGATTATTATGCATGTTATTGCAGAGAGCTCAGCACCCTATAAAGTCATGTGGCAGGAACTAGGGCATTTCTCAATTTACCACATTAATATTGCAATAAACCAACTCCTCTCTGTAAACATCAGGCCAATGAGCACTACCTGCAGGGTGGCTTTGTAGAGTCTTCAGAAGAACTTTTTTTTTTCCCAAGAAGATGGGAAAATCAAAATACTTTTGTTAATCCTTATCTTGTCTTTAACTTTTCTCCTTGTATATCTTCTTTTTTCTCATTGAAAAAAATAATACATGCTGGATATAGAAAGTTTTTAAAGTGCAGAAAAGCATAAAGAAGCAGAAATAAAATTGCAAGCCCACTCCCAGTCATGACCACTACTAACCTTTGAAAATTGTGCTCTGTTCTAGTCTTTTTTCCCATGAATGTAAAAAAAATAGTTATAGTTTTTATACTTAGTAGTATAGGGTAGGCATTTTTATTTAAAAATTATTTGTAACCACCATTTTAAATGGGCAACTAATGTTTTATTTATGGAATTTGCCTAAACAGACCCCTATTATTACATGTTAAGTTGATAATTTTTCACTTAAATGAAAAATGCTGCACTGATTATCTTAATGTAAAAATATTTGTGCATATTTTGGGTCACTTTGTTAGTATAGATTATTAAAATCTGGAATGAGAGGATCAGAAAATAGAATATTTTAAAGTCTCTCTCTTCCCACTCCCAAATTTTTTTTTTTTTTTTTTTTTTTTTTTTTTTTTTAGTATCAGGGATTGAACCCAGAGACACTTAACTACCGAGCCACATCCTCAGTTCTTTTAATTTTTTTCTTCTTTCTTTTAAATTTTGAGACAGGATCTCACTAAATTGCTTAGGGCCTTGCTAAGTTGCTTAGGCTGGCTTTGATCTTGAGATCCTCCTGCTTCAGCCTCCCATGCCACTGGGATTCCAGGTGTGCCACCACACTGGTCATTTTAAAGCCTCTTTAAGCACACTGAGAAATTAGTATTTCAAAAGATTATATTAATATTTTTTAAATTTTTAAATAGTTGTAGATGGATACTATACCTTTATTTGTTCTGTTTTTTATGTGGTGCTGAGGATCAAACCCAGTGCCTCACACATGCTAGGCAAGTGCTCTGCCACTGAGCCACAGCCCCAGCCCCAAGATTATATTAATTTTTATTTCCACCACTAGCAGTATATGAAAGAATGTCAGTTTGGGACATTTTCATTTTAATGTATCTTTGCTAAAATTGGTAGATAGGCAACATATCATATATTTGCAGTTTTAATTCTCAGTTATTTGGTTACTAGTGAAGTTGATCATTTTAACAAATGCTTATTTTTCAGGTGCATGTTCACTGTCTATTCATATCTTTGTCCATTATCTAATGAGAATTTAGAGTTGTTTTTTATCTGACTTATTTGTATAAACTCACTTAATCCTTAATCTGTGCTATTAGTTTTAGTATTTCCCTCAAATGACTACTTATATTTCATACATATATCTTTTTGGTGCATAGAAGTTTGGACATTTTATATAGTTAAACTTGTCAATCTTTCATTTCTTTCTTTCTTTTTTTTTGTAGTGCTGAGGTTCCAACCCAGGGCTTTGAGCGTGCTAGGCAAATGTTCTACAACTGAGCTACACTCCCAGCTCTTTTGTTTAATTTTATTATTATTTTTTCCAGTGCTGGGGATCAACCCCAGGGCCTTATACATACTAAGCACATGCTTTACCACTGATTTATACCCTCATACCCCTTTGTTATTTTTAGCTTTAGAAAGTTGTGGTGGCACATGCCTTTAATCTCAGTGGCTTGGGAGGCTGAGGCAAGAGGATAATGAGTTCAAAGCCAGCCTCAGCAAAAGTGAGGCTCTAAGCAACTAAGTGACACCCTGTCTCTAAATAAAATGCAAAATAGGGGATGTGGCTCAGTGGTCAAGTGCCCTGAGTTCAATCTCTGGTACCTCCCCTACAAAAAATAAAGTTATGAGATTTAATGAAATTTTCTTTTTCTTTCTATTTATTTCTTTATTTTGGTACTGGGGATCAAACTCAGGGGGCTTTACCACTGAGCGACATCCCCAGCCCTTTAAGAGAGTCTTGCAAAGTTGTTCAGGGCTTGTTAAGTTGCTAAGGCTGGACTTAGACTTGCTTTCCTCCTGCCTTGGCCTCCTGGCCTCCTAAGCCATAGGAACTACAGCATGCTCACTGCACCCAGATTCTTTTTATTTTCTTTTATTGTGTATATATAAACTATTTTAAATGTAAAACCCACGAAGATACCCACCCCCAAAATCTGAGTATATCACCATCAACTTGAAGAAAGCAAAGGTAATGATTCATTAAGAAGTTCAAGCTGTCCTTTGCTAAGAACCAGTTGGACTGCATATTCCAATAGAAGCAAAACACTCATTACTGGGATTGAATTGCTGATCATGAAGAGTTGGGGGTGACAGGAAGGAAGTTGCTGGAGAATTCTTTTCCCAAAATTAAGTTCATCCTGGAGAGACAAACTTTCACACTCATGTTTTCCATTCTCTCTCTCTCTCTCTTTCTCTTCTTTTTTTTGTATCTAGAAGAAATTTGTAGTAACCAAGGAATGATGATGTAAGATAGCTGTGGTTTGCAGAATACAGGGTTGCTTATTTTCAAAAGGAACTTAAAAACTGGAGGAGGGCTGATAGAGTTCTAGTGTAGCAAGAGTGAAGATCCAAGCTCCAATCCCCAGTGGCAGAGAGAGCAAAGAAAAGAAAGAACAGGAGGAAAGCTGCCTCAGAAGTTCATCCCAGCAGCTCACTAAATGGAAAATCCAAGTCTTGGGACGGACAGAGAAAGTGAGCTGTGTAGTTGTGAAGCCTACAAAGCTGACCTGCTTACTTTTATTTTGACATTGTTGATTATTTAAATATTTGCATTGGTTATACATTCAGCAAGCACATTTGTTTTTTAGTTGAAAATATAACATATATCCCTGTAATCATTCTCCTTTGGAAAAACCCTAATTGACTGGTCTCACAACTACTCAGTAGGCTTTGTTCTTTAACCTATCTGAACTGCAAGCCTCGTGACTAAGAGGAACCACTTGTAAAGAGCTGGCTTTGTGAGCCTGGTCTGATGAAGTGACCACGAATTTCACAAGTTGACATGTGTGCCTGTTTGAGCATGTTTGTCAAGAGTCCTACATAACTTGGGTCTAGTTCTGCTTCTTCAAGGGATTTTGGACAAAACATCTAGCTCTTGATATGCCAATTTTGTCAGTTGTAACATGGGGGCTTTGGTTAAACAGCTAAGCTCTGGGGCTTTAAAACTTGGATTTTAAAAAATCCTGCAAGTAGGAGGAGACTAATAAGCATAGCATTTCTTCCTTTCTGTAATCATATGAAAATGGCAAATCAAGAGAGCCATGAGAAGAAGCCCAGAACCTCTTAGCTGTAGAATACTAGAAAGACAAAGAAGTGCTATGCCTTTAAGAAGCTTTAATGGCCCAACTGGCATCACTAAGACTTTACGAAGTTATTTCTTTTTGTGACCTTTATATTTTTTTTCTTTCTTTTTTTTTTTAAACAGAAGACATATCTACCATATTCAATTAAATTCAAACATTTTAATAAAAATAATGTATTGTGAAGAATAAAAACATGTGTAACCACTCCCCAACCCTCCAATGCTGGGGATCAAATCTAGTACCTCACACATGCTAGGGAAGTGCTCTACCACTGATCTATGCCTCCAGAACCTCAGTGTTTTTTAAAAAGAAATAATTTCAACTTTTCTCGAACCACACTCCCTGCCCCTAGAACACCCTCTTGCAGTAAAATTCTTATTAGGCAGATAAACCAGCTGTGATTGAGGCACTACTGCCACCTGGTGGTACACAGCCTAATTACAGGAAAAACATAAAATTTGGGCTGAGGTTGTGGCTAAGCGGCAGAGATCTTGCCTCCTAGCATGTGTGAGGTACTGTGTTCAATTCTCAGCACCACATATAAGTAAATAAAATAGATATTTTAAAAAGTAAATACTGTTTAAAAAACATAAAATTTCAGTTTTTTTGAGTGAAATTGGAAAGTGACAATAAATGTTATAGTCCCAAAATAGGCCTCTGAAATTTATATTTAATCAAGGCAGTAACTAAATATGTAAAGTAATTATAACCTATTAATCACCAAGTCATTGCCATTGAATCTGGATCTGGAGACACTGACAATTTGATTTTTGCATCTATGTCCTGGAAAAGAAAAAATCCACTTTTTCAGTTGATTCATAGCACTTATTTATTAGTCTTTAAAACAATTTTAGAGCTTTGTAATGTTTTGAACAACCAATAAAAAAATTAAAAAAAACAATTTTAGTTAAGTAATGCATGATGGTTACAGAAAAATTAGAAAACACAAAGAAACATGAAGAATATTAAAATTACTTATGATGGTATCATCAGGGACAATGTAGACACTATTAACATTTTGTAATATTTCTAAGATCAGACTTTTTCTACCTCATTTTGACTGGAATTCAACCCAGGGGCAATTTACACTGAGCTATAGCTCCAGCCTTTTTAAAATTTTTTTATTTTGAGACAGGGTCTCACTGAGTTGCTTAGGGCCTCACTAAGTTTCTGAGGCTGGCCTTGAACTTGTGATCCAACTGTCTCAGCCTCCCAAGCTGCTGGGATTACGGGCATTAACCATTGTGCCTAGCTCCTTTCTACCTCATTGTTAATGGTGGGGAAATAATATTAGTAATGACAGCAAATATTACACTTACTGTATGTCATGCACAGTTCCAAGTGCTTTACATATATACAAAATGAGAGGCATCTCCTGTTAAGAAGCAGTAAGAATGTATCATCACTTCACCGATATTGCTGCCCAAACTGATGACACGGCTGACAAACCCAATCTTTAGAAAAACTCGGCTCTTTTGATCAGAAATGCCAAGGTCCCCCAAGATAATGAAAAGCTGAGAAATTTTTTTCTAACATAAGGAGACTGAAGAGATATGACAACTGAATCTAGTTCATTATTTGAGATTTTATTTATTTTTTTATACTTTTATTTTTAGTTATAGTTGGACACAACACTTTTTATTAAATTTTATTTATTTTTGTGTGGTGCTGAGGATCAAACTTAGGGCCTTGCGCGCGTGTTAAGCAAGTGCTCTACGCTGAGCCATAACCCCAACCCCTGGGATTTTCTTTTCTTATAAAAGTCATTATTGGGGCAGTTGGTACAATTTAATTTGTCTTGTGGTGCTGGGGATTGAACTCCCAGGGCTACTCTACCACTGAGCTACACCCCCAGCCCTTTTAATTAATTAATTAATTTTTGAGATAGGGTCTTGCTAAGTAGTTGAGGCTGGCTTTGAACTTGGGGTCCTCCTACCTCAGCCTTTCAAATAGCTGGGATTATAGGTATGCTGCATCTTGTCTGGGTTAAATATGGTTTTTTTAGCTAATAGTATTTTATCAATGTTAATTTCATGCATATCCTAATTTTGGTAAACATGTCATGGTTATGTAAAAGAATGTCTTTTTATTTAGAGAATGCATGCTGAAGTACCCGAAGGTAAAGGGGAGTCACATCTGCAACTCACTCTCAGTTTTTAAAATTTACACACATACCCTCCCAACACACACAAGGAGAGAGAGATTCAAGAGAAAGGAGGTGGGGGAGAAATTTTAATATCTGGGGAGTCTGGCTGGGGTGGGGGATATAAAAAAATTATACTATTTTTGCAACGTAGTATAAATCTGACATTTTGTCACAATAAAAATTTACATAACTTAATATAAAAGTGTACTTTTTGTAAAATGGAAAATGATTTCTAATTCTTTTGCTCTCTTTCCTTAAACATCACATTGAACAGTTTAGCGAGTAGCCTTCTAAATTTTTACTAACATCGATGTTCATAGCAGCACAATTCACAATAACAAGACTGTGGAACCAACCTCGATGCCCTTCAATAGACGAATGGATAAAAAAAATGTGGCATTTATACACAATGGAGTAATAATCTGCATTAAAAAATGACAAAATCATAGAATTTGCAGGGAAATGGATGGCATTAGAGCAGATTATGCTAAGTGAAGCTAGCCAATCCCTAAAAAACGAATGCCAAATGTCTTCTTTGATATAAGGAGAGTAACTAAGAACAGAGTAGGGAGGAAGAGCATGAGAAGAAGATTAACATTAAACAGGGATGAGAGGTGGGAGGAAAAGGGAGAGAGATGAGAAATTGCATGGAAATGGAAGGAGACCCTCAGGGGTATACAAAATTACATACAAGAGGAAGTGAGGGGTAAGGGAAAAAAAAAACCAAGGGGGAGAAATGAATTACAGTAGATGAGGTAGAGAGAGAAGAGGGGAGGGGAGGGGAGGGGAGAGGGGATAGCAGAGGATAGGAAAGGCAGCAGAATACAACAGACACTACTATGGCAATATGTAAATCAGTGGATGTGTAACTGATGTGATTCTGCAATCTGTATACGGGGTAAAAATGGGAGTTTATAACCCACTTGAATCAAAGTGTGAAATATGATATATCAAGAACTATGTAATGGTTTGAACAACCAACAATAAAAATTTAAAAAAAAAATTTAAAAAATTTAAAAAAAATAAATAAATTTTTACTATGCATATACAATTATATGCATATGTTTGTATCTCTCTGTGTATTTCTACATGTAATTTTTAGTAGGTTCATACTTAACTACTGCAATAAAATATCCTGCTACCTAACTTTTTAAATTCTGTATTATTGTTATTTTCTTACATCAGTACATATATACATGTACCTAATTTTTAAGCTTTGTATATTATATCCAGAGTGTAGATGTAGTACAATCTATTTAGTAATTTTCCTTTTGATGAACATGTAAATTTTTATTTCCTTTTTCTATTAAAAAACTCCCAGTGATTGACATTTTTGTGTATTTGCAAGTATTTCTGTGGTTTAGACATGGAATTCCTGAGTCAGAGGATATTCACAGTTAATCTATTGATTAATATGGCAAGGACCACTTAAGTAGGCAAAAGTTTACCTAAGTAGCTTCTTCATTATCAGTGCCAGAACTATATATACAGAGTATGTGAACGATGGCTAAGACCAATCTGTGGGCCATTTGAATGATTCATGTGGCCCACGATCTGCTTACAACTGTGCACTGCTGACCAGCACAGAGCCGTGGTTGCCACCCTTGTGTATTAATGAGAGCGTTGCTGGCCGTGTTCTCTCATGCAAGCTGATACATGACTCCAGTCTCTCAAGAGTTCATTGTTAACCTGGAGGTTTATGACAACCCTGTTAAGTGCCCTTAATTACTTGCATGCTTTCTGATGTGTTTAAGAATACAGCTATTAATTATTGTGACTCTTGGATCACTACTTATCTTCTATTTTACTTGCTTCTCTTTGCTGTTTTCTTGTCATTTATTCACAACTGATTCAATAAAATCAACTACATGTCTGCAAGAAAATATTGAAGCTATGAAGAAAGGCTTAACATAAATGAATAAATGTAATGATAATTTTTCTTGTTATGCCACCCATCGTCTTCCCTAAAAATATCGGCTCTGTCAGCCAGCTTTTCATCTATAGGGAATTTGTTGTGCTTTGGGAGAGGGGAGTGTGTTCAAGGGCAGGGGCAGAAATGGTTTCCCCAATGAAAAGGCTTAGGGATTGTTTCCAGGCCAACAGAAGTGTTTTGAATGATTACTGTAAACTAGGATATGCTCATACTGAAACTGGGTGCAGTGGTGCACACCTGTAGTCCCAGCACTTGGGAAACTGAGCAGGAGGATTACTTGAGCTCAGGAGTTTAATACCAGCCTGGACAACATAACAAATCCCATCTCAAAATATAAAAATAAATAAATGACCTTACTTTGATTTGAACTTTAAATAATGTATAACACGTATCAGTCAAGACATCATGTGATACTCCATAATATATAAAATTTTATGTTTCAATTAAAAATATATAAAATATAATGGTTTTTAAAGGATGGAAAATTAAAGTGTGAAAATCTTCAGGTGGCAAAATGTTTATTCTTTGACTCTAAATTATTGGGTTATAGATGTAAAATGTTAAGAGAGAGAAGAGAGAATAATTAATTTGATGCAGGGTACCAGCAATGTTTTGATGGGGATATGATCTTTGGGCTGGGCATGGAAGGATGAGTAGGTGTTGGCTAGGTTGATAAGACATAACAGAAGACATTTACAGGTAGAGACAATACTGAATTGCACGAGTGAAGCCAGAAAGACAGTATTTGGATCCCTGGTACACTTGTGACCTCTGAGAACTCTGAAGGTTGGTAAAAATCCTAGGCCATTAGGTCTCACATTTTTATATGCATATAAACCATCTGAGAGTCTTCTTACCATGTGGATTCTGATTCTGAAGGCCTGGGGTAGGCCTGCAATTCTGTCTTTCCAACAAGCTCCCAGGGGGTTCACAGACCACACTTGGAGTAGAAAGGCTGTAAGCACAGTTAGTTATTATTAAACTGTTACTTCAGCGGGGCCTGCTAGCTGGCACGATTAAGAGAAAGATGGAGAGCACACATTTGCCTTTTGCTGTGAGCAAATTAATTAAAAGTATTTGAAGGCTTTTTGAGACTATAGCATTTCAGATTCTTTGTACCTGAACCAGCCAGGGATGTAAATAGGGAGTGACTCATCCTGTAGGTCACCTGCCCAGGTAACCAGGGGCTGGCCCTGTAAGGAAGGTAAGGGAAAGGTTTAGACTGGCTAGATCAGTTCCTGGATCCAGATAGCTGGGCAGTGCCGAAATCCTTAGTCTGGGGGCAGTGGTGAGAAGTGGAAGGAAAGAAGGGCACATTGGATTGTCATACATTTTTAAACTGGTTGGAGGTCTTTGTGAATAATAATACTTAAGAAAACATAACCCAGGGCTGGGGTTGTGGCTCAGTGGTAGATCGCTTATCTCGCATGCGTAAGGCACTGGGTTCAATCCTCAGCACCACATAAATAAATAACATTTTTATTTTACTTATTGTGCCCATCTACAACTAAAAAAAAAAAAAAAAAAAAAAAGAGTCTTTAAAAGAAAAAAGAGGGCTGGGGTTTTGGCTCAGAGGTAGAGCACTTGCCTACCATGCGTGAGGCACTGGGTTTGATCCTCAATACCACATTTAAAAAAAAAATAAAATAAAGATATTGTGTTCACCTATATAACTAAAAAATTTAAAAAAATTAAATTCAAAAAAAGAAAAGAAAACATAACCCAGATCACCATTTTGAGTTATTTTGATGATACTTTCTCAGGTATTTAATTTTTACTGAGAAAATAGCTACACAACCTGGGATGGCCTGATTTGAATTAATGACGTTGTTCTTTCTAAAAATAACTTATTCTTATCATAGGAGTTACATTTGTTCTTTGCAGAACATTTGACAGTAAATGACATTTCGGGGTGGTCACAGATGATAATTAGTCTGGACTAATTTCCACTTATTCTAGTTTTCCATGCCTCTCCTTGTTACCCTGCCCTCCTTTCTTGGGGCTCTGGCGCCAGTGGGTTTGTGGATGTGGCAATCAGAACCTGCGGTCAGGGAAAAGCTGGAAGGCTCTTGCTATGCTAGAGGCAAACTGTGATCTCCAAATGAGATCGCTAAGCTCTCCTTCACTTTCATCTTCCCTGCTGTTTGTGAAATGTAGTGGAGAGACTTCATAAGACTAATGAAGGAGGAAGAAAGATCAAGTGATTATTTTTCACAAGAAAGGTAGTTTTGCTCATGCCTTCCTTTCCCTAATGAAGCTTACACCTTCCACAGATGATCTGGAGCAGACTACATGGCTGGAATTTAGCACCAGGGGTTGGATGCTAAACACCACCCACACAGAGACCATTGCAGAGGTGAGATCATTCTAGAATGATAAGCAATTGTTAACATCAAGGAGGTCACCAAGAATAAAATCAGACAGATGTTTGAGCTTATTGGAGAGAATGATAAAATCAGAGGCTGAAGGAGACAAGGTAATGAGGACATCACAATGCAAAGTGAATTCAAGACACTTTTGATATGTTCCCAGCACAAGGTCAGAACCCAGGGCATCAATCTGGACACCTATGTCTTGTGGCTCACCAAGGAAGCTCCTTGGAACTGAGGTTTCTTTCTTAGTTGTGGTTCCACTAGAATTTCAAAAACAGGGATTCTCATGCTTTGGAGTACACACTCATCATCTGGAAGAACTCATTGGGAATGTAGATTCCTGGGCTGCATCCTAGCTGGCTGACTCAGAGAAGAACCTGGCAGCGATGCTGATGGAAGTGGTTGAGCCCATCCTCAGGGTGTTCTGCTCTGTTTTGGATACACACTGATTGGGTACTTTGGAAAAAGAATCAGTGTAGGTCTTTTCCCAGAAGGAAGATATGCTTTTATTCCCACCAAGAACTAAGCACAATGAAGAGAAGTAGTCCAGAGAAAGGAAAACACAGAATAGATAGCCTCAACTTTGACAAAATAGGTTTATGTCATTAGTGGGCTATGTTATTGACATGGAAAAACACATTTGGGTCTTTTCATGGTGTCAGAATTCATTGAATAACAATAAATTCCCAAACGACACCACTGTAACACCCGATAGCCATAAGCTAGGAAATCACAAATTCTTTTATTCCATTCCAATCTTGATTTCTAATATTTATAATATTCAAGTCACATGTGCTTCACACAATATATCATATATATTTGAAGCATATGTGAATTTCTGATATATATATATATATATATATATATATATATATATATTAAAAAAGACTAAAAAAGAGTTAAAGATGGCTGAAGAATTACAGGCTCCTGTGCCCAGAGCACAGGCAGAGAGCAGATATGATGCAGAGTCATAGTCACAGTAGGTGGTCAAATAAGGGTTTTAAAGAACCAATTTCACAGAATTATCAAGGCAAAGAGTACAGACAGTGAGTGGCTTCAGAATATTAACTTGGAGTGTCAACTTGAGGGGTCCTCTTGGAATAGGTTGTGCAGGAGAAGCTGCACTGAGCTGCTTAGGTGGTGGGGTCAGAGTGCTATGTTGTCCATTCTTGGGGGACTCCTTCTTTTATGGGTCTTAGGCTCCCATGTCCGGTGTCTCTGATATGATTTGGGATGCCAAGTGTCTGGGTGCTCCTAATTTAGTTTTATAAGTTGGCATGAACAAATTATTCATCCATTTGTGCTTTATGGTTGTCCTGGGCATATTGTTTACTTATACAAAGAAGGTACAGTCATTCTACTTTGGTACTTGCATTCAAAAAAGCATTGAAGTTGTAGCTCAGTGATGAGCACTTCCCTGGCATATGTGAGGAACTGGGTTGTATCCTCAGCACCATGTAAAAATAATAAATAAAATAAAGGTATTGTGTCCATCTACAACTAAAAAACATTTTTTTAAAAAAAAACATTTTATAAAGTAGTATTTTGCTTTACAAAATGCAGTAACTCAGCCTGCTCTCCACAGTGGACTGCTTCTTATTTTTTAAAATACATTTTAGTTGTAGTTGTTCACGGGCCTTCATTTCATTTATTTATTTTTATATGGTGCTTAGGATTGAACCCAGCGCCTCGCACGTGCCAGGTAGGCGCTCCACCACTGAGCTATACTCCAGCCCCTCCACAGTGTACTTCTGGAAAGTTGGGTAAATTAGTCTTTCCTTTTCTGCAGTTTTGTTTTCCATACTTTCAGTTGCCTATGGTCAAACAGAGTCTATAGGAAAAGCAGAAATAAAAAATTAATGTTTAAAATAACTTACAATACTTTGTTTATATTTTATTATCTTATTAGTTATTGTTAATCTCTTACTGTGCTTAGTTTATAAATGAAATTTTATCATAGCTGTTATGTAGATGAAAAAGCATAGTATATATAGAGTTTGCTACTGACCATAGTTTCAGGCATCCACTGGGGGTATTTGAATGTATCCCCCAAACGTGAGCAGAGGACTACTGTATAAATCAAATTTGTATGACTTCATCTTTAGTTTCCCTTTGCTTAAATCCTAACATGTCATATTCACTTTTTTTGTTGTTGGTGGTGCCAGGGATTGAACTCAGGGACACTCAACCACTGAGCCACATCCCCAGCCCTATTTTGTATTTTATGTAGAGACAGGTCTCACTGAGTTGCTTAGTGCCTCACTGTTGCTGACGTTGGCTTTGAACTCACGATCCTCCTGTCTCAGTCTCCCGAGTCATAACCATTTTTGATGTTCACATGGGGGTGACTTTATCATCTTCCGCCCCCCGCCCCTTTTTTTTTTGGTGGTGATGGAAATTGAACCTAGGGCCTTGTGCATGCAAGGCAAGCACTCTACCAACTGAGCTAAATCCCTAGCCCTCATCTTCCCTTTTCCCACTCCATCTCGCCTCTCCACCCAGAATGTAACTGCCTGTGACCGGCAGCAAGCGCACTGCCCTTTACTCTGTAGTAGCAGAGCCCTGGTTCACTTGGGGGCTCCCTTCCACATAGTGACTTCTGGGGGTCACTCTGATGCCTGAGGGCCTCGCTCTCCCTGAGTCTGTCCCACTGAATTTTCCCTGTCTGACCTGTCAAGTTGGGCTGGAGACCCAGACTGACCTAGCCCCTGTTTACTCATTTAGGGTGCACTACTTGTCAGACCAGTCCCCTGTGTCGGGTGGCCACCCACCTACCTGGCTGGGTTCTGCTGTCGCTGTGCAAAATCTAGATGACTTTCTTAGTTGGAACCTGTGCTCCACAGCCAGCAATCTGACCTGTATTTACTACCAGAGCAGATAAGATGCACACTCACACCACCAGACAGGACGTCCACAAGCTTCTGTTCCCTGACAGCCATCTGTCCTGAGACACACAGTCCTCTCACCTCGGTCCTAGTCCTCCCACATGTCCATTTTCTCCATAAAAAGTCCACTGGATCCTATTGTCTTATTTATTTTTAATTTTTTTTCCTGGTTGTATATGGACAGAATGCCTTTATTTTGTTTATTTATTTTAGTGCGATGCTGAGGATCGAACCCAGTGTCTCACACATGCTAGGCAAGTGCTCTACCACTGAGCTACAGCCCTATTGTCATATTTTTTACCTCACTGTCACAAAATGCTGGAGAACCAAGAAGAGGAAATGAGATGTCTAACTGCTTAGAGAAGAAGAGCTCAGGACAGGGCAGAAAACATCCAGATCTGCTGACCCTTCCTCAAGACACATTTTCCTATCTTTTCTCAGTTTCTGACATTAGGGATTGTGGGAACTGGAACTTGGATGTATTGAGGGCTTCACAGTAGCGTCCCTCGAGAGCCTGCTCCTTTGACAACAAGTAGATCAGGGACAGACACCTGTCACCTCAGGCCTGGACTGTCACCTGGTCATGTTTCAGTGGAGTCCTGAGATAAGGCTAAAGACTAGAAAGTCTACAGGAAAGCCTAGAAGTTGACAGAAATGAGAGAAGTAGACAGGGAAAGAGTCCAACAATACACAGAGGTGGCCACTGGCTTCTCTGTCCCGGAAAGCTCCAATTCCCTCCAGAGGACAGCTGTGTAGACCCAGGGTTCCCATGACTTCTGTTTCTTCTTTTTAAAATAGAAGCTAGGTAGCTGGATTTTATGTACGATTCCTTGATTTTAAATATTGTTATCAAACCGATAGTTTCTAAAAATATCTCGTGGACCAGACAAATCATGTTCATGGTGACCCAGTCAGGTATCTCCATGAAAAACAGTATTTTTTTAGGATGAAGGGACACCTCACAAGAAAATAAGAGCCAAGCCAGCTCTCAGTCTTATGGGTCGAAGAGCCATACTAGGAAGCCAGGAGTTAAAAAGGGCCCTCGCCATCAGGGCTATGGGAGTGAGATCACACACCAGGAGATGGGAGTCTGGGAAAGTTAGCTCAGCCGTCTGAGACTGTGTGGTCTGCGGAAATGCCAGTGAAAACCAGGCAAGGCAGGGTCTGCACTATCCTGAAAATAATAATTCAAAAAAATTTCTCTCAAGATTCAGGGAATTTCTAGGAGGTGAGGGGCAAATGCATGAGTAGAATGATCACCAAAGTAACCCACATTTATCTTTACCTTATTAGCACCTCTTGAATTGTTGCTTAAGGTGATGTCTGCTTGGTTTTTCCACCACGAAGTTGTAACTTTTTTTTTCTTTGCTAATAATATTTATTTGGGGAAGATATTCTGAGAGCATACAAATATTCTGGCTTTCTTAAACTTTTGTCCACCAATGTTAGCCTCCAGTGGCAATTATGACTGTGGTGTTCTGATGATTATTTTCTATTTCCCTCAATCTTTACATTATAAGTTAGAATTCTTCTGTAAAGTTTTCCCTTCTCCCAATTTATTTATTTATACACTAGAGTCCCAATACTATTTATTTTAATCACTGGACTTTGATCTAGTACTATTTTAATACAGTACTATGCTTAATAAAATATTATCTTTTTAAAATTTTGTTGCTCAAGTTAGGAACTCTTTAAGGTTGGCCCTTGTGCCCTTTCAATAAGTCCTCCATCCTCTTCTGGCATAACTTGTTTTCCTTCCTGTTTCAGCCTTGGAACCCACTGTTTGTTCAAGGAGACATGATTCCTTTTGTCGGAGAATTGTTTTTAGAAATCAAGATCTTGAGCTAAGTTGTATTTTGGGATCAAGGGGTATGGATGTTATTAAATGGCTTAGTATATATACAAGTTGCCATTAATTAATTGGTACCAGGCATTGAACCCAGAGCCTCACATGTGCCAGGCAAGTATTCTACTATGAGCTATATCCCTATTTCTTTTAAATTTTATTTTGAGACAGGCTATTGTGAAGTTGCCCAGGCTGGTCTTGAACTTGCCTTAATCCTCCTGCCTTAGCCTTTCGGGTAGCTATGATTATAGACATGTGCCACTGCACCCAGCACTAGATTAATTTCGAATAAGATTACACCAAATACACTGCTGCAAACAATTTTTCAGTTTTACTAATCCTATTGTCAACTCAGGTAAATTTTCATTCATATTTCTTTATCATTCCCTCTACTCCCCCCTTTTTATTCTTGCTTTCTTTTTTCTAATATATGAGAAAAAATGCACATCATTTATTCTCTGATTCGAGTCATTTGGATATTACACTCATTCAACAGAACTTCAGTGATATCGACAAAGTCAAGTTCTAGGCAGCAGGGTCATATTCTTTTGGTTACTCTTTGTATGGAATTTCTTATTCCATCTTTTTATTTTCAATCTATTGGTACTTTTGGATCCAAAGTGAGACATTTGCGCATAGCATATAGTTAGATCATGTGTTTTTAATCGGCTAATCTATGTCTTTTACTTGAAAAATTTAATCCATTTACATCTGACCCTGTGCCTTTCCCTGGGCATGTGTGGCCACTTTCCAATTTTCCCAATATATGCAGTTGCTTTTGAATGTGCGAGTCTTTAATGTCTAGCACATCACAAGGTGAAAATGAGGAGGACGGGGAAGGGCACTAGCCCTTTAAATTCTTCGGGAGTTTGGCTGGACAGGGAGGAGCTTGTAAGAGTGGGCTAAATGCTACCTGCTTCTTTGTCTGCACCACTGTATTCAGAAGCACTGATCAGAGTACAGATATTTGAAGCACAGGATCCTTTTGACCACAATGGTTTGTGCATTCTGTGTAGGTTTACTAGGAACATTTACACAGATGCCTGCCAGGGGATTGTGGTGTGGGGCTGGGTAACTGCTACCCTACCAAGAGCTGAAATTGACCCAGATTAACTGCAATTTACCATCTAAGCCTGCCCTTGGACATTGCAAGCCTTCAGACTCTGGATTCTGCCTGTACAATTGTCCTCTAAGTGGGGAGACAGATTCCTGATGCCATTTACTGGAATCCTCTTCCTAAGAACCTATTTTGAATCATCTTGCTTTTCCCTTTGGGTTTATTTTGTTACTTTGAAGTTAGAGAAGTATCCTTGTGTGAAAAACTCAGTTTCCATTTTAGATGTTTTTTTCTTCCTGTTCGATTACTGAGCATCCAAAATTTATTTGGTGTATGGTATGAGGTAATGACCAAAATTGCTTTTTTATTCCTATTCAATTTCCAATGAATTGTCCCAGTGCCACTTATTACCTTTATGTGCCACTTATTGCCTTTATTACCTTTACATTAATATTTATTAACTTTTGAGACTCTTTCTGTTGTATCTTTTTTCCAATGATATCTTCTTGCATCAATTGGTATCTTTTTTTTTTTAAATTGTAAAATACATGTAAAATTTGCCATTTTGACCATTTTTTAAGTGTGTAATCAGTAGTATAAAGCTCATTCACATTATCAGGCAACCAATCTCAACTCTTTTTATCTTTTGAAAAACTCTGTTTCCAATGAACAATAATTCCATTCTTCCTACTTCAACACCTGGCAAACACCATTATATGCTTTTTTCCCCCTCTATTTTTAGTACCAGGGATTGAACCTCGGGCACTTAACACTGAGCTGCATCCACAGTCCTTCTTATATTTTATTTTTAGATGTCTTGCTAAGTTGCTTAGGGCCTCACTAAGTTGCTGAGGCTGGCTTTGAACTTGGATCCTCCTGTCTCAGCCTCCTGAGCTGTGGATTACAGATGAATGCCACAGAGCCCTGCTACCATTCTACATTTTGTCTATGAATTTGAGGACTTTAGGTACTTGATATAAATGAAATCATAAAGTATTTTCCTTTTTGTGATGGACTTATTTCTCTTTTTATAATGTCTTCAAGTTTCATCCATATTGGAGAGTATGTCAGAATTTCTTTCTTTTTAAAGATTGAATAATATTCCATTGTATATTTGTACCACATTTTACCTGTTTATTTATCCATCATCAGGCACTTGGTTTGCTTCAACCTTTTATTTATTTGTGAATAACACTACTATGAACATAGGTATACAAATTTGTCTTCAAGACCACTGATTGTCAGTATTTTGAAAATTAATTTTAATTTTATAATATTTTCAGGTCTGATATGGGTCCCACACTATTCTTGGATTCTAGAATTTCTCTTGTGTTCTTTCACATTTATTCTTCCAAATGGATTTTGAAAATTTAAATGATTTTATCACACTCCAAGAATATCTATTGAAATATTGATAGAATTATCAAATAAATGATATAAATTAAATTTAAACATTATCTTTAAAATATTTTTATTAATACATTGAATTAATCATGGAAATAAAATTTCAAGCAAATGGTACCTAAAAAACTACACTTTAAGGGCTGGGCATGGTGACACATACCTGTAATCCCAGTGGCTCTGAGGCTGAAACAGGAGGATAGTGAGTTGGAAGCCAGCCTCAGCAAAAAAGCAAGGCGCTAAGCAACTAGCTTAGCGATTTTGTCTCTAAATAAAACATAAAATAGGGCTGGCGATGTGGCTCAGTGGTCGAGTGCCCATGAGTTCAATCCCCAGTACTCCCATGCACCCCCCCCCAAAAAAAAAAAAAAAAACTACACTCAGGAATTGTAGAGGAAATAACCTTCCAAACAAGGAATCTTATTCTGCTTCAATCACACCATTAGATTGCATAATAGTGCTGGCCAGCAAGTATTATCCAGATTATCAAGTGGTTACTACACCGTCAGTTTTCAGAATGTTCCAGTTTCATTTGCTGGGGCCAAAGCACTGACTGATGAGGGCTGGGGGTATAGCTCAGTGTTGGAGTGCTTGCTCCCCTGATTGACATCAACAAAAGCCAGACAACCAGTTTCTCTAAAATGTTGGAAATACTACCTTTTAGATATTAATGCAGTAGTTTCCTCCTGGTTGGGTGTGCTGATTTTTTAGTTTTGTTCCCGTGGTAATGGGAGGGAAGCCAGCAATTTCAGCTAGTATAGATGGAATGACCTGCATAGCATCTAAAAGACAGGAACACAGTAGGATCCCAAACCACTCAGTGCCCACAGATATTCAGTTAAGCAAATGGTCACCTTGTTTTCTGGGGCATTACCTCCTGCAATAAGGTGTCTCTTCACCGAATGACACATAACACGTAGGGCACCATGAATGGAGGGCTCAGTTCTTCAATAAAAATGTGTTAGAACATGAACAATTATGACTTTTTCCAGGGTTGGCACAGCCTGTAATCTGGATCAGTCTGCCAGAACCATTTAAATTGACCTCTTCAGCCGTGCAGCAGAACACAGCATGCCAGCACAGATTGGTCAATATAAGTGACAGGCTTGGTTCCAGTTATTTTACAAGTGCATTCCATGTCTTCTTTCTCAGTATCCTTAAGTTACCATGATCTGCCTTTGTTCAGCAAGGGTAATGTACGATCACTAAGAGCATCTCTTAGAGTCCTTCTGTATGAGAAGGGCATTAGTTTCCATCTTTTAGACTTGCCACACCAATTTTAGGCTCTCTTCTCTCACAGCTCTTGAGCCATCCAGAAGCAGTGAGAAACTGTTAGTTGATTATCCACATCTGTTTTGAGAGCTGATAAAATGGATATGCCCAATCTGAGCCTTTTCAACTCCTGTTTTGTGTGACAACCACCCATTTCACCAACTTAAGTCATTAATTGTCCTACCAACTTTATTGCTTTTTTTTTTCAGTACTTCTCATATCCATACTAGTAGCAATAGCTGGTTAGTCACTTTCATCGCTGCATTTATACTCATTAGAAGAACTTGACTTGAGTTCTGAATGCTAGCCTTTGAGTTTTATGAAGTTGCACTACTTCACTCAGTTCCACAGGTCAGGATGTGTTAGCCAAGATCTCGATACTCTTTTCCAAAGCCTCCTGGGATGACTTGGAAATAATGCTTAGATGAATCCCTTCCTTCCTTTTTGTTTTCTTTCTTTCTTTTTTAATGCTAGAGATTGAACCGAGGGCCTTAGGCATGCTAACCATGTGCTCTACTGCTGAGCTATATACCCAGCTCCAGAAAAATGCCTTTCTCCCTTTCAGAAGCAGCTAAGTATGGGAATCTTAAGAGTGAGCCAGAAGTAATGACCACTCATATGGTGCTATCTCCTGCTGCTGCTGCTGTTTCTTTTTGGCACTAGGGATTGAACATAGGGCTGTATGTGTGCTAGGTAGGTTGTTCCACTGAACTACATCCTTAGCCCCCATCTCCTGCTTCTGTATGTCACACCTTCTGCAGCTCACCAGCATACCGTCTGCTAGATGTGATGCTTGCATTTGTTTCAGGATTGTGGCACTATCATTTATAATGTTCACAATCACCTTTTGCATCTTGAATAGTTTTATCAATTCCTTGTAGTCCAAGGCTTATTCTCATAGCATCAGCAACAGCTTTGGCCATGGGGATATTGCAGGAGCAGATGGGTGCCTTCCTCACAGCAGCAAGCAGCTTGAATGGGCACCCTGCTCGGGGGTACAGTTATTTTTATAATATTTAATCTTCCTTTTCCTGTATATGTTATGCCTATTCAAATTTCCTAACACTCACCAGTTTCATAAACTTTTTCATATTAATCCTAAGCATGACATCTTATAATTTGCTGTCAGGTTTTAAAGACTTGCTCCTGCCTGGTTAGGAAGAGGCTACAGGGTGGCTAGAAATTTTACAATAATTTATTTGCTGGGGATTTTGGTCAATTTACTTTAAACCAGTCCTCAAAGTATGGTCCCCAGATCTGCAGCATCAGCAACCCTTGAGAACCCATTCCTATGCAAATTATTGGGCCCCACCAAAAATAAAACAAAACAAAATAAAATAAAATAAAATAAACACCCTGGGCAGCCTAGTCATCTGTGTTTAACAAGCCATCAAGATGATACTGAGAAATACTTATGTTTGAGAAATACTGCTTTACAGCCATGTTTCCTAACCTTGGCTGCACATCAGAGCCTCGTAAGGAGCTTTTTAAAAATACCAGTGCCTGTGATACTTCTCCCTCCCTGCCCAACTGTGATTGGCTTGGAAAGGGACCAGGAACAGGGATCTTCCAACTTCTCCCATGTGGCTTTAATGCATAACCAGAGTTTTGAACATGATTTCAAAACTCAAGTTCAGATATAAAATGGGGGAACGAAACTTAATCTCCCTGGGCTGCTGTAGGGATTATGTGCTAACTCTTAACTTGTAGGAAAAGTTCAGTAGAATGTCTAGCAAATGGTAAACCACTCAACAAATGGTAATTACTATTATTATAATTCTGAGACTTAGAGATCAGAGCTACATGAAAGGACATTGGGAACTTGAAGACCAAGTATTGGTTCACTAAGGTTGTGATTCTAAGGTTGCCACGCCATGCCCATTATCATCAACATGAGGTTTTAGGGTTGTTTGTGGATCTTTGTGCATGCTATTTGCTTTAAACTTTTCTCTATGCTCGTGAAAAATCCTACATATGAGTATGGTGATAAAGATATGGGCTTTGGAGCTGGCAGATTGAATTTAAAAGCTCAGTCTAGACACTTGAAGCTGTGTGATCTTGGACACAAGACCTAAACCTCAGATTCGTCACCTGTAAAATGAGGACACTTACCACTGGCAGGCACAAAATAAAATGGCCTATGAAGCAAAATGCATAAATGTGATAAGTGCTCCAAAAATCTTGACATAGTTGCATTCATTACTTTCCCTGCATGGGAATCACATGAACCTCTTTATTCAATAATTATATTAACTTGTTTATTACTAGTTTGGTGCTTAATGCACTAGCTAGTCTCGTGGATACTCTTAGACCCGAGTTCTTTCTTTTTTTGTACTGGGGATTGAACTCAGGAGCACTCAACCATGGAACCACTGCCGTATTTTGTATTTTTCTTTATTTTTTAAAATTTTTTTTATTGGTTGTTCAAAACCTTACAAAGCTCTTGACATATCATATTTCATACATTAGCATACATTAGCTTCAAGTGAGTTATGAACTCCCATTTTTACCCCAAATACAGATTGCAGAATCACATCGGTTACACAGCCACATTTTTACATAATGTATTTTTCTTTAGAGATAGGATCTCATTGAGTTGCTTAGAGCCACTTAAAAAAAAATATATATATATATATATATATATTTTTTTTTATGTGGTGCTGAGGATCGAACCCAGTACCTCACACACTCAGTGCCTCACATGTGTGAGGAAAGTGCTCTACCGCTGAGCTATAACCCCAGCCCCTAGAACCTCGCTTTTTGCTGAGACTGGCTTTGAACTTGCAATCCTCCTGTCTCAGCCTCCCGAGTCACTGGGATTACAGGTGTGTACCACTGTGCCCACCTGGAGTTCTTTTTAGATTAAGCTGTGCTCTCTCCAAGACTTTCAGTATCTATTTAGCATAAAAGTAATGTTACTTGTATTCTAACCTCAATGGCCCAATGGATAGTTTTGTGACTTTTTTGAGAAGATTATTCTGCACTGAGCATCAATTTAAATTCTCTTATTGAGACAATTTTAGGAGGAGATTACGTCTTCTGTACTAGGGATAAAGAAAGCTCTCCATAAATGAATCTGTTCTCTCTCAGAAAACACATTAAATTGAATGAAAAAGGATCTTAGAATCTACTTTGGCTTAACTCCAGGTTCTACTTCAACCCATCAAGTCCCAACTTCTTAGTTTTGTAACTATTTTAATAAAATTTACAAAGGTACATTAAAATAGGCTGGATAATAATCTAGAATTTATGTATATTAATTAATATTACTACATTATAATTATATTCTTAATATTACATCATGCATTATATAATTATATTACATACTATACTTAAGTTTTTATAGATGTTCCATATCCAGGACGATGGGACAAAATGGGTTAACATGAATCTATATTATTGCCACATCTCCAGGTGACTTAGGAAATTATATCTGGGTAGTTTCTTTGGCCAGTCCTCACATCAGTTTTATGATCTCTCTCTTCATTTTGCTGCCTGTATCATTTAAAAAACTTCTTATTGTTTTAAGTTTAGCATAAATATTTTACTGTTTTTCCTGTTATCTCAATATCTAGTGTTTTATTGTTTCTGTTTTATCTAAGTTTTCTTGAATGTATCACTGTTTATTTGTCTGATTTTATGTTTTTCTTTTTAGACAGGGTTTTGCTAAGTTGCTTAGGCTGGTGCGTGCCACCTTTCCAGCTTCATTGTTTTTTGGGAGGGTACTGGGGGATTGAACCCAGGGCCTCACACATGCTACACAAGTGCTCTACCACTGAGCTACACCTCCAGTGTGTGTGTGTGTGTGTATATATATATATATATTTGGTACCAGGGATTGAACTCAGGGGCATTCAACCACTGAGCTGCGTCCCCAGTCCTTTTTCATATTTTTCATATTTTATTTAGAGACAGGGTCTCACTGAGTTGCTTTGCACCTTGCTTTGCTGAGACTAGCTTTGTACTCACAATCTTTCTGCCTCAGCCTCCCAAGCCTCTGGGATTATAGGTGTGTGCCACTGTCCAGCTTCAATATTTTTGTAAATAAATAATTTTAATTTGTCTTGAGTAATTACGAAAAAGAGCCATTAATAGGGTTGGCAGGTTAAAAGATGTTTTATCCTATCTGTTGCTCTTGAAGTTTGTTACCAGCAATAAATCTTAAATTAGGCACTTACAAGAAAGTAGAATTTAAAATTTTGCTGCATTTTTTCTTTGAAAATGTATAATAAATTAAAGCATTATTATTATGCTTTTATTTATATATATATTGTGTTTTTAAAAAATGAGTTTCTATAAATATTTATATAAATATTTCTAACCTACATTCTCTTCTAGAACCTACCATGCTGCATTTAAATGTAGAAGAAAAAAAGATATTTTAAAATTATTTTTATGTGTGTGTGGTGTTGGAGATGAAGCTCAGGCAAGTGTTGAACCCCCAGCACTAAGAACTATGTATTTTTAGTAGATATCTGTCAATATTACCTTGGAAAAATCTGCTAGAAGAGCAGTTCTTACTAGTCACACAAAATACTCTACATAAAAACGTGTGAGTAAATTTTTACTACATAGTCCTTTCCACAAATACCTGAACATTTTGCTAATCCAGTGAAGTATTATTGTGATTTTACAGAGAGATTCAGAGAAGGTAATGTAGGATCATATAGCAAGTACACTGTCATAGGACCATGATTTTTGAATAAAAACCCCAGCCTTTTTTTACTATGCCATACTGAAATCAAGGGCAAAATCTTCCATGCACACTAAGCACCAAACATTGAAGGGAAATCATAGTTTAAGTTTTGACTAAAACTCCAGCTAAACAATCTGGCTAGTCTAAACCTGGAGTTAGAGATTTTTTTTTTCTTTTTTTTTTTCTTGATTGTACTTATCCCCATCTGAACCCTCGGGCACTGCTGTCCTGAAATGTCCTTCTCATCTTACTTCCCAGCTGGTCCCTTGCAGTTCACTGTAGGCTGAATTGTGTGGTATTCTCACAGTTGGTTTGAGGGTAGAACTTATGTGCAAATAAATTTTAGCTTTCGTTTCTGATATTTAGCATGGAGCAGTGGCCACACTCATCTTCTGCTCAGTTATTTACAAACTTTCCCATCAAACACTGCTAAGGCTTCTTGCAGTTTTAGGGTATGAGAATCTCACTGAAGGCTCTTCCTTCCATCAGCTAAACCAGTACACTGATTCTTTAATTTTTTCCTGACTCGGGTCTGCTGTTGACATCTAGTACAGTTACCCTACAATAATCATGCTAATTCTCCTAACTTCTTGCACTTATGCCTTCTTCAAAAGATGACATAATTCAGAATAATCACTTAGTTATACTGGGTTCAGGCTAAGATCCTGTTCCTCAGCCCAATTCATCCACACCTGTTTCAGTTGCATTGGCCAATAATAATGTATCTGCACTTTTCTAAGCAACTTCCCAAGTATTCTTGCTAATACTTTATAAAACACAGACACCACACACTCATTCATTCACACAGTCTTATGGATGATATCTATTAGTTTCTATATCCTCTACAACTGTTGTGTCAGGCATACATGGCATATGCTCAGAGAGGAGCTTTAAATCAATGGATTCTCAGTCTTCTGTTTGAATTCACTTCTATCAGGCACAAATCACCTAGTTTTAGGTAGTTTTTTGTTTTTTTTTTTTGTATCAGGGATTGAACCCAGAGGCGCTTAATCACTGAGCCACATCCCCAGCCTTTTTTAATATTTTATTTAGAGATAGGATCTTGCCGAGTTACTTAAGGCCTCACTGCGTTGCTGAGGTTGGCTTTAACTTGCGATCCTCCTGCTTCAGCCTCTCAAGCTGCTGGGATTATGGGTGTGTGTGCATCATTTGCCTGGCAGTTATTTATTTATATAAGCAGGCTATAATATAAGCCATAGCCATACAATCTAGATTATGCATTTTTAAAAGTAATATTTGTGTAAACATATGTACTGGGATCAGGAGTCATTCAGTGTTGCAGGGAAAGACAACTGTAGGTAGAGTAGCTGCTATATGGACTCTAGCCTGTGCATTTTGCTTTCTTTGCCTTAGAGGTGGAAATGGGTTAAAAAGTACTTTAGCACAATGTGTTGTACAGGTTGACACTACTGCACTGCTCACTTAAAAATGGTCGAGATGGTTTGTTGGCTTTGCAGTCTGTTGCAGCCTGAGCCATTGGTTCTGCTGAGATGCTTCAAACCATTATTAAAAACTACTGACTGGATCCACTTGAAGCCCTACTATACCCAGGTTTACCAAGAGATTTGGGTAGGAATGGGGTTGATGAGCTTCATTGTTTATAAAATCAAGAGTGCTGATAAAAATAAAGCTTTGAAAGGTTCAAGTCCTGCACCTGCTCATGGTCATCATTAGCTAGCTTGCAGAATTGTCAGTCTGCCTGTAAATTTAAGCAGGCTTTGTTAATGGGAACATAGAATATTGTTATACCCTTATATAAGTATCACTTACTACATGGCATGAATAAATGATCTGTGAGATGCACCACTACCCATGCCAATACTGCTTTGTATGTTTCCCCCAGTAGAGCCTTTGCATTGCAGCAGCCCATACTCCTGAGGAAACCTGGGGATGAGGAGCAATCTTGAAGTTGGTGGGTTGGTGGTCAGGTTCTAGGCATTCACTTGAACTCTATTACTTTTAAGATGCTAAATTTTGTTATGTATTTATATCTGTCTATCTCAACTGAGAAAAAAACTTTAAAAACTTACTGGACACTGCTAAAGATTCAGGACAACTTTTGGAGGAATAAAACCAGAGGCCCTTATAATCTTTTTGGATACTCAGTAATAAACTAAAATCAGAACTAGCTACTCAGATATGTGCAATAGTCATCTCCAATAGGAATAATGTCTTATACAAATTGATCTTCAGTTAAGTTGGTCACATCTGAGATTCCCCACAGACTTGCAAAGTCCTTTATTGTCTGGCCTCTAGTTCCTTCGACCAATCATGAACCAGTTCCTGGTCTGTTTTCAATTTTTAACAAGACAGTTTCTAACCTTAGGGATTTACAGTGTTCTTTCGGCCTCAAAAACTTTTCTCATAATTTTTCGTCTGAATCTTATTTATCCTTCAGGGCTCAGCTTAAAAATAATTTCTTTAGGAAGGCCCTCCTTAAGCTCCCTAATAAGGTTGGGCCTGTGGCAGTCTCTCTGGATCCACATCCATTCCCACTCAAAGGAGTCCAGACTTTTCCTTTGTATCACTTAATACAACTGTACATAATTATATTAATCTTCCCCCAAAAGGCTGCAAGTTTCCTGAGTTAGGGATTATCTCTCTTGTTAACCACAGGGTTACCCAGGTTCCAGTACCTTGTGTACAGTAGGGACTCAATATTCCCTTTCCTATAATGGCCTTTTATCCCACTTAGCAGGTGGAGGTGCATATAAAGTTTGTGAGCTTGGTGGTGGAGACAGTGGCTGAGTGGCCAGAAAGATGAAAGAAGTTTAGGGGCGGATAAGAGGGAGGGATGAGGGTACTGCAGGACACTCACTTAATGAGGTTCCCTTCCACTCCCTCAACATCCCATCCCCACCCAAAAAAGTCATCAAACAATAGTTTATGTATTCATTCCATTAGAGAATCAAGAAAACCTCAGATTACAAAACCAAGGACATTTGCAGCATTTGAATGTGTTCAAGAAACCAATCACAATTTTATTTTGATACCTGGGACTGAACCAAGAGGTACTTTACCACTGAATTACATCCCTTTATTTTTGTTCATATTTTAAAATTTTGAAAAAAAGTCTTGCTCAGTGGTTGAGGCTGGCCTGGAACTTGCAATCCTTTTGCCTCAGCCTCCCAAATTATGGGGATTACAGGTATGCTACACCACACCTGGCTACCAGTCACCATTTAATTGAATTAGACTTCAATACAGGGAGGATTATGTCTCTCCAAGTAAACTTCACTGAGGCAGATTTCATTCCTCTAATACATGGAAAGATGGTACTTTCTTCTCATAATCACTGGGGAAGAAATTCTCTCTCTTGATGGGCCAACACTACTTCTTTTTTGTTGCTCTTTTCCCTTCTCCTTTCTTTGGCTTCCCCTTTCCACGAAGCTTCTTTAGACGCTTTTGCTCATCCTTAAAATCCTGATGCTCATCTCTGCATGAAGGAAAAATAATCAACTTGTTATTTTTTATTATATTGAAAAACTATACCAATCTTTCACTGTTTTCTCAGATTGTTCTGGTTATTGATTCTTGACTTTTCAGGGTACATGTTCAATTTGTTGAATAAAGTACAAGAGTTCCCCTTGTTTCTAAAAATTCATTTATTTATTTATTTTTTTTGAGAATTTTTCAATATTTATTTTCTAGTTTTCGGCGGACACAACATCTTTGTATGTGGTGCTGAGGATCGAACCCGGGCCGCACACATGCCAGATGAGTGCGCTACTGCTTGAGCCACATCCCCAGCCCATCTAAAAATTCATTTATAAGTGAGTTTTCCCTAATAGAAACAATGCCACAAACTGCAGTTGATCTTCCAGGCCAGTCCAGGTAATCCTATGTAATTATGATATTCACAAATAACTACTTCAAATTTCCCTACATTAATACTAAACAATCAGAGGAACAGAAATCAGGTATAGAGTTCAGTAGCTACACAGACCCTGACTGCCCCAGGAATCAGTATCTATTAAAAAGGGGCAGAGGTCTGGAGGAAGTGGCTTTAATGGCCACTTCACATAAAGAGGCTGCTGGGAAAGGCTCAGGGAGAAGGAAGCCAGACCAAAAAACATACTCTAGAAATCAAGGCAGCTACAACTATTTATGCATATGGACTAAACTGTTTAAAATGCCTATATCTTAAGACCAAACACCAAAAGAGTATAGTGCTTACACATGTAAGCTGTGGAACCCATTGGAACCTGGGTTCAAATCACAGCATCATCATTTGGTGGTTCTGTGACTTTGGATAAGTGACTTATTCCGTGAACATGAACAACATACAACAGACTTCTTCAGAATTGCCCTGGCTGCTGTGCTGAAAATTATTTGGCATTTTTAGCTAATCCTGAAGAAGTCTGTTGTATGCTGTTCATGTTCATGGAATAAGACACTGAATTCTGTAAAGCCAATCTATTTTAAAATAGTCTAGAGAGTTGAACTCTCTCAGCCCTCTGGATCCTGCTCAGCCAGCTCTGTCTTTTTAACTTTGTACTATATCACATAATTTACTTACTTGTTATTTTTCCTCCTTCCTTTCCTCCCCCATCCCTGTCAACCCCTGGAGACAAACACAGCTCCACAAAGGCAGGGAGGTTTGTCTCTGTTGATGATACAACCCAGCACCTATTAACTGAACCAATTATTTCTGGGAACCTGTGCTTCCCTCCCTGTTCTGCAGGCCTTTGAATCAGATTTTCTTTACTAAAGGGACTGTGTAGTTTAATCCTGCCTGATGTCACAGGAGGCCTACATTAGAGGTGCCATTTACTATAACTAGTGACTAAATACATGAAAATAATGTTGCTTTTCCTTGGAAAACTAAGTGCTAAGTATTTTTTCCTGTCTCTAAACATAGCCAGGTGTTTGCTCTTCAAACAAATGGGAACAGCTGCAAACAGATACATTAAAATGTGATCTTGTTATCTTGTACTCAGAAGATCTGGCTCCCAATATTTTATTTTATATACTAATAAGATTAGTTTTTATTTTCTGAGCTCAGACTAATGGTGAGGGAGATAAGTCTCAAGCAATTCCAGAAATTAAAAATAGATCATGAACTCTAATCTCTAACATATTAACTAAGAAAACCAATTCCCATTTTGTATACTGCTGTTCCGTTAGTTCTCATCTTAAGTACCTGAACATGTAACTTAAGATATACCTGTTGGATTAATGAATATACCAACCTTTAGCTCTCTGGAATGAATAGCATGCTGAACTAAAAATTTTAATCACAATTGAAAGAATGGTCTCAAATTAATTTCTGTATTGTCGCCCAAAGATAAGTTCAATTAAAACAGGTTAAATTTTTAAAAAGATGCTATGTATTTTAATGCTATATAATTATGTAATGTTTTAATTCTTTGTAACAAGAACATATAATTTTTGGTAAAGAAAAAATTTTAAAGAAAAATGATACATAGGGGCTGGAGTTGTAGCTCAGTGGTACAGCGCTTGCCTAGCACATGTGGGGCACTGGGTTCAAACCTCAACACCATATAAAAAAGTAAATAAATAAAATAAAGGTACCGTGTCCATTTACAACTAAAAATATTTAACAAAAAAAGGAAAAATGATTACATAGGTATTTTATCTTTTCTCTTTCTAGAGGTCTAATCCTAAGCACTCACTTCCTGAATTTACCGAAACGTACAAATGCATAGTGTTAACAGCCCGAGTGATTTATACGTTATCCTTAAAGGTGAACTACAGCTTAATTAGATCAAATTAATATATCAGAAAGGTACAAAATGTCAGAAGTGAGTAGGAGGAAAAGAGAATGCCAACAAAACTGCCATCAGCAGAGAAAGGAGGCTCCCACACACCCTCCAAGAGGCAGATCAGGTGTGGGGCAGGGACTCTGTTCGTCAAGAACCTGCTGCCTGGGCAACCGTGGCACTCCTGGGGTTTTCCTCCTCAGAATTTGGACAAGTTTTTCTCTGCATCCATTTTAGTGTTCTTAGGTTAATGAATATTTAAAAATCTCTCTACAGCTCATTATAAATTCTATATCAGTCATGTTTTAGGCCTACTTGTTTGCCAACAAGCATGTATTTCCTCTTTTTTGGTTTGCTCACAGATATTTTGACAGCAACCTGTTCCCATAAAGTACACCTTTTGAACTATCTGGGCTCTCTTGTAAGAACCACAGAAATATAAGGACAGGAAGGCCACCTTATTAGCTGAAAGGCTGACTTTTTTCTTTTGATAATATGCTAAGAGCATCTCTCACAGGGTCCTCTTTGTGTTTTTTTGTCATCACCTGTAGAGGCCAAGAAAACGCAGTGTGCCCATGAGACCAAAATATGTGTTGTGATTTGGATACCAGTCGTAAGTCTCCTTCCTCTTGGCCAGTGGCTGCTCACTGAATAGTTTCACTACTTTCATGGATTTGGTATCAGTTGGCCTGGCAACTTCACCAAAGAGCCGAGCACTCAGACGAGTCATGCGCAAAGCATATTCTGAAAGTGAAGACATTTCTTGAGCAGCTAGGAGACTCCCTACAGAAAATGAGAAGAAAAACAGGTTAGTGTAAGAAATTCTGAGCTTATCTAATGAACGCTTTAGACAATGAAGATATAGCAAGCCACTCATGAATCACCTATTGGCAAGACGTGCTTTGGAGTTGAGAAACATCCACAGCCCAAACAGCTGTTTCCTTTGCATGCTTTTCATTTTCAATTTTCACATTTTGAATTCACAAAATATCATTTCTTTGATGTACTGCCCTTTTTACAAATGAGAAGTACTTTGTGATTCAGCAGGTGTTTGCTTATAGTTTATCTATTTTGCAGGATGGATGAAGAGGATAGGGAAACAAGTCATTCTACCACAGCTTTGTTATTACACCTTTAAAAACCACCACCTAAGCAATCTGCAAATAAATATGCTGACTGCTTGCCATCTAAAGGTGCAATCATGGCAGAGAAATAATTATGCTGTTGTCTTTATTATCAGGCCTTTGAACACTATTCTCCTCAAGGGCACCAGATGGCTCTGAGAACTGTTAATGAGTTATGAGGTCATTTGGCCTCTAGGTTACTGGATTGAATTCTGCCTAGAGACTGAGAGCCACTTGGGGAAAAGATAGTAGTCCTACAGAAATAAAAGTTCAACAGCTCAAATAAGGATCAACATTTCAAAAGATTCATTTTATTCCTAAACAGAAGGCACTTGGGAACAGTGATATTACTTAGAAAACTAGCTAAGTTATTACTAGCTGAAAAACTTTTTTCCTCAGAGGCACAGAGTGTTGAAATGGGTATAAGAATGATAACCAGGAGGATAGGGACATAGCTCAGTAAAGCTTCCCTAGCAAATATGAGGCCTTGCCTTCAATCCTTAGCAAAACACGCTCATACACACACACACCTGATAATATGATATGCAAAAATTACAGCTAACAGACAAAGCTGGGTGCAATGGCACATGCCTGTAATCCCAGGGACTAGAGAGGCTGAGGTATACCTGTCTCAAAATAAAAATAAAAATAAAAAGGGTTGGGAATGTAGCTTGGTGGTAGAATGCCACAGGGGTCAATTCTCACAAGACAAAAAGGACATCAAAAGGTACATAGGAGATACATAAAATTAAGAATGTTGCTGGTGGAATAATAAGGTCATTGTATTCTAGATCAGATGTGGGTTACTGCTTACAGAATATTCCAATATATGTGAAATTCTAAAAATGAGATGAGAATCTTTGCTGACTAAAAGGCTATTTAGGGGAAAGTTCAGCTGGGAAAAAAAGGAGCTGATTTCCAAAGTTAAAAAGGCATATTTATCTTGAAGAACTAACAACTCTAAAACAGCAATGTGCTAAAAGAGCTATTCAAATTTTCACACATGATCCTTAAAGGTGAATTACACATTATTTGGATGAGATTATCAAAAAGGGTACAAAAATGAAAATGCCAAGAGAGTGGGAGGAAATAAGAATGCCAAAAAACTGCCACCAGCAGAGAAAAGAAGCTTCCACACACAATCGAAGAGGCACATCAGGTGAGGGGCAGGGGCTCTGTTCATCTGATAAAATTTCAAAATCACACTTGAAAGAAAATAAACAAACTCACGTGTTTTAAGGCCCATTTCAAAGAACACAGGCTGACCTTAAACCAATTGCAGAATGTCAACTTCAAACCATTTACCATTTTGAACACGAGCCAAGCAATCTTGGGTCAATAGTGCCACCTGAAGGCCAGCAAGGAGAGAACTGCTGGATCCAAGATTTCCCCAGCCCCCAGTCTGAACATGTCCTACAAGCCTTGCTCTTCCTTTTTCCTTTTCCATTCACTTCTCTCCCAACTCTTGCTGCATTATGTGGATGCAGACTGGTTGGGATTGGACCTGTTAGGACTAAGGTTATGTTTTTATCAATGAGAAAAAAGGGCCATTAACAATTTAATGTTAATAGAAAAATAGTTAACAAGACAGTGCCATAAACCTCTCAAGGCCTCGCAAATATCCAAAAGTCACTTTTGGAAGCTGCAAAAAGTTCCTTTTCTCCTCTTTCCATCTTTAAAGTAATCTTTTTCCAAACACCAGTTTAATAAACAACAGTTTCTTCATTAACTTTACCTTGTTTTGCATAATTACCCTTAGAGCATCAGAATAGATTCCTACTCTTAATTACCCAGTATTTCTATAGATAACTTGGAAGCTAGTCTGGGAACTATTGTTCTGCTACAATGTTTTCAGGAAAACAAGGTCTGAATGCCAAATCACTTTACTTTTAAATAAGGCAGCATGGAGTCTCAAGGCCTAGGTTTGAGGACTGACTCTTTTATCATTTGTTACTTGGGTTATTCTCAACAGGTACTATCTTTTCTAGATTTGAGTTCCCTTTTTCTGAAAACAAAGTTTGCAAGATTGAGAAATGAGTAAGACAGTGGCACTCAATAAATAGTAACTAAAAAGAAAAAAAAAGGAAAAACTCTAAATGTCTTCATAAGTTTGGTGTTAATATATTACACACACACACACACACATTTTGTTGATTACTTGTCCTCACTTAATCATGGGGGGAAAATCTCCATCCTGTTATACTTGTACCTCCCTGGAATGATCTCCTCACTTACAAAGCCAGACAGCCAGAGAAACAAGGGGAGGGACCAGCACTTTGATAAACTAACAGGTAGCAAAGAGGAGGCAGGGACTTACTGAGGCTAAGTTATCACAGAAGGCTGTTATCTCCATGCCCACTTTACAACGAAGCAGGTTACTGGGAAACATAACTCATAGGTAATAATGTCAGATTATAGTCCATTGGAACATAGTTATATAACAAAAACTAAATCCTAAAAAATTTACGATAGAAAAAGGGAATAAGCCTCTTCAAATCTAGGTCCTTTACTGGAAGCAAAGAATCACCTGCAAAACAGGGAGAAAATGACCACTGCCTTATAGTTTTCCTCCACGAAGCCCAACATATACATCTTTGATGCAGAATGACAGAGGAGCTTGGTATACTTCTTAAACAAAACAAAACGAACTGGATAAAAGGGTTTGCTGTGCATAAGTACAGGTCCTAAGACAAACTGCCGCTTTTTACTAGCTTCAAATATTAAAAAATTCAAAAGCCTTGGTCCTTTCTAGGACCCCCATGATTCCTTATAGAATCTTTCAAAATTCTCTTAAAAGATAAAGAATATGATGGCCCTGTTTTGATATTAAAATAAAAGGCAAATAATTTACATGTCAATTATATTTTGATTCACATAACTGGAATTGAAAAGGCTGAGCGAAAACACTCAAATATGCTAAGCAAAACAATTTAGGTCCACACAAGAAAATTTCCATATTTTGACACAAAAGGCCAGATTCTCTAATCTTTCAATAAGTCTGATGCATTTAAAACATCAGTTTTATTTTAATAACTGGTTTTGAATTAGACTTTTCTTTTCCAAAGGTGAAAATTAAGTGCAGGAGTTTTTAATATTTAAAGCCTGTTTTTGAATATTTAAAGTTGTATGCTGAAATGTGCACGTGTGTTTATTGCTGGGAAGAAAGTCTTCTCCAGTTTCTCAAAAACTATTGCTTAGCATAAAGCACCAGCTAGTTGGACTCTTGCCTGGCCATGTCTTATTGTAGTAGTCCTTATTCTTGGTCTCTCGGTTCTCTCACCTACTAAATGGCGACCGTCAGGCACCTCTCTGAATTGTGAGACTGACATTGCAAAATGTATGGCACAATGCTCACTCATCGGGATCCCAGGTATGTGCACACACTGTGCTCACGTGTTATCACAGAAAAACAACCCAATGGGAATGTTTTATTATTCTTAATGCCCAGTACCGATTATTTTTAGGTTCAGGGGGTTGAACCCAGGGGCGCTTAATAACTGAACCAAATCTCCCGCCTTTTTATTTTTGGAGACAGGGTCTCGCTAAGTTGCTTAGGTCCCAGCTAAGTTGCAGAGGCTGGCTTTGAACTTGCGATCCTTCTGCCCAAGACTCCCGAGCCGCTGGGATTACCGGCCTGCGCCACCGCGCAGTGCCCGGTACCTAATATTTTACTAAATCGTAGGGGCATGGACGGCAGTGAATATGTTGGCTTTATTCAAGTCAGTCAGAATAACTCTTGAGTCCCCTCTTCCATTCCCTGGGATGGAAACTATAGTAGTGTCAGGTCAAGCGACATCTGGATCAGTGGAGTGGTGCACAAAAATTTTCCTAAAAGGGTAATAAAAATAATCCAGCACCCACCCGCCAAGCTGCAATGCAGTCGGCGATCTGGAGAGCAGAGAACGCGAACCAAGCATCTGAAACTAATCTGCAACAGAGTTAACTGCGCCGGAGAGGAAATTACGGCAGCAAAAACGCTGGCGTCCTTCATTTGGTAAATCCCCAACAGGAGCCGGAAAAGGTCGAGGTGTTTGTGAGATACACGAGAAACCTAGAGAAATGGTCACTAGAGAGATGGACTGCTCCTCTTCCTGGGACTGGAGACCCCGCAGGACCTCCCGAGTCATCGCTGCTATATCTGCAGAGCCCCACAAGTCACCCACAGCCTTACCTGGTCCTGACCTGCCTCCCCCACGCGTCCCTGTCCCGGAAGGCCCGCCCCCAGCCGCTTCCCAGTTCTGGGCATCTACAACGGGGAGCAGTAGAGAAACGGAAGCTTGGCGGCTAGAGCGGAACTCTGGTAACAACCCGGAATTATTAGCTTTCGCTCTCCGGGCGGGACCGTCTTGGTCATGCAGAGCGCCTGCGCACTGACGCTAGCGCCTCTATAGGGAGTACTGTAGTGAGGTGGGAAGGGTCTGGGTAGTTGGTTTTCCTGGAAGGTCCTGCTGGATCTGCCAGTTTCGTTTTTGCGAGGAATGTCTAAAAAGCGGCTTCAATAAGCTCTGAAGCGATGGCGATGCGTGTGCTTTGTGATGGGAGGATGAAATGCAGTTTAATTTGTCACCCACCTTTTACACTTTGTTCCCCCCATCCAACGTAGATCTTAGGTGTTCCAAGGCATCACTTGACACTAGAGGCTTTCACACTCCCCTGAGGTGCCACTCCCCTCCTCCCACCCGCTACTCTTCCTCTAAGCTACTGCAGGAGACCTTCCTTTGCTCCCCGCTTGGCTAGGTTTTTTGTTGTTTGCTTCGGTGGTGCTGGAGGTTGAACCCAGGGCCTTGTGCATGCTAGGCAAGACTCTGCCAACAGAGGTGTATCCCCAGAGGCGCCCCTCTCCCCCCCCCCCACCTGCCGTTGGCTAGGTTAGGGGCTCTGTTCTCTGCATCTGTCCTTTGGCCCAGAAGCTTCTTCAAGGGGTGGGGATGGAGCATGTATCTGTCTCCTCAGTAGTGAGCTAGACCTCTCTTGGCAGATCGTAGAAACTCATAAGTATTTCATTCCTTGCTAAATCTGCTTCCAAGCAAGCCACATTTTATAGACATTGTCTGCAGCACTTACTGAATGTTTGATCAGTTGAGAAAACAGTATTTTCTGAGCATTATTTAAGTATTTCATAAATACTCTAAAATTTACCCTGTAATTTAAGGCAAATCAGTAAGTAGAATACTAAGAAGGTATTCATTTGACACTGTCTTCCTTTCTATAGAATTTGTGTTTATGAAGTTTTGTTTTGATATGTTATCAATTCACAGTATCAGTCTTATTACCTTGGACTAGGGATTATGGTAACATTTACACTGAAGGTAATGAGAATCCTATGTATAACAACAGTTCAAAAAAGATATCCTTTGTTACAGAACTTCTGGGAGAAAATTTTACCTTGTCTTTTATGTTTCTGTGGAGTTGGCTTCATTTTATCTAAAATTCACTGTGCTATATAAACAAGACCTCCTTTATGTGTTGACTTTTAGAAAGTTTAAATTTGTAGTTGACTTGTGGCAAGAAAAAAAAATATATATACACATATACAGTCAGGTATGTACATATATATACACACACACACACACACACACACACACACACACATATATATATATATATATATATATATATATATATATATATATATATGTCTGTAGTCATCCCTCAGTGGGGCTTTGTTCCAGGACTTCTCATGGATATCAAAATACCATATCAAGTCATGAGGTGCTCAAGTCTCTTAAATAAAATATAGTATTTGCATATACCTACACATAGCTTCTTACATACTTTTAAAAAATTTATGTATGATAGCGGAATGCATTACAATTCTTATTACACATATAGAGCACAATTTTTCATATCTCTGGTTGTATACAAAGCATTCACACCAATTCGTGTCTTCATACATGTACTTTGGATAATAATGATCTTTACATTCCACCATATTTTATAACCCCATGCCCCTCCCTTCCCTTCCAACCCCTCTGCCCTATCTAGAGTGTATTCCTCCTATGCTCTTTCTCCCTATTCCACTATGAATCAGCCTCCTTATATCAAAGAAAACATTAGGCATTTGTTTTTTTGGGATTGGCTAACTTCACTTAGCATTATCTTCTCTAGCTCCACCCATTTACCTGCAAATCCATGATTTTATTATTTTATTGCTGAGTAATATTCCATTGTGTGTATATGCCACATTTTTTTAATCCATCTAACTGAAGGGCATCTAGGTTGGTTCCACAGTTTAGCTATTGTGAATTGTGCTGCTATAAACATTGATGTGGCTGTGTCCCTGTAGTATGCTGTTTTTAAGTCCTTTGGGGATAGACCGAGGAGAGGGATAGCTGGGTCAAATGGTGGTTCTATTCCTAATTTTCCAAGAAATCTCCATACTACTTTCCATATTGGCTGCACCAATTTGCAGTCCTACCAGCAGTGTATGAGTGTACCTTTTCCCCACATCCTCACCAACACTTATTGTTGTTTGTCTTCATAATAGCTGCCATTCTGACTGGAGTGAGATTATGAAATATAGAGTGGTTTTGATTTGCATTTATGTAATTGCTAGTGATGATGAACATTTTTTCATATATTGTTGATTGATTGTATATCATCTTCTGAGAAATGTCTGCTCAGGTCCTTGGCCCATTTATTGATTGGGTTATTTGGGTTTTTTTTGGTGCTTAGCTTTTTGAATTGTTTATATACCCTAGAGATTAGTGCTTTATCTGATATGTGACATGTAAAGATTTGCTCACAAGATGTAGGCTCTCTATTCACCTCACTGATTGTTTCTTTTGCTGAGAAAAAACTTTTTAGTCTGAGTCCATCCCATTTACTGATTCTTGATTTTAATTCTTGTGCCACAGGAGTCTTATTAAGGAAGTTGGGGCCTAATCCAACATTATGGAGATTAAGGCCAACTTTTTCTTCTATTAGATGCAGGGTCTCTGGTTGTATTCCTAAGTCCTTGATCCGTTTTGAGTTGAGTTTTGTGCATGGTGAGAGTTTAGGGGTTTAATTTCATTTTGTTGCATATGGATTTCCAGTTTTCCCAGCACCAGTTGTTGAAGAGGCTATCTTTTCCCCAGTTCGTGTTTTTGGCACCTTTGCCTAATATAAGATAATTTGTAGTTTTGTGGGTTAGTCTCTGTGTCCTCTATTCTGTATCATTGGTTTGCCAGTCTATTTTGGTGCCAATACCATGCTGTTTTTGTTACTATCACTCTGAAGTGTAGTGTAAGATCTAGTATAGTGATGCCACCTGCTTCACTCTTCCTGCTAAGGATTGCTTTAGCTATTCTGGGTCTCTTATTTTGCCAGATGAATTTCATGATTGCTTTTTCTATTTCTATGAGGAATTTCATTGGGATTTTGATTGGAATTGCATTAAATCTGTATAGTGCTTTTAGAAGTATGGCCATTTTGATAATACTAATTCTGCCTATCCAAGAGCAAGTTAGATCTTTTCATCTTCTAAGGTCTTCTTTGACTTCTTTCTTTAGGGTTCTGTAATTTTCATTATATAGATTTTTAACTTGTTTAGTTAAGTTGATTCCCAAGTATTTTGTGTGTGTGTGTGTGTGTCTTTTGAGGCTATTGTAAGTGGGGTAGTTTTTCTCATTTCCCTTTCTGATGATTTGTCACTGATACACAGAAATGCCTTTGATATATGGGTGTTGATTTTAAATCATGCTACTTTGCTGAATTAATTTACTAGTTATAGAAGTTTTCTTGTGGAACTTTTAGGGTCTTCTAGGTATAGAATCATACATCAGCAAATAGTGCCAATTTGAGTTCTTCTTTTCCTGTGTGTATCCCTTTAATTTCTTTCATCTGTCTAGTTGCTCTGGCCAGTGTTTCAAGAGCTATGTTAAATAGAAGTGGCGAAAGAGAGCATCCCTGTCTTGTTCCAGTTATTACAGGGAATGCTTTCAACTTTTCTCCATTTAGAATGATGTTGGCCTGGGTCTTAGCATAGATAGCTTTTATGATATTGAGATATATTCCTGTTATCCCTAGTTTTTCTAGTGTTTGGACCATAAAGGGGTGCTGTATTTTGTCAAATGCTTTTTCTGCAACTAATGAGATGATCATATTATTCTTATCTTTAAGTCTATTGATATGATGAATTACATTTATTGATTTCTGGATATTAAACCAACCTTGCATGCCTGGGATGAACCCCACTTGATCATGGTGCACAATCTTTTTGATATATTTTTTTTTAAAGAGAGAAGGGGGGTAGTTTTTAAAAAAATATTTATTTTTTAGTTTTCAGCGGACACAACATCTTTATTTGTACGTGGTGCTGAGGATCGAACCCAAGCCGCACGCAGGCCAGGCAAGCGCGCTACTGCTTGAGCCACATCCCAAGCCCTTTTGATATGTTTTTGTATGTGATTTGCCAGAATTTTATTGAGAATTTTTACATCCATGTTCATTAGAGATATTGATCTGAAGTGTTTTTTTTTTTTTTTTGATGTTTCTTTGCCTGGTTTTGGAATCAGGGTGATATTGGCCTTATAGAAATGAGTTTAGAAGTGCTCCCTCTCTATTTCCTGAAATAAATTGAAGAGTATTGTTATTAATTCTTCTTTAAAGGTCTTGTAGAACTTGGCTGTGTATCCATCCAGTTCTGGGCTTTTCTTGGCTGGTAGACTTTTGATGGCATCTTCTATTCATCACTTGAAATTGATCTGTTTAAATTGTGTATATCATCCTGATTCAATTTGAACAAATTATATGACTCTAGAAATTTGTTGATACCTTTGATATTTTCTGTTTTATTGGAGTATAAGTTTTCAAAATAATTTCTGATTTTCTTTTGTATTTCTGTAGTGTCTGTTGTGATATTTCCTTTTTCATCATGTCTGTTAGTGATCTGAGTTTTCTCTCTCCTCCTTGTTAGCATGGCTAAGGGTCTGTCAATTTTATTTATTTTTTCAAATTTTAAAAAATATCTATTTATTTTTTGTTCTGTCAATTTTTTAAAATATTTATTTTTTAGATGTAGTTGGACACAATACCTTTATTTCACTTATTTATTTTTATGTGGTGCTGAGCATTGAACCCAGTGCCTCGCACGTACGAGGCTAGTGCGCTATCACTTGAGCCACATCCCGAGCCCTCTGTCAATTTTTTCAATTGTTTCTTTTGTCTCAATTTCATCTCTGATTTTAATTATTTCCTGTATTCTACTGCTTTGGGTGTTGATTTGTTATTCTTTTTCTAGGGCTTTGAGATGTAATGTTAAGTAATTTATTTGTTGACTTTTTCTTCTTTTAAGGAATGATCTCCATGCAACGGACTTTCCTCTTAGAACTGCTTTTATAAGTGTCCCAGAGATTTTGATATGTTGTATCTGTGTTCTCATTCACCTCTAAAATTTTTTTAACCTCCTCTTTGATGTCTTCTGCAACCAGTTGTTTATTCAGTAACATATTATTTAGTCTCCAAGTGTTGGAGTGGATTTTATTCTTTATTTTATCATTGATTTCTAATTTCATTCCATTTTGATCTGATAGAATGCAGGGTAGTACCTCTACTTTTTTATATTTGCCAAGAGTTGCTTTGTAGCATAGTATATGATCTATTTTAGAGAAGAAAGTGTATTCTCTTGTTGAAGGATGAAATATTCTATGTATGTCAGTTAAGTCTAAGTTATTGATTGAATTATTGATTTCTATAGTTTCTTTGTTCAGCTTTTGTTTGGAAGATCTATCTAGTGATGAAAGAGGTGTGTTAAAGTCACCCAAAATTATTTTGCTGTGGTCAATTTGACTCTTGAACTTGAGAAGAGTTTGTTTGATGAATGTAGATGCTCCATTGTGTGGGCCATATATATTTATAATTGTTAAGTCTTGTTGGTGTATAGTTCCCTTAAGCAGTATGTAGTGTCCTTCTTTATCCTTTTTGATTGACTTTACTTTGAAGTCTAGTTTATTTGATATGAGGATGGAAACCCCTGCTTGTTTCTGCAGTCCATGTGAGTGGTATGATTTTTCCCAACCCTTCACCTTCAGTCTATGGATGTCTTCCTATGAGATGAGTCTCTTGGAGGCAGCAGCTTGTTGGGTCTTTTTCTTTTTTTTTTTTCTTTTTTACCCAATCTGCTAGTCTCTGTATTTTGATTGGTGAGTTTAGGTCATTAATATTGATGGTTATTATTGAGACATGATTTGTATTCCCAGCCATTTTTGTTATTTAACGTGACTTGGTTTCTCCTAAGATTAGACTTTTCCTTTGGTGTAATACCTCCTTCTATTGATTTTCATCATTGTTTTTCATTTCCTCTTCTTAGAATATTTTTCTAAGGATGTTCTGTAATTCAGGCTTTCTAGTTGTAAATTCATTTAACTTTTGTTTATCATGGAAGGTTTTTATTTTGTCATTAAATCTAAAGCTTAGTTTTGTTGTATATAAGATTCTTGGTTGGCACCCATTTTCTTTCAGAGCTTGGTGTATGTTGTTCCATGATTTCCTGGCTGTGAGGATCTGGATTGAAAAATCTGCTGAGATATGAATTGGTCTCCCCCATATGTGATCTGATGCCTCTCTCTTATGACTTTTAAGATTCTCTCCTTATTCTGTATGCTAGGCATTTTTATTATAATGAGCCTTGGTGTAGATCTTTTGTAATTTTGTACATTTGGTGTCCAGTAAGCCTCTTGTATTTGGTTTTCCAATTCATTCTTCATGTTTGGGAAATTTTCTGATATTATCTCATTGACGAGATTGTGCATTCCTTTGGTTTGACACTCTGTGCCTTCCTCTATCCGAATAACTCTTAGATTTGGTCTTTTGATGCTGTCCCATAGTTCTTGGATGTTCAGTTCATGGTTTCTTACTATCTTCACTGTGTGATCAGTTTTATTTTCCAGATTGTATACTTGTCTTCATTATCTGACATTCTTTCTTCCAAGTTATCTAGTCTGTTGGTTATGCTTTCTATTGAGTTTTTTTTGATTTATTGTATCTTTTTTCTTCAGAGTCTCTATCTCTCTTTTGAAGTAATCTTTTGCTACTGTATTTGCTCTCTTATCTCATTGTTGGAGTGATCAATTTTTGCCTGTATTTGCTCATTTAGGTCATTCTTTAATTCACAGATCATTTTAATTATGAACCTTCTGAACTCCTTCTCTGACGTTTCATCAACTTTGCTCTCCATGGATTGTTATTATAGTGTCCTGGTTTGTTTGTGGCACTTTCCTCCCTTGTTTTTTCATGTTGTCTATGTGTCTTCCTTTCTTACAATGTGGATCTGAGATATTACAGTTTCTTCCCTATATTCTTGTAGTACCTGTGCAGATTGTCTTTACCTCACCTTGATGCTGGTGTCCCTCAATGTATGCTACTGTATCCTGGACCTGGGTCCTATGCAAGTCAGCATGCGTAGATCTGGGCTGTCGAACTTGACCTCCCCCTGTAGTCTGCTGGTAGGAAGGGGTGGTCCTGCACCAGAAGCTAGGCTCTGGCAGGTGTCTGCCCCGCAGAGGGAGGGGTGGACTGGGCCTACTGTGAGCCTGGGCCTCTGGGCTTGACCTCCCACAGTAGTCTCAGCTTCCTACATACTTTAAATCATCTCTAGTTTGCTTAAGATATCTAATTTAATGAAAAAGTTATGTAAAGAGTTGTTATACTGTATTGTTTAGGAAATGATGACAGGAAAAATGTCTGTCCATGTTCATTACAGAAACAATATTTTTTCCAAAGGCTTTTGATCCATAGTTGGTTGAATCCACAAATGTAAAACCTGTAGTTATGGAGGACCAGCTAAAGGTCATATAAACCTTGTTGTTCTATATCTATCCTTGTTTTTTTTTTTTTTTTCCATTTTGGCCTATTTATTATTTGTGTTAACAACATGTTTGGTGAATTTCCAAAAACTACCACAAATGTTTCCTGAAGAATAGCAAGGTGTATTAGTTCATTTTCTGTTGTTAACAACCCAATGTAACATATTCCTTAAATTATAAATAAAAAAGAGGTTAATTTTGGCTTATGGTTATGTTCCAAAGGTGAGGGCCCACTTCTGGTGTTAGAGTCTCAAGATGGTACAGGGCATCACATGGCTGGAGACAGGGTATGTGTAGGTGTCTGCCTGTCTTTTTTGGTTTTTCTTATTATAAAACCACCACTATTCAATTATGGGGACTCCTCTGTGATGGCCTTATCTAATCCTAAGGATTATTTCCTAAAGGCTTCCCCTCTAAATATCGATAGTTGAATTACGTTTCTACTATCTTAATACCTCACAATGAGGATTACATTTCCACACACGAACCCTTGGAGGACACACTCAAACCATATCCAAATCATAGCAGAAGTTATAAAGAGTTACAGATGGTTGTTTATTCGAGGTGCTTTCTATTGTGACTCTTGTTGAGTCAAGTTCACATGGTTCTTATTAGTTTTCTGAGGTTACTGTAACAAAATACCATGAACTTGGCGACAATACAACAGAAATTTATTCCTCACATTTCTGGAGGTTCTAAGTTCAAATATAACATAACTGGTCCAAAGTCAAGATGTTGACAGGACTGTGCTCCCTCCAGACTCCAGGGGAGAATTTTTTCTTTGACTCTTACATCTTCTGGTGGCCTCTGGAATTCATTGGCTTGTGGCTACATCACTTCAGTATTCAAATTCAGCAACTTCAAACCTTGCTTGGCCTCCTCTTCTCATTTCTTGTTCCTCTGTGTGTGTTAGATCTCCTATTGCTTTCCTTTTATAAGGTTACATGTGATTGCATCTAGGACCAACCTGATAATCTAAAACACTGTCTCCATCTCAAGATCCTTAATTCAACTACATATTTAATATAGTATAAAGTTTGAAGATTCCAGGGATCAGAACCTGATATCTGTAGGAAACATTTTTTGGCCTGTCATGGAGTTAGAAGTAGCAAGTCTATGAAATTGTCCAGTTAAAGATTGTTACTGACCAAGAGGAAAGTTGGGCTATTACAGGTGGAAAAACTATGTAATAGAATAAAATTTAGCTTTCTGTGGATGTTGACTACACCAGACCTTGGCTCATCCACTTGTACCTCCAAGTCAATACTTCTTTAAGAATACTTATTATAGTCAGAAATTGCTTTATATTTAGATATTGCCTTATTTATTTCTGTTTTCAGTCATCTATGGTTTTCATTGGTGGGCTAGGAATCATGAGTTGGTACTATAGTTTGGATCTGGAATGTCTGCCAAGGGGAAAATGTGACTCCAGTTCCTTCCACTTCCTTTTCCCCATCCAAGCTATGAGGTGAATTGGCTCTTTGTGTTAAAGGCTTAGTCCCCAGCTAGATGCTGTTTGTAAGTTGTGGGACCTTGATGAGGTGAGGCCTGGTGGGAGCTTTTAGGTCATTGAGAGTGAGCCTGTTAGGGTTTGTATATGAGGTATCTCCATTTGGTGGATTAACACTTTGGAAGAACTACTGTACTGGGCAGTAATAGGCAGGTAGGGTGTGGGAGGAGAAAGCAGGTCACCAGGGGTATGCCTTTGGGGTTTACATTTTGTCCCTGGTGAGCAGAACTCTCTCTCTCCCCCTGCTTCCTAGCTGTCATGAGCTGCATAGCTTTCCTCTGCCATGATGTTCTCTCTCACCTCAAGCCCAGAGCAATGGAGCTGACTGACTTTGGACTGAACCTTTGAAATGTGAGCCCTAAATAAACTTTTCCTTCTCTCAGTTGTTCTTGTTAGGTATTTTGGTCATAGTGATGAAAAGCTGATTAACACCATTCTCTTGAAGGGGATAATGTGACCCCAGATCCTTCCACTTCCTTTTTCCCATCCAAGCTATGAGGCGAATTGGCTCTTTGTGCCTCCACATGCTCCCTGCATGATGTGCTGCCTTGCCATAGGCCCAAAGCAATAGGGCCAAGCAGTCATGGGGCTGAAACCTCTAAAACTGTGAATGAAAATTAAACTTTCTCTTTATAAGTTGATAATGAAATCAATTCAATAGGCCAAGATCAGAATTAAAGACAGTATAGTAGGGAATATCAGAGTGTGTTGCATGTGATGTGAATAATTATTATTTCATGAAGCAATATGCATGTGTGCATTGAATCATGGTGTAAATATACTTCTTAATCTTGGTTGTGGTGAAGTGGAAAGCATCTGCTATACGTGATTTCATTATTCATCATTCTCTGTGGAAAATGTTCCTTGCTATTAGGCAGAGCAAGAATTACAGCTCATATCCACTTCAGGTTCTTATTATGTGGTATAATACTGGTGAAGGTGGATGCTTATTGCTTTAAGTAAATCAATTTATAGATCTTCTGTTTCTATAAGTACTCAGCATTATATAGGTTCTTTCCACTTTTGAATTTACTATAGTTCTCTCACTTTATAAAAGAAAGGTACATCTCTCACCCAGTGTATGAAACCCGGATGACAAACAAAATGGCAGTTCAAACTGTTTTGGAGGAAGTTCCCATGAATGATCAGTCAAGGCAACCGAAAACCCTTCTTAAGCTTCCTCTCTCTTCCCGACTCACGTGTTAAGGGTGAAGTATGGCTGTCAGAGGTATGGTAATTGGATATTTGTTGTGATTTTCTGAAATCAGATATACTGTGTGTTAGTAATGGGATTTTTCCTTTAATCACCACCTCTTTTCCATTCTCTGTGAAGCAATGCACAGTTATTGAAGAAGAATCTGGTGAGAACAAAGGAAAGACAGCATGGAATAAAGTATTGAACTGCCAGGATTTTTTTTTCCAGAAATTTAAATATAAACAGTTCTTTCCATCTATTCTCAGTATTTATCCACAGGATGTGTCATTATCTGGAAATAAAAGCAGAGCTTTGGACAGCTGAAGTAGAGGAGGTTAGTGACACTGTTAATTATAGATGCAATATGGATTATTTTTAGGAACCTACCTAGAATTACACTAGAATTACCTACAAAAAAATCATACATAATTTTATTTAAATTTGGTGTGTTGTCCAATAAAGATAAAAATGTATAGTGATAATCACTGAAACAGTGAAGTATTTCCCATTTCCCTCCCTGATGGTGGGATTGGGCAAGGCCATGTGACTCTTTCTGGCTAACAGTTATGAGCAGAAGCAAAGTGTCACCTTCTGGCTAGTGCAGTTAATTGCCCTTAGTAAACTCCAGTGTTCTCTTTCCTCTCTGAAGATGAGAGTTATTGCTCTGTCAATGTGAGCCCCTGAGATATTATGAGAGGCTGCTCGTTTTCTTCCAGCCATGATGGAAATATAGCTTAGGTTAAAAATGAGACTTTGCTCTTTTTTTTTAAAAAAAAATTTACTTTTTAGTTTTAGTTGGACACAATACCTTTATTTTAAGGTGGTGCTGAGGATCGAACCCAGGGCCTCACATGTGCTATGTGAGCCTCTACCACTGAACCACAACCCCAGCCCTGAGCCTTTGCTCTTTTAAGTCATGCACCTTTGTTTTTGGTCACTGCCTCATGACCTAGCCTATCTGGGATGGCACACTTAGACTAGATTCTATTTTGAAATACATAAATTCTTCAATTCTGACCTACTTCATCTTTTAATAAGCATAATATTGTCTCTTATCAACAAAAATAAAATTATGCTTTAGTTGCTGGATTGATTATTTTTTAACGACACTTTATTTTTCTTTTCCTTTAAATATATATGCATATATATATTTATATAAATATTTGGTATTGGGGATTGAACTCAGGGGCACTCAACCACTGAGTCACAACCCCAGCCCTATTTTATATTTTATTTAGAGATAGGGTCTTTCTGAGTTGTTTAGGTCTTCACCAAGTTGCTGAGGCTGGCTTTGAACTTGAGATTCCTCTGCCTCAGCCTCCTGAGCCACTGAGATTACAGGTGTGTGCCACAGCACCTGGCTTATAGGAAATAGTTTGAATGATGATTTTCAAACAATTGATTAGAGTTACTTTGGAACTTTTATATACAATTCTTCTTTACCTGTTCCTAAAAGCTGAAAACCAAAGTTTTCACATAGACACACTTACTGAAGAAATACTGTCTAATTTATAGACTAATTCATAAATAATGTTTATTTTAATGCTACTTAAAAGGTTAAAAATGTAAGAATTAAGTTCTGTTTTCCTGGAACCTGAAACTCATGTAGAAGTTGAAAACAACTCCCGGAAATGCCCACTGATCATCTGGTTGCTCTACGAAAACAACCCCTCCCAGAAACTGTGCAATGATTCGCTATGCTGTATGTGAAGTCCCTGCCCTCTCCAAGGAATGTATATAAGCTCTGCTTAAGCTGTTCCCGGGACTCTCTCTCTCTGCTCTATTCAAGTGAGCTCTGAGCCCCAGCATGCTGGACCCCCAATAAACCCTTTGCTGTTGCATGAGACAGTCTCTTGGTGGTTTCTTCCTCCGACACTCACCTGTCCTTTACATCTGGAGGTTCCACCGAGATCCAGCAGTGGCAGACGAAAGACCCCAACGGGCTCCTCTCGGGGTAAGTAAGGCGCCTCTTTCCGGTTTCTGGTTTCAGGTTAGGGCTTGGCAAAGTGGCTGTCAGTGAAGAGCATGAGCTCTCTCCGACGGTGGCTGACAGACGTGTCACAGAGCCACAGGCCACGTCCCTGAGGGAAGCCCCAAAGGACTCGGGAAATCAAGGAACAATAGTCTCCTCGACTCAGTGATATTTTGTTTCGGATTCGGTATTGCCAGCCCATCGGGTTTTGCCAGCTACTCAGTCCTGGTCTCAATGTTGGACGTCCATTGTCTGTCTTTATTGTCTTGTCTTGTCTGTGTTGTGTGTCGTTGCTTTCACTGTTTGTGTATCTTTCATTATGGGACAGAGCACTTCAATGCCTCTGTCCCTGACCCTTGATCACTGGACCGAAGTCCGCTTAAGGGCTCAGAATCTTTCTTTTTCAGTAAAATGCCAGACCTGGCAGACTCTCTGTGCCTCAGAATGGCCCACCTTTGGAGTCAGATGGCCCCCAGAAGGATCTTTCTACTTCCCACTAATTCAAAAAGTCAGAGATATTGTCTTTCAGCCGGGGCCACATAGCCATCCAGATCAACAGCTGTATATCTTAACTTTGCAGGACCTCTGCGAATCTCCTCCTCCATGGGTGAAGCCTTTCCTTGTCCCTGCCCCTGCTCCTACTCCTTCCCCCACGATTCTATCTCTCAAACCCTCTGCTCCTCCTCCTCCTCCATCCTCTGTTCTCCCTGAGTCTCAAGATTTGACTCTACTGGACTCTCCTCCCCCTCCTTATCCCCTGCCCTCATCCCCCAACCCCCAATGCCCTCTAAGTGACTCCCCTGCTGCTGACTCAGCCTCTCCGCCATTGGAGGAAGCTAGGCTGGCCCAGCGCCCTCCAGATGACTCCCCCGCGGCACACACAGCCCCTCCTCCCCTGGAGGACGCTGGCCCGACTAAAGGAACTCGCTGGCGGTGAATGATTGAAAACCCTGGAGCTCCCGTGATGCTCCCCCTTGGTCCTTACTGGCCAATGATTGACGACGGCCATGGGGGAAAAATGCAAGCCTACCAGTATTGGCCTTTCTCCTCTTCAGACCTATATAACTGGAAAAATAACAATCCCCCTTTTTCCGAGGACCCCACCCAGCTCACAGGTCTGGTTGAGTCATTGATGTTTTCACACCAGCTTACTTGGGATGACTGCCAACAACTCCTAGGGACTCTCTTCATGACAGAGGAATGAGAGAGAATCCTCCTGGAAGCTAGAAAAAATATCCTCGGACCAAATGGGCGACCGACACAACTTCCCCTTGAACCGACAAAACTGGGACCCCAACACCTTTAAAGGTAGGGAGCATCTGTCCACTTATCGCCGGGCTTTAATAGTGGGTTTTTGAGCGGCCGCTAGGCGACCAACTAATTTGGCCAAGGTAAGAGAGATTATTCAAGGGCCTGATGAATCTCCCTCTATGTTTCTAGAGAGAATTATGGAGGCATATAGGAGATATTCTCCTTTCGATCCTCAGGCAGAGGATCAAAAGGCATTTGTCATGATGGCCTTTATTGGGCAAGCTGCCCTGGATATTAAAAGAAAGTTACAACGCTTAGATGGATTACAAGATATGACTTTGAGAGATTTAGTCAGAGAAACCGAGAAGGTATACTATAAGAGAGAAACTGAGGAAGAGAAGGAACAAAGGAGGGAGAAAGAAAGGGAGCAAAGGGAGGATGAGAGAAGCAAAAGACAGACTAAGGCATTGACTAAGGTCCTGGTCACAACAACAAATAGGCCAGAAATTAAAAAACAGGGAGACAGGAAGGAATACCTGGGCCCATGCCAGAAGCCACCCTTGGCCTCAGATCAATGTGCCTACTGTAAAGAAAAAGGACACTGGGCCAAAGAGTGCCCTAGAAAGAGACAGCCACGCCAGCCAGCCAGTCATTTGACTCTGGAGGATGACTAGGAAAGTCAGGGCTCAGATCCCCTCCCCGAGCTCAGGGTAACTTTTGAAGTGGAGGGGACCCCAGTAAACTTTGAAGTGGATTCAGGGGCAGTATACTCAGCCCTTAAGGCCCCATTGGGCCCTCTATCAAATAAAAGGTCTCTAGTTCAAGGGGCTAATGGCAGTAAATATCAGGCTTGGACAACTAAGAGAACTATGGACCTGGGGAAAGGAAAAGTCCATCACTCCTTCCTAGTAATCCCAGAATGCCCAGCTCCATTGATGGGCAGAGATCTGCTCACCAAGCTCCGGGCCAGAATAACTTTTAACCCTGAAGGCCCCCAAGTGAAATTTCTAAATCCTTCAGTAAAAACTCCTATAGTCACAGCTTTAATTATGTCAGTAGAAGATGAACATCAACTTTTCACACCCCCCAAGACTGATCAAACAGGCAAGCTATCCCAGAAATGGATAACAGATTATCCAGGCAGAAACTGCTGGGTTAAGCCTAGCCATGAAACAACCTCCAATAACAGTGGAGTTAAAAACCTCAGCCTCCCCAATCAATGTCAAACAATATCCTCTGAACAAAGAAGCTAAAGATGGGATAAGGCCCCATATTCAGAAATATCTGGCCTTAGGGGTCCTAAGGCCCTGTCAATCGGCCTGGAACACTCCCCTGGTACCAATAAAAAAGCCAGGAACCGGGGACTATCGCCCCGTTCAAGACCTAAGAGAGATCAACAACAGAGTGCAGGACATTCACCCCACGGTACCTAATCCGTACAATCTGCTTAGCACTCTGAACCCTGAGTGGAAATGATATACTGTCTGACTTAAAAGATGCTTTCTTTTGCTTGCCTCTGCATAAAGATAGTCAGTTGCTGTTTGCTTTCGAGTGGGTAGACCCAGAAACCGGAATGTCTGGTCAACTAACTTGGACTAGACTCCCACAGGGGTTCAAAAACTCCCCCACTCTCTTTGATAAAGCCCTCCACAGAGTTTTCCACTAACTGACTCACAGCGAAAGGAAATAGCTGAACAGGTAACAAAAGCCTGTCGGGTCTGTCAATTGGTAAATGCTTACCCTTCCAAGCTTCCTGCAGGAAAGCGCCTACGAGGAACCAGACCAGGACAATTCTGGGAAGTGGACTTTACTGAAATTAAGCCAGCAATGTATGGATTCAAATATCTCCTAGTCTTTGTAGATACATTTTCAGGATAGATTGAAGCCTTCTCCACAAAAAAAGAAACGGCACAAATGGTGGTCAAGAAGATCCTGGAAGATATTTTTCCAAGATACGGCCTGCCTAAGGTAATAGGGTCTGATAATGGACCGGCGTTCATGGCCCAGGTAAGTCAGGGGTTAGCCAGGACCCTGGGGATTAATTGGAAGTTACATTGTGCTTATAGACCCCAGAGCTCAGGACAGGTAGAAAAAAATAAATAAAACCATTAAAGAGACCTTAACGAAATTAAGCTTAGAGACTGGCATAAAAGATTGGACTATGCTCCTGCCTTATGCACTGTTTCGTGCAAGAAATACTCCCTCTGTTTCTTTGTGTAACCTCACCCCCTATGAAATTCTCTATGGTGCCCCTCCTCCAGTAAGGGACCTAACCCCAACTCTAAGACCTAACGATTCCTTTCACACCCCCTTGCTTGACAGACTTAAAGCTCTTAAAAGAACCCAGTGATACCTGTGGAAACAGCTGGCCACTGCCTACCAACCTAGGGACAAAGGGACTCCACACTGATATCAAGTGGGAAATTTCGTCTACATAAGACGACATCAGGTGTCATCCCTGGAACCCCGCTGGAAAGGACCATACCAGGTACTATTTATAATACCTACAGTGGTAAAGGTAGACGGAATCACTTCCTGGATCCATGCCTCTCATCTCAAGCCTGTGCCCTGTCCAGACTCTGGCTGGAAACTGGAAAAGACTGGTAACCCTCTCAAATTGCGTATTCGCCGTGTGGATAGGGCTATGGACTCTCCCCTTGACCACCAGTGGTCCTAACCCTCATCAGCCCGTTCAGCAGTGATGGCTGATCACAAATCCTACTGGACAAGAAGTGTGGCCTATCTCGCATACAGCCCCCTTAGGGACCTGGTGGCCATCTCTCTACCCAGACATTTGTCAGCTGGCTATAGGTCTTTCCTATTGGGATATCCCTGATGAAGAGGATCCCACTAAAATTCCATTAAATCCCTTCTGTACCATAGATAATGGAAACAAACATGGATGTAGGGACATGCGAGCCAGATGCAGGTTGGCTAGCCTAGATTACTATGTTTGCCCAGCGGACTATGGAAGCCGCAAACAGTCACGGGTGTGTGGGGGAGAAGCCAACTTCTTCTGTAAGTCATGGGGATGTGAGCATACAGGGGCTGCCTGGTGGAACCCAAACTCCCCTGATAGTCTGATTTGGGTAAAAAAAAAATAATACTGTTAAGTCCTGCTGGGAGCCATCAGCCAAGTAGGTATGACAATTTCCTTGCCAGCGTACCCCCATGTTTCTTTAGTGGAAGGACTCATGGAAATAGGACATTTTGCAGCGACATTGCATGTAAGGTGACCTTGCTCAAGGACCAGGGCGGATCCGTGTTTAGGGTGTTCCCGGTTTAGCATAATACGAGATTAGGGCGTTCCCCATTTAGAATAGGGCGTATCCTGCTGCCTGAGTTCCCCTTGAGTTCTCACGGGATTCAGAATATATTTGGGAGACAGAAGCCCAGTGGAGTGGTGGATTTGGGCAGAAAATGTGGATTTCCCCAGAGCGTGTTTGTAGAAGGCTGGTGTGAGATCGGGAATAAAGAATTGCTGTTTGAATCTACAAAGCTGTGAGTGGCTCGTGATTTGTGCCCAGCCAGACTGCGGCAAAGTCCCAAACAATGTCTCCCATTTAAATGGGACCCCCCAAGCAGGGACTTCTGGACTAGCTGACCCTACTCCATGTGACACAAGTAGCCTATGTAACCCCCAAAATATAACCTTCACCTCCAAAGGAAGAAACCAAAATATCTGGACATGGCTTTCAGGAAAAACCTATGGAATGCGATTTTACACCACAGCATATGATTTTGGCCTTTGGTTCACTATCTGGTTTAAAAAAAAGAAATTCCCTTAGCCATAGGGCCCAATCCCCTTAAGCCAGGAATTGGGTCTCATAGACCTCCTGAACCTAAATCTACTAGGATCCCTTCACTTTCCCATACTCCTCAAGTTTCACCTTCGTTTACTTCCCCAATCCAGAGTGAAGTCAACCCCTCCCCCTGGGGGCTAATTGAAGGAGCCTTTGCGGTACTGAATTCCATGCAACCAGACCTCACTCAGTCTTGTTGGCTCTGTCTCTCTGCTGCTCCTCCTTACTATGAAGGGATAGCAATTGACAGGACTTATGCAGTAAAAGCGCAGAGTTCCTCCTGTAATTGGGGTGGAAATCCTAAGTTAACCCTCCCAGAAGTAACCGGGGCAGGCTTATATATAGGGTCCCCACCTAAAAGTAAACAACACTTATGTACCCAGATAAAAAAATTAGCACCACACAGGGTTTCCTTACCCCTGAAAATGGAACCTGGTGGGCATGTGACTCAGGGTTAACTCCTTGCATTTCAGCCCAGGTATTTAACAGCTCTGTAAATTATTGTGTAATGGTGCAGATGTTTCCCAGAGTGCTCTATCATGACGCAGGTTCATTTGAAGATCAAATAGGGGGGCTTACAACCCGGTTCCGCCGGGAACCTGTATCCCTCACTTTAGCCATCCTATTAGGAATAGGAGTTGCTGCAGGGGTGGGCACAGGAACCACTGCCCTGGTCCATGGGACACAACAAATGACCCAATTAGAAGCAGCAATAGACCAAAACTTAAAGATATTAGAAACCTCCATCACAGCTTTACAGGAATCTTTAACCTTTCTCTCTGAAGTTGTTTTACAGAACAGGCAAGGGTTGGACCTCCTCTTCATGAGAGAAGGGAACCTTTGTGCTACATTGAGGGAAGAATGTTATGCCGACCATACTGGAGTTGTAAAAGAATCTATGAGTAAATTAAAAAGACGCCTTGAAGAATGTCAACAAGAGAGAGAGGCCCAAAAAGGGTGGTTTGAGTCTTGGTTCACACAGTCCCCCTGGTTAACTACGCTTTTATCAGCTCTGGCCGGTCCATTAATAATCCTCACATTATTGATAACTGTAGGACCCTGTTTGCTCAACCGTGTAGTTTCCTTTCTCCAAGCTCAAATTGGACAAGTTAAACTTATGGTAATCAGACAACAATATGCCTCACTGGCAGAAATAGAGTGTGATACCCCTCAATAATTATGATTTCTTACTTTTAAGATTAAAAGTAGTCAGAAAAAGAAGTGGGGAATGAAAAGGTTAAGAATGTAAGAATTAAGTTCTGTTTTCCTGGCACCTGAAACTCATGTAGAAGTTGAAAACAACTCCCGGAAATGCCCACTGATCATCTGGTTGCTCTACGAAAACAACCCCTCCCAGAAACCGTGCAATGATTGGCTATGCTGTATGTGAAGTCCCTGCCCTCTCCAAGGAAAGTATATAAGCTCTGCTTAAGCTGTTCCCGGGGCTCTCTCTCTTTGCTCTATTCAAGTGAGCTCTGAGCCCCAGTATGCTCGACCCCCAATAAACCCTTTGCTGTTGCATGAGACAGTCTCTTGGTGGTATCTTCCTCCGACGCTCGCCCAACCTTTACAATACGTTATATTTTATTATTATGGTTTAAGTAATGAGAAAGCCAATAAGCTTATTCTTGGTTTTAGGACAAAAACCCAAACATTTTATTAGTTTTTTTTGTTGTTGTTGTTTCTGTGCTGGGCATTGAACCCAGGCCTCTGGCATGCTAAGTAAGCACTCTACCACTGATCTATATCCCCACCCTTATTCTATTTGTTTTGATATCATTTTAAATGTTACTGCTTTTTAATAATTATGCTTATAAGATGCATTTGATAATTTGTTTCCCAGTTTAAAAAAAACCTCAAAATACATAATTTGAATTGAAAATGAAGTTTGTCTTTGAGATGTGAATCTGACCTAGATGTTTGGTTTGCTAATCAGGATTGACTTTAGATTATGTGATCAGTAGGATATTTTCTATAAACTGCATATCTATAGTCATATCTATAGCAACTCCACAGTTTGGTGTGTATGTATGTACATATGTAATATGTAAATATATTCCATGATAATGTAAAAGGATTTTATAAAAAGTATTTTGTAGTAGGCTCTCATTGTAGAGCAGTGGTAGAGTACTTGCCTAGCATGTGTGGGGCCCTGGGTTTGAGCCCAAGTACTATAAAAAAATTTTTTTGTATCAAAATTAACAATATTTCCATTTGCTAACTCTTCAAGAGTTATTTCAGCTAAAACAAGATGCTTGTACATGAAAACAAAACAAATATAGATCTGGCGAATCTTGGCATTGCTTTGACTTTCCCAGACATTGTGAAAGTAAATGACTATGATGACTGGACCCTTTTAAAAATCAGGTGAAAAACAATTTTTCATTTTCAGAAAAATTGAAGAAGACACCAGTTAACCTGTCAACTGACAGATCATTATACATATTTTTGTAATAGATTTTTATATATATTTTTTGCATATAACTCAGAGGAAATTCAAAGAATTGGGTGATATTATCATATTCTACAGCATGGGTAACCTGATGTTCAGAAGTTTGGTTTTGATACGTTTGGCCATGGTTTTGTTTGCATGGTTCTTTTTGGGATTCTCTGGATTTATTTAATCTGTAAATTTATGTAGTTCATCAAATTAGTGACATTTTGGCTATTATTTCTCCAGTGTTCTTTTTGCACCAATACTTCTGTCCTAGGACTATAATGAAATGAACACTAGATCATTTGATAGTATTCTATTCTTTCTTCTTTCTCTGTTCTGATTGGAACAGAGACATCTGATTGGATGTTGATTAATCTGTCTTTAAATTCATATTGACTCATTTGTCATTATCTCCATTTTGGTACTGAGCCCACCCAGTGACTTTTTCAGATGTAATTTTTAGTTCTAAAATTTATATTTGAGGGGCTGGGGTTGTGGCTCAGAGGTAGAGCGCTTGTCTACCATGCATGAGACACTGGATTCGATCCTCAGCACAACATAAAAATAAAAAATAAAGATATTGTGTCCACCTTTAACTGAAACATAGATATTTAAAAAAGAAAAAATTACATTTGATTTTTGTTATTATTCTGCTGATAATGTCTGTATTTCTACCCATTTGGGAAGTGTTTACCTTCCTCATGAAACATGAACATAATAGCTGCTTTAAAGTCTTTGTCTTTTCCAACATCTGGGTCATCTTGAGGTTGTGCTGTCTTTATTTCCTTTTTCCTTGAGAATTGTTTGGTTTCTTGGTTCTTTGTGTGTTGAGTAATTGTGGATGGTATTCTGGACAATTTTGATATTAAAAGCTGTCTCAAGGCTGTTAGACTTATCTGGAGAATGATGATTTTTATTAGTGTATTTTAGCAGGCAATCAGCTTGGCTAGATTCAGATAGTTCTTGTACATAAATCTAAATACAAGTGCTAAGACTAAAAAAAATCTGTTAGAAAACATATAAGAACATTGGAAAAGGCAAAATTCTCTTGGATGGGACATGAAAAACATCAAACATAAGGAAAAAATTGGTAGTTTATACTTTATCAAAATTTTAAAATTTTTGATCTTTGAAATACACTTGAAAAAATGAAAAGATTGGCCACAACTGGGAGAAAGTATTTGCAACACATATGTTTTATAAAGGACTTAGAGCCAGAATATACAAAAAACTCTTACAACTCAAGAAGACAAGCAACCCAATTAGAATGGAGGCAAGAAATGTGAAGAGACACTTGACTAAAGAAAATAGACAGTAAATCAGTGCATGAAAAGATGCTTACTGTCAGAGACTATCAAGGAAATGCAACTTAAAGCCAATGTACTGAGTATACTGGCTAAAATTAAAACAGTAAAAATGCTAGAGTGGATGTCCATGGAGCTAATGGGATTAGAAAATTATTCAACTACTTTGGAAAACAATTTGCAGGTTATGATAAAGTTAAACATATTTACCAAGAGGCCCAATAATTTCACTACCCTTAAGAGAAATGAAAAAAATGTTTACAGAAAGAAGTATTATTCAAATGTTTATAGCATTTTTACTTATAGTACTAGTCTAAACTGAGAAACATCTGAAATGCCTATCAACTGATTAAAAACAAAAGCAAATTGTGGCACCTATATACAATGAAATACTACTAAGTAATAAAAGGCAATAAAATATGAGTGCATACAACTACATTGGTAAGCTTCAAAAGCATCTGGGAAGTGTTTACCTTAAGTGAAAGAAGCCAGGCACAAATGAGTACATGCTGTATGAGTCCATATATATGACATTCTGGAAAAGGTATATCACAGTGACTGAAAACTATAGGTATAGATCAGTATTTGTCAATGGCTGGTGTTGGGGTGGGGATTGACCACAGAGGGCCATGAGAGAATTTTTTTAGGTAATTGAAATGTTTTTCAATTTTATTAGTGTTCACACAACTATACATATTTGTCAAAACTCATCAAACTGCATACCTAAAAAGACTTTATTTATGGTATGTAAATTACACCTAAATAAACCAGAATTTTAAAATAAGAGGTGTTCTTTTATAGCTTTTTGAATGAATGCTTCCTTATTTCTTTTTAAAATTTTGCTCTGTAAAAAATGGTACAGATATAGCGAAAGCTTTATCCCTCCTACTGTCCCTCTCATTTTCCCCTTCCCAGAGATAACAGTTGTTTTGTAGCTGGTGTGTATAACTCACATGTGTCTATTTTCACTTATAGGACGTATCTACACATCCATAAATAGTACACAGACAACTATTTTTTATTTAAAAATTACATAGATGGTTTTATTCTGTGTCTTTTGCAGCTTGCTTTAATCACTTGAAATTGTGTTTTTAAGATTCATCCATGTTAATATATACAGATACAATTCATCCATTTTAATTTATGTAGAGTATTCCTCTATATGAATAAATTATGGTTATTCAACCATTTTTACACTAAGGGGACAGTTGTCTCCTCTTTTTTTTTTTTTTGGCCTTTCGTTTTCAGAAACAATGATTTAATGAACAAACCTTTGCAAATTGCCTGTCGGAGTCTCTTTAGGTGAGGCACCTAACCATGTTACTGCTGGTTTAAAGGGCATGACTTTCAATTAGGCATCTCTAACCACCTCAAAACGGAACCAATTTATATCCCATGAGCAATGTATAAATATTCCTGTTTCTCCACACCTAATATTTCATATGTTCATATTTATCAAGCTTGGGGAGAAATAACACCTAAAATGCCTATTCTGGGTGACTCTTGAAATTGCGCATCACTTACCTCATTATCTTCCTCTCCCTTTTTCTAATCCCTGGCTTCTGCTGCTTCTCTGTCATCCATCCCAGTAAGTGACACCACTATTATTCTAGATGCTTAAGTCAGAAATCTGGGTACCACCCCTGAATTCTCTTCCCCTTTCCCCCACATCCATCCTCCAAATCTTTGTCATCCTTATTTCTCACCCATAATATTATAGGATCTCCCGCCTTGGTCTCCTCCCTAAGTGTACCCCCTTCCAATTGATCCTCCTCCGTGTAGCAATGATCATCTCCCTGAAATACAAATCTGATTTTGTCACCCCTACTCTAATATTCCCCAGTGGTTTCCCACCACCCACACTGTTTACAAGTCTCTCACAAGCTGACCTCTGTGTTGGCAGCCTCATATTTCTCCTCTCCTTCATCAAAATCCTCACTCCAGGTTAAGTGAGCCACTTTCAGTTTCAGGAAGTATCTGTGCCTAGAACACTTGTTTTCTTTTATTCTTTGACTAATCCCTTTGTTCTCAAACTATTCTTCCTTTGAGAGGCCTTGTCTTTTTTTACTTGTTCTTTTTAGTTATACATGATCACAGAATATATTTTGACATATCATACATACATGGAGTATAACTTCCCATTTATGTGGTTGTACCTGATTATGGAGTTACACTGGTCATGTATTCATATAAGAATGCAGGAAAGTTATACCCAATTCATTCTACTGTCTTTCCCATTCCTATCCCCACCTGCCTTCCACCCACTCCACCCTGGTGAACCTCTCCTCACTCCTCCCATTGTGAGTCAGCATCTGTATATAGAAGAGAATATCTGGCCTTTGATTTTTTGGGGATTGGCTTATTTCACTTAGCATGATAGTTCCCAGTTCTATTCATTTACAGGCAAATGCCATAATTTCATTCTTCTTTATGGCTGAATAATATTCCATTGTGTATGTATCACATTTTCTTTATCTGTTCATCCGTTGTAGAGCACCTAGGTTGTTTCCATAGCTTAGCTATTGTGAATTAAGCTGCTATGAAAAATTGATGTGGCTGCATCACTATGGTATGCTGATTTTTAAGTCCTTGAGGAGTGAAGTAACTGGGTCAAATGGTAGTTCTGTTCCTGGTTTTCTGAGAAATCTCTATACTGCTTTCCAGAGTGGTTGTTCCAATTTGCAGTCCCATCAGCAATGTATCAGTGTACCTTTTTCCCCACATCTTTGCCAACATTTATTGTTACTTATATTCTTGATAAATGCCTTTCTGACTAGGATGAAATGAAAGCTCAGTGCAGTTTTAATTTGCACTTCTCTAATTGCTAATGATGCTGAACAATTTTTCATATATTTGTTGATTGATTGTATTTCTTCTGTGAAATGTCTGTTCAGTTCCTTTCCCCATTTATTAATTGGCTTATTTGTTTCTTTGGTGTCAATTTTTTTGAATTCTTTACATATTCTGAATATTAATGCTCTGAGGTGCAGGCGGCAAAAATTTTCTCCCATTCTATAGGCTCTCTCTTCATATTCTTGATGGCTTTCTTTGCTGTGAAGCAGATTTTTAGTCTGATATCATCCCATCTATTGATTCTTGATTTTACTTCTTGATTTCACTGCTTGATTTCATGAGTCTTGTTGAGGAATTCGGCTCCTAAGCTGGAGAGTTGGGCCTACTTTTTTCTTCTAGTAGATGCAGGGTCTCAGGTTTAATGCTTAGGTTCTTGATCCATTTTGAGTGGAATTTTGTTCAGAGTGAAAGATAGGGGTCTAATTTTATTTTGTTACATATGGATTTCCAGTTTAGGGAAATTTCTGATTCTCTTAACATGTTTGGTAATGTGTGTGTGTGTGTGTGTGTGTGTGTGTGTGTGTGTGTAGTTGTAGTAGTAGTAGTAGTAGTAGTAGTGAGGGTATGTAACAGAATAACCAAGATGGGTAATTTGTAAGGGAAAGAGGTTTATTTAGTTCTGGAGGCTAGAAGTCCAAGATTGGCATTGGCATCTGGTGAGGCCATCGAGTTGCATCAATAACAGAGGAAAATGGAAAGACCAGTGAGTGCCTGGGAACAGGGCACAACCCTGGGGCTCCCTCACTTTATGACAGCCTGTTGTCATGGTAACTAATCAGGTCTTGTAAGCACTGCATTAACCCTTCTTAATAACCCAATCCGCTCCTAAAGTTCCCACCACTTTGTAATACTGTTACAAAGGACCAGATTTCAGCATGAGTTTTAGAAGGAACAAACCATTTTCAGGCTATAGCAGAGGGCCAGCACAGCATGAAGGTACAAACTGTGGTCAGCGCTTCAAGAGTGCTGGGTGTCAGACGTGGTCCTGCCATTTCCCAACTGTGTCACTCAGGCAAACTCACTTTTTTCATAATTCATTTTCTTACCTGTAAAATGGAAATAACAACAGAACCTCCCCAAAAGAAGTTGTGAGAATTCAAAGGAGTTAATATAAATATAAAGGCTTAGGACAGTGTCAGAAAATGAGAGCTCATGAAATGTTAGCTGTGTATAAAGCAGCATTCTTTCCTTTATATTGTTATTACTTCTGGTTTAAATTCTGCAGTTTAGGCTCCTTTAAGCTATAAATTATGTGCATTTTGTTTGTAATTATATGCTTTAACACTAGTATACAGCCTGATCCATGATAAAATTTTGAATTGAGGGAGTGGATAAATGAGATGATATTCTTGAAGCTAGTCTAACTGAAAAAAAATTTTTTTCTCTAACTGTTTCTAATTCCATCAACACAATTCTTTTTGCTTCTGGGTTCTGAGCCAGTTTCTGTTAATCAGGCACCATATGATCATAGATTCTTCCCATGCACACACTGGTTCAGGATTTTCACGTCCTTTTTTTTTTTTTTTTTCCTTAATACGTCACTAATGGGATAATGACCACAGCCCTTCTATGTAAATCCTGGCTCCTTTATGCTCACAGGACTTCTAGAAGCACAACATTATCATTAACCCATCAATATCATTATCATCAATCTGTGTTGAAATCTATTAAATATTTTTATTTGTCAGCTGAGGTGATTATACGACTTTTTCTGTTAATGTTATGAATTACAATGAATGGTTTACCTTTTAATCCTAGAATAAACACAATTCAGTTGTGATATACAGTTATTTTTGTATATTTCTGCATTTAGTTTACAAATATTTTGTTTAGTAATTTTGCATCTACATTGGGAATGTAATTAATATGTAATTTTACTTTCTCAAAATGTATTCACCAGGTTTTGGTGTAAAAGTAAGCTAACATAATAAAATAATGCAGGGCATGTTTCCCTTTTTCTGTGTCCTGGAATAGTTTTGAGATTATTTAGCATTATTTCTTCTACATTTAGTAGAATTCACTGGTTGAATTGAAATTATCTGTTCTTACATTTCTTTTTTGTAGGAAAGTTTTAAATTATAGATTCACTTAAAATCATTATTATTCTAATTTTTTATTTTTGTAATTCCACTCATTGCCCTTCTAAAAACTAACTATAGATTCTTCTTTATTCTTATGCCAATTTTGGCAGTTGTATATTTTCTAGAATTTTTTTGGCACAATATGCCATAGGTTATCAGTTTTCAAACAGTCAACTTTCGATCTACATGATCTTTCCTACAGTATGTTTGCTTTCTATTTTATTTTTTCATCTATCTTTATTATCTTCTTTCTTTTCTGTGTTGAATTTGTTGGCTTTTTTCCTAACTTCTTAACAAAGAGGCTTAGCATATTGATTTTCAACTTTTCTTATTTCCTAATATGTGCATTCAAAGAAATGATGACTTTTAAGGAAGAGGGGGGAGCTGCAGGCTGGGACCGCAGGGAAGGAGTCATGGAGAAGATGACACCTGAGTTTTCAGGGAGAGGAACAGAAGTGTGTAGCAGGCTGTGAGAATGTTATAAACCAAAACTTAGTGTCAGGGATGCATTTAAAATGTTTTTATTATACAAAATTCAAACATATATATAGGTAGAGAAGATCATTAAATAATGAATTCCTGGGCTTGGGTTGTGGCTCAGTGGTAGAGTGCTCTCCTAGCATGTGCGGGGCTCTGGGTTCAATCCTCAGCACCACATAAAAATAAATAAATAAAATGAAGGTATTTCCAACTACAACTAAAAAGGAAATATAAAAAAATAATGAATCCCTAAATACTTCTCACCAGCTCCCAGCTGATATCAACACATGTTTCCCCAGTGGCTCCCTCTTCTAATATCATTAATATTATTACATATGATTTCTGTGCACATGTCTAAAATATCTGGACTCTTTTTCTTATTAAAAAAAAAACTGGAAAGCAACCAAGATGTCTATCAGTAGATAAATAAAGAAATAACTGTGGGTACATTCAGACAATGAAATAATTATTTAGCACTGAAAGGAAGTGAGTTATAAAGCTGTGAAAAAAACACTGAGCAAACTATAAACATGGAGTGAAAAAGCCAATCTGAAAAGGCTGAATACTGTATTATTCCAACTATGAGTCCTTCTTAAAAAGGCAAAACTATGGGCAGGGGTTATTGCTCAGTGGTAGAGTGCTCGCCTAGAATGCATGAGGCACTGGGTTTTGCCGCAGTCTGGCTGGGCACAAAATAATCGAGCCACCACAAAAACTTGTAGATTTCAACAGCAACTCTTTATTCCTGAACTCTCACCGACACTCTTCACGCACGTTCTGGGAAAAATACACTCCCTCCACCGGGCTCTGTGTACCAATTTTCTCAGAACCCTGTGAGAACTCCACAGGAACTCAAGGAGCGGGCGCCTGAGGCAGCAGGATATGCCCTATTCCCAGCAGGATCCACCCTAAACCTGGAACCACCCTAAATCCGGAGCTACCCTAATCCAGCAAGATCCACCCTAAACCTGGAGCCACCCTAATCCCTGAGCAGGGTCACCTTTCAAAGCAAAATGCCATGCGTCATTCCTACTTGGCTATGGCTCTCAGCATCTCCCCCCTTCTGATTAATTAAACAACAAGCAATGTGGCTTAGGGATCGTGCCTGTTAGGTTGTTCAATTCAACATATGGTCCTTACCCATCATCGGATGAGCTGACCTCTAGGCGTCAGCCTCCTGTCTTAGGTTGGTACCACTGCAATTGGATCATACCTGTCACTGACTACCGGTCCAGCATACAGCCATACTTGTGGATAGGCCTATGCACCAGTTGGGGGGGTGAGGTTCTTTGCCTCACCTCTGTTGGCCCCCAAATATGGCCTTTGCACCAGTGGGGGGGGGTGAAGTTCTTTGCCTCACCTCTGTTGGCCCCCAAATTTGGCCTTTGCACCAGTGGGGGGGGGTGAGGTTCTTTGCCTCACTTCTGTTGGCCCCCAAATTTTAGACCATCACTAGCAGAAGGGAGGAGGATACAGAAATGCCACGACACCAAGCCAATTGATGGCTCCTTTGGAAAAATTGTATCACCAGTGACACCATCAGCAAAGATACCCCAGCACTACCACAATTCGCTGCACCAACAGATAGTTCACAATGCATACAAGTGATACATAGTCCAGGCAAGTTCTGCAAGCAGTTCAAAGCAGAGGAATCTATCAATATGTCTATTTCCTCCCAAAGTAAATCAACTCCTTGATTGAGCATTACTTGTTGAGTTATTATTCATTGATGCATTAGTTTATACAGTTTACTGTGATAGCTATCACAGAAGCTGTAGTTTGGTTTTATCTTTGTCTTCACTGGCACTGGGATGAAGATAGGAATTCTGGCAATGATGCTAAAAAGAAATTATGTAACATTCCAACAGGTACTAAGAAAACAATTTTCTGAACAATTTACATTATCCTGAACAGAATTATTAAATATAATGAAAAGGAAAGGTGAAAGTAAACAAACAGATCTGTTAACCTCCTTTAAAAACAATCCTTAACAGCTGTTTAAATAATTTAAATTAAACCATTTAAATCACATGAATAAAAAAAAAATTCGGATCCATTTTTTCATGAGCGCTCCTCATATATGATATATGGACATAAGCACACACAGACATACAACACAAAACACAAAAGTGTGCACACATACCATACAACACATAAGACAATAGTAAAGGCCTTGTAGCTTTACACAGGTGAAATCTCCATTGCAATGTTTAAAAAGTCCACAGTCAAAAAATAAAACTGATCAGAAAAACATTAACTTAGGTCTGTATGAGCTCAAAAAATAAAATAGAACTTTATGATGTGGAAAAATGCAATAATAAAATAGATATTGAAAAAAGCATCCTGGTTCTCACTGTCACAGATGTAAGAATAGCCAAGCTGGAGCTCTGGATATCAGCTGTTATGGATTTGAGTCAAATCATCTTCTTTTTGGTCTGTAGAAATTGCTTTGGTTAGTCTCTCTGGAATCCAAATTGGCTGCTGTTCTCCCTGTGGAAACACACAAACAGAACCCCGACTCCAGACAATCATTGGGTCAGGACCTTTCCATTGTCCTGTTAGAATATCCTTCCAAAGTACCTTAGGCTTATGTACATTTTTTGGATACATATGCCTTTCCGCAGCACTAAGCCCTGATGAATCCAAATTTAAAAAGTTTAGAGTAAAAAGCGTTATTTTAAGTTTATCTTTGGGGGATATATACCCCTTTCCAATTCCCTCTTTTTGCTTTAATAAGTACATTTTAATAGTTTGATGAGCTCTTTCAACTATGCCTTGTCCCTGAGGATTGTATGGGATTCTTGTTATATGGGTAATGCCAAATGATGAGCAAAATTGTTTAAAAGAGGTAGAAGTATAACCAGGACCATTATCTGTTTTTAACTGTTTAGGAACGCCCACAGTGGCAAAGTTTTGTAAGCAATGAGCTATAACATCTTTAGTTTTTTTCTCCGGCATGAAGGGAGCCCATCAAAAATCTGGAAGAAGTGTCAAGTGTAACATGCAAATATTTTAATTTTCCAAATTCTGGCAAATGTGTGACGTCCATCTGCCAAATATGGTTAGGTATCAGTCCTCTAGGATTGACTCCAAGATTAACTTGTGATAAAAAGATCACACAATTTTGACATTGTTTTATTATATGTCTGGCTTGTTCCTTAGTTATTTTAAAATGCTTTTGTAAAGTATTAGCATTGACATGGAACCTTTTATGAAAATTTGTAGCTTCTTCTAGTGTAGAGAAAATATGTATGTCATGTGTAGTTTTATCTGCTAAATCATTGCCCAAACTAAGGGCTCCAGGCAATCCTGTATGTGCCCTGATATGTCCTATAAAGAATGGATCTTTTCTGTCCCAGATTAGACTTTGTATAGTGGAAAACAAAGAGAAAACAGTAGAGGAAGGGGAAATCCTACCAGCATCTTCAAGGGATACTATAGTATTAACTATATACTGACTATCAGAAAATAAATTAAATACAGAATCTTTAAACATCACAAAAGCTTGTAAAACTGCATTAAGCTCTACCTTTTGAGCTGATTGTTTGGGTACTAAAAATGTAAAAGTTTGATCAGGGGTAACTACTGCTGCTATACCATTATTTGACCCATCAGTGAATATATTTGGAGCATTCATGATAGGGGTTTTTCTTGTCATTTTTGGAAAAACTACAGGATGCTTAGATCAAAAAGACAACAAAGGATTAGATGGTAAGTGATTATCAAATGAAACATTAGATTTACACATGATTATTGCCCAAGTATTTAACTCATTAGCTAACTCATCAATTTGATCCATAGTATATGGAGTAATAATTTTATTGGGAGAAATTCCAAACACTCCCTTTGCTGCTTTTATTCCTTTGAGTATTAATTGTCCTATAGCCTCAGGATACCTAGTAAGAATAGTGTTAGGAGAATAAGATAAATGTATCCATAATAATGGACCTTCTTGCCAAAATACTCCTGTAGGAATATTTTTTGTTGGTAGTACAATAAATAATAAAGGCAAACATATCAATTCTATCCAAATGCATATTTTCCATATATGTTTCAATAATTTTTAATGCCTTTCTTGCTTTAGGAGTTAACATGTGGGGTGAATTTGGATCTGATGGATCTTTTAGGATATCAAATAAGGGTCCCAACTCTCCTGTTGGTATGCCTAGATAAGGCCTTATCCAATTTATGTCTCCCAATAACTTTTGAAAGTCGTTAAGTGATTTGAGTTGATCTACTTGTATTTGAATTTTTGGTGGACGGACCATGGTTGAGGATAATAGAACTCCTAAATAATTAATTGGAAAATTTAATTGTACTTTATCTATTGCTATCTCTAGATTATAATTTTTTAATAAGTTTGTAAGTGTGGCATAACATTCCAGCAATATGTTTTATCTTTATGTGCTAATAATACATCATCCATATAGTGAAATATTTGTAGTTCAGGATTTTGATTTCTAAGTGGCTGGATTGCTTTGTTAATATAGATTTGACACATAGTTGGACTCTTAGCCATCCCTTGAGGGAGTACTTTCCATTCATGTCTCTGATCAGGACCTTCATGATTTAGTGCAGGGATAGTAAATGCAAAACGTGGACTATCCTTGGGATGAATTGGAATTGAAAAAAAACAATCTTTAATATCTATAGCTAAAACATACCAGGTTTTTGGCAAAGCAGACAATTGAGGAATTCTGATTGAGCAGGTCCCATAATAACCATCTCATTATTAATGGCTCTTAAATCTTGCAATAATCTCTCTGATTAATTAAACAACAAGCAATGTGGCTTGTTTTTTTTTTTTTTTTTTTTTTTTTGATGACAAAATGGGAGTATTATGGGGAAATACAGAAGGTTGTATATGTCCTTCCACTGATTATTGTTTGACTAGGTCATGGGCTACTTGTATCTTTTCTTTAGTCAGGGGCCACTGAGGAACCCATACTGGTCTTTCTGATTTCCAAGTAATTTTTATTGTCTCAGTGGCCCCTTCTGAAAACCCAATCCATGTCTATTTTTTCCTTGATCTATTTGAATTGGTGCTGCTATACCTTGTTCTTGTTCTCCTAATCTTTTTTTCTTTCCTAAAACCTTGTCTAGCCCTAGTAGTGGGCATATTAGGATTGATGTTATTTGTTAACGTCAAATCTAATTGATCTAGGACATCTCGTCCCCATAAATTTATAGGAAGATGATCCAATACATATGGCTGTATAGTTCCTTCACATCCTTCAGGATCCTTCCAATATAATACCATTGCACTTCTATGGGGATTAGTCGCCACTCCTAGGCCTCGAAGTGTTTGAGTGGCTTGTTGTAATGGCCAATGTTTTGGCCATTCTTGACGAGATATGATACTAAGGTCAGCACCTGTGTCCAGTAGCCCATTAAATTCATGTTCTTAAATATTTAGTTTTAGCATTGGGCAAGAATCTAAATTTAAAGACAGCATAGCCCAATCTACACCTGTGGAGCCTAATCCCCTGGAACCTGTTTCTACACTACGACTGGAAAATTTATCATGCAGGCTGGGTATTATTAATAACTGTGCTATTCTATCTCCTGGTGAAATTACTGATATACCTCTTGGAGAACTAGCTATAATTTTTATTTCACCTACATAATCGGGCTCAATTACCCCAGGACTTATCATAAGTCCTTTTAGTGTAGAAGAACTGCGTCCCAATAATAAGCCTACTGTTCCTTGGGGAAGAGGTCCTTTTATTCCTGTGGGAATGATTTGAACTCCCATTTCTGGAGTTAGTACTGCTCTGGCAGAGGCGCAGATGTCCAACCCTGCGCTCCCTCTGGTTTGTCTGATGAGGGATTTAATGGACAATGTGTCCTGGGTACTACCCTGATGATGTTGCTGGGTTCCTCCACTGCCCTGTATATTTGTGGTTGTGGGCCTGGAGCATTGGGCCCCCCAGTCCGTTTTTTGGCAATGGAGCCTGATGCCTTTTTCCACAATATTGTGGGTAAATGCCTGGTCCTTGTCCATTTTTTGATAAGGGAGTAACCTCTATGGTGGTTTGAGAACGGCATTCATCAGCCCAATGTCTCCCTCTATGGCATCGTGGGCAAATACCGGGTATTCTATTCCTTTGATACCTAGTTTTGTTAAACCCTTTTCCTATGGGGCAATTCCTTTTAAAATGTCCTGTTTGTTCACAATTGTAGCATGTTTTTGGCCTGGCATCTAAAGTCTGTTTTACTGCAGCCGCCAAGACTTGCCCTTGTTCATGAATGTCTCTACATAATTTAATATATGTGTTTAAATCTTCATGTTTCCATGGTCTAATAACCTCTCTGCAGCAACGATTTGCTTGGTCATAAGCTAGTTGTTTTATTAATGGCATTGCTTGTTCTGTATCCCCCAAAATTCTGGCAGCTGTTTGAATAAGCCTATCTATAAATTCAGCGTAAGGTTCATTAACTCTCTGTATTACCTTAGATAGTTGACCTTGTAAATCTCCATGTCCTTGTAAAGTCTTCCATGCCCTAACTGAGTCTGCAGCAATTTGTGCATATATAGCAGGATCATATTCAATTTGTTGCCGTTTACCCTCATAAGGTCCTTTTCCTAACAACATATCTAGATTTCTTTGAGGGTAACCGGCTGCTGCATTTCGCCTAGCTGTCTCTGTGCAAAATTCCTCATTGGCAACCTTCCATAACAAATATTGTCCTCCATTTAGCACAGATTTACACATGCTAGCCCAATCTGCTGGCGTCATGTCCAAGTTGGTAATGGATTCGACCATGCTTACCATGAAGGGTGCTTGGGGACCATAGGTTGTTACAGCCTCCTTTAACTGCTTCACTGTTTTGAAATCTAAAGCACGGTGAATTCGCTGCCCTCCTGCCTGCTCAAGTACAGGGCATGCTAATCTTTGAGGTACTGTCTCAGGATCCCATTTATCAACTACGGGGGTTGAGGGCCACTCAGCTGTCTCCATAGGTGGAGCTGTTAGTTGAATTACGCCCTCTGGTGATAGAGCGGAGTTAGTGGCAACCTCCAGTTGTAGCTTTTTTCCTAATAGCCCCTTTTCCTTTAAATTTTCTTCCTCTGTCTGACTAGCTCGAGAGACCTTCTCTTTTGCTTGATCTAAAATGTCTTTCTCCATGGTCTGAACCTCTAACAATTTACTTAACACTCTTTCGGTTTGCTTTTTACTAATTTCTAATCTACTATAAAGATAACTCAACCCAATAAGATAACACAAAACAAAACCGAAACTGAATGAAATAAAAACGGAATAAAAAATCGTTGTATCAATTTTCTCTTCCTTAGGGCCAAACAACTTCAAACCTTGAGCCAACCATTTTTCCCAGTTTGCCTGAGAAAGTTCTAGGGATAGGCAGCTTGAAACAAAAACAAAATAAATCAAAACAAGAACACATTGTTTTTTGAAATGGTCACCCATTCTCTCGCCTTCCCTCAGGGGCGAACAATTTCACTTACCTCCAAGCTTCAGACATTCCCCGCACGGGCCGCCAAATGCCGCAGTCTGGCTGGGCACAAAATAATTGAGCCACCACAAAAACTTGTAGATTTCAACAGCAACTCTTTATTCCCGAACTCTCACCGACACTCTTCATGCACGTTCTGGGAAAAATACACTCCCTCAACCGGGCTCTGCGTACCAATTCTCTCAGAACCTTGTGAGAACTCCATGGGAACTCAAGGAGCGGGCACCTGAGGCAGCAGGAAACGCCCTATTCCCAGCAGGATCCACCCTAAACCTGGAACCACCCTAAACCCGGAGCCACCCTAATCCTTGAGTAGGGTCACCTTTCAAAGCAAAATGCCATGCGTCATTCCTACTTGGCTATGGCTCTCAGCAGGGTTTGATCCTCAGCACCACATAAATATAAAATAAAGATATTGTATCCACCTAAAAACTAAAAAAAAAATGGCAAAACTATGAATACAGTAAAAAGATGAGTACTTTCCAATGACTGTGGGGAGGAAAAGATGAATAGATGGAGTCCAGAGGATTTTCAGGGCAGTGGAACTATTTTGCATGATACCACAGTGGTGGATACAGGTCATTGCACATTTGTCCAGAATGCACAACACTAAGAGTGAACTGCAATGTGAGCTATGGATCCTGCGTGATAATGATTTGCCAGTTAGGTTTATCAGTTGTGACAAATATGCCACTCTGGTGTGGAGATTCTGAATGTGTGGGGTGGGGTTATATGGTGTTGTACTTCACAAATTTGCTGTGAATATGAAACTGCTCTTAAAAATAAAGTTTATCTATAATTTATGAGTATTATTTTTAAAAAGCAAAACCAAAAATTCCCTAGCTTAGTTGGGACCTTGTAATTAGTGCTAATTAGAGTAACGATATCCTGGTACTTTGTCTGAGGGTTCATGAATTTGGATATCTGATATGTTGTGACCTTTTTACTTCCAAACCCAAACTCAAATCTTAGAACTTAAGATTCGGATAGAACAAAGTCACCCACCAATACCACAGGAAAAGGATCCAGACAAAGATGTTGATGTCATTGAAAAATGTGTCCCCATCAGTGTTGAGGAATCTTATCGTCCAGATTTCTTGGGTAGGAGGCAGTGTCCTAGAGATTAGCACATCTTAGCAGAGCCAGTAGGTCACTTGGAAGGGCTCTCATCTAAGGGGCATGATGCTAAATGTAAATTGTAGGCATACTTTTTTGTTAGACTGGGTCCTCTCACCTTGACCTCTGGTAGTGTACCTTTGTGTCCCATGATCAGGGTGGATTTTGCAATCCTGAGAAAGGGAAGTCTTCTTTTTCTTCTCCAGAGGGGCATCATGGTGAAAGGGGGAAAAAGAAAAAGAAAAAGCTCTTTGGAATCAGAGGTAGGTATGAATTCCATTTCTTCTACCCAAGACACTTAGATACCTTTAGCTTTTTCCTCATCAATAAAACAGGTTGATCATGGCTACTTTGCAAATCATCTATGAGAATTAATGAGCACGATATGTGAATTACGTGAAGTGTTTACCATTAGACATTCCTTTCAATTTTAGGTTGAATCTCCTAGGAGTTACCCGAACCATAACATCTCTGGATTTGGCCAATAGAAATTCCATTATATAATTCCTCTCTCTCTCTCTCTCTCTCTCTCTCTCTATATATATATATATATATATATATATATATATATATATATATATTCTCTCTCTCTCTCTCTCTCTCTCTCTCTCTATATATATATATATATATATAATATTATTTTATTTATTCATTTATTTATATTTTACTCACCATGTTGCTCAGGCAAACTCCTGGGCTCAAGCAATCATCCTGTCTCAGCCTACCTTTAGCATCTGGGACTACAGGTGCACACCTCCATACTTAACTAGAATTCCATAAATTAAACTATCTGTGGCATTCATTAACATTAGATCAGATCCTGAGTTATCTGCTTTTAAACTGTTCTCCATATTTCTTTTTTTTTTAAAGAGAGAGAGAGAGAGAGAGAGAGAGAGAGAGAGAGAGAGAATTTTAATATTTATTTTTTAGTTTTCGGCAGACACAACATCTTTGTTTGTATGTGGTGCTGAGGATCGAACCCGGGCTGCACACATGCCAGGCGAGCGTGCTACCGCTTGAGCCACATCCCCAGCCCCATATTTCTTAATATATGAATCCAAAGTCTCTCAAAGTTTCCATAGTTCTACCCCAGATGACATAGAGTTCTTGTCTTTGGGTATACATTAAGAATGTTAGAAATTCTTATTTTATTGAAACATCTTGCTTTGAACTTTCTATGGACAGCATTAGCATTCTGAGAACTTCACATTTGTATTTCTATATAAACCCATTTTGAGTTCTTAATTGAGTCATAATAATTTAGAGGGAATATATTATTTTACAGTAGCGCCACCGGGAATCATAGTTACCAGGATGAGAGAAAGAGGTTTGAAAGAGAGTCTGGAAACCCCAAAGGAGAAACATTCATTTGCTTTACAAATTTTCCGGCAGTTAGCTTTTCTAGTGACTAGACTGATGCTTCACTGAAGCTTTCTAGGATCCCTTGTCTCTGTGGCTTCATCCTCAAAGTGATAGTTATAGTGTCAGTGGTCAGTGTCTTCTGAATGGAGTCTGCCTAAAGATTCATGTGATTTATTAATAACAATAGCATCATACACATGCTGTGGGGTCAGAGAGTCAGGAGAGTGTGTGGTTAAACACTGGAGTTCTGGAGCCAGACAGCCTGTCTTGACCTTGGGCAAGTCATTTAGTCTTTTTAAGCTTTACTTTCTTTATCTGTAAAATGGCAATAACAACAGCATCTACTTCATAGGGCTATTATATGATTAAATGAAATAATCTCTGGCTTCTAAGTGCTCTCTAAAAATCTTTTAATTATTGTCCTTAAAAGTATTAATGGAGCTTAGGTGTGAAAGCCAAAGGATGGTAGATGTTGAATAAGTGACAGGAGTTGACGACTGTCTTCTCTCTTTTCCATCTCTTCCTTCTCCGTCAACTGAACAGCAGAGATGAAAAGCAAAAGGCACCTGGGAGTGGTGGCGCCAGCCTGGAGTTCCAGGAGGTTGAAGCAGGAGGCCCACTTGAGACCCGAATTCAGTGTTCCTGGGCGACATGGTGAGACCCTACTTAAGAAAAAAATGCCAAGAGTCTGGAGTCTGGAAGCAGACTGGAAAACTGAGTTGAAATTCTTACTTAATTTAATGTTTACCAGCTTTGTATCCTTAGTCAAGTTATCTGATTTCTCTGTGGCTCAATGTCCTTATCTGTAAGTGAAAGGTAATGAAAGAACCTGCCCGACAGGATTATTATTAGGATTGATGGTAAAGTGTTTAGATATAGTCTCAAAACACAAGTAGTGCTCTCCATGATAGTTTCAGGAGAAATGTCCTCAATATGTAATTATAAATGGTAGGTGATTGACCTCTTCAGGTTGGATGAACTATAGATTAATTTTATTATTATTTTTACTTATATTTTTTAAATATATATATATTTTTAGTTGTTGATGGACTTTATTGTCTTTATTTTTATGTGGTGCTGAGGATTGAACACAGTGCCTCCCGCATGCTAGGTGAGTACTCTACCACTGAGCCACAACCCAGCCCATGGATTAATTTTATTATAGCAGAGTTTGAAAATTCAGGGAAAAGGAACATGAAGACCAAATATATGTAGTTATTATATTAATAATCAGCATTTATTCAATACTTACTACAGATTGGCTATTGATATAAATGCTTAACACAAGTTATCTCATTTAATTCTACCATACTCCTTTGAGGTAGGAGTGATTATTACCTTTTCTTTACCAATGAGGAAAATGAGACAGAGACCGGCTTGCCAAGGTCACAGAATAGAGCGGGGGTTTGAATTCTGAGATTTACCTCATAGCCCTTGCATATCACCACCATTCTTATATCTTGTTTGAGAGGGATACAGTGGTGCTCTGTGAGTTATGGGCTTAAGCTGGTGGTTCTGAATACTTTTTTAGTCACTGATCTCTTTGAGATAAAGGTGGACTCTCTTTAAAGTGTACATGCCCTGGTAGTTTTTCTAGTTGAGACAGAAACACTGAACGCATAGTGTCAATCTTCTTCCTAGTTTAATTCTAGTTCAAGAGTTTAAATAGCACAAAATAAGTCTTTTTGCTGAAATCTGTTGAACTACTTATTCCAAGATATAGTTAAGAACTAAAAAATGGATATCTAACAAATGTAGGCACTCTTGGGTTTTGCTAGTCACACACACACACAAAAAAAAAAACACATTGGAAATACCAAAATCTAGCTCAATGAAAACTGAGGTTATTAATTCAGGTATACAATACTGAGTTGATGGCAGGGTTTTCCTGACAAGTACATTAATTGTTAAATTTCTGAATGTAAAGAGGAAACAGATACTAACGAAGTTCAAGGGTATTTTCCTGGAGAGCCACAAAGCAACCACACTTTGCTACATTCTCAGAATGCTTTTCTTTCTTAGGGCCCTGGGCTCTTACCCTCTCTTCCACACAGGGAGGGTCTGAAACTGAAATTGCACTTGCTTAGAATCCCTCCCTCATACTTTGAAGCTGCAGATTTTTTTCAGCTTTGTCTTGAATATCAGCAGGCAAATTGTACTGTTTTGGTATCCATTATTCATTTGCTTTTCTTCTGGGTCAGAGTACCCCAGATTTCCTTTTGAGAACTATTTCTCTCTGACTCCATTCATGTGGATCCTGGATTGGATGGGACTCCTTTCTTTATAGGCATCATGCATGAGGAAGGCCTGATTAATCAGGAATGATTAGGGGACCCATGATATATCTGTCCATGTGGATCCAGGGACCTATCCAGGAGACAGTGAGCTCTTCTCCTTGTTATTTTTTTTGGGGGGGGAGGGGGTACTAAGGATTGAACCCAGGAGTGCTTAGCTGCTGAGCCACATCCCCAGCCCTTTTTTATATTTTATTTTGAGACAGGGTCTCTCTGAGTTGCAAGTGCCTCGCTAAGTTGCTGAGATTAGCTTTGTATTCGTGATCTCCTGTCTCAACCTCCGGAGCTGCTGGGATTACAGGTGTGTACCTCTGCGCCGGGTTTTTTCTTGCTCTTATCCCATTTTGCAGGCGACAGATGAGAGCTGGTAGGTTGAGAAGGAGAGTGAAGCCAGCAAAGGACAGGAGAGAGCGCTGAGGGATAAAAGAAACTGAGTCCTGACAATATCACCTGGGCTCCTAAATAAAGTCAGGCCTGAAACTCTTCCTGGGACTCTTCAGGAAGAGTTACCTATGACAATTTGAGTTGAGGTTCTGTCACTTGCAACAGGAAGAGTCTTAACTGCTATGGCATCTGACAATCAGACTATGGGTTTGTGTTATCCATAGTAGCTTGTGCTTCTGTTTTTTTTTTTTTTTTTAATTTCCTTTTTCTTTAAAAATACTTTTACTAGGCTGGGGTTGTGGCTCAGGGGTAGAGCGCTTACCTAACATGCTTGAGGCACTGAGTCGATCCTCAGTACCACATAAAAATAAAATAAAGGTATTGTGTCCACCTACTTCTTAAAAAATATATATTAAAAATTTTTTACTTATTTTTTTCTTAAAAAAGATACTAAACCTTTGTGGTTTTAGAGACCTTCATGAATCATTAATTATTAATTGACATCATAGCCTATAATTCCTTCCCAAGTGCATATGAGAGTGAATATGGCCATAGCAACAAGTCAAGGGCAAATGTCTGTAGTGAGATGTGATGTTGGGGGTCATGCACTAGATACTTGGGGCACAGGATTATGAAAATAATGTTTTAGCAAAATTTTATATTATTACATGATGTGGATTTAATGATCATCAAATAGTAGACTAACCCCTGAGTGTGAAATCCCCAGTGCCAAGGATTAACTACCTTTCATTATTTCATCATTAGTCCTATTGCAGTTTATTTCCTTTCCCTGGCATTTCATCAAGTCAGATTTTTTGAAAGCTTTCATATCTAATATCCATGCTCCTTAGTGAATTATGGTTCTAATATATTTGATCACTAAACAAAATGAAAATTTTGGAAATCTTCTAGTTATTTGTTTATTTTAAAACAAAATTTGATCTTTCCCTAAGATTCTTAGTTTACTGACATTTACATTTTAGATTTTCTGTACTCATAGATATAGAAAAACAGCAATGTTTAAAGAAATTTCACTTTAAGAGAGGCTGGTATTTAAGAAGTAAGATTTATGAAATGGCTATTTGAGGGAAAGATTATTTGCATTTAAAATATTTTTTCACTTCAAACAAAGCTTCCTTTATATTTCTTATTAATATTCTCCCTAGTGAGTGAACTATTTGACTTAATATGTAAAATTGTACTTAGAATTTTAAGTAAAATGTGGAAGCCGAGGAAAGATAAGTATTTTATCCCGTTAGCAGTTGTCTGGTTAGTGGCAGTTAGTAATAGCTTTTAGATTATGTTACTCTTCCCTTTTGGTTCCTTTTCTCTGAGAGGATGATAGGGTTCTGATATGGTTTGAGTGCGTTCCCAGTGTATTGATGTAAAAGGTGATGGAGCTTTAAAGAGTGGGGCCTAGTGGAAGGTGATTAGGTCATTGGGACAATGTCCTCAGAAAGGATTAACGTTGTTCTCAAGGAGTCAGTTCTTAGAACTTATTTGTTATAAAAAGAGCTAAACTGGCCCTTCCTGTGGCTCTGGATTCCTGTCTCACTATATGATCTCTGCCTGTCATATGTGTTCCCACCTTGATGTGATCTATCATGTTGTGAGGTAATCCAAGAGAGTCCTGCTGAACAAATGAAGCAGCTCAGTCTTGGACTTTCGGCCTCCAAAACCATGAGCAAAGAAACCTTTCTTCGGTATACACTTCCCAGCCTCAGGTATTTTATTTTAGTGATGGAACACTGACTAACACAGATGGTTACTATCCCTGCTTGTCCCCTGTGCCTGGTGCCTCCCTAAAGGTGAAGTATTTTACTCGACCCTATTTTCAGACTTGCTCATATGATTTGCTTGAGCCAGTGGAAGAGCCAGTATGCCAATTCTGAGCAGAAGCTGATTCAAGTTGAATTAAAAAATGTTTTCAACTATTCCTGCTTTAATAATTGTAGATCAGGAATTTCATCTAGCATTTAGTGGGTGGTGGTAGCAAAAGATGACTCAGAAGTCCAGTTTTGTGTGACAGAGCTGAGCCTTGAGATGGTTTCTGTAGCCTCTACAAATGATTCTGTGAACTGTTACTATCCTTTAATAAATCCATTTTTTTGCTTAAACTGATGAGAATTCTGTTTTTAAATGAGAATATACTCTCTCTTCTGTATACCCATATTTTCAAAACCACTTTTTTATGATGTTGGCTTTCATGCTTTCTAATGAATGAGAAATAGTCATACTTGGCATTATATATGATATGTGTAACAGTGTATGTGATTTCCCTCACCTCTCCATAGCAATCAAGTTGACAAAGGTTTAAGAGAGGGCTAGGGATGTAGCTCAGTGTTAGAGTGTTTACGTAGCATGTGCACAGCCCTGGGTTTAGTCCCTAGTACCATAAAGAAAAAAAGTTATGAAGATACTCAGGATGGGCAAGGGCCCTTTATGAAGAACCAAGAACTCTCACACTTTTATATGGGAATGAAAATTGGTTTAAACTTTTTTTGGGGGGGAAGGGGGTTATGGGGATTGAACTCAGGGGCACTCAACCCCTGATCCACATTCCCATCCCTATTTTGTATTTTGTTTAGAGACAGGGTCTCACTAAGTTGCTGAGTGCCGTGCCCTTGCTGAGACTGGCTTTGAACTCGTGATCCTCCCATCTCAGCCTCCCGAGCTTCTGTGATTACAGGAGTGTGCCACCACACCTGGCTGGTCTAAAATTTTTTTGTATGAAACAAGTACAGTTTTAAATAGCTATTGGGTTCTACATATCATTTATTTCATTCATCAATTCTATAAACAGAATTTATTCCAAGGAGATATCAGAGATGTATGTAAAGACATGCGAAAGGATGTTCATCATAGTAATAATATTTAAAAAGAAAATTATTATTTTTTTTTTGTACTGGGGATTGAACCACAGGTCCTTAACCATTGAGCTATGTCCCCAGCCCTTTTTATTTTTTATTTGGAGACAAGGTCTTGCTAAGTTGCTGAGGCTGGCTTTGAATTTGGCAATTCTCCTACCTCAGCCTCCTGAGTCACCAGGATTGTATCACCATGCCTGGCCTAAAAAGAAAATTATTTAAAAACATTTATGAAGAAAATTTACAGCAAATACAGAACTGATTGCATAAGCTCTGGCATATCCATTAAGGTATTATATCCAGAGGCCTGACTCCAGGGTCTGGCCACTTACTCCAGAAACCAAACAGGACAGGTAATGGTGAACAGCAGCAAAGGGACCGTATTGGGATGGCAAAGTGAGATCAATCATCTCAGTCCTGCCTTGGTGCTGACATGAGCTTTAGGATTAAGTAGAAGAACTGGGGCAGGGGCAAGAGGTATGTGCACAATTAAACAGCCTTGTTCAAAGCGTGGTCTGGTTGACAATCATCTCAGTTCTGGTTCTGTGAGCTGGCTCTGGAAAATTCCTTATCACTTCAGGGGCAATCTCCATTTGCTACTTAGGATATTCATCTATGCACCCTGTGATCCTGGAACAGGGCAATTGGTTGCCATGAGAGTATTTTTCCTGTTTAGGGGATGAGTGTCATTGTAGGGGATGTACCTACAAGGCGATGCTGTTTCTAGAGGGTGTAGGGCAATGACTGGAGACTTCTAAGCGATGCTTCAGAGGTCTTAGACAGGAGGTTGTAAAAAAGTCCTTGCAAATTTTGCCTCAATCTTGAAGAAGGATGAGATAGGTTAGGTAACTTAGGGCTAATAAACCTTGTCTTTCCAGTTTTTATATGTTCACTCCTTAAATGATTAACATGCTTATGTGCAAAGCTGAGCAGGAATCTGAAGACACATATAAAAAAAGGCAGAGATACCAAGAGTGTCCTGCTTTTAGACACCTGTCAGGCATCTGCAGGCCTAAGTGAAGAGTCATCACTTTTAGGAAAGGCAGCTTCTAATTCTTTGTTATAACTGGAATTCTATACAGCCATTAAAAGGAAGGATTGTTGAAGGATTTTTATCAGTATAGAAATACTCATGGTAATAGTGAAGCAAATATGGATACCAAAATACATAATTTTTGGCTTATGTTCTAATGTTTAAGGAACTTGGGTATTATCCTTTTCTCAATAAAAATGTGGAACAAACTGAAAATCAATAATTCTTAGATTTATCAGTGAATTTAGGTTATAGGGCAAACTACTGTCCATAGAAATAGGGAGACACGTGAAGACTGAGAACTACAGATTGCCAGAGCAGTAGCCCAAGAGCAGAAGTCTGCCTCCAAAGCCAGCATCTGGGTAAGAAAACCTAAGCCGTAATTGATAATTTCTGGAGGTTTGGTTTGGACAAATTTGAAAGTTAAAAACTCCAGTTTGTGGGGGTCCTCACTCTTAATAAGTTTTACTTCTGGGAACCTCACTAGGTTCTTAGGTATAGATCAGAGGAAAATACCCTTGGGCTTCAGCAGGAGAAGGGGAAGCTAACCATTTGACATGTGCCCAGAGGATTCTGTTCTCCTTAATTGAAGGCCTCCCTGAAACCACCGTCAGGGGAAACTATCTTACCAGTGCATAACCGCCTTGGTGAAAACCAGATCCTAGTGACGTGGTGGAAGGAAAATATCCCTCTCCACCTGCTCTAGTCTATCTGTCTCATGTGTGTGTATGTTGGGGTCAGCTCTGAAAGACACTGGGGAAGTGCACAGCTGAGGAGCTCAGGCTCAGAGAATGAGACCTAATCATAGGACTACGGAATGTGCTCCCATTCTCCACAACTTTTTAATCTCACCTGCCTTGCAAGAAATGCTTAAAGAAATTCTTTATTAAGAGAAAAATGACATAGGTCAGAAACTTGGGCCTGCACAAGAAAAGGAAGAGAGCTAGAGAAGGAATAAAGATACAATAAAAAATGTTCTTAATTGGTCTAACTTATATCAGTTTGTTCAAAACAATAAAAGCAACAATGTTTTATGGCTTATAAATAAGTGAAATGATCAGTGTTAATGTTATAGAAAGGAAGAATTGAAAATACTCTTGTTGTAAGGTACTTCCATTACCAGTGAAGTAGTAAAGTGTTATTTTAAAGCAGACTTGTATTTGTTAGAAGTGAATATTTCAAGTTCTAGGGCAAAACTATAATACACAAATTAAAAAATGAAGTATAATTGATATTTTAGATAGCAGATAAAATGAAATCTCATAAGATGCTCAGTTAAAACCAGAGAAGGTGTAAAAAAGTGAAAGACAACAAAAGCCAGCCAAACAAAAAAAAATAATGATAATGAATGGAAAACTATAAAAAACATGGTGGATATTAATTAATAATCACTTTAAATGTCAATGTTCTAAAAATACCAATTCAAAGACAAAGACTGAGTGGGTTAAAAAAACAAGACCATGTTTCCCACAAGAAACTTACCTTAAATATAAACACATAAATATATTTAAAAAGTAAAGATTTGGGGAAAGATATACCATGTTACACTAATCAAAGGAAAGTTGGAGAAATTCTATTAATTTCAGAGAGTAAACTTTAGAGCAAACAACATTATTAGTGATAAAGAGGAGCATTACATAATATTTAATAGCCCATCTCCAAGAAAGTGTAACAATACTTAATGTGTAGTCAACTCTCCAAGAAGATATATATATATGCCTGAAAACAGAGCCCCAAACTGAATGAACTGCAGGGAGAAGCAGATGAATCCACTATGGTAGTTGGAGACTTCAGAACCTTTTCATAAAGAATAGACAGATCATTGGGCGCCGTGATTACATGCCTGTAATCCTAGCAGTTTGGGAGGCTGAGGCAGGAGTTCAAAGCCAGCCTTAGTGAAAGTGAGGTGCTAAGCAACTCAATGAGACCCTGTCTCTAAATAAAATACAAAATAGGAGTGGGGATGAGGCTCAGTGGCTGAGTGCCCCTGAGTTCAATACCTGGTACAAAAAAAAAAAAAAAAACAAAACAAAAAAACAAAAACAAAAAGGAGGAGGAGGAGGAGGAGGAGGAGGAGGAAATCCAGCAGGCCAGCAGGCAAAACGTCAGTAGGGACACAGTTGAACTCATCCTAATCAACTAAATCTAATTAATATTTATAGAATATTGCATCTAACAACAGCAGAACGTACTTTTTTCTCAAGCTTACATGGAATGTTCACCTTGACGGGTTACATTCTGGGCCACAAAACATACCTTAACAAACTTAAAAGAACAGAAATCATATGTGTGGTCTCAGACCACAATGGAATTCTTTAATTCCCCAAACAGAAAGATAGCTAGAAAATCCCAAAATATTTGAAAATTAATACAGTTTTAAATAACACATTAGTCAAAGAAGGAGTCTTCAGAGAAAGAAAGAATATTTTGAACTAAACAAAAACAAAAATATAATTTGTAGAATGCAGTGAGAGCCATGCTTAGAAATCTACAGGCTTGAACGTGTATATTAAAAAAGAATGCCAAGCCAGAAAAAGGCAGAGAAGAAAGGAAAACAGACCAGCATGTCTCATGAACACAGATGCAAAAATCCTGAATGAAATATTAGCAAATTAAATCTGTCAGTGCATAAAAAACTATAGTATGGTCAAGAGAATTTATTCTAGGTATGCAAGGCTGGTCAAAACATTTGAAAATTGATTAATATAATCTATCACCTCAACAGGCTAAAGAAGAAAAATCATATGATCATATAAATAGATGCAGAGAAAACACTTGATAAAATAGTACATTGAGAATGATTTTTTTTGCAGTTTATAAATATCTATTTTTATATCTAGCTATTCCAAATCTATACAGAAAAATGCTGGCAGATGAGTTCTATTTTTTTCTTCTTGCTTCTTTGAGTTTTCTAAGTATTCTATAAAATTTTCTAAAAAAAGCATGCAAATGCTTTTTAAAAAATGATTTTAAAAATCCTTTATTGGTTTGGCAAGGGTCTACTGACAGGAGCAGTAAGGCCACAGGTAAGTCAGGCTCACCGATGCATGCTATAATCCCAGCTACTCGGGAAGCTGAGGCAGGAGGATCCTTGAGCCCAGGGGTTCTAGGCCAGTCTGGGCAATAAAATGAGACCTTTTTCTCTCTGGCACTTTCATCTCTGCCTTCTAGCCTCCAGAACTGTGGAAAAATAAACATCTGTGGTTTAAGGCACTTGTTTCACGTGGTATTTCATTATGGTAACCTGAACTGGCTAAGAAGAAAATGGACCCCTTTTTATCTATAAAAATTACTGGGGCTCCTGGGGATGAAGTATAGGTAAGTACCATACTATTTAAAATATTGTGCCTTACAGAAATATTTAGATACTCATGAGAAATTATACTTCATAATATCTTAAAATTTTTTTTTGTAGTTGTAGATGGATAGCCTGCCTTTATTTTATTTATTTATTTTCATATGGTGCTAAGGATTGAAGCCAGTACCTTACATGTGCTAGGCAAGCACTCCACCACTGAGCCACAGCCACAGCCCCCTTCATAATACCTTAGCTAGTTTTTTCCTCTGGTGAACTTCAGAATTATTTTCTTATACTCTAAATAAAAATATTGATATCTCAATCAGAGCTGTTTTAAAACCATAAAGGATTTTGTAAAGCATCAACATTTTTATAGTACTGAGTAGTTTCATTCAGGAACATGTTTGGTTTCTGCATTCTTTTCAAGTCATTTCTGTCTCTCAATAATTAAGTTTTGTAGTTTCCTTCATACCTTCCCCCTTTTTGTTACTGCTATTCTTTAATGTATTAAAGTTTTTGTTGGAATTGTGAATGGAAGAGCTTTCCAGTATATTTCTAACAATTAATTGCTATTATGTTGGAAAGTATTGCTATCTGTGTAGTTTTCCTATATTAAGCCTTCTTACTGAACATAAGTATGGTTTGTTTGGTTTTAGTTTATTTTTTGAGTTTTCAATCATATTCTCCATATACAATAGTTTTGCACTCTCTTTTCCAGTGCCTATGATTCTTACTTGTTTCCCATCATGTTCTTGACTTCCAATTTTTAAATTATAGTGGTAGAACAAATTTGGTTGTAATTTTTGGGGAATATTTCTATGGCTTCAATGGCCTTTCTTCTAAAGGCCACTCTGGTCTGTGTGCCCTCCTCAGATTTGTTCCTTGTCTTTCCCTGCTCTGATGTACTACAGGGAACTGAACTCTGCAGGTTGTATGTCCCAAGGCTCCCATGTCTGCTGGCTTCTGGCAGGGGGCAGCCAGTGAGTGATCCTGACAGAGGAAAAGGTGAAGCCAGGGCATTCCTTCCCTATTCTCGACCACAGAGAGCAATCCAGAAGCGGCTGCATGCATTTTATAGCTCCAGCTTTGGCCAGATGGGTGTCTCTGTGGTCCTAGCTTCTGTGGGTGAAACTAATCCCTGGGTTCAGGAAATACCCCTTCCCCTTTTGTGCTTCTCCAGCTAGGCTGCCCTAGCAAGAAGGCCTCTGCCCCAGACTCCACATTTTAGAGGGCCCCACATATCACAGAGACATACTAAATAACTACTGAAGAATTCATGGTTGCCTCTGTGTGTTGGATCCTGCATCAGAGCTGGCACACCATGGCTGCTGGCCCTGAATATCTGCTCTTCTGGCAAGTATAGTACAGGTCCAAGGGAAATGCTTTGGGACCCCTCTCATCCTGAGTCCTCCAAACAAAAGACAATTGCTTGTGAGTGCCATTAACTTCAGTGGGTTGCGTGGCTGCTGATCTTGGGGGTTGACACTGCTTTGGAGTGTTGAGAGGATCTCGGGGTAGAAGCACTTAGATACAAGAGAAGACAAAACAATTAACTTGTCATTCCTTCCTCCCAGATAGCTCTGCATGCAGAAGATTTTTGAATACGGAAGTATCATTTTCCAGAAGTGATGAGTATCCATTGTCTTTCCTCCTTTTGTGTTCCAATTCACAGTTCTGGAGTTACACATAAAGTAGGGTGGCATTTCACAACCGTTGCACACAGTAACTAAGGAATGTTTTGCAATATTAATTCATTTTGCTTTTACCTATAAGTGTATTTCTGGACCTAACCTGAATTTTGGCTTAAAATTTAGAAACATGCTAACACCACATATGGTACATAATTTGAATGTGTTACTAGAGATGTAGTCTCAACTTGAAACAATAGTCATGAATTTTTTTGGAGAAATGAAATGAATTTTTTTCTGATATGTCTTAAATCTATTCATTGATTGAAACACATTTAAATTTGACCTGTTAGACATTTTAATATACATGATGGAAAAACTGACTAAATGCTGCTAACATCATGAAATTTAATTTAGAAAAGATATAAGATGCACTAGGAGATCTAAATGAAATAACAGAAGATGCTCAAATACAGAGCAAAGTGTGAACTTCTGTGGAAAATGAAATTAATCTAGGATTTGTTCTATATATAATTCTTTGAGGTGAATTATTGCTTGCTATTAATAATGTAAATAAAAACAGACCCAAGTTTGCTAATTTATCACTTGAGAATAATTTTAGAAAAATTCTTAAAAGTTTAAAGAAAGAATTGAAAATAAAAATAAACTACCAATGAGAGCAAAGTGGTATTTTTAAAAAATGAAATAAGAGCCAGGTATGTAATCATGTGCCTATAATCCCAGTTTCTCAGGAGGGAGGCAAGAGGGTTATATGAGTCCAGGAGTTCAAGGCCAGGATAGACAATGTACAAGACTCTGTTCCAAACAAGCGCACCCACAACAAAAACAAACAAAGCAAAAACAAACAAACAAACAAACAAACAAACAAAAGAAAATAAAAGAAAATCAAGGCACCTGTAATGACTTTAAGGAAGGTTCATAATCTCAAAGTAATGTCTATAGAAATGATTTTCCAATCATTATAGATCAAGATATGGTCTTGATTTAAGAGAGCTGAGGACAAATTAAGCAATATACTCCAGTTTTGGGTTTTCTTTGTTTCGGACTTGAAATATTTATAAGAACTTTAGAAATATTGTATGGATGTAGAGATAGTAAAAATAGTGATACAAGTGATAATGTTTATATAATAAAAGTGAGATATAGTATTTTCTGTATTAATAACAACTTTTATGTATGATTGTTATAATGCTTGAACAGAACATATAAAATTCCAAATATAAGTATTATTTTAAGAATTTTACTGACACTTCCAATGAAAGTGTTTATGCCCCAGTAAAGTTTTGCCTAGTGGAAATTAATTTTAAATAACAAAACTATATAAAAACTAAAATGTTTGTCAAAAACATCTGGCACTACCATTAACAGAATGTAAGTTATGTGAAATATTGTGATTATAACAATAGAATGAATGAAGAAAAATGTCTTATGAAATGTACATAACAACCTATTACCCTTATTTTATTACTCTTTGAATATTAATTTGGTTGACATTTTACCAACAACTATTCATACATAAAATATAACTCGATAGTTCAAAATTTTGTCATCATGAAGATATTTGTAAGGTGGAGAGATATTTTTATTTAACAGCCTGTCATTTGACCTACAACTTTTAAATATTTGGACATGGGAAGGTTGTAGCTCAGTGGTAGAGCGCTTGCTTTGCACGTGTTAGACCCTGGGTTCCATCCCCAGCACCACATAAAAATAAATAAATAAAAATAAAGATATTGTGTCTATCTACAACTAAAAAAAATATTTTAAAAAATGTTTGGGCCTACAATATGTGGGGCCTCCTCTATGAGCTTGCACTGGTTTTTTTGAATGTTGCTGGTAAGTCTGTCTTCAGCCCAGGGTGGTAGTGGCTTTCTGCTGTCAACTTCCTGTTGCCTGCTTAGATTCTTGGTCTCACATTATTCTTTTATATTACATAAGTCAGTTGATACATGTATGTTTCTTTATGCCCCCCTTTTTTTCTAGAATTATGGGTTGAGTAATGTCTCCTCAGAAGATATGTTAAAATCCTAACCTATAATACTTCAGAATGTGGCCTTTTTTAGAAGTAGCATTAACCAAAGATTATGGTTTGGAATGTAAGGTGTTCCCCAAAAGCTCACATGTTAGACAGTGCAAGAAGGTTTAGAGGAGAGATGATAGAGTTGTGAGAGTCTTAACCAAATCAGTGATTTAATCCCCTGATAGGGATTAACTGAGTGTAACTGAAGTGGTAGGGTGTGGCTGGAGGAGGTGGGAATTGGGACTTGGCTTTGGTGTGTTTCTTTGTATCTGGAGAATGGAGATTCTCTGCTTCTTGATCACCATGATGTGAGCTGCTTCCCTCTTCCACACAGTCCACCATGATGTTCAGCCTCATCTTGAGCCCTGAAGAATGGAGCCAGCCTTCTCTAGACTAAGACCTCTGAAATCGTGAGCCCTAAAATAAACTTTTCCTCTTCTATAGTTGTTCTGGTCAGATCCTTTAGTCTCAGCAGTGAAAAAGCTGACTAAAACACCACAGATGTAATTACTTAAAATGAGGTCATTCTGTTTCAGGATAGGCCCCAATCCAATACAGTGGGTGTCTTTATGAGGAGAAGGAAATTTGGAGAACAAAGATGCACAGAGAGAAGATGATGTGAAGACATATGAAAAAAGACAGTCATGGACAACAGAGGCAGAGACTGGAGCGAAGCATCTACCTCTAAGCCAAGGAATGGCAGGAAATGCCAGTGAACTCTGGAGGTAAGATGAGACAAGGAAGTTCTTTCCTTACAAGTTTCATGGCCCTTCCAACTTATTCATTTTGAACTTCTAGCTTCCAGAACTGTGAGACTATACATTTTTGATGTTTCACTGCATGTAATTTGTGGTAGTTTGTCCTAGAAGCCTCAGGGGACGGTCCAGATGGCATCCTAAAGGTACTCTTTGTTAGCCTTTGTGTGAATATTCTTATAGTCTGGATACCTAGAAGCACATCTATGGAGTCAAAGACATGTGTCATTTTCATCTTAGCAGCGACTACATGTTGTCTTCCAGAGTGGCCGCATAGGTTCATGTTCCTACAGAAGCACATGACAACATGCCCAACCAAAACCTGATATTAACAGATGTACATTTTTTCTCCATCTGATGGGTAAAATCTGTATTTAATTTTTTTTTTATTCTACAGATTTACGAGAGAGGTTGTTTTTTTTAATATTTAGTTTTTAGTTTTAGGTGGACACAATGTCTTTATTTTTATGTTTATGTTGTGCTGAGGATCAAACCCAGTGCCTCCTGCATGTGAGGCGAGCACTCTACCACTGAGCCACAATCCCAGCCCGAGAGGCTGTTTTTCATGTTAATTTTCCATTTGAATTTTCTTTTCTGTAAATTGTCTTCTAATAAACTCTGCCTGTTTTTATGTTGTGCTATTTGTTTTATTCCTACTAATTTGAAATATCTCTGTATGCAGGAGATGATCTTATTCACTTTAAACTCTTTCTAGTTTAGAAAGAGCTTTTAAATATCAAGCATATTTGTTGGACTTAATTGGTTGCTTTTTCAGCTTCTAGTGAGATGATCAAATGATATTTCTTTGACCTATTGATATAAGGCACCTGTAATTGTAAGAACTTGAAAAAGCAGAGCAGTTAAATATTTATGGGCGAAAGGAATGATGCCAGCATGAGGCTTTTCAGACATGTTGGAGGGTGTGTCTAGTGTGGAGGTTTGCTTTAGAAAACAGGCTGAAGACTTGGGCAGGGTCTGGTAGGGATGTAATGGCTTGGGACTTTGTTGGCAGGCAGAAGGACTATGCAGAATTTTGAATAAAAGATAACTGTAGAATTTAAGGAGATTAATATGGTGGGATGGTGGCAGAAGAAGAAAATAAAATCAAGGAGTAGATCTAGATGCCCAGGAACACAGTGAAAAGAGCCTTTTGCTTAAATGATCCTATGGGGGAAAAAAGAAGGAGGGAAGCTAAGCAATGTGACTAATAAGCTGAGATTTAGAAAGAAGGTCTTTGTAAAGAAAAAAGCGTACCTGCTCAAGCATAGATACTAGCCTGCCACAGACTTGGGGAACTGTGTTGGGAGGGTAAAAGGTCAACATCTCTTTTGGGTTTCACATAACATTCAAACTGGGCAAAGTCAATTATGAAAACAATAAGAATATGTAGGAGGTCTTTCTCTGGGAAACTCATGTAGCATATTGATAGATGGCAAAGAGGGAGCATTCTTTTTTTTATTATTTTACTGGTTGTTCAAAACATTACAAAGCTCTTGATATATCATATTTCATACATTTGATTCAAGTGGGTTATGAACTCCCATTTTTACCCCGTATACAGATTGCAGAATCACATCGGTTACACATCCACGTTTTTACATATTGCCATACTAGTGTCTGTTGTATTCTGCTACCTTTCCTATCCTCTGCTATCCCCCCGCCCCTCCCCTCCCATCTTCTCTCTCTACCCCATCTACTGTAATTCATTTCTCTCTCCCTTGATTTTTTTCCCTTTCCCCTCACATCCTCTTATAGGTAATTTTGTATAACAATGAGGGTCTCCTTCCATTTCCATGCAATTTCCCTTCTCTCTCCCTTTCCCTCCCACCTCTCGTTCCTGTTTAATGTTAATCTTTTTCTCATGCTCTTCCTCCCTGCTCTGTTTTTAGTTGCTCTCCTTATATCAAAGAAGACATTTGGCATTTGTTTTTTAGGGATTGGCTAGCTTCACTTAGCATAATCTGCTCTAATGCCATCCATTTTCCTGCAAATTCCATGATTTTGTCATTTTTTAGTGCTGAGTAATACTCCATTGTGTATAAATGCCACATTTTTTAAAATCCATTCATCTATTGAAGGGCATCTAGGTTGGTTCCACAGTCTAGCTATTGTGAATTGTGCTGCTATGAACATCGATATAGCAGTATCCCTATAGTACGGTCTTTAAGGTCTTCAGGGAATAGTCCAAGAAGGGTAATAGCTGGGTCAAATGGTGGTTCCATTCCCAGCTTTCCCAGGAATCTCCATACTGCTTTCCAAATTGGCCGCACCAATTTGCAGTCCCAACGGCAATGTACAAGTGTACCCTTTTGAGGGAGCTTTCTTTATCGACTTTTATTTTGCTTCCAATTGACGATGTCAAAGAGGATTTTCAGACTGAAGGTGGAGTGTGGAGTAGAGTAAATATGGTAGATGAAGACAGTGCAGAATGAATGAGTGAACAAACTGTAGCTCAGCCTTCCTCTGCTCTAGGTGAACCAGGAAATGTAGAGAGCTGTCAATATCTCAGCCTCTGCTGGAGAACCTAGATAGAGCTTGCAGAATGTGAACATTGCTTTTAAAAAAGGTGCACGTGGACAAATAGAATTACTAATAAAAAAATCTAAAAATCTAGATTTCACAAACAGCAAATCAGTCATCTTTTTTTTGAAAGTCACATTACAATTTTATTAAAAGGTTTTAGTTTTGCTTTTTAAAATTTGTTCTAAGTAGTTATACATGATATCAGAATGCATTTCGATTCATTGTACACAAATGGAGCACAACCTTTCATTTCTCAGGTTGTACACGATGTAGAGTCGTACCACATGTGCAGTCATACATGTACCTAGGGTAAAGATGTTCATCTCACTCCACTATCTTTCCTACCCCCATTCCCTCTCCCCTTTCCTCCCTCCCCTTTGCCTAGTCAAAGTTCCTCCATTCTTCCCATGCCCCACTCATTATGGGTCAGCATCAGCTTATCAGAGAGAACATTCAGCATTTGGTTTTTTGAGATTGGCTTAGCATGATATTCTCTAACTCCATCCATTTACCAGCAAATGCCATAATTTCACCATTCTTTATGGCTGAGTAATATTCCATTGTATATATGTACCATAATTTTTTTATCCATTCATCTATTGAAGGGCTTCTAGGTTGCTTCCACAGTTTAGCAATTGTGAATTGTGTTGCTATAAAAATTGAAGTGGCTGGGTTACTATAGTATGCTGTTTTTAAGTCTTTTGGGTATAACCCAAGGAGTGGGATAGCTAGGTCAAATAGTGGTTCCATTCCAGTTTTCTAAGGAATTCTCCATACTGCTTTCCGGATTGGTTGCACCAATTTGCAGCCCCACCAGCAAGGTATAAGTGTACTTTTTCCCCCACATCCTCGCCCACACTTATTGTTGCTTGTATTATTGATAACTGCCATTCTGACTAGCATGTGATGAAATCTTAGATTTGTATTTCTCTAATTACTAGAGATATTGAACATTTTTTTCACATATTTTTTTGACTAATTGTATATCTTCTTCTGAGAATTGTCTGTTTAGCACCTTAGCCCATTTATTGTTTGTTTTTCTGGTGTTAAGTTTTTTGAGTTCTTCATATATCAGATCAGTGATCTTATGCCATTTTGGGGCAAGATTCTAAGATGCATACAAAGGGCATGACTGTGGGCTTCCAGAAGAGGAAGCCTGGATCATCAGAACTCTACATGGGTCATGTATAAATGAGATAGACTTATCAAATTTTCTTCTTCATGGATTCACATGACTTGTAGATGGAGGAGGTATCAACTAAAAGGACCACAGGAGGTATCACAAACCACAGACAAGCTAGCAGAAGGCATCGATGAGCAAGGGGCATCTGGCATGGAGGAAAGAAGACTTTGATGGCTAATGTCGAGTATCAGAAGGAATATTCTATGGAAGATGAATCAATGTCATCTGAGAGTAAAAATAAGGCCAATGGGTAGGAGTTACAGGGACCTAGAATAAGGCTCAGTATGAGGAAGAGCTATCTAACTACCATCCACACTGTCTGACAGTGGAGTGGGCCACTTGCTGATAGAGTGAATTTCTCATCTCTTCAAGTATGCAAGCAGAAGCTGGCCATTCACTTTTTGGGAAATGTTCTGAGAGAGAATTATGCATTATTGTATGGCAGACTCCAAAGTCTCTTCTGATTCTGAGATTTTTATGATCTAGGACAGTGTTGGAATCAGTGGGAAGGAATGGCTTAGAAACATGGAGACAGTGATGCTGTAATAACAGGGTGGAAGGAAATGGAAGAAAACATAGGGCAGAAACCTAGATCACTCAATTGAAAAAGAACCATGCATTCCTGTAGTACAGAGCAAGTGTTACTAGCACAAGGGCACGCTTCCGCAGGGAGTTCCCTGTCCAGTTCTTGGCATCCCAAGCAAAGAATGGAGTAAATCTGAAAGAAAACACTCTGAGAGAGCAGAGTGGGATGAGCTGCAGAGTAGCTCAAGGCCAGGTCCACATAGAACAGCTCACTACTATTGGACTGTGTTAGTACTCCCCCTTCTCGTCTGAGTGGATGTGGGGTTGATTGGCACATTGAATGACAGCTGAATTTAACACAATTTCTTCTCTATTACACAAGATTAACCCCCCTCCCAAGCACAGAGGGGGAGCAAACCACAGTGTTAATGATAAGTTAAATGTCAACTAGCTACAAGTTAACTTAGGTCAGTCCCTTGGGCTACTGCACATGCACAAGATAGGGGACTTTTCCTTCATGGTCTGAAATTCCCCTTGTGGTCTTCTAGCTTCCTCCCTTTACCTCCAGATGACTCAGTTTCCCTTGTCAGGAAGGAGCTTGGTAGATTATCGGATGGGGGTTGAGGGCCTTGGGGGGGGGAGCCGAGAGTCCTAAGGGGCAGTCCCTTCCCTGTGCCCTATCTCCTAACAGGAGGATCCACCATCTTCTGAGCCCCAAAGACCAAGATCATCCCCAAATGGTATAAGGCTGGCCACAAATAATTGCACTTCAAAGGAGATCTCGATTAACATCATTCACAGGATTTTCAGGATTTCACCAAGGACAAAAACTGGAATGTTAGTGATGTTTGAAAAGAGGAAAGCAATGTCCCTCTAGATCCCTTTTCCATGCAAAGACTGAAACACAAGCCTGCTGAGATCCATGGGTGAATGCACAAGGCACATCCTTGGAAGCAGGCCTAAGGTACAGGCCAGAGGGAAGTTAAAAAGCAAGACCAAGAAAGGGTGAACTGACCACTGAGGGAGGAAAGTCAGTGACAAATGAGCAGGTATTCCTGCTCTGAGTAGGCACTGCCTGGCCTGCCTGCTGAAGGTCTCAGAAGCTGGTTCTAAGGATGCAGGGAGAGTCGGGAACCAGAAGACTGAGGCTGTAATGCTGACTGGGTGGAATTTCCCAAGTGACCTTGTAGGTGTCATTTCACCCCTCTTCTTCTTTCCTGTTATGGTATGCAGGTTCCCTCTTACCTTAAAAATGCTCTGTGCTTTAGGGAGGAAAACAACTTGAGAAATTTACGATGGCCTCATGTGTTCCGAGTGTGCGCTGTGGTTCATTATTTTCAGGGCCAGGGCAGGGGGAGGAAGAATTGGTAACAGGAGGTAGAAAGGAAGGTGAGAAGACACTGTGGCCAAAGTCACTTGGCTTTGCAGTGCCATCCTAGGGAACCTCGAGGGTGAGGACTGGCACAGGGCACGTGTCTGGCACCCAAGAACCCAGCAGCATCCTCAGGCTCTGCTGTCCCTTCAGTAAATCCCATTGCAGAATTCCGGGGCGAAAAGCAAGGCACGCCCCTCCCCCACTAGATGGCACTGAAACGCCTTGTTCGCGATTTTTAAAATGCAGGGAGCAGGGTGAAAAAAAAAAAAAGACAAAAAGAATATGGTGGAGGTGTGCTCTTTTTGGCTTGCAATCCCCGTTGTGCAAAGCAGGCTGCCTGGCACTCTCTTTCCCCCAGGACAGCTCTTTACTCGGCAGTGCGGGACCTTGGCTTTGGAGTGTGAAAAAGAATGGTGAGCGTTAAGAGTGAAAACCCCAGTATCTGGAGCTGGGAGGGAGGCTCCCAGCCTTTGCGGCTCGGTCTCACGTGAGCGAAGAAGGGGGCGGGGGTTGGGATGAAACGGGCTTGCCTGGGGGCCACCCGATCAAGGTCTGGGGTCCAGCATTACCTCCCAGTGCCCCTGCAGAACCCAGACCCAGCCGTCACTCTCAGAAAATGACACACCCTGCAACGAGATTGCCTTTAACCCTGCCTCCCCTCAAAGCACAAGCCCCCCAACATTTTCAAAATATTTACTAACCTCCCCTCTTATTAAAATTCTTTTTCTGGTTTTGAAAGTACAGATCAAATTTCTTCTTTCTTTTCCTGCGAGGAGGGAGGGCAGGTGTAGGTGTGTGTGTGTTGGGGTTCAGGGCGCTAGCTTGGGGCTGGACTGGGGCTGGGCGGGGAACCCGGCGGTCACTCTTTGCTCAGCTCTGGGTGGAAACGCCTGTAGCTAAGCAAGGTAGTGCCTGTGGCTTCCCACGAGAAGACCATGATCAAAGGCAAACCAGCTATTGAAACCTGGACGCAGGAGCTTGCCCATCTCCTATAAAAGCCGATTCTGCAATAGGCAGTCTTTTCTTCAAAGAACTGTATTGGATTTGAAGGAATTTTCCATGGTTCAAAAGAGCATCCCTAAATTTATAATATACATGTAAACATGCTACATGCCACACATATGTATATGTGCATACATATGGAAGTGGTGGGCACATACCTACCTAGACACCATTGACTTGCCTGGTCAAAGAATAAGGCTTAGACATTTCGTGCCCGGGAAATGGTGCAGTTTATCTTTAAGAAGGCTAGAAAAATAAGAGATGAGGCTCACGTTGCACGGATGACATCACTAGCTTTTGGCTGCGCGCTCCGTGTTCTCGTCTGTGGGTTTTAGCCAAGGCTGCAGCGCCCGGCGCCCGAGCAAGCGAGCGCGGCAGCGGCTTCCTCCGGCGCCCACACCCGGGCGATGCTATTTCTCAAGCCCCCGGGGCGCAGTCAGGGATCCGAGCCTGGGAGGCCTTGGAGCCGCAGCCGCTAGAGCAGGAAGCTGGGAGGGGAAGACCAGCGACCCAGCCTCCCTCCCCCACCCCCCGCCCCATTCACCTCCGCGACCATCGTGCGTCTGGAGCCTGATTGCTGGACGCCGAGGCTTGGACTGGATTCTGTGCACGCTTGCGAGTGAGCCGGCCTGTCGGCGTCTGAGTGGGCTGCGAAGAAAATGGTGCAATCTGAGAGCGGCTGACCCTAGTTGGACAGAGCAGACGCGGTGCTAGAGTACCAGGACTCAGGTGGCAGAAGGGGGCGGGTTGTTTTGAGGAGCCGAGACCAGGTTTTCCTCCGTGCCTGCAGCAATTTCTGTGCACCTGGGCAGTTCGCTCTCGGGGATGCGGGAGGCCAGATGAAGTGAGGCGGAGGAGGGTCTGGAAGCATTTGGTGGACACTCCAAGGAGAAAACCTCGCTGGAGAGAGCAGCAAGACGCCCCGGGGGCTAGCTGAGGGGCTGACAGCGCGCAGCGACTGCGCGACCCTGTCCATGGTGTTGAAGGCGCTGTGCGCGGAGCTCCGAGCGCCCGGCGCTGCTCGTCCAGCGCTGAGCGCCCTCCTCTGCGCAGCCCGCCCCCCGCTCCAGTCAGCTACCGCCCAGTCTCCGCAAACCCCAGGCCAGGACTCGTCCCGTAACGCCGCTCGGGTGTCCACGGCGTCCGCTGGAGGGGACGCCTGAATGGCGAGGCCAGAGGCAGGCAACACAGGAGCTCGCGGGGAAAGGTGGGCAGAGACCGTGCGTCCGTGGGAAGCCCGCTTCTGAGAGCCCCGCGTGGGCCAGAAGGAACAAGGGACCTGCTGGTGACCAGGGAACGGATTTTTTTTTTTTTTTTTTTTTTTTTTTAAAGACCCGACCCAGAGTGGAAGAACATTTCTGGGTGCGAATCCCAGGTCTTTGCTTACGGACCGGAAAGGGGGAGAGTCCCTGAGAGAGAGAGACCCGGGCGAGACTCAGGACAGTTGTCCTTGGCATCTGGAGGTTTCCTTCGCCTGGCGGCCACATCGGGGGTGTTTCAATTCATCCTGTCGACTAGTGGCTCCTCTTGACAGCACCCACCCTCATCTTCCCCAGAAATCAGGAGAGTCGGTCCGGTCTCTACGTTGCACAAAGAAATCCCAGCAAGCTCCACCGCAGTTGCGGACACTTGGCATTTAGTTTCCCGGCCGAGGGCAGTGGCGCCCGAAACTCGGCTGAGCGCCGAGGCAGCCGCCTTGGAGCAGTAGCTTTCTGCGCTGCGGGGAGGGGGCGGGAAGCGGCTGTGTGGAGTTCGCCGCCGCTGGAGGCTGCACCTGCCCCGGAGGATGCCCAGCAGCCCGCAGGAGTCTCGCCGGATCAGAACTTTTTAGGCTGCCCGCCCCCATCCCCACAGTCCCCGGGCCGTGCACCGGTAGGCAGGGGCCGAGGGGGCGCCGCGGCGCGAGTCCCCCTCTTGTCCCCATCCCCCAGCTCGGCCGCCCGCCGCTTTGTTCCGGGCGCGCGGAGGGAAGGCGAGGCTGCGGCGGATCATGCCCATGGTGTAGCCGCGAAGCGGAGGCATGGCTGCCGGAAGGTTACTGCTCTACACGGGCCTCTCGCTAGCGCTCTGCGCCCTGGGCATGCTGGCTGTGGCCATCTGCTCCGACCACTGGTACGAGACCGACGCTAGGAAGCACAGGGACAGGTGCAAGGCCTTCAATACTCGCCGGGTTGACCCTGGCTTTATTTACAACAACAACAACAACTTGCCGCTGCGGGCCAGCCGCTCCCGCCTGGACCGCTGGGAGGGCAAACTCCTCCGGGCCCGGAATCGCCGGCAGCTCTTCGCCATGAGCCCCGCGGATGAGTGCAGCCGACAGTACAACTCCACCAACATGGGCCTCTGGAGGAAGTGCCACCGGCAGGGCTTCGACCCGGAGATCGCTGCCCTCATTCGGAAAGGTAAGCGGGAGGCGCGAGGCGTGGCGCTGCAGAGAGCCTGGCGCCTCTGGGTAGGCCCTGCAGCCCCTGGCCTCTGCTCCCGGCCACCAGCTGTCCATTTACCCAGGCCTGTCTGCACTTCCGAGTGCCCGAACTTACCTTCCCATGGATGGTAATGGAAAGCGGTGGAGGCTTCTTGTCTTGCTCTTGTGTGTCCAGATTCGCGTGAAATCTCATGGTCCAGGGCTGTTATCCAGGATAACGCTTCATTAGCCTCCGAGAGGGAAGGGAATCTATATCGTTGTTCTTTGAAGAAGCCCTTCTTCTAAGACTGATATGTCCGTGTAATAGACTCGGATTCTTCATCTTTTAGATGTCGAACTGATCCAAACAAGGAAAACAGAGGGAAAAATCATTGGTCATATAAACATCAATACATCACCAACCTTTGTGTATAGCATTTCAAAACCTGTTGGCCGGGTAGTAGCATGTCACAATTTAAAAAAATTCTCCTTTGAAAAAGTGGTTGGCAAAAAAGTGAGTACGTGCAATAAATATCAGCAGGGTTTAATAAGCACAACACAAGTAATACCAAAGTTGGAATTTCAGAGAAAAAAATGTGGTTTTCAGAGGACTTACATGAAAAATATATAAAATACACCAAAACAGAAAACAAGTTGCATTTGCTAATGATAACATTTTATTCAACACATTAACATGATAACATAAATGAAAAATTCTCCTTATTTGATGCAACTTGTAAATCTCGTATGATTTATATGTCGAGAACCATCCTGTACCATCACCCCACTGAAATATTCTTTGGATGTGATGTGTGTTAATATTGATCTGAAGAAATATCAGGGCTGCAGCCTGAGAAGATATGCAGATTTTGTGAGTCATGCCCCCTCCTCAATATTTCATTGACTTCAACTACTAATATTGATATTAAGGTGACAATGATGCTATTATTTGCAAGATGCTTTGAGCCCAGGATATAAAGCAGTTCTTAATGTATCCTATCATAATGCTGTTGGGGTTACTGATGTTTTAAAATAGCATTTGTAAGAACCAATGTTCTTTGATTTACAAAAGTGTTGAAACATTAGAAAAAATTAAATTAAAAAGCCAAGTGTTTGAGAAAGACAGGCAGTGGGTACAGTCTAGGAGACCAGTTCACATTTAAGAGGTGAGGTGGGTTCAGAGAGAGAATCCATCTTGGTGTTTGCTTTGTAGCTTCTTTAGAATGACTAGGGATTTCAGCTGATTTAGTTACGGGTGTGTTCATACTACAGATATCCTATCTGCTTCATGACCAGGTTCTTATTAGAGCCAGGTGACCCATTTGGAGCTCTACAACTTTATAAAGATGTACAGGATATTAGGGGATTTCAGAAGAGAGCAACTTGGGCTTGGATTGAGAAAGTAGGAAAACAAGGAAGGAGGTAGAGTGTTTTTGACAACTGGTGACAGTTTTCAGATTTCTTAAGTGTTATTTTATCTGTTCTTTTTGCTTTCTTTAAAATGGAAATGGCAGGAAGTTAGCTGAAACATGGGGAGAATTCATGTTAATAATGACTGGCAAATACTGGCAGGATATTCTTGAACACCTTCTAGAACAAGACAGATATCCTTCTTTCTGGCATGAGTTAACTCCACTTAGAGACAAGGGGATGAAATTTATGGCTTCTGGTGGTTCCATCCAGGGCTCTGATTCTGTGTTACTCTGCCTGGCAATCTGACTAGAAAGGTTGACTTGGTCTGTGCACCAGAGGGATTGGTTACCATAGTGACATGTTCTTCCGGTGAAGCTGGAAACACAGTGACAGGGAAAGGGATAGGGGAAGAATGTACAACATTTTGACTCTGTATCAACTGATTTTTAATTGCAGCAACAGAAAATGGACACCCACAGCAGGGGGATTGAATACACTGATACCTAGGGTTGGCAGGGCATTGTATTTCACTTGAACTAATGGAAATGCTGTTCCCATCACCTCAAATACAGCAATCACTGTCAGCTTCAAGCACCTGCTTACCATGGCTGTTTCTGTCCATTTGACATTCTTGTTAGGTATTATTGAGATAGATGGCATGCCAGCCTTACAAATTGGGAGAGATTTGAGGTCACTATCTTCATTTTTAACCTTAAAGCATCATCTTTGAAAACCAGATCTCCTTTTCCAAGTAGCAATAATACATTTTGGAAATAAATGCATTTTATATTAGAATACACTGGCAATTCCAATAAAATGTAGAACATAATTTTTAGACTTAATCAGTGTTTTTTTTCCTATGTGAGCAGATTTTATAAGGAAGTTAAAAAAAGAAATTGATGTCCCTGTATTTGAATTTAGGACATCTTATCTCACATTATTCATCAGGATCCTCAGAAGATATCTTTGTCTTTTGTCTTTTTGAAACACATTCTATTAAGATTCTGGGAGATCTGTTTTGGGCAAGGGAAAAGGAAAACCAGAAAAAAGATTATTTAAAATCTACTAATATTATGGGAAAATGTAAGATTTATCTAAATGATTGTACAGCCCTGAGTCATTTATTAAATCATCATTCATTACATTCAAAAGTACCATTTGTGCATTTTAAAAAGAAAATGAAGCTGCCAAATTAATAAAACAAAAGTCAAATTTATATCTACTTTGAAGATATGGTCCTTTGGATTCATATTCTTCCTGAAATACATTTTCTTCAATACCTGCTGCTATTACTGTGCCCACAAGCATGCATATCTGTTCACTGTGTACTTCCTTGTTTGCATTACTGAACTGTACCTTCCTGGAGGGCAGGAAGAATAGACATTTGTAAGATATATTTAACACATGCTTGATATTTGGGAATTATACAAACAAGGCTTACAGCAATGTATTCACCAAGAGCTGACTCTATAGGAATAATTGTGTGGGAATCCAAATAAAAAATTAGTTGGAAAATCATGAGTTTAAAAGCGTGGCTATTGGGCCAGATAACATTACAAAAGATGCATGATGAAACCCTTTAGGAAGATTTCTTGAGTAAAATCTTTGTCAAGAAATTAGGAGAACACACCATTCCTTTTGGATAACATGTCATTGGATGGACACACATCACCCAAAGTCATTATTTTTCATGTTAAAAGTGATTTTAATTATTTCCTTCTTGGAGGTAGGATTGGATGGGGGGGTGGGTACAGCAAAAATAGATTATTTTAAATTCCCATGACCATGACCATGGAGAGTCTTAAAGAGATCCTCTTTTTTTTTTGCTTCGGAACCTCTTCCCTGTCTCCCTGAAAAGTCACCTTAGCCACTGGGGACAGATCAATGGCAAGATCAGTTTCTGAAATCCAAGAGATTTACATCAGAAGAAGCAGCTAGGCCTGGGGTTGTGGCTCAGTGGCAGAGCATGTGCCTAGCATGTGTGAGGCCCTGGGTTCGATTCTCAGCACCACTTAAAGATAAATAAATAGAGGTATTGTGTCTATCTACAACTAAAAAATATTTTTAAAAAAGAAGGAGGAGCTATTGGTAGGATTTTGTGCCAGGGAACATCTATATTCTTGGTTTCTACTGAACTATTATGTTGATAGGGTTTGAGTTAAGTACACCCTTAACTATTATTCTAAGAACTTTTTATTAGTATGAAGATTTGCCTTTTAATAAATATTGGCCCAAGTAACCATAAAGTGGTTGTCAATTCTCAGAAAATTATTTTCATAGAACATTATGCATGCTTAAAAATGAATAATTTTGTCGGCAAACACATACTATGTATTGTATTATATGATGTATTATATGATGAATGGGCACAAACAGACCAGGATGGAGGGATAAATAAGACCTGCCTTCAAAATTAGTGTAAATCCTTGGTGTCACAGAAAACAAATTACAGCTACAGGATAATGAGAATAGTAACAGAAATGGATTCAGAGAAATACAGAGGAGGCAATGGTGGATTGTGGCAGCAGTGGGCTGAGATAGGGAGGTTAGGGAAAGTTGTCCCAAGGAACGAAATCTAAATGAGATTTTGATGAAATTTGCAGTTGGATAGGGAGAGCATTTAAGGCAAAGGGGCTGGCATCTGCAGAGCCATGGAGGTATGAAACAGCAGTTTGGCCTTGCAAGAGTTGATTCTATGGGGATGGAGAGGAGCAGAAGAGGAGCTAGAGAACAGGCAAGGACCCAGTCAAGGAGCTTATATATCAAACCCCCTGTAGCTGTGCTGCTCAGTAGGGTAGCCAGTAGCCCTATGTGGCTAATTAAAATTAAAATAACCAAAATGAAGGAAAATTTAAGAATTCCTTTCCTGGTTGTATTGGCCACATTACAACTACATAATAGGTACATGTGGCTAGTGGCTGTTGTATTGGACAGTGCAGATTACAGTGAGCATTTATAGTAGATTCCATGCCACATGGAGTCTAAAGCCTCTAAAAAAAACAAGCACATTCTTTGTTTCACATGAGAACACTTTCATGGTAATTTGGGCTTAAAATTCAGGTTATTATTTTATACTTTAGGAAAAAACTGCTTCTGGAATGTTTGCAGAAGGTTTTTAGTTCATGGTCATTTATCCTAAATCTGTATTTTATTAATTTTCCATCATTGACTCACAGAATTCTCACATACTTCTCTCTTCTTTGCCTTTCCCTGATTCCATTAAAAACAACTCACTATCATGGCCACTCATGAGGCTGTGGGGCAGGAGGGTCACAGGTCAAGCCTGGCCTGCAAGACTCAGCCCAGACCCTATTTCAAAATTTAAAAATGGAAGAGTCTTAATTCTAAATTTAGGCAATTAGAATGGCTTACACACCTTGTTTTGAGCTCCATGGAGAGAAGCTCTTATACATTTTGTCATATAATTTTTGGGTATTTACTTTGCTCACTGTAGTAGATGCTCAAGTTTTATAGACATGAAGGAAATAGTCACTATTCAACAGTTATTTATTGAAGGCCTATGGGCTGGTCATCAGGTGCAGTGTTGGATAAAATGGAGAAGCTTACATTCTGGGTGGGAGTATGGGAAAGATAATAAATTCTTATTTGTGGAATAAAAATAAGATCTAATAAAACTAATCAAGGTATAATATAGCAAAAGGTAGTGAGTGCACAAAAGGGAAAAGCAAATGTAAAAAATGAGGTTGTGTTATGAGTTTTAGTTGGAGGAGACTTTGGGTGTGGTGGAAAAAGAGGGGGAAAGCCTTCCATAGACTGGAGAGGGTTTTATACATTCCCAGAGGCCAGGAACAGTTTTACTTCTAAAACTTGTGGGTCTCTGTATTTATTAGGTCCTGAAACACTGTTTGCTGATTGATTGAAAATCTTGAACCCCAGACATACCTGTTCACAAATAAACCCATGTAAACACAGATGGTCTTCTACACATGACATGCATCCCTATGCCTACATGTTAATTGGGTGCTGATATGCTATGAGTCCTCAATCATCCTAAAACACAGTGTACCAGGGAGGCCTGATGATTAATAGAGCTCTGGAACAGTGTGCAAAGCTCTTTCTTAGGTGTCCAGGAGAACAGAGGTATAGTTGATCCTTGTCCTAAGGGAGCTTATACTCTGGCTCAGTTTCTCAAAGTGGTGGTTGTGTGTGAGTGGATGGGGCTCTTTCTCAGGAGGCCATATTTGTATCAACTGGATCAGGAAACAACTGGTCAGGGAACGCAGGGGTGAGCTCTTTTTATTGAGTCAACAAAGTCAAGGGCCATATTTCTATTCCAGAAGGTCAGTTTACTTATTCTTTTATTGTAGAGTTGGTGAGGATCAATTAGAGGATCGATCTGTGTTATTCCACTTTGGACTGTCAGTTAAAAAATACTTTTCCCTTCTCTACTTTTAGTAGATAGTTTGCCAGAATGCTAAACGGAGAGTCTGGTTAGTTTGACTCTGCACACACGTCACCACCACCAAAACCACCTATCCACTCTAGGTGTTAGACATTAGAATCACAAATGTTTATTTAAATGCAGATACGTTTCAAACTTATTGCTCCAATAAATATGCAGAAAAGGAGGAATTGTGTGTGAACAGAAGGGAAACTTGTTCTTTAAAAAAATTTTTTTTTTTTAGTTGTTGATGGACCTTTATTATTTATTTATTTATACGCGGTGCTGAGAATCGAACCCAGTGTCTCACACATGCTGGGCAAGTAAGTGCTCTACCACTGAGCCACAACCCCAGTCCCAGGAAACTTATTCTTATGCCTTCATTGGACATCTGTTGGTTTTGAGAGACTGCATGCATTCTTAAATAGGACTTTGTTTCCTCATATGTAAAATATGTGTTTGGATTCTGGAAACTCCAAGTCCTTTCATGCTCTAACATGTGATAAGAAAGTTAAATTTAGGTGCAGAATAAATAATAGGAGGTGCTGGGGATGTGGCTCAAGTGGTAGCGTACTCGCCTGGCATGCGTGCGGCCCGGGTTCGATTCTCAGCCCCACATACAAACAAAGATGTTGTGTCCACCGAAAACTAACTAACTAAATAAATAAATTCTCTCTCTCTTAAAAAAAAAAGAATAAATAATAGGAACATGGTTGCGAGAGGGTATAAAGAGGGAAATGGGAAGATGGGGGAGGGGACGAGAGAGTGCAACAAGTAGAAAGAGAAAGAGATTTCTAGATGGATCATCCCCAGGCACTAATTTGAAATAGGAAAAGGTGGAAAACCAAGCAGCTAATTTCTTACCATTGTACAATCATGTGAAAAATTACCCTTTTCTATTTCTAATGACTTGAAATGCTATTTTGCAGATTTGGGGTTGAAAATCTAAAAAACTAATAGAGAAAGATGGTGACAGCTGCCCAACAACGTGAATGTACTTGATGCCACTGAACTGCACATTTCAAATGGTTAAGACAGAAGATCTGATGTTTGTCTGTTTCACTTGTGTTCGTCAGCTTTCTGTTATTGAAACAAAAATACTTGAACATTCGATTTTTTTTTATTTTTATAAATCAAACATTTTTTTTTAGGTGTTGGAAATTGAACCCAGGCCCTTATGCATGGTAGGCAAGCACTCTACCACTGAGCTGTGCCCCCTATTAAACAACCTGAAAAAAAAGTAGAGTGATGACTAAATTCCTTGGATCATTTATAAATCATTGAATGATTTAAACTTAAAGGAAGAATGGTTTATTCTGGTTCACAGTTTTGGAGGTTTCAGTGCATGGTCAGTGTATCAGTCAGCTTTGCATCACTGTGACCAAAGTACCTGACAAGGACAACTGAGAAGGAGAGATTTCCTGTGGCTCCTGATTTCAGAGGTTCAGTTCATGGTTGCCTAACTCCACTGCTCTGTGCTCCAGGTGAGGCCGAACATCATGAAGAAGGTGGAGGAAAGCTGCTCAGCTCGTAGCAGCCTGGAAGCAGAGTGAGAGAGAAGGGGCGGGGGACTAGACACACTTTTCCAGCACATGCCCCTATTGACTTCCTTCTTCCAGCTAAGTCCTACCTCCCAGTAGTCTCTTCATCAGTGGAACAATTCAGCAAATGATGAGGTCAGAGCCCTAATCATTGCCTAAAAGCCACTGTCTAGGCCTTGCTGTATCGGTGACCATGCTTCCAACACATGAGTTTTGGGGGATGATCCAGATCCAAACCATAAGAGTTGATTGGCCCTGACCATAAGAGTCAGTAAGGTAGCACATCATGGTGGGAGCCTGTGGCAGAGAAAACTTCTCACCTTCTAGAGGACAGAAAGCAAAGAAGAGGGAAAGAGGAGGGGCAGGGGTCATAAGAACCCCTTCAGGGACACTCCCCCAATGACTTAACTCCTTCTAAAGACCACCTAATAGTTCTACCACCTTCCAAACAGTGTCCTGAGGTAGGGACCAAGCCTTTGCTACATGGGCTTTTGGGGGACATTCAAGATACAGACTATGGCATCCTTCAATTAATAAAATAAATAAAGAAAGAAATTTAAACAAGGAATTGGATCTGTTCTGTATATAGATACTTCATAGCCAAGGCTTTTCACTCATTCAGCACCTTTATTTAGCACCTATTTTGTGTGAGACAGTAAGCCAAGTATGCTTGGGACACGGAAGTTAATGAAATAGACAAAATTCCTGCTCTTATATGGCTTACATTTAAACATTTTTGAGCACTAGATTTTTTTTCTTATTATAAACAAAAAATTGTTTTGAGGGTGCTGGGGATTAAACCTAAGGCTTTATGCATGGTAGGAAGCACTCTGTCACTGATCTGGGCCTCCATCCCTTAGCAAGACTTTTAAAGAGCACTAATATGCAAAACAAGTAGAAGTAAAGAATGATCTCCTCGGGTCATTTTAAAATGACTGAATGATAAAGAACATTTCACTGTACTTATTCTATAAATATCTTTTGAGCAGCAACTATGTCATGTACATTACCTGGAGTGGAGGATCTTGAGTGAAATTCACAGGTCCTGTCCTCCAGGAGCAAAAAAATAGGAGAAGGCATGTGAGTAGACAACAAATACAAGCCCCATGGTTCTATGAGAGATTTATGTGTTGGGGGCTCAGGCAATGGGGCGCCATTTCAGAGCAGTGTGGGCAGGCTTTGCAAAAAAGCAAACATGAGATCCTAAGATATTCTTAAATATCTGTGGATTAATAGGGTGAAATCATAATGCCATTTGAAAATTACTGATTCTGACCAGGTAATTCTTGTCTAGTCTTTCATCCTTCTTCCTTATACCCAGGTTCCTTGACCTTTCTCTTAAGAGACAGTTATTGCTACCAGCTCTTTATAAATTATATCAGAATCCAGGCATGGTGGTGCATGCCTGTAATGCAGTGGTTTGGGAGGCTGAGGCAGGAGGATCTCGAGTTCAAAGCCAATCTCAGCAAAAGCGGGGCTCAAAGCAACTCAGTGAGACCCTGTATCTAAATAAAATTAAATAGGGCTGGGAATGTGGCTCAGTGGTTGAGTGCCCCTAAGTTCGACCCTCGATTATACACACACACACACACACACACACACACACTCATATATATGTATGTATAAACACATGTATATTAGAGGTAGTTATTTTACAATATTTTGAAACAGCACATATATATAGAAGGCAGGCAGTGAACAGGTGACTGAAGGATGAAAAATGTTTATCTTTGTAAATTTGTATGCACAAATATGGCATTTAAAGGACCCTTCTAGGAGTCTCTAGGAATTGTCTGCAGGTGATGTTTAGTCTGAGTACAAGCTGTTGGCATTCAAAGGAGTTTGACAGATTTGCTGCTTTTATAGGAGACTGCAGTATCTGAATTATATCAATTGATTTTTTTGGCGTCAAAGTATTTTGCCAAGAAAAGGCAATTTACTTTATATTAGGTCATCTTCCTACATTTATATCATTTCCTGCTTTTTAAAATGCCCTGCTGTTTCGTATTCAGAACCTCACTCTGTTGGACACTTTATTTTCTCTGGAGCATCTCTCATTCAGTTTTGCCCTGAATGCCTCTTCATCTTTATAATAGCAATTCTATTTAGGCAACCTAACTCCTATTCCCCAAGGCAGTGGAGTAGTTTGCAAACCTGGAAGGGGCAGGGTTGTTTTTATCTTGAAGCTCTGTGCTTATGTGACAGTTCAGGTCAACTGGCACAACACAGGAGAGCGGGTGGAGACGATTTCGAGAGGTTGAAAACGTGTACCTAGTATCCTGGTAATTCTGTTCCAGGCTGTGTACAAAGTAAGTAGGCAAAATAGAAAGTATAAGCATCCATTAATAAGAAAACTGATAATGAGGTAAGGTATATTAGTACAACGGAAACTATCACAGTATATTTAAAATACAGGTAATAGATCTATATGTTTCTGAACACATAAACATAAATTTGAGTGAAATAAGTGTGTTCATAATGAAATGGAAGGCAGGATGACATTTACATAACATTCAAGATAGGTAAAACATTAGGTGTCATTCATGGGAACATTTTGCATTGAATGAATAAAAATATGTGTGGGACTAGTAAACACGAAGTGAAAGATGTTTTTACTCATCTCAAGAAAGGGGAGAAATAGAGTTGGGAAGGGTACCAGGGGTTTAATAAACATCTGTGATATTTTATTTCTTAAAAAACAAAAGTATCCAAGGCAAACATGGCCATCCATATAGGCACACTAAAACTATGTGAAAGATTGTTATCATTCTGACAGAAAAGCTAACATCTTATCCACACCCTACTGTTCAGTGTATAAAGTGCACTTCTTTAAGGAAAATTCTTGAACAACTTTGTCTTTGAGGCAACTTTTGTCTGTGAAGAGTTTAGAAAAGAGGAGAATCAGGTAACTGGCAACTAACAGTTTCACTGGAAGTTATTAGTAAAGAGGTTTTAGAATAAAATTAAGTTGTATTCCTTTCTGATGTGGTATAAGAAGAGGAAATCAGCGTTTTGATATGATTATAATTGCTGAAATAGAAACTAGTATACAAGTCACTTCTCCCTTGTTAAATTTCCTGCGCCTTGTGGAGAAAAAGCAAGAATTCCGAGGGCCAAAAAGTTAGCGTAAAGCCATCCCTTCAATTAAGTTGTTCTGACATTGAACTTTAAAAAGATAGAGCACCAAGATAGAGTGTACTAGCTACTGAATGTAGGGACAAACCAGGGATTCAGCACAAACTCCTCAGAGAGCATTTTAATCCCAAGGAAAAAATTCAGTGTGAATTAGTAAAGAAAAAGGTTAAGAATTGATTTAGAAAAAATCAGAGGGCTGGGGACGTGGCTCAGTGGTAGGGGGCTTGCCTAGCATGTACAAGACCCCGAGTTTGAGACCTAGTACTGTTAAAAAGATCAGAAGTTTTCCTAGTGGTTTTAATAACACTTTTGAAACTGGTGAGAAAATGTTATTAAAACTTTAATTTTATTATTGATGAACAGTATTGTGTGTGTGTGTGTGTGTGTGTGTGTGTGTGTGTATTTTTGTTGTTGTTGTTCAAATTATGAAGGTGGATTCGGCCAAGAGCCCCTGTGGTATGATTATATCATGTCTGCTCTACTTACACAAACTGGAACAGAAAAATCCCATCCAAATTTTATCAAGGGCTCCATTTTCACCTGGCAATGCTTTAAAAAACCAAAACTGGGCCTGATCTTACTAAGGGATCATGGAAGTCCCTTGGGATTTCAGGAGTATTGGAGCAGAATGACTTCCATGTTTGTATTACAGTGACCAAGGGACTGGAAGAGATGCCTAGAGGCAGCCCTGGACAGATCTGCCCTGAACGGGGTGCCGGAACGAACTGTCAGACTCAGTGCACTCTGTAGGGTGTGGGCACATCGCACTTCCATTCCAAATGAATGACCTTCCATTTGGAATAGGTTGGCCTGTGTGTCTTCAGCTTGTTCCTCCTCTTCCTTGTTTCTTCTTTGGTGTGTTGGGGGTGCCTGTTAGTGGTGGCTTCCCTCCTCTCCTGCTTTCTTCTCTTCCTCATGTCTACCTTCTGTGTGCATGGCTCCCTCACCCATTCCCATCTGAAACTGCTCTTCCTCTTTGAAAACTGCCTCCTCTGGCTTTTGAGGCATCATTCTCTCCTGGCTCTGCTTCAGCTCCATTTTTGCACCCTCTCCTTTGCCGGCTCTTTGTTCTCAGCCTGTGTGTATCTTCTCCAGGATTCTTCTTTTTCTCTTTTCGTTCTTCACTGTTTCCTTGATCAATCTCTAGGGCCATTTTCTTTTATGATTATGAGTAGTTGCACGGTGTATATGCAGATTAGACTTCCTGTCTAAACATCTCGAGGACTGGATATCTCCACTGGGATCATCCATGGGTCCCAAAGGACCTATTCTATCCTTTTGTCCCCAGATTCATCTCTCCTTAATTTTCTCCATCTTGGGATGTGGCATCACTCTTCTCTCCTTGTTAAGCCAGAACTGTCAGGTTGTTCTAAAGGCTCTCTTCTTTCCTGCCCTCCTCATCCATGCAGTGAACAAGTCACTCCTAATAAATTTTCCGCCCATCTCTCCAGGCTGATCCTAATACTGCTACTGTCCTTGGGTGCTGAACTCTCACAGCATTCTTGGATTGGCTTCCTTATTCTCTAATCTCATCTTTTGTCAATGCCTTCTATTCAGAGAGCATTTTCTTAAGTGCAACTCTAATTGTGGGTTTGTTTAAAACCCTTCAGTGGCTCTCCATGGTTTACCAGTCAGAATAAGGTTCCATATCCTCAACACGACACTTAAGGCCCCACAGGTCTGGCAGTGAGCCTGTCCCCTCCCCCATTTTGCAATCTTATTCTTTTTTTCTTTTTTTTTTTTTTTTCAGAATTGAGGATTGAACCCAAGACCTTGTACATGCTAGGCAAGTGCTGCCACTGAGCTAGTATACCCAACCCTGCAATCTTATTCTTTTTCGTGCCTTCTCTCCATAGCAGTATACTCTGCTCTAGCCATGATGGATTCCCAAACAGGTGAATCTGTTTTATGTTTTGAAAACCTTGCTTCACGATGCTCCCTTTGTCTGGAAGTCTTTCCCCTCTCTGCCCCACCCACAAGCTTGCCTGGCCAGTGCCTGCTGACCCTTTAGGAATCAGCTTATGCCCCGTCCTCCTGGTCTTGCTCAGTGTTCTCTCATCTTTACTTCCATGGTAGAATTGCCTTCCCCCTCTTTTAGGCTTTGGTAAACACCAAACACTTTCCTTCCTACCAGCAGTGACATTTTGTTATATTTATTATTTTTTATCCCATGTTTCTCTCCTTTCTTTGTGTGATACTGGGAATTGAGTCCAGGGATGCTCTACCACTGAGCCACATCCTCAGCCCTTTTTATTTTGTTTTTGAGGATCTTCCTAATCTGTGCATGGTCTCACTAAGTTGCTGAGAATGACTTCAAACTACCTCCCGAGTGGCTGATATTGCAGGCATGAGCCACTGAACCTGGCTGGTTTTTCTCCTTTAGACAATTTTTGAATTATTTTTATTGTCTTTTTTGTCCATGGAGTTTTATATAATGCATAGATTCGATTCATGGGCCATAATAGATATTTAATAAATATTTGTTAAATGAATGGTGTTCACCTCCATGAATGCACTAGATCTAGAACCCTCACTTTAAAAGATCTGTACTTTATGGGGCTGGGGGAAATCACTATTAAACAGAACCCTATCATGAATTGTTTTGTAATACATATGACAAACTTCAATTTGTTTTCTTTTTAAGGTTTGTAGTTTCTTAAAGCACCCATATTTCTGATTCATAAGAGGAGAATTTGAAGCATGGATTAGACCTCCTCATTTTGATCTCGCCCACTTTCTGTACTCCTTTGCCTTTCCCAGATTGGTTCTCCTATCCAGAACATTATGAATGAAGGTAGGCTATCTCCATTTATGTTTCTATCGTGGTTTAAAGAATTTGCACTTCTTTCTGGGTCTTCTGTTGCACGTCTGACCATTCTCTTGGGACTCATTTCCAGGTTTTCTAATACTTATCGTCAAGAACATTTTCAGGTTGTCTCAGTGAATCCTCCTTCTTAATTGTTTATTTAGATCAGCTTCCTCCTATTTCCTCTGATAGTGATTTTGGTGAGATAATGACTAGAAAATAGACTGGGCCTACTGTAATTGCCCCTTTTTGGTTCATGCTTCCATCCACTTTTCCAAACTGCCAAGTGTCTCTTCCATTCTCTGGTGCATTCTAGGTGGTTGCTGCTGCTGTCCTTGGTCCTGATCATAGGGAGAGCAGCATCTGATTGGTTTCCCTATTCTCTCATCTCATCTCATCTCTTGTCAATACTTCCTATTCAGAGTGATTTTTTTTATTAACTGCAACTCTAATCATGTTATCATTTTGCTAAAAACCCTTCCATGGAGCTGATTCATAGTTGGGATAGGGAGCGGGAGCATGGGAGGAATAGATGAACTCTAGGGCAGAGGAGTGGGAGGGGAAGGGAGAGGGCATGGGGTTAGAAATGACGGTGAAATGTGATGATCATTATTATCCAAAGTACATGTATGAAGACACGAATTGGTGTGAATATACTTTGTATACAGAGACATGAAAAATTTTACTCTATATGTGCAATAAGAACTGTAATGCATTCTGCTGTCATATATAAATAAAAAATTAAAAAAATCCCTTTCATGGTTTATCAATCAGAATAAGGTCTATAATTCTCACCATAGCCCCTTGGTTGGTAAACATTACTCACAAAGCATTGATTCCCTACAGGGACTTATGAAGACCACCAAGTTACAGTTTGACAATGGATATGAGAGACTCACCCCCCAATGTTTCATGAACAAGCAGATTATCTTTAGAAATGATAGTGACTATTTTCTAGGTGGGGTCATCCCACAGTTAGTATTTTAAAGTCTTCTCCTTTAGCCATAAAATCTGCCAAGGGCATAGCCCATTTCCATCTAATTTGGATAAGTAATTCTTTTGCTCTTAGAAGGTAAACATAGATGCAACTGCATTGCTAGGTTCCCTAGACTAGATTGAAAGAATGATTAACATCAGGGAAATAATATCTATGACCATTATAGCTTCTGGGGTCGTATTAAGTCTATGCTGAATTAAGCTAGATAATTTCTAGCACTTTCTACTCAAGAAAAAGTGCTACAGGTCAAAATTAAGACTGCATTTCAATTAAGCTTGTGTTTTGAGTAATTTTCAATTGTAAAAATTATTGATGAGTTATATAGCAATATGAGTGTTATAAAATGGTAGGAAACACTTACCCTGAAAAGACTTTCTGTCATTGTATATGTTTATTTTAAAGCCAATAGGGGGGCTGGGGCTATAGCTCAGTGGTAAAGCACTTGCCTCACATGTGTGAGGCACTGGGTTCAATCCTCAGCACCACATAAAAATAAATAAAGATATTGTATGTTCATTTGCAACTTAAAAAGTATTAAAAAAATAAAGCCAATAGGAACCCAGAGGCTTATTTCAAACTGAAAGTGGCATTTCATCTCTTTGGGTCAGCAGAGTGGTTAACATTTCAAAGGAGGACATTTATGCTCCTATGCCAGTGGCATGCCTGCATCAACTTTTATTACACATATCCGTAGTGGTGTGGTGGCTGGCTGTGTGCTTGTAGATCAATAAGTTGCTAAAAAGGGAGATGCATCAGAGACCATAATGGCTTCTTCACAGAAGACAGATTGTCTCCAGGTAGTGAAGTGCATTTAGGGATAACAACAATGATATTCCAGTATCTAGATTCTTATTATTTAGAGGAAAGAAGTAGACTCTCCGAAGGTGATGAGTCCTATAAGAAACACTTTAACATGTTAAATATATACTCCAGGAGGTCTCATATGCACTGTTATGGCTGGAAAAGTTTAGCTGAGGAAGAGAAAGACAGGATCTATTCCCTTGGCTTCCAACATTACTGGATTATAGTTATTCTTTGTCGTTCTATTAGCGAAATAACGTATTATCTGAAGACTGATTGTTAAAAGACTTGGTTGGGCTTGGGTCCAGCATCAGTGAAGAACATGCAAAGGTAAAGGACTCGACAGCAAAGTGATGTAGATGGAGTTCAAGGGCGATGGAAGCTTACAGAAGATAGTGCAAAGTGCCTTGGCTAAAATTCTTGACTTGAAGACTGAGGATACATAGAATCTACCTGTGCCCAGGTGAGGTTCTACATCCTATGAGAGATGATGGTGACTTTTTCCAGTGAAGTAACCATTTCTTCTCTGGTGTTTCTCCTTCATGATGCATGCATCAAGTGCATAGGATATGTATTCACTTGTTCAACACATGTTTGGTGAATCCTTTACATGCCAGGATTCCTACTAGGAGTTTAGACTACAGTAGAGCACCAAGTAGACTAAACCCTTTCTGCTTGGAGCTTATATCCCAATGAGAGAAAATAGACGAGATCACCCAGAAGTAAATAAAATATGTAATGCCTTAGGTAGAGAATAGCTAAGGATAAAAAACAATGCATGGAAAGGAATGGGAAATGCATGAGGCAGTGGGTTCATTCCAGGGAAGATCTCACTGGGAATGTGATTTTTCAGTAAAGACCATAAGGATGTGAGGAAATAGTAACAGGGCTATGGGGATGGGTTTCAGGCAGAGGGAATAACAAGAGCAGTGGCCCTGGGGTGAGAGAATGTCTAGTGTATTAGAAAAATGACGAGGATGGTGGAGTAGATGGGGTAGAGCAAAAGGAGGGGACTTGAAGAAGCAAACAATATCAGAGAAATAAAGAACCACCTTACACAGGTTGAGGGTCACAGGAGGAGTGAGAGGGGAAGCACTTGTTGGATTTTGAGAGGAGGAGCCATATGATTAGATTTATGGTTAAAAGGGTCACTTGGTGTGCTAAGTTGATAGGTGGATCACAGTGTAGCATGTTGAGAAGTAAGGAGACCAGCCAATAGAGATGTTGGCTAGAATTAGAATGATGGGAGGAGAGATTGGATTCTGTGTGTATTTTGTATGGAAAGCTGTGAGGGCTGACTGGGAGATCAGATGCAGGGCAGGTGAGGAAAAGAAGAATCAAAAGATAGTCCCAAGGTTTTCAAACACGAGGAACTGGTAGGCAGAATTGTTCTTAACTATGATGGATAGGACTGGAGGAGGATCTTGTTTTGGGAATTTACCCTTTTGAACATGCTACTTTGAGAGACTTTTAAATGCTCAAGTGGAGATGCCAACACTCATTCAGATTTATAGGCCTGATTCAGGAGCAAAGTCTCACTGGGGTTGCAAACAGAGTAGTCATGAGCTCACAGTATCTTGTTCCAAGACTGGATAAGATCACCCAGAAAGTGAGTAACAGAGAGGAGAGGATGTTTAGGGATTAAGCCCTGGGGCACACTGGCTTTATAGAATTCAAGGAGATAAGGAGGAATCAGCAAAAGAGACTGAGAGGAACAGCCAGTGAGGGAAGAAGGTGCTGTTTTAGGATCCACGTGAAGCAAGTGCCCTAGAGAGGAGGAGGTCAACGATGTGGAATGCTGGGGCAAGTGAGAGGAGAGTGGAGACTTGAACTTTGGATTTCATGACATGGAGGTCATTGATTTCAGTGTTTGGGGCCCAAACTTGACCATGGTGAGTTCCAGAGTAAACTGGAGGAGGAGAAGAATTAGAAACAATGACTGTAAACAAGTTTTAAAGGGAGTTTTGGTGTAAAGAAAGGAATGGTAGCTGGGCTGAGAAAGTTAGGTGGAGAGAGAATTAAAATGTTTTTCTTTCTAGATTAGAGAAATAAAAGCATATTTGTAGGTCAAAACTGAGCCCCCCCCCCCCGAAAAAAAGAGGGGAGATTTTTGGAGCAACTGCTGGAAAGTTTGAAGAAGGAAAGAAGGTAGAAAAAAAAAAAAGAAAGAAATGGCCCAGGAAGGAGCACGTTTTAGGAGAGTCAGGGAGAAAAAGTCTGAGATTGTCTTTCTTGATGAAAGTTGCATTTATCTTCTGCTATGAGCTGGTGGGATAGTTTGAGCAAAGAGCATTAGTTTTTTTAGTAGAGAGTCTCCATTGATGATGATGACAGTGATGATGATGATGATGATGATGTAGTATTTAGTGGGAGTCCTCTGAAGAAAGCGGAATTCAAGAGTTAACCGTACTATGTTCGATTTTTGCTTTCTGCTTTATAAATTGGAATTCCGGTCAGTGTAGCCCGGCTGTTCTAAGCACCAAACAGCTGGATTGGACATTATGAGACATTTTGCTCTCAGGTCTTTGCTGGCATGTGACGTGCTATGGCTTGATGTGTGGTGCTCTGAAAAGTTTTTTAAATGTTTCATTTTTCAAAAGACAGGACAGTTCATCCTCAAACCTCTTCTACTGGCTGCAGCCTCCTGTAGGGATTCTTTAGCCAACCGTTTCTGTAGTTTTTCATTTAATAGCATCATTCTAATTAGAATTTTAGGGTACTGTGGCTCTGATGACATTCAGGTCTTTTTTTTTTTTTTTTTTGAGATAAAGCTGCTTTATTTTCAGGCTGAATAGACACATTCTTGCCTTGTCATCCTAAAAATGCTGTGCTGTGCCTGCATTTCAGAGGCTCTGATTAAACGGCTGAAGACCTGTGGTGGTACAGAGTTAGTCTTCTTTGTCTATTATACTGTAAGTTTCTCTGGAAAACAAAGCCCAAGAATTTCTGGTAACCTCTCAGCAACAAATATTTTCTACAATGAATGCAGGAATTAAAGGCAAAAACACTCCTTTTCTTTTTTTTTGAAAAAATATAAAGTCTGGCAATTGTGCAAAAAATATGGACCATATTTATAGGCAATCTTTTTGCAGTTTTTAAAGAAAAGGTGTAGATGTCATTCATCTCTTTTATTTCGTCCCTGAGGATTATAAGGGCTCAAAATTCTAAGAAACATTGTAAGTTCTAAAGACAGAGTAATAGGTTCTTGTTAGAAGAGCAGGGAGATATCATTTCACCTTTGCCTCCTAATCAGAAATACAGGTGTGTGGGGGGGAACTAGTCCTAATTTGGAAACCTCATGAGAAAAGTCATTTACTCTTACTTGCAATTGTTCCTAACTTTTGACCTTTTCTTTTACCTTCTAGTTTGTGTCTAAAAATATGTTTGATTCTATCTGTCAGCATATATGTTCTGAAATTTCATAAAATGTCTTTTTGGGTGGGTGGGGGTTGTGACCAACTTTAGTTTTTTCACCCCTTGGAAACATTTTAACTTGTGGTTTTTCCTTGTCATTATTGCGGCTTTTTTTTTTTTTCTACAACCACCACAGATAATAGGCCTATTTCATAGAGTGCTTTCCTCTCTAGTCTTCTGTCACCTACTTGCTCTCTCTCTCAGAATCTGCTTATTTTCTCAATCATGTCCCTCCATTAGTACTTTTTTTTTTGACATCTTACCAATAAGTATGGCGTGTGGAGGAAGTTGATTGTTCCCATTTTACATATGGAGGACCCAAGAGTCTAAAAAGTTGATTAGTCATTTGGCTGGTAAAGGGTGGAACCAGATCAGGACTGGTGCCTCTTCCATATTCCTTTTGGGGCATATTCATTTGGGGAATTCCTTTGAAAGTGATTGTGTGACCTCAGCCTCTTCCTCTTTCTCTTTTGCTTGCTGGTCATGGGGTAGCACTTTGCTCTGCCATTGCTATCTGACACTCCCATCAGAGGATCAAAGTAAAGGGTCTGCCTGATCCTGGACTGGAATCTCCAAAATTGTGAGCCAAAATAAACCCTTTCTCTATAAGCTAATAATCTCAGGAATTTCGTTATAGTATTGGAAAGCTAACTAATACACCTGTCTTTTGTTATTGTTTCCATAGGAGTGACTAGGTGTGTGAAGGGAAGTGTAAGTGCTGATGACAGTCCAGCACAACCAATCTATGTCTTCACTGGTACTGATGGCCTTAGACATGGTGTCTGGAGGGGAAGATACAACATGATTAGCTTCTTGGCCAGATTCTTTCTCTTGCTTATTGTAATTGGCATTTCCACCAATTTGAGGGAAAAATAGTTTGACAGAGTAGTATTCCAGTATAAATATTCTGCTGCATTATACTTTAAATTATATTGAGGTCAAATGAACAGACAGTGGCTGTCTGCTGTACTAAACCTATTTCCTTTTCTTTGTGGGTAAACAGCCAGCCTGTTTTTTCTAGCAGCATCTGTACTTAGCCATGACCATGTGACTTGCCAATGATATGTGAGTATAAGTGGTATATTCCACCTGCATGTCTGTCTCATAAAATCCTTCTGTGTTATCTAGTTTCTTCTTATAGCTTCTGTTTGGATGCTAATACTCTGAGTGACATTGGAAGGCAAGGATTTAAGATGGTAAAGCTTTGGGAAGCCTGAGTCTCTGAATGAAAGAAACCGTGACCTCCTCTATCTTGTTGTTATTGTGGTACTGAGGATTGAACCAAAATGGACTTTAGTGAGCAATAAATAAACTTCTTAGTTAAGCCAGTGAGATTTTAGAGTCTGTTACAGTAACTAGTATATTATTATTTATTCATGTGTATAATAACCTAATCATCCCTTTTCCACTCCAATATAGAAACCTATATTGCAAGCTACCCTTAAGACAACATATAAATTCTCTACAGATTAACACAATAAACACTGGATCCTTTTTCCAATGGCAACTTTGTAATTTTTTTGTTTATATATGTTTTCATCTATGTGCATTTATAACAAGATTTAAAGAAATGAAAGATCAGTTAAGTAATTTTCCCTCTAAATTTTAAAGTGTTATCAAAGATTGCTTAACTTAATCCTGGTTATTATTTCAAGATTGAAGAGGATCAACCTACCTTGAGACTTTGTGGCTAGTAGACCTCTATGGATGCTGTCCATGGTCATGAAAGTGTTAATATTTTTATTTTTTAATTTTAATTTGTTACATATGACAGCAGAATGCATTACAATTCATAGTACACATATAGAGAACAATTCTTCATGTCTCTGGTTGTACACAAAGTAGAGTCACACCATTCGCGTCTTCATACATGTACTTAGGGTAATGATGTCCATCTCATTCCACTGTCTTTCCTACCCCCATTCCTCCTCCCCTTCCCGCCTTTCCCTCCCTCCCCTTTGCATATCTAGAGTCCATCTAATCCTCCCATGCTCCCCTCCCCAACCCTACTATGAATCAGCCATCTTATATCAGAGAAAATATTTGGCATTTGTTTATTTTGGGATTGGCTAACTTCACTTAGCATTATATTCTCCAACTCCATCCACTTACCTGCAAATGCCACGATTTTATTCTCTCTTAATGCTAATAATATTCTATTGTGTATATATTCCACATTCTTTATCCATTAATCTACTGAAGGGCATCTAGGTTGGTTCCACAATTTAGCTATTTTTTTGTGAATTGTGCTATAAACATTGATGTGGCTGTGTCCCTGTAGAATGCTGTTTGTAAGTCCTTTGGGGATAGCTGGGTCAAGTGGTGGTTCCATGCCCAGTTTTCTAAGGAATCTCCATACTGCTTTCCATCTTTGCAGTCCCACAAGCAATGTACAAGTGTGCCTTTTCTCCCACATCCTCACCAACAGTTATTGTTGTTTATATTCTTAAAAGCTGCCATTATGACTGGAGTGAGGCAGTAATTCCAATCAAAATCCCAATGACATTCTTCATAGAAATAGAAAAAGCAGTCATGAAATTCATGTGGAAAAATTAGAGACCCAGAATAGCTAAAGCAATACTTAGCAAGAAGAGTGAAGCAGGTGGCATCACTATAGTAGACCTTAAACTATACTATAGAGTGATGGTAACAAAAACATCATGGTATTGGCCCTAAAATAGACTTGTAGACCAATGGTACAAAATAGAGGACACAGAGACTAACCCACACAATTACAGTTATTTTATATTAGACAAAGGCACCAAAAACGTGCATTGGAGAAAAGATAGCCTCTTCAACAAATGGTGTTGGGAAAACTGGAAATCCATATGCAACAAAATGAAATTAGACCCCTATCTCTCACCACGAACAAAATTCAACTCAAAGTGGATCAAGGACCTAGGAGTTAAATAAACCAGAGACCCTGCACCTATTAGAAGAAAAAGTAGGTCCAAATCTCCATCATGTGGGATTAGGCCCTGACTTCCTTAATAAGACTCCTATAGTGCAAAAATTAAAATAAAGAATCAATAAATGGGATGGATTCAAACTAAAAATCTTCCTTTCAGCAAAAGAAACAATCAGTGAGGTGGTTAGAGAGCCTACAATTTGGGAACAAATTTTTACCACATGCACATCAGATAGAGCACTAATCATGAGGATATATAAAGAACTCAAAAATGTGAACACCAAAAAACCAAATAACCCAATCAATAAAGGAACTGAACAGACACTTCTCAGAAGAAGATATACAATCAACCAACAAATACATGAAAAAAATGTTCAACACCTCTAGCAATTAGATAAATGCAAATCAAAACTACTCTAAGATTTCATCTCACTCTAGTTAGAATGGCAGCTATTAAGAATACAAACAACAATAAGTGTTAACATTTTATTGTTAGCTTTATTATACTGTCTTCCAACCTTTATCACCCTTGGCATGTATGAAACTTCTATTAATAGAACGTATCTATAGGTTGGTTATTTTTTCTTAAATAACTGTTCATTTCTTCCATCCAAGCTTGCCAAAGTTTTCTATTCATGTTTCCAGAAGAGCAGCATGCTACAAGTTTTCTTACCAGCAGTGTGAATCCTTATGACTTTTTCCTGTCAGAAAACTTCCTCCAGTTTATTACCTTTTTTACCGCTTACTTATACTCACTTAAAGTTAGAGTCTGTGCCACTTGAAACTTTGATTTGGAACATTTCTCCAATATTGGTAGGAAAATGTTCTTGGAATCCTAATCACTCACACCAGATTAAATACAGAAGTACTCTCTGAAAGGGCTTAGAGTTTTAAATCCAAGGTTTATCAGGCTTGTAAGAACATAATTTTTAGAAAGTATTTTTTTTTTAGTTCTGCATATGATGTCATTGGTGTTTTGATGGAAATTGCATTGAATGTGTGAATCTCTTTGTATAGTATGGAAACTTTAATAATATTCATTTTTCTGATCTATGAACATGAAGGTCTTTCCATTTTTGTGTGACTTTTCCAATTTCTTTCATAAATATTTTGTAATTTTCATTTTTAGAGGTCTTTCACTTCCTTGGCTCAAACTAATCCCTAGATATTTTATTTTTTCAAAGTTCTCATGGAAGCACAAAAGATTCTCAGTAGCCAAAGCAATCTTGAACAGAAAGAACAAATTGAAAACATCACAATTCTTGGTCTCAAGACATACTACAGAGTCATAGTAACCCAAACAGTATGGCATTGTCATAAAAATAGACACACAGACAAATGGACTGAAATAGAGAGCTCAGATATAAACCCACAAATCTACAGCCAACTGATTCTTGACCAAGGTACCAGAATCATACATAGAGAAATAATTTATGAATGTATTACTAAACTGTGATGGAAAAACTGGATACCCATATGCAGAAGATTGACACTTGACCCCTATCTTTCACCCTCTCCAAAAATTAATCAAAATGGATCAAAGATCAAAATATAAGCCATGAAACTATTAGAAGAAAAATGATAGAACCTAAAACAAAAGTCGATAAGTGGGATCATGCCAAGCTTAAAAGCCTCTGCACAGTAAAGGAAACGACAGAGTGAAGAGACAACTATAGAATTGGAGAAAATGTTCTCCAACTAACAAAGGATCTAAAAAAACTCAAAACAAGTAACCTAACTATAAAATGGGCAAATTATCTGACAGACACTTCACAAAAGAAGAAATATAACAAATATATGAAAAAATTCAATATTATCAAAATTACAAATGAGATTCTGTCTCACCCTAGTTAGAATGACTTATAAAAAATGCTAGGGAAAATATGGAGAAAAATGACCTCTCACACACTAGTGGTGGGAATGTAAATTACTACAGTCATTATGGAAAACAGTGTAGAGGCTCTTAAAAAAACTAAAAATATGGATCTACTATATGATCCAGCAGTCCCACTCCTGGGTATATTTCCCAAAGAAATGAAATCAGCATACCAAAAAGATAACCTGCTTTTCCATGTTTTTTTTGTGTCACTATGAACAATAGCTAAAACTTAGAATCAACCTAGAATAAAGAGCATGTGGTATCTATACATAATGAAATAATACCCAGTCATAAAGAAGAATGAAACCCTGTCATTTTTAGCAAGATGATGCAGCTGGGGACATTATGTTAAATGATAAAAGCCAGACAAAGAAAGACAGGGGCCATACGTTCTCTTTTATATTTGGAAGCTAAAAAACAGTCGACCTGAATATAGAATAGTGATTAGTAGAGGTTGGAATGTGGGGGCAGGGTAGATAAAAGGGAATTGGGTTTGATTAGTACGTGCTGTATGCAGGTGTTCAATATCACACTGAGCATCATTAATATGTACAATTGATACATGTTAATAAAAATGAAGATGTTAAAATATTTTCAGCATCACTGCATTTTAAAACATTTATGTATAAAGTGGTTGGTCTAGGATACTGTTTTCAATATCATCTTGTAGAGTATGAGTAATTAAGAATGTAAACACTGGAGTTACTGCTTTCAAACTTCAGCATCACTGTTTACTCTCTGTGTAACTTTGAGCAAATTATTTAGATGCCTCAGTTTATCTGTAAAACAGAAATTGTATTTGTACTCTACCTTATATTTGTTGTGATAGTTGAATGAATTAAAGGTCTTAGAACAGTCACTGGTACATGGTAAATATAGGCTGATACTATCACAGTCTTTAAAATTCACAAGAAGATAGAACGGAGAGAACAGAACAATTTATATATAGGTCTCTGTATTAGATAGTTGCCAAAATGTTTTCTGTTGCTAGCAGTGTCTTGTGGGTAATCATGAAAGTGTCCAATTTCTTTCTTCTTTTTCCTCCTTTTCCTCCTCTTCCTCTTTCTTCCTCCTCCCCCTCTTCCTCCTCCCCCTCTTCCTCCTCCTCCTTCTCCACCCTCACCCCTCTATTTTTTGAACCTGGTGCACGCTAGACTCTACCACTGACCTATGTCCACATCCCTAGTTGTAACAGTTTTTGGGATTTGGGACTTCACCTTTTAGATGAAGTTTGTTTTTTGAATAATCTGTCTTAGGCCTATCTTGGCTAACTTTATTCACAAAAATCAAATGAAAACAAAAATAAACAAAAAATCTCTTCCCCCCCTCCCCCAAGTAAAACTCTTATGACTTTGCTAAGCCAGTTTGAGCATCCATCATCATCACCCATGGCAGAACTGCATCTAGGGACAGCTGTGAAGTTTGTCTTTGGAGATCCCATCCTCTTCTACAGAATCTTCTCTTCTCTTGATATAATCACTTTCTTGTGAATTGGAACACTTTTCTGTCTTCCTTCCAAACACAGTCCTTCATCTCTAAAAAGAATCTGAACAGATCCTTTACTTTCAATTATAAATAACCAATGAGGCTCAATGCCTCTCCCTTCCCGGGAGTTCTTGCTTCAAATATGGAGATTAAGATTTAAGGTAAAGTAATACATTTATGATGTGAATGTTAAAATATTAGGTTGGATGAGTATTTTGTGGCCACACATTTCTTTCTAATATTATAAATAGCTACCTTTTTTTTACTTTCTTACATGACTGGCTCTGATTAAGGGTTTACACATTAATTAGTTCTGAATTGAATTGTCAATTTGCTAAATGGACTTTAAATGTAGCTAGCAATTTATTGTTATAGAACTTAGACTGAGTTCTCTCAAAGAGGGATGCAGATTAGAATAAAGCGCCATACCTAGTAATGTTCTGATCTCTTGATTGAACACAGGGGCTTGAGTTGCACCATTGTAGAACTTTAGTAAATCACAGTTCCATATGTATCTACTGAATTAATGTGTTATGGTCCTTAATCACAGGTTTGGTGACATTTAATTGAAAGATCACTGTGCCGGGTTGAGTCAAAGCATTGACTCCTACTCCCAGATCTGCTTTGGAACTTCTGTCTGTTAGATAGAAATGGTATCTTTTAATTTGGGCTGCAATCAAAATCACCTGGGCAGCTTAAGGATATACAGATTTGCAGACCTCCATATTACTTGTTTTTTTGTACCAGGGATTGAATTCAGGGGCACTTGACCACTGAGCCACATCCCAATCCCTATTTTGTATTTTATTTAAAGACAAGGTCTCACTGAGTTCTTAGTGCCTTGTTTTTGCTAAGGCTAGCTTTGAACTCATGATCCTCCTGTCTCAGCCTCCTGAGTTGCTGGGATTACAGATGTGCACCACTTCACCTGGCTCTATTTTACTTCTTTAAGAGAAAATAACTTAATTAGTGCATTTTAATTAAACAGAATTTTAGGGTTCATTGTGGCATAATTGTATGTGCAAATAATATACTTTGATCATATGCTCTGCCTTCATTACCATTCCTTTACCTTTTCTCTAACTCCCTCTTATTCCCTTCTTCTCTAAAGGTCTCCCTGTTACCTTTTTTTAACATTTATTTTTTGGTTGTAGGTGTACACAATACATTTATTTTATTTTTATGTGGTGCAAGGATTGAACCCAGTGCCTCATGCATGCTAGGTGAGCACTCTACCTCTGAGCCACAACCCCAGTCAGCCCTCCCTGTTACTTTTATGGGGTCTCTGGCCCCCCATAGATCCCACATATGAGAGAAAGCTCATAATACTTGTCTTCTTGAGTCTGAATTATTTTACTTAACTCTGGTTCCACCCATTTTTATGCAAATGGCATGATTCTGTTCTTCTTTGTGGCTGAATATACTCCATTATGCATATACACCACACTTCCTTTATCCATTTACCCATTAATGAGTGTCTAGACTGACTTCATAACTTGGCTGTTGTGAAGTGTGCCACAATAAACATGGCTATGCAGGTATCTTTATAGTGTGCTGAATTTAATTCCTTTAGGATATACCCATATGGTAGTTCTTTTTTTATTTTATTTTATTTTTTTGGAGGAACTTTCATACTGATTTTCATAGTGGCTGTACTAATTTACATTTTCACCAACAGTGTATAAAGTTTCATTTTCCCCCTTCATCATTGCCAGCATTTACTGTTCAAAAAAACCAGCTTCTAATTCAGTGTACAAGTAAGCTGTCACTGTGACAAAATATCTGAGATAAACAACTGTTAAGAAGGGAAGGTTTACTTTGGCCCATGGTTTCAGAGGTTTCAGCTCATGGATGGTTGGTTGGCCCTGCTGCTTCTATGCCTGTGGGGAAGCAGCACATCACCATGGAGTGAAGGAAGTGACTCATCTCATGGTGGCTGGGAAGCAAAGAGAGATACAGGAAGGGGCCAAGGTCTAAATAGTCCTTCTAAGTACACAACCCCAAAGACCTAACTTCCCTCTGCCAGGTCCTACCCTTCAAGGTTCTACCATCTCCCAGGAGCACACAGTCTAGGGACAAACTCTCAAATACATGGGCCTTTGGGGGACATTCAGTATTCAAACTATAGCATTTAGGGCTTAATTAAGTCAGAAGTTCTAGAAAAGGCCAGATTGGGAATTACTGGATAGATCCATATTTAAATTCCTTTGGGACTTTTCATTGAGTGGTCATTTTCTCCCTACAAGTTCTCATTCTGTGCTCTGTATAAGCACAAACACTGTCACGTTTTACTTCTCCTTGGGAAGTATGAGAGATGCTAGCATTTTCTATAGCCAGCTTGGCAGAGAGAGCAGAATGGCTTTTGTGGAGAGAGACAGGACAACTGATTAGCTTCCTGGATATTCCTGATTCAATCTGGCTCCCTTGTCAAATGTGGTTGTGTTATTTTAATTAACATAAATTTACAGAAAGTTTCAAAATACTTATATTATTACATAAGACCCAAAAGCATGTTCAACCAAATAGAAGTTACTTTTAGACTCTCAAGCTCTTCTGCAGATATAAATGAGATTTGATTGTGTTGTACACATGCATATCTATGTACAGCGTGTGACAATAAGCTGATTTTGTGTAGCTCATAAACTAATTCTAAAAATGATCTCAGAATTCCAAATGTGTTTTGAGTTGTGGAAGAATTATGTAGACCTCAAATGTAAATCATTGTCTATCTATGAGGACCATTCAGCTGAATGTACACGTTTTTGTTGTTTGTTTAAACAAATAGATGCCCAATGTGGAGTCCTCTTAGTAGGCTATGTATTTTGACTCAGGTACTTTCAAAGCTCTTACTATACTTCACAAATCTTTGAAGAGGAGAAAAATTAATTTCTAAAAGCTGGATTTGAATGTTTTTCTAAATTTTGAAAATAACCTTTTGAGGTGCATCCTCTGAAACATTAGCTGAGTCACCAAATTCCAAGCCTATCACCTACAAATCTGGGAAAAAATGTTTTGGCTCTTTTGAACCTAATTTGGATTTGGCAAAAGTTACTCTAAATCTGTTGCTTGTTGACTAGCTTTGATTAATTAATTAATGAACTACAACAAAATGTTTCATGTAGTCTTTCTGCTTTTTTTTCTTTAATCTTTAAAACCTAGAATAATAGATTTTTTTTTTTTTTTACCTCTTTCTGACTTTTTGCCTGTGTTTTTCTGGTGAAAGTTGATTTCTTCAGCCCTAGACCTCACTACTGGTTGAAGAGCCTTAGTTGGAATGGTTGAAGGGATTAACTTTATTTTCTCTGGTACAGGTGAAGCTTGCATAATGGGATGTTGGCTACTCTGTAAGGGTTCTGCTGGCTTGGAAGCTGCCATATTGGTAATAGTTTAGAGACAAGCTTGTCTTATGCTGCCTTAGAGCTTCCCTTTATTTTGATTGGTGACAGCAGCTGGAAAGACTGATCGATATCAGCTATCTATCTATGAATAAAAATATATGTAGTGTGTTCTATACAACCAACTCCATTAGGTATCAAATATTTTTGTTGTGGGAGAGTTTAGTTTTAATGGCTGTATTGTTAGAAATCACATTTCCAGTGTGCAGTGAGCTGAAACCCTGTTCTTGCTGAATTAGCCAGTGTAAAACCAATCTGAATCCAGAGGTCTACTAGGTCCTTGTCATTACGCCCTATTTTCCTCTTCAAGTTCCTGGAGGGTGTGTGTGTGTGTGTGTGTGTGTGTGTGTGTGTGTGTGTGTGTTTCATGCATGTGTGCTGTGCTTACTTATGTGTATGAGTACATTTTTTTTCCCTAGCAGGTGTGATTGGGATGTTTGAGGTGAGAATCAGTGAAAAAGAGGGAGGGCCTTGGAAGAGTAATTGCTACTTAATGGGAGAACTAAAGCACTGTAAAGAGGTTAGCAACCCTTTTTTATTGCCTGCAATGCAGAGATTTTGTAATTAGTAGTTTCATTAGAGAGTGTGAATGACTATTAAATGGTTCAGCCAAACAAAGCATTTATTGTATTGGAAAATTTACTGTAATCAGATAGAAAAAGTACTGTTTTTGTGAATCATTTGTCAGGTTGGGGAAAGCGCTTGCCTATCTGGAATGCTTCTCTTATTAAAAGGGGTTTTTACTCATAAGCTTTAAATGTCTGGGCCACGGCTGCTCTGCTGGAGGCCTTGTTTGCCTGAGTCTGTAGGGCCTGTCTGCTGTCTGGGGTTCCCTTGCCTACTACGCAGGGTGTATTTTATTCCATTGACAGGGGTTGGTGTTCAACACATTTCTTGGGAGTTGGGACAGTTGTGTTTGGCAGTGGTGCTGCCTGTTACAGATTTAGTTTTGTGAGCTCTCCTACACTGCTGCTATAAGGCCAACAGAAACGTGATAGTTTCTAAGCATATGCAAGTTTCTTGGCATAGAAAATGCTTATGGGGCTTTGCCCACACACCAACTGTCTCTGTTTAGGAGTAGCTGTCCCTATTTTTTAACCATATTCACACTTTGTCGATCCAGAGGGGTACAGTGTATTTTAATCAAGCCCTAAGGCAGCTTTGTAACTGGTTAATTATAACCTTCTCTTATATTTGCACAATGTTTTTAAGGCTTGAGAGCATTTTCATTTATCACAGTTGCCTTGATTTCCCAAGCTTCCTGTGAGGTTAGCAGGGTCAGAGGGACGACACTATTTTATAGAGGAGAAGGTTGACATTTACAGGATTAAATCCAGTGCATTCAGTTAAGTGGCTGAGGTGGGTAGAATCAGGTCTCTGGAGTCACCCCCTGTAACTCTCTCCATGGCAGCTGCCACCCTTACTGCTGCCCAAGGCTTGTGTTGATGAGGGCACTTAGATCCAGGAACCCAAGGAAACCCAGAGTAGCATTTCTTGTTATTGGTGGGTTTTCTCTACTGCATATCTATCATTTTCCCACTGCCTTGTTTTCTTTCAAGCATGGAGATAGATATAGATATAGAGAGATTTAGAGAGATAGAGAGAGAAAGATTGTTCCCCAACTCCCTCTTTTCTTCTGAGGTCTTCAAAAGGCAGAGGTCAGTTTAGACCTGCCAAATCACAGCTGTGCTGTAGGCTGTGGGGCAGAAAGAGAGGAACAGTTGCTTATGGACATTGATCATCAGCCTGAGTTGAGATTATAAAGCATTAAAACCAGCAGGATTTATGGCTTGCATTTTCTCTGATCAGAAGTTAAAATCCTTTCCTTTCAGAATCACAATTACAAGGTTCACCTTTTTCAGTTTGCACCCTTTCTTTCACTTTGCCTCTGTTGAGCATGTATTGTTCTACTCTATAAACTATTGATCTATGTCTTACCTGATAATGAGTTCTTTGAGGGTAGGGACCATATCTCATATGTTTGTTTATTCCAATTTCTATCACCCTGCCTGGCACAGGATAGATACTCAGTAAGTGCAGGTTGACTGAACGACTTTTTAACACTGGGATTGGAAGGAGGACTAGGACTATTTTTTGGATTCCATGTCACTTTAGGGAATAAAATTTGACCTGGAAGAAACTTGAATTTATACAATAATGAGGTGCATTATTTGAATTTGTACCATGTAATATGTTTTTCCATCTTTTTAATAACAGCATTGCTGACACATTTTCTTTGAAGATTTATTGGCCGATTTTACTAACACTGTATTAGAGCTGGGATTATGGATTCTCTCTGGTAAACCCTTATCATTGCAAAGAAAACAGAGTTGATTGGATTCAGGATCCTTTCAGGAACCAATTCTTCCACATAATCACTGTTGAAAAAAGCACTTCTCCACTTGGGGCAACTTAGTTTCATTTAGCAGAGTAGAAGCTACTTCCTTTCTTTGCCACTTACTCCCTGACACATGCAACCAAAAACACATTCATGCATTTTCAGAGCTCTGGCTACCAGTATTTTGGTTGAATCTGATCTAGGTCAGAAATTTTACTGGTTCTGAATGTGAAACAAACAGAATTTGCTTTTCTGGTCCTCCTGAGATGCAGAAGCTGCATCTTGGGCAGCTGACAAAGCCTTTGCTTTATTTACCTGGAGGCTTGGGGTGTGGGCTGTGGGGGCTCCTGCTGGAGGGGCCAAGGGGCCTGTTTTCAGCCTGTAATTCATGCATAGTGATCTGTGGAAACTAGTGTGGGCTCTTGGGGGAGCCCTGGAAAACCTTCTGTCAGCAAGAGAGGTGAGATTCCTTCCCAGATGGCAAGGATACATTAGTGGGTCCAGGGCAGAACTAACTTATCTATAACAAAGTCAGAGTTCTTTTGGGGGGGGGTCTAAAAATTCAATCAAAGTTTCAGGATTTTATTCTCCCTCTGTCTGCTGTTCTGTTTCTGCCTTGTGAGCGCTGTCGTCAACAACCTTCACTCCTTTCCAATCCCAATTCATTTGGAGGACTAGAAGTCCAAGATCAAAATGTCGACAGGGTTGGTCTCTTCCAAGGCCCTTCTCCGTGGCTTATAGATGACTGTCTCTCCCACTGTCTTCACATGGCCACCCTTCTGTACCTGTGTCTCAATCTCCTTTTCTCACAAAGATACCAGACACACTGTATCAGGGCCCCATTTTATGACTTCATTTTAATTTAATTAACTCTGTAAAGGTTCTGTTTCTAAATACAGCTGCATTCTGAAGCACTAGAGTTAGGATGTCAACATAAGAGTTTTGAGGGTCACCAACCAGCCCATAAAATGGGCTGAAAGTCTGAACTGTTCATGGATTTAAGAACATTTCCAAGGAGAGAGAGTCAGAGGTTTGACTTAAACCCACCAATAGCAAAGAATTAATCCTAACCTCAATGTAGCCTTTCCTCTAAAAGTTAAGGCATGATGGAACAGGGAGAAAGAAAAGAGGGCCAAAAGTAGGAATCAGTATGAGGGAAGGGAAGGGCTAGCTGGCTAAACTATAATTCTCTAAGTTCAACCTCCCTCCACTTTAAGATTCTATCTAAAAGATGGAACATCTATTTCTTTTTTATATGTAGTTACAAGTGGAAATGCACATTAATATCGTTTTCATCAAAATACTTTTCTCTCTAATTTCTCTCATCATTTGTAATGACTTCTTCCAAGTTAGAAATGTTAAGGATGTTATAAAAAACATAAAATGTCTAAATAGTTTTTGAACAAAGTGTTTGGTCATTAGCAGACTATAAAAGCAAAGTCAGAAATTTACATAGAGTTCACTTAATTCAGTATGTTTTAATAAAACCTTCAAGAAAGATTAGTTAGGGTCAGTTAAAGATTGTGAGATAGGTGAGTTTGATATTTATGCTTCAATTTGGCTTTGCATTTTTCATTATTCATAATTATTGTTTGGAAGTTCTAAAATGTCCAGTGAGTCTCAAACTGGGGTTCTCATGCCTTTCTAGGGAGTGTGTGATTCCCAGAGCAAACATGGAACCCTTTTCTGACTTGCATATTTTACTGTATGATTGTTTGGGAAGTTGATGAATTGAGTAGTTAAATAATTTGTGATTATTTTATTTATTTATTTTTATTAGCGCTTTATAGCTGAACATAGTAGTTGGATTCATCCTGACAAACTCATAAATGCATGGAATTTGATTTCATTTCATGGTCCCCCCTTTTCCTCCCCATTTCCCTCCTATCCTCCATCCCCTTTCCCAGTCTCCTTTCTCTACTCTGCTGGACTTTCTTTCACTCATCTATTAATTTATATTTGATTGGTTCTTTCTACTTATGCATAAAGGTGAAGTTCCCTATTGTGTATTTATATATGCACATAAGGTGATTTTTAAAGTATTCAGTCTGCAGTGCAGTCCTTTACCCATCCCTTAAACTCTGCCTCTTGATCTCCTACATTACTGGTCTTCCCTTTATCTTTATAATATTATTTCTGTATTAAAATAAATATCTATATTTAAAATTTTTTAGATGGACATAATACCTTCATTTACTTTTATGTGGTGCTGAGGACCAAACTCAGTGCTTCACAGGAGCTAGGCAAGTACTCTACCACTGATCTACAACCCTAACCCCAACCCCAACCCAATAAATAGCTATATTATAGAGAGGAATGAAAACCATATATAACTTTTAAGCTAAAACGTGATTATTTAAATAAAGTTAGGGTTTAGTTATTTATTTACCCACTCCTCATTTTCCCTGAGTATACATTCACAATCATTTAATCTTTGGAGCTTAAGGGATTATAGGAAAGTTTTAGAAGCACTCATACTCTCTCAGAGATATTAGGTATTTGGAAGCCTTCTTTCTGCATTGGGCTACTTTCCAAAGCAGCAACCAGATAATTTGATAAACACATTTGTGTAAATGTGCCAATAAATACCAACCTGTTAATGGGAACACAGTGGTCCTTTCCCACCATCCCCATTTTTTCTCCTGGAAACACTATGCACCTTTTAATTGTGAAATTTTTGTGATGACATTACTGCCTCTTATTGAACGTGTTCCCTCAGCATGTATTTATTGGATACTTACAATGTGACAGGCAGTGTTCTAGGTATCTGAGATGCTTGTTACCTAGAATAAACGAAATCCCTCCCTGAGCCTATGTTCTGATGGGGAAATGGTAATCAGAATATGTGAATAATATATCGCATCTGAAGCTGATGGGTGTTTCAGGAAAAAAAAAAAGAGCAAGGTAAGGGACATATGGAGTTTGAAGTTGGGACAGTGGCTTGCAATTTCAAATAGGCTTCATGGGAAGATGTCACAGAGAAGATGACATTGAAGGAAACAAAGGATTAAAAAATATAGATTTCTGGGGAAAGATCAAGAGGAGTGTGAGAACAGCCTCTCCAAAATATCTAAAGCTGATTGTGCCTGGCCTATTTGAGAAATAATCGGGAGGGCTGTGGAATGGAGAGGAGTAAGTGGGGCCGGAGAAGGAGCAGGTATGTTCCTACAGGGCCATTGTAAGGCCTTTGACTTTTACTTTGAGTTGGGAAGCCATTGGAGCATTTTGAGAAGACCAGTGATATAATCTGCTTTTTGTTTTTTAAAGGATCATTATGGTTGTTGTGTTGACAGCAGATAGTAGAGGTAAAGGTAGGATCACTGCTTTGGCAGTGGAGGAAGGAGAAGTGGTTTGACTCTGGAGATATTTAAAAGGCAGTGTGAACAGAATTTACTGATGGATGTGGAGAATGTGAGAGAAAGAAGGGACTCAGGGAAGGAGCCACAGTTTTGCTTGACCACAAATGAAATTGCCATCAACCACAATGGGGACCACGATGGTCAGAGCAAGCTTTGAGGAGATAAAGGGTTTGGTTTTAGGCATGTTAAGCTGAAGATGTTTGCTGTACAGTAAGAGTAGGTCCTTTGATATATATATATCCACAGTTATGTAGAGTGAATTTGGCCTAGAGATAGAAATTTGAGAGTTTTTAGCACAGATGGTATTTAAAGCTGCAATTAGAGAAGATTGTCAAGGGAGTAGATGAGAGAAGATTAAAGGGCCAATGATTGAGGATTGGGGTGCTACAACACAAAGGGTCCTGGAGAAGAAAATGAACAGCAAAGCAGACTAAGAAGGATGGATTATGTGCTAGATTTTATGGTGTTATGGAATCAAGTGAGGGGAGGGTTTCTGGGGGTGGGGAGAAGTGGTCTGGGTCAGATATCACTTGTGGAATGAATGAGAACTGATATTTGACCATTGGATGTGACAATTTGGAGATCATTGCTGGTAGTGGTGGTAGAGGAATAAAAGCCTGATGTAGTAGGCTCATGGGGGATGGAAGGAGAAGTATTTGCAACAGTGAATGGAGAGAACTCTTCAAAGGCAATTGTTATACAGGTGGTAGAGAAATGGAGCCTTAGTTGGAATCATACAGGGATCTAGGAGAGGGATTTTCAGAGATAGGAGAATTATTACCATGTTTGAGTGATAATGGGAATGGTCCAATAGAACAGGGGAATTTCTGATGTGGTAGAAAGGGAGAATTCTTAGCATGGTATCATTGCATATGCACAGGGCACAGTATCTGGTGCACAGTGTGCATTAGACAGGTGCATGGGAGGTCTGTCTGTAGGAGAGAAGGCAGACTGTGTGTAGACTCGTGTTAGTAGGTAGGTAGATGTAGTTGGAGTTTGTAAATTCTGTCAACTGCATCAATTCTTAGTGTTATAGGCTAGAAGATCATCACCCCAGAGAGAGGATGGGTACCCAGGTAATGGTGGGCTGAAGAGAAAGGAAGAAGTGTGAAATAATTGTCTAGGTGCATGAGCAAGTGAGTGGACTTGGACTTACAATATCCTTGTGGGAAAGCTTTAGGGCTGATTTAAAGGCTTGTGGTACTAAATTGAACATGAGACTAGTTTGGCTGATTGTGAATTTTTCTTTAGCAGTGTTCTAATGCATGGACAATGTTCTAATGCTTGCAGAAGGCAGAGAGTTGGAGTTGGTTAACTTGGTTGCTTGAATGGAGTATGAAGAGTGAAAGAGAGGCACAGGAATAGATTGGTATGGTGATTGGCAGTGGACTCTAGGCCGGGATATGTGGAATGAAGGTGATGGGGTCAAAGGATTGCAAATCTTGGAGGGATCCAAGGACTGATGGAGATGCACCAGTAGAGGAAGCAAGCTAACTGGAAACTCACGAGGTGGTGGCAGTGTGCTACAGGAAATTGTGATTATGGAGGAGTTACAGTCATTGGTGATGACAAGGCTTTTGGATTCTTAGCTGATCCCTTATTCTCAGTTTTCAAAGGCCTGCGTTCCTTTCTTCAGTATACTTAATTCAGCTTGTAATTACACATTAGTTAGCGTGACTGTTTCCTTCAATAGCTTGTAAGTATCACAAGGGCAGAGACGGTGTCTTTTCTCGTCATCATTAATACCCCCGTGTCTAGGACAGTGCCTGGCAATGAGCAGAAGCTTGATGAATAATTGTGGAATGAAAAGTAAGCCGCATGCTGATTGTGTTTAATTTGAAAGGAACCTGTGGTGGGAAATGGGGTAGACACTGTTCACCTGGGTGCTGTGGCTTCTGATGTCATCAACACAGGAATCAAAAATTGATTCTTCGGCAAAAATCTCACACATGCTAGGCAAGTGCTCAACTATTGAGCTACAATCCCAGGCCCTTTACAGCAAAAATCAAATGGGATTTTATGCAGTTTCTCATCTACTCATTAAAAGACAAAATTGTCTATATTTTTAAAAGCTGATTTTAAGAGAATAAGAAGGAACAGGTAGGAAAAACAGTGATTGGATTTTAGGAGTTTATTTCCTTAACCATTTTATTTAAAATAACATCTTTTAATTTTGTGTATAGTTTCCTCTGTTCCTTTGTTCTTTCAACAGTTTTACAAATGTCCATTGTGTAATCAGATACTATGTAGCTATGGGTTTCAGTGCAGTGAGACAAAGCCCCTGCCCTCAAGGCTTACAGATTATAATAACTGATTGGAAAAATAATTCTTTTGATAAATAAGCAGTAGAAATTAAAGCACACGACTTGGAATATATAGTAGCCTCACAATTTGGGAAGAACAAAGAAGTATTGATTTGAATTGTAGTACTTCCACCTGAGGCACCGTACCTGATGTGTAAAGCCAACATTTTGAGAGTCAATAAACATACACTCAAAGCTTTCACGTACAAAGGATCTGAAGAAGAGAGGTGGTAGTTAGGATATCAATGCTTATTCCTCTGAATACATCTTCTCCTTTTTTTTCTCTTTCTTTCCCCACCAAGGAGATGCCTGGTGCTCAGCAGGGAATAAATGTTCACTGTCTGAGTGAATAATTTACCCAAATTCCAGAGAATGATAAATTTCCCCATACACATTGAAGTAGATGGAGACCTGGACTGAACGTATGTCCTCACCTGGAAACTTATCTGTTGAAGCCCTAATCCCCAGTGTGGGTGAGAAGTAATAAAGATGAGGTGAGGTCATAAGGTGGGGCCCTCAGCTGATAAGATCGGTGCCCTCAGGAAAAGAGTTACCAGAGAGCTGAGCCTCCTGCTCTTCAGACACACTGAGGAAAGGGAGATGAGGACCTAGTAAGAGGGCACCCACCTACAAGCCAGAGAGAGAAGCTTCTAGAAAGGAAATCCTGCTGGAACCTTCTTTTTTCTTTCTTTCTTTCTGTTTTTTTTACTAGGGCATTAGAGTCATACATAGTAGTTGGGTTCATTCTGACAAAATCATACATACATGGAATTCGATTTCACTTTGGGATCCCCCTCCCCCTCCCCTGTTCTCTTCCTCTACTCTGCTGGGCTACCTTTTGTTCATCTATTTATTTATTTATTTTTGATTGTTCTTTTTACTTGTACATAAAAATTTCCTATGGTAGATTTATGTATCCTGCTGGAACCTTGATCCTAGACTTTCTAGTCTGTAGAGCTGTGAGGAAATATCTGTGGTTTAATCCGCAGAGAGCTGAGGAATGCAGGCACTGGGAAACTTGTCTATAACTTAAAGAAGGTATCATCTGCTAACCTCTGTTTATCTAATGTGCTAATTTTCCATTTGTGTTTTAAAAGATTGCTTCAAAAATGTTGTCTTTGCTGACAGTTCATTGGCCTAGGAAATGTCCCTTAAATATGGATTGATGCTTCTTGCCTTATGAGGAGCCGGCTTGCTTAGATCAGAGAAGACAAATGTTAAAAGGCTGGAGGGATTTGCTGATGTTAATTCTAGATTAAAGAAAAATAGAGGGAGGAAGGATCAGAACTGAAAAGACTTTCTATCTTGTCCTCAGATAAAATCGTGTGAGAACACTTTATAAAAATCCCGGGAGGAGAAGGCACAGGACAGATCAAAGCTGCCATGAATTGTGTTTATATTTACTTTTCTATTGCCAGAAATGAGTGTTTGCTTATATCAATATTTTCATTCTGATTATACCCTCAATAAACTAAAGTCTGTGTGCTAATTTATAGAAGCAGCTGAAGTTAACAAATTTGGTGTTTCATGACAAAGCTAGAAGCATCAGTCTCTAGAGTAGAAGTATTAAGGATGCACAATTTATGAAGTCAATAAATGTTTTTCCTGCTATTTATTTATATTTGATCTTTAAATTTTGCACATATGTATGCAAAAATATACATATATTAGCATATAGGAAGAATTAATGCACACAGGCATATTTTCATAGGCTTTTTGGGTTAATTCTAATCAGGAAGATTTGTTCACCTCAAAGCAGTTTATTTTCAGAAACCACCTCACTGACTGTCTTATTCCTGGGTTGTAAGTTCACCACATATTAATAGTGGCCAAAGGACCAGTAGTTCCTTCATTTCCTGCCACATTTAGTGAGGGCCTCTCTCCATCCTCTCCAAATGTGCAACTCCAGCGGGGTGAACGTGGCCAGCCACAGCACAGGGTAGGCCTTCCTTTCATTTATCAGAGAGGAGAGAATTCACCTGGACGTTCTCAAACCATGTGTCCCGTTCTGCAAATAGCCACTCACCCGCCTTGGTCAGGATGATAAATGGCTTTTGCTAGGTGAGCGGCCAAGAAGTGTATTTCATTTATCTTACTGCTCAAGCCCCTCATGTGGGGAAGAGGAGTAAAGGGAGGTGAAATCTATTGTGACTCAGAACTTCCTCTGTCTTTTAGCCAGAGGGACATCACAAGGTCCCAGTACATCCTCCACCAGGTATCCAAATATTAAGTGGATTCCCTTCAAGCTGCCCAACGATTCTTGGGTGGTGGGAAGAGTTGGAGACGCTTTGAGAGCAGCTGAAGGATGAGAGGGAGAAATCCTGGCCCTGTGAGGCTCCAAGGTGTCTCACTGACTCCCAGACTGAAGCTTTTAACTCTAAGTGAGCTTTTTACTTCTCAAATGCTGTTCAGCAGTGGAGTTCATTTTGTTCTAATTCAGCTGTTCCAGGGGGATCTTCAGAGCCCTTGTACCTTGTCCCATCTGTCACATCTATTCCCTGAGATCCTGAAACTGCACACCAGACAGCTTGAAACCCTTGGACTTGAAAGTCATCAGATTAGAAAGGTGTGGAGAGCTCAGGCCAGGACATTTCCCGGCCAATTGCAACTGCTGGGACCCTTACTTCTTCCTGTTCTTGTGTCTCTTTCTGGGAGGATACTTCCAGGTAGCCAGAGCCCATCTAGCACCCTATGCTTCAGGAAGCCATTCCCAGTCCCCCCTCCCTCTGAACTCATTTATACATCTCTTTCTCTGGGGCTTCCCTTGGTGTATACCTGGGCAGTGAGCTAAGCCACTGCCAGGCTAAAGGCAGGCTTCTTGAGGCCAGGGACCATGACACACTCATTGTTAATCTCCCCTCAGCTCCTACCAAGGCTTGTTGCTTATCATAGGGATTCAGCAAAAGTTTGCAGAATCGAATTGAGGTGACCATTTTATTTGGTCACCATTTAATTATCATTTGAGCTGTATAACCTCAGATTTCTGAATATGGTAATTGTGTTCCCTTAGGAAGGAGGAGAAGGTTATTTAGATAATATGGTTAGTGTATGGAAGTGCTACTTAAAAATCTAAAGTCATGGTCGCATTGTCTTTCTGTTTTCGCAGTTAAGGACATTTTAGTATGGAGATCAAAGCTGTCTGTAATTGGTGTAAAGAGGAAGCCTGGAGATTTCTGGGTTTGAAGGTGGATGACCACAGCTGTTAACTGATTAGTGTGTGAAGACCCCGAGGAGGAAGGGTGGAAGGAATTCCACTAAAAGTTCAGCATTACTCCTTTAGGTATGGTGTGCACTAGTTGCTGAGGCATTCAGCATTTCTGTGTCATCTTTCACTCTGGCCGTTGCTGGGCAACAGCCTTGCACAGGTGCGGCTGGATGGCACCTCTTCTCAGTTGCATTGTCCCCCTTTCCCCTTCTGCCCCAGGGTTTCCGGGTGCTATCCTTGGGACACCCATGGACTCCCTTCATGCATGTGCTACCTGTGAGGGTCAGCATCCTGTGGGCCAACATTTGACTCATGAGGGATAGGCGTTGACAATAAAATGTAGCTTCTCTCTGTCCCTTAGGTGGATGATTCCTAGGCATATAGTATTCATTTCCTTCAAAGGTCCCAATGGGGCTGAGACACATTCAGCCACACAGTCACCAGCTTAGAAAAGCACCTTTACATTGGCTTTCTTTCTTTTTAAATTTCATCAAATTTTTATTTGTTGTTTTCAGATATACATGACAGTAGTGTGTATTTTGACAGATTATACTTTTGTGGAGTACAACCCGTTCCGATTAGGATCCCCCTCTTGTGGTTGTACATGATGTGGAGTTTCGCTGGTCATGTATTCATAGGTGAGCAAAGTAAAATTACTTACACTGGCTGTCTGTCCTCTTGTATTCTTCTCTAGGGCTTCACTCCTGATCCTGGAGTTCCACCTAGACACTCTGCCCCACGGATGCGGTTTTCTCAGATCCTTCTTTGGGGGGAATCCAGGCTGTCAGGGAATAAACAAGATGTTGCCTCTGTCCCCCAGAGCTTACCCTTTGATTTGAAGTGTTGTGGGGCCTTTGGACTACTGTAGAATGTGCAGTAGAGGTTAAAATGGGCGATTCATGGGTGAGGGCTGTCCAAGAAAGAAAAAGTGTGGGAGGAGCTTGTGGGCTGGGTGAGGTGCTCAGGGTCTGGAGATTTGAGTGGGCGGGGAGTGGGGACAGAGGAAGCTCCAGTGGCGTCAAGGAAGAGTGAGCAGAAGGTGGGTTGGGCACAGGGAGAATAAAGGGAAGAGTGAAAGTCGTCTTTGGAGTTGCCACATTGCGGGGACTCAGACTCAGGTGAGTAAGCCGCCGAGCGCAGTGACCCACTCAGTTGGAAAGGTCATCAAACATATGTTGGGAGCAAGATTCCGTGGAGAACTCAGAGAGGCCACCTTAACAAGGGCACCCGGGTTGCAGGAAAAAGGCTTGTCAGTGAGGTTAAAGCAGCGTTGAAGGGAAGAAATTCATAGGGATCTCAGAGTTAAATTATTTTTATTATAATGTTATTTAAATATGTCTAAAATAAATCTAGGTGTAAACTTCTAGCAATTAAAGTTCTTATCTATCCATAAAACCAAAAGAAATTTACAACCTTAAAAACAAATGAAATGACAAAACTCAATAAAACTCAAATTAACAACATTAGTTTAATGTGATGGATGATGGTCTTTGCTCAAATGAAATTGCTGTTGGCAAATGAGTGTGCCCCTGGCAGCCTGAGCTTTGACTCAGAGTTCAGGGTGTCCCTGGCTCTCCGTGACTTCTTTGGCTTCTTCTCTTTGAGCCATGGAGAAACCTTTGTCTGAACAGCTGCCCGTGGCTGAATGCATTATTTACCTATTAAAGCGCCTCTGTTCTGTTCTCATGAGCAGAGACAATGAAAATGCTGCTGTTTATGCTAACACAGCCATGGGTACAGGCAGCAGTAGATGCTGACATTGCTCAGCAGTGGGTGGGAAGGAGGCACTGGAGGGAAACTCCAAGATGGAGGTGGGAGGAAGAAAGAGGCCTGGAGAGAACCCATGGCATCTCCCAAGATGGAGAGGGTTACTGCAATCAAGTACTTACTTCAGTTCAGGAGCTGAAGCCAATTTTTTGATCATTAAGTTTCTGATTTTTTTCTGGATCAGGGGACCAGAATCCCTTGAGTGGTAAAATATTGGTGAGAAGTTACATTATTTACTATCTCTTGTACCATTTTGTGAAATTATTGTATTTCAACAAACTCTGATGGAGTTTTGTTGTAAAGTTGAGTTGACAGCACTTGATCAGCACAACAGAAGCTTCCATCAGCTGCTCCGTCCTGCACCTGCCTTGGTCCCAGGTGACCAAGGGCTGATTTCTAGACCTGGGGAGGTCTCTCTCTGGCCCAGGATGCAGTCTGCCTTCACCCTTAAAATCAAGACCCGAGTGTGAGAGCCTGTCAAGAGCCCAGGATCCATGCTCAGGTGGCCTGGGTTTCAATCTTGTGTCTCCATTTCCTGTGCGACATTGGACTTGCTTTTAAACTCTGTGACTCAGTCTCTTTATCTGTAGTATGGGGATAATAATCATGCCCACTTCACAGGATGAAATGTGTAATGTGTGAGAAGTGATTGGAACACCCAGTGTGTAGTAAGGGCTATATGACAGAGAATCATGGTGGCAATGATGGCAGCTAACTCAGGGAAGTGTGGCTACAGGGGAAGCTCTGGGCCTGCTCTGTACAGTCCTTACAGCTCTTCAGGAGCAATGAATGGCTGACCATTCAGAAGACTACAAAGAGACAGTACCCATAAAATTCACACATAAATACACATATAAATATATGCACACACACATATGTGAATATATATATGCATATGTATATATGTATACATATATATGTATGTATATATAAATATATACATATTCATATTCATATATATATATATTTATGATTAAAACCACTCATTATTTTAGACCTGGTTAATTTGCTTATTTGGACTTTGTGGTCAGAGCTTGCCTTTGCAGAGAAGAAAGGGTAATGAAGAAGTGATATGAAGAAAATAACAGTGTAAACAAAATTAAAAGGGCTTTGTCTGAGGTACTTCAGAAAGTCTTACTTTTTGACAATATTTATTTTGCATTAAAAACAGATGTGCCGATTATCTGTTGGTCTTATCTACTTATTACAGCAGCTCCCTGAAGATGCTCTTGGGCACAGTTGGCACAGTTGGCTCTCATTTTGCCGAGTCAGACAGGCCCTGTGGTAGCTTGAGTTCCCCAGAAATCCTGCAAGTAGGATGGAGGGAGCTCTGGAGGGGGCCTGGGAAGGAAGGGAGCCAGGAGCTGCGAGGTCGAGCAGATTACTGCTATGGGCAGCTGGGGGCTCTGTCCCTTGGGGCACTCTGGGTGGCAATGCGGAAAACTCATTGAGTTACTGGGAAGCTGACCTGGGAAGGTACTGGCTATTTATCCTCTTGTCCAATTGCTCTGCTCAGCCATTTGTTGAGGCCTGTTGTGGGTCGAGGCATTAACTCCCTGACACTTCCAGTCTGTCCTGCATGTCCTGGTGGCCGGAGGGAGCTGTCAGACATGGGCTCTCAGGTACTGGGAGGTGACAGACATAAGATAGACCTGTGAGGCCTGAGGAACCCTTGGGGACATGGGCAGGGCACTGACAAGGGCCTGGCATTGACGTGGGCTCCCATCCTATTCTAGACCAGGATGTTGGAGTGGGATATTATGAAATGTGTCCTCTGATGTAGATGGCTGACTACGCAGACCATCAGTCTCTCCTCTGTGCAACACTCACACCTTATGTGGCACTTGGAGACGCTTATTTGAACATACTTCTATGCAGCTTGAGGCTCTATCTGCTAAATGTCTTCAGGGTGGAATCCCCGTCTTCCTGGTGTGGTCCAGTCTTGGGGCAGGGTGAGGTGGTAGAGGGCTTGGGGAACAGAGCCAGGGTTTGGCCATTGAAAGAGGCAGATGAGGCTCCTGGAGTGTGAGGGGTCCTCAAGTTGCGTCTCCTCTACGTGCAGCTTTCAGTGAGGCAGGGAAGCCACAGAGGGCTTGTGGTCTCTCCTTGCCTCCTGGAATTTGGAGGACGGGGACAGGACAGGGCTCTGCTGTCACCAGGGGTAAAGGGATGATTGTGAAGATTAAATGAGCAAATGAATCTGTTTATAAAGCACTCATATCTATGTAATTTTTCTAATGGGGGAATAGTTTAATGTTTACATTTAATAAAATGCTTTTAATAAAATGCTGCAATGCAATACAGTTATGCTATTCTCAAGATAATTGCAGGTTTTATAAAATGTTCATTCAAAGTATATATTAATGGGACTCAGTGTTAAAAATTTAGCTTTACTTCTATTAAACTTTTTAATCAAGTAAAATAGTGCTAGTAAAATAAAACTAAAGGTGTCTTAAAGAAAAAAAAAAAACATAACGTGACTTCTACTTCCCAAGCCAGCTTTTTAGAGGCAGTCTCTTTGGAGGTTTTTGGCTGTTTTCTGATATGTCATATATTTAAAAATAATAGTCATGCTGCTATTTCTTGGACAGCTTTAGATATTGCATATTAACTTTCTGACAGTTGTTTAGCCCTTATTTACTGCCCTTCATCCACTTCCTTCTTATTTGCTTAGTATAATCATATCACAGTTTTTGGATAAATTCCTTGCCAGTTTTTACATTATTATGACAGTGTAAACATAATAATGTACATTATTATGACAGTGCATTTATTTATTTATTTGCTTATTTTATTTTTTATTGGTTTTAGTGTATTTTAGTTATACAGAACAATGGGTTTCTTCAGGGCATATTAGTACATGTAACATGTATGTACCATACTTTGATCTTCACCCCCGAATCTTCCTTTAATCTCCCCTCCTTCCTCCTCCTGATTTCCTTCTCTCACTAATAACATTTACTTCTGAGCCAAATTATGAACTATGGTTATGTTTACGTTTAGTGCATTATTTTGTTTTTCTAGGATAGTAATTGCCTTTTAAAATTTGTGCTTAACTTTTTATGTGTCTATCTATTGCTAAACTTCCCCAAAGATTCTAGTAGATTTATCCAATACTTTTGATACTGTTCTCCAAACACCCCAACATGTCAGCTAATCTGTAAGTTTCATTTCCCCTTTGAAGAGCCCTCTCCTGCTCAAGCTGGTTTTGAAACTTAATAATCAGCTGTCAAGATTTAGGCTGTCTGTGCAGTCTTGTAATTCTAGGCTTTCATGGATCACTCTTCTGGTTAGATCCTGGTGCTATTCCATGTTTTCTTAGTTAACTTCCATTTTTTTTTTGGCCGTTGCACATCCTATAGTAGTCTCTTTAAAAAGGGTGTGCAATTTTGAGTCCTTGATTGCATGAAAATGCTATTATTCCCTTAGTCTTGGCTAATAGTTTGATTGGGAAGAATTCTAAGTTAAAATTAATTATGTCAATTTTGAAAGCATGAATAGGTTATTTTCCGAGTAGTGACAGATGTGACATCCTTTTTTGTATGAGACCTGGTTCTTTCCCCGCTATGAACTTAGTGCTGTCAAGTTTTGAGCCTTTCCTGGCTCTGGGGTGTGCAGCTCTCTCTTCTTTATAACATCCCCTTTGACTTGCCAAGGTCCTAACTTCCTTTGCTCTCTTCAGTCAGGTACTGTCTTTTCTTTTTTCCTCAAAAACCTTTGAAATTTGTCATCTGTTGATGTCTCCACTCTGGCTGTCTTTGTCTTTGTGGGATGGTAGACTTTGTTCTTTCTTAATTCCTTTTCTTACTTTGGAGGAGTTCATGTGGAGAGGAGAAAAACAAGTGTTATTTGATTTGTTCTGTCCAATCAGAAAGTTTTTATTATTAGAAATAATTGAGAACAGCCTGAAAAACTTCCTGAAAAACTGGAATGTAATATGGTCCATCTTTCACTGTAAAAGTCAGGGTCTTTCAAGTCAATAAGACTTGCTGAGTAAGAAGAGAAAGAGGCACAATAAGGCAAAGGAAAAGAAGAAATGGAAGAATGAAGGAAGAGGGCTCAGTGGGAAAGACGGGCCTCAGAGAAGGACTTTGATTTTTTTGTTTGTGTTTTGTCTTGTTTTGTGGTGTTGGGACTAAACTCAGGGCTTTTTACATGCTAGGCAAGCTCTCCACCCCTGATCTACACCCATCCATGCCCAGTGAGGGACTTTAAGTCACATATCAAGAAGGAAAAAAGGTTGAAATCCAGGCCAGTTCTGTCTAACGCAGGTGGTGCAGATATTGTGAATTAGGAAATTGTTATTGATGATGGATTTTTCAATGGGCCATTATTGTAGCATTTTTTAAAAGTGCTGTAACATATAAGAGTTCTGTGCCTCTTGGCCCCAGAGGGCCCTAAGAACACAGGATTGTAAACAAAGCATATTGATTATGCAAAATAAATTTTACCTGTCCTAGGAAGAGTGGTTCACATCCATCAGAGGAAAAGACCAGCATCATGAAAGATGAAACACAGGGTCCAGTGCCACGTGAATGAATTGTGTGCAGCCTGTGGATCAACTTTAGATATGATTACCTGAGGGTAATATATCATGATAGAAGGGAGGAAATTAGGGATAAAGGCTTTTTCCTTTTTCATCTTGTCCATTACTTTTCTTATTTCTTTACTATGTTTCCTCTTTGTAAATCAGAAGGCTCTGAATGAATGATAGCCATAATAGCTTGTTTGCTTGTGCTATAAAGGCAACCCATTACAGCTTGTTTGACTTCATAGCCAAACACGTTATTTCTCGTCCATTTGTAGGTAGATCAAGGAAGCTGGTCAGAAAGCGGACCATCTAAACTTGGGAAGTTCTAGCTTTGGTCAGCCAGGAAAATTCCAGTCCAGTTACAGACTCTGTTCTATGATCAACATTCTGATATCGCTCTGCTTCTTCTCCTTTAATTATTTTTATTATCATCTCTCTGTTTTAAGGTTCTTCTGAGTGTAGTGATTGCTTGTCTCACTGCCTTGGTCTGACTGTTCTCCATCTCTTGGTGCACTATCAGGAATAGACAGAAACATAGGACTTACGACCAAATTGTGTGGAGAGAGACTTTTAGAATTAGAGAAGCCTGGGAGAACTGAGCTTTGACAGATTGGGTGTTCAGGTGACACAGAGCTCCCTCTTTCCTTATTTTATGACTAGTGCCAATGGTGTTATTTCGGTTGTCCTGAAGGTTCCCCAAGTGCTGTGCTGCTGTGGGTGTCCTTCAGCAGTAGATGGAGGAGACAATGGGAGAAAAAGTGGCTCTTTTTCCTCTCATCCTGTCACATCAGCCCAGAGCTCCTGGAGTCCATGGGAAGAAGCATCACATGGAGGTGAGGGCAGCTGTTAGTGGTGGTGTACCTGCCTCAGACCCTTGTCCACAATGGTGATGGCTGTGAACTCAGGCAGACTTGGTTTCTTTGTGCAATGGTGGAGCTATAGATTGCTTCTGTTCTTTGAACTAGAATATACTCTGAAGCTAGAGGCAAGTGTACATGCTAGGATTGCATACCGGTTAGTTCTTTCTTAAAGTGATATGAAGCATTCAATTTTTAAAAGTTTCAGAGAAATGAACTTCTGTCTCTGGATACCGATTAGTCTATGTGATAAAAAGCACCAACCAGTAGATGCAATGAGCTTTCTTTTTTCTCCTCCTGCCCTTTAAAACTATTGATAGGCATTGTCCCCTAGACTGCAAGCTCCGTGGGGGCAGGCTCCTGTTTGCCTGGTGTTGGAGAGCTCCTCGGATCTGTCCATAGTGCTGAAAGTTGATCACCTATTACTGATCTTGTTTCCCTAGCACCTAGTGCAGTGCTAAAAAAGAAATAAATATTTGTTGAATTGAATGCCAAACATATGGCATTCTGAGTATTGTGAATGTCTGAAATTGCAACATATGCAAGGTAGGGTTATGAGTATTGTATTTTATTTTTCATAAGGGGGGAAAATATTGTGTGAAATAAAAACCTTTCAAAGAAGATTACAAAGCTGGTTTCTTTCTCATTACTCATCACTTTCCCCTTCCCAAGAATTTCAAGTCCTTTTGGCTCACTAAACAGAATCAAAAGAGAAAATATAAAAAAAGCTTCCAGAATCACCAAGGCCACCTACCCCACTTCTTTTTTTTTCTGTCTTTTTTTGTACTTTGGTTTGTTGGAAGTTAACCAAGGATAAAAGGGATATCTGAGGCCCCCTATCAGGATGTTAATTAGTTGTTTTTTGTACAAGGAATTAAAAAAATACTTCTGAGAGAATGTCTGTGTTTGATTTAGAAGACAATCTCTCTCCTACTTTAACCCAGTTTTGATAGTTGACATTCTCAGGTGTTTCCAATTAGCTCAAGAGGTGTTGAAACATTTTGAAAAATTCTCATGGTGAAATTAATTTTAGTTTCCTTTGGTTTAAACAGATGTGCCGTATATCATTTTTGGAGGAAGAAGGCTATTATAAAATCTCACAAACAATAAAAACTCAAACAAACAAATAGCAGCAACAACAAACCACTAAACAACTGTTTTCTAACTATTTGGAAGTGAAGTCCGGTGCCACCTGTCATTTGAAACTTACTGGAAAATGAAGTTGCTATTTTAATTACTGTTGGCATTTACAACTCTCTAGGTGAGGGAAGTCAGCTTGCTAGAAAATTTCTTTTGGCACTGGAAGCTCAGGAAATTAATAAGAATGAGCCAAATACAAAGTTGTTTTTACCTATTAAAGCCCAGCTCTGGAATTTCTCCCGGACCCTCAAGTAACCTTGTCTTTGGTCAGTAGACATTATTAGACTGCTAAGGGGAAGCTACTGTGCCTGGTGCTCAGAACTCCCTTTCCTAAAGGCCTTTGAGGTACTTAGGATGAGGAGGAGGAGGAGGAGGAGGAGGAGGGGGCTTGACACATTTCAGGAGATGACCGGATTGTGTGGCACGAATGATCAGATCATCAGTGTGCAGGAAGGAAGAGGTGGCTGTGGATTGGGGTAGAGAGAGAAGACATCATGTCGGAGGGGAGCCCAATAGCATCCCTGGTTTGCAGGTAGGTGACAAGGACTGGGGTGAACATGTTAGGCTGAGGGATCGCATGTGCCACAGCTGGACAGTGTGTGTGGGCACAATGGTGTAGGTGGGAGCATGGTGAAAGCAGGGGACTGAGGACAGTTTTGAGGCAGGTGAGATGCGCAGGGGCTGATTTATTAGAAGCTCTGCATTTGGGGCTAAGATCTTGATGCCTTAGATCAGTAATTTCCTTCCTTCCTTATTTAGCCTTAGAATTCTTCCTTAAAATGGAAACTTACATGGAAGACTGCTACATAAAAATGGGTAGAAGTATTGTAGGAATCTGCAGTGTCTCTCTCGAGGCCCCCTTTCTCCTGGTGTGAATCCTGTTCTGGAACGAATGGAAAACCATTGAGAAAATACTGTTGTACAGCAAGGGGTATAGGGACATGAGCTGGCAGGGACTGACATGTCTTGGAGGATGTTTACACAATGACTTATTTATAAATTCAATTTCTATTAATTTTGTCTTGTTTATAGTCGCAGGCATTTGGAAGACACTAGAGTCCTAAGCTGGATTGGTATTTCTTGTGAAAATGACATGGTTGGTGGGATCTTTGTATAGAAGAACCCCAGGGAAATTTTGGGATTGAAGTCACCTATCTTTCCTGACAGATGTGGCCTGAGGAGGAAGTCCCATTTCCTCTCTGGTATTCCCCAAAGTATGCGTGGGAGGCCAGCTGATATTTTTGTTATCAAAAAGTGGGAAGTGTGGAGGCTTTAGGGCCAGACAGTTTTGTGCCAGATTTACCACTCTCACACCTGTGATCCTATGTGTGGCTGAGCTTCAGAGTGAACCAGGGAGGGCCTGGCTAGCTAGAGGTGGGGAGTGACCTCCAGCCATCCAGCAGTTCTCCTTGGACACAGTGGCCACAAAAGTGTCTCCATTCCTTGGGCATTTGGTCACTTATGCCCTCTCTCCTGCAGGGCATCTAGATCTTTTTATTTTTATTTTAAACTTAATTTGGAAAAACCTTTTAATATTTTCAAAAATATTTGGTGAACTCTGACTCCCCAAGATATAATTTTTTTTGTATATATATATATGTGTGTGTGTGTGTGTGTGCGTGTGTGTGTGTGTGTGTGTCTATGGCTCAATGTCGGAAAAATTATGTCCACGTTCTAATTTGTGGGACATTTGAATGTGACCTCCTTTAGCAAAATGGTTTTGGCAGATGTAATTAAGGATCTTGTGATGATCATTCTGGATTTAGGGTGGGCCCTGAATCCAATAGCCCAGTGTCCCCAGAAGAAGCGAGGATATAGACACAGAGACACACAGAAGGGAATCCATCTAAAGACAGAGGCAAAGACTGAAGTGTCAGAGTGCTGGGCATGACTAGGAGAGATCCTGCCACAGATTCTCCTTTAGGGGCTCCAGAAGGAACCATCCCTGCTGATACCTTGATTCTGGACGCGTGTCCTCCAGGTCTATGAGAGAATAAGTTTCTGTTTTTCTAAGGCACCCAGTTGGTAGTCTTGGAGAACTAATGCAGCAATCATGGGGTATAGCCTCCTCTCCTCTCTGTGGCAAAGCCTCATTAGCCACCCTGCATAGTTGTCTTTGTTTCTCTAGAAGCTTTTACTTTTCTTTCTCTGTGAGGTTTTTCATGCTTGAAGATTATGAGTTTTATGTTTTAGGAGCAATTCTTTTTACATTTTGCTTCCTTATAGCGGCTGTTGGTCCTGGAATCTGCACTTATCTGTGTGGGCCATGGGCAAATCACAGAATATAAGGAGATCTGGTCTCTTTCCCCAAAAGACTGTCAATTCTAGCTCACCATCTATTGCTTCCCTTACTGATAAGCTGACATATAATTTATTGTTCAAACTGGGACTCTTCAGAAAGAGTGCACTGTTGTATTTGTAACAGGTGTTTACTGGGACTGTCACAGGAGAACTGGAACATCTGGTCACCCTTCTTGTGGTCCTGTTTAGGTCCTGAATACTAGACCTGTTGGGCCTCCTCTCTGGTCCTGTCCATACTAAAATCAGGAATAATTTCTTGCTTGGCAATTATCAGGAGGAGCCAGGCCTGCAGCAGTGTTTGTGGAACCATTGGCCTTTCAAATCCCCTTCCTCTTGCACACTTGCTCTCTCTGAAGGTCTCTTTTTAGGTCAGGAGTTATCAGATTTGTGTGGCCTTCAGACTTCTTTGGCATGGCAGGACAAGAGACTACCTTACTTGTTCCCACTTCTACCAGTCAGCATTATAAAAATGCTTCTCTACAGTGAGCAAGAAAATCAGGCTGGTTTGTCCACAATAGCAATGAACTTGAGTCCTGGAAAAGACAAGACCCAGAATATGTCAAACAGATTTTACTTTATGCCAGAAGCAGAAGCACTTACCATGTCTCATGTGTTAATACAGCATGTGAGGCTACCTCTGGAACCTTGTGCACGGCAGATCCCAGGGCCTGTGATGAGGCTGGTGAGAGTGGCTGGAGTGACATTGTCTCATGATTCCCACACACTACTGCTGCCAAGAGGAAAAAAATTTTTCTATTGGATCATCCTCCTTAGGACAGAATCTAGGCTACTTCTCTAAAGTTAACCCCATTGCCTTTGCTGTTGTCACCAAAGAAGCCTTCAAGGAGGATGTTTGCCATCACCTCCAATGACCTAGAAATGTCCATTGCAATTAAACACCAGGATCTGAGATGTATAAACCATATTCCTCCTCAGAAGAAGATGACTATGCATGACATTTTCGTTACTGGATTAGAATGAGAGTCTAGGTTTGCAGTGAACTCCTGTAGGACCCTGTGGCCACATGTAGAGAAGCTGCCACCAGTTGCCTTAGGGCAGTGGGTTACATGGCTGACTGCCCATTTCAGGGATGCCCTCAAGGGCAGGGATTGTGTTGTCATGTTCATTCACATGTTCCAAACACTTAGCATGGTCCTGGCAGTTGGGAGATGCTCAGGAAATGTGTACTGAATGAATGAGCTATTTATGACAGAGGCGGTCCAGTGCTCCCGTTCACTGCATCTGTCAGTGCCTGAAAATAATTGAGGCACTAACATAAATATTCATGTTTCCAAATGTACTTCTTTATTTTGCTTAGTTGCATTTATGTTCTTTAAAAAATTTGATATTGAGGTATAAGATACATAAGAGTAAGGAACTCAGATCTGTAATAAAGATACATAAGAGTAATGATCTCAGATCTGTTTTGCACATGTAAAACTATGTCACACAGATCAAGCTAAAGAGCATTTCCAACTCCCGAGAAATTTCCTTTGTGCCTCCTTCCATCCAGCAACTTCTGCCAAATATAACCACTCTTCTGACTTCTGTCACATAGGTTGGTTTTGCCTGTTGTTGAACTTCGTATAAATGAAATTATGTAATACATGGTTTTCCATGTCTGGCTTCTCTCACTAAGTATTACATCTGTAGATTCATCCAAGTTATTAATTGCTGTGTAGCAGCATTTTGTTCTTTTAGTGCAGGGAGGTATTCCATTGTGTGAATATACCACGATTTATTTATCCATTCCACTGTTTGGGTAGTCTCCAATTTTGGGTATTATGAATGAAACTATTATGAATGTTTTTGTTTGTATCTTTAATTGCACATATATTCTCAAAATTCATGTTTTTCTTATAAGAAAGGAGGGAGAAGAGAGAAATAATAATGATAATAATAACAACTGAGGCTTATTGGAAGCTTACTGTGTGTGAGGAATTACAGTGAGCAATTAAGTAAATGCACTATAGCCAGATCTTGGGTATCCTTTTCAGTGCTTAGCCATCTGTCTTCCAACTTCTTACCTTAATTGGAAAAACCTTAAAAGCAAGATGATCTTTTAAGTACAAATCGAGTACACCATCAGTCAGCATCTGAATGACCTAATTTTAACTTTTTTGTTTATTTTATAATTGACCCTCTATCCTCGCTGCCATTCCTTCCCTGACTAGAATAGGAGCTCATCAGATTTGGGGCTGAGTTCCCAGCACCCAGTTCCCTGCCTGGCCCTGATAGACTCTTAGTGAATATTCTTACTAACAAGAGAGATATATTCTAAAAGATTAATTGTAAGCAGTTTGTTTTTGAATATCAGAAGACATTTGCAAAATGTTTTCTTGGAGCAGTGTACTGGACCTGTTGCAATTGACCTGAATGCTGAGGGTGCCCATCAAGACTTCTTGTACCCTGAGCTTCCACAAGATCACCTCTCTCAGCTCAGCTGTTTGCTTGTATTCCCCCTCCCCTTATTGTAAGCTTGATATTCAGCAGCTTAATTTTTTTTTAAATTAAGTTTTCTTTGACATACATAAAATGCCCAGATCTTAAGTGTTCTGATTGATGTGTTGACAGTTGAGTGTAAGTATCACCCTAAACAAGATGCAGAATGGTTCTGTAACTCATATAATCCCTCATGTGTTCTCTGCCTTGTCCCAACCTCAAGTACCTGCAGATCTGATTCCTTTCACTCTAGATTGATTTTACCTGCTCTTGTTCTACGTATAAATGGAAACACAGTATGTGCTATTTGGTGATTGGATTCTTTTGCTTATCATGGTGTTTGAGATTCACCCTTGTGTGCATTTTATTGCTGAGCAATATTCCATTGTATGAATAATTCACAATTTGTTTATGTGAACAGTCATTGTTGATGGAGGTTAGGTAATTTCCAGTTTTTGGATAACTTGAATACACTTATTATCAATTACTATTTTTTAAGATGGAGTCTTGCTCTTTTGCCCATGCTGGCCCTGAATTTCTGGGCTCCGGTGATCCTCCTGAATAGCCGGGACTATGGTTGCATGCCACTCTGCCTGGCAGTGTTATGGACATTTTTATACAAGTCTCTTTGTAGATGTAGGTTTTTATTTTTCTTGGGTAAGTACCCAGGAGTGGGATTATTTGGCAAGTGTATGTTTAACTTTATAAGAAACTGGCAGTTTTCAATAGTGGGTGAACTATTTTACTCTTACCAGTAGAGTATAAAAGTTTCAGCTATCTCTCGTCTTTACTGGCGTTTGGTATTGTCGTACAGCTTGCTCCAACATTTGCGTTGGATGGTTCCCCCTCCTCTTCCTCTCTCAACGAAGACCTTGAGCCTCTATTTGTGGCCCTAGGACTTTCGTTTGAGTGATGCTAAGGATTTCCTTCTCTTTCTCTCCGGGACCTCATTGCATGCTCAGTCTTCTTTGCTTAAGAAAATAAGACTCTTAATTCCTCCCAGCTGTCCTACTGGGCCTCTAAGGCCTTGCTGCCATTTTCTACTGGATTTTTGACTTTAACCAAATTTAACTGGAAGATAAGCTCTGTAAGGGTAGAGACGTTGTCTGTTTTGATCATCATTACTGCGTATCCTCAGCTTTCAGAACAGTGATGGCATATAATAATATTTGTTTAATGAATATATTTTAAAACTATGAAAGTCAACATTTTACACTGTAATCAACATTTAGCAATTTATTTATTAGGAGTTTCTGATAGTTGCCAAAGCTAATTTTTTCCCCCTTAAATGTATATGATTCTGTGAAAAGGGTATGGAAAAACCAAAGAAAATAAACAACTGATGTTACTAATGATAAAATGGAACCTCTGTATTGGTGTGGTATTTAGCTGTCCATGTGGTACAACGGAATAGGGCTGCTACAAATTTCCTCTACAGTATATCCTTCCCAGCAGATTGGCAGAACTCCTGAAATTCATATTAGTCAAGACTTGTTTCTTGGCTTAAGGTATTCTTAATTTCATGAGATCTCTTTTAAAATTCAAATTTTTGAGAAAAATCCACATGCATTCTTATAGAGAATTAGTTTAACGAATTTCACTGCCAATTCCTTCATCAGATTTAGGGAAAGAACACACAGGAAACGAGAAGTGGGCCCAGGTGGGTTCTACCAGGGGCCTCACCATTCAGAGGGTGAGGATGGAGGGGTGTGCGTGTGTCTGTCTGTCTGAGGTGGATGCTGCATCTGGGTGTGATTGGGAGGTGAATGTGAACTTAATGCAGAACTTGGGAAGCACAGTGCAGGAGGGAAGGCATTGGAAAAAAAATGACCTGTTTCAAAATTCAGTCAAGCTGTTAAAGATAAGACTTGTGTGTAGAAAATATAAAAACAGCTCTCTAGTTTCTTTAATTCTTAAAATCATGTACAAAAGACGACTTGCATGTTTTCAAGAGGGGTTTGTTCTCAGAGATAACAAATTATGAAAGCCTAAGTTAAACTTTACCTTTTAGAAATAATCTTCAATGAAATCTTCTGAGCATTTTCTAGGTGTTCTTTAATTTTTTTTCCTTTTGCCACCATCACACAATCAGCTTAAATTCAATGAATGTAAAAAGATGAGTTTGGTATCACCTTTAGTTTTACCTTTTCAGTTTGCTTCATGGTTCCTATCTTTGCTCAGATATGTTTATGAGAACTACAGTTTTTATCTCCATCTATCATTTCCCATTCACTTTTGTACAATGAGTGATTATAATAAAATATTCCATAATTGCACTACTCTGTAAGAGGACTGTACGATTGCAATGCTGCTCCTTTGATAATTCCATAGCATTCAGAATGAGATTCTTCTCCATAAGGCAGTGCCAAGGCCTGGAAGGTTCTGGCCCCTGCATATGCCCTCAGCCTTGTTCACTGTACTCTCCCTCGGCCGTATTTACCTCTGTTAATGGCACCTAATGTTCTTTTAGTTCCTCTGACAGATAAACTCTTTCCTACTGGAGGGTCTTAGCACATACTGTTTCTCAAGTTCTGAATATTCTTTCCCTTCTCTTCTCAGGACCCAAACTTTCTAGTTCAGGCTTAAAGTTAACTCCTCAATGGGCATTTTTCAGAACACCCTACTTAGATTCCCTTCTCCCTTTATTGACTTATTTTAATAGACTTTATTTTTTATAACTGTTTTAGATTTGCTGAAAAATTGAGTATAGAGAATTTCCAGAGAGTCCCTGCCCTTGGTTTCTTCTATTGTTAACGTCTTACGTGGTGCACTTGTTTCAATTAACAAACCACCACTGAAAGATTAATATTGACTCAGGTCCACAGTTCATTCAGATTTTCTTAGTTTTCACCCAAGATCCTCCTTTGATTTGGAGATCCCATTCAGGACACCACTTTGCCTTTACTTCCCATGTCTTCTTGGCTCTTCTGGGCTATGATGGTTTCCCAGACTTTCCGTGTTTTCCATGACCTTGACGGTTTTGAGGAGTACTGGTCAGGAACACTGTAGGATGTTCCTCTCTTGGAACTTATCTGATGTTCTTCTCGTGATTCCAATGGGCTGGCAGTTTTTGAGAGGAAGTGCTGTTTTCAATACATTATTGTCAAAGGTGTGTCCTGTCAACAGATGAACGGTTGTGGTTGACTTTGGCCACCTGGCTGTAGTCATGTCTGTCAGATTTCTTAACCATACAGTTATTCTTTCCTCTTCCTTCCCATAGTGCACTCTTCGGAGGGAAATCACTAGGCATGTCCTAGTCCTAAGGAGCTGGAGGTTATGCTCCCCTTCCCTTAAGTTGGCGTATCTTTATAAATAAATAGATAAAGTTCATTTTAATACCTTTAATTAATTAATTCATTCATTTTTATGTGGTGCTGAGGATCAAACCCAGGGCCTCACATGTGAGAGGCAAATGCTGTACCGCTGAGCTACAGCCCCAGCCTGTATTTTCATAACTTATTTGGAATTTTTTGCATGAGGTATTTGTCTCTTCTCCATTTACTAATCTGTTCAATCATTGATTCATATTGGTATGAACTCATGCATATTTATTTCATACTTTGGGTTATAATTCAATATAACTTTGTTTTATTGCTCCAGTTGTTCCAACTTTGGCTACTGGGAGCTCTTTCAGTTGCTTCCCTTGATCTTTTGACCTTGACCCCCTCCCACCTTTTTTTTTTTTTTTTTTTTTTTTTTAATTTAAAGCATCTTCTTACTTTCTAGTACTACATAATGCTCTAGAATCTTGTATGTTTCCTAACCTGGTCTTAGAATCAGTCATTTCTCCTGTGATTAGAGAATGGATTGGAAACCAAGGTCTAGGCCTTAGGTGTGCTTGTTGCTGCTGGGGTGGGGTATTCCCCATTTACATTTTTTTTTTTTGTAATGGAAATTGAAAACTAATGCATTTCTCAGCCCTTTTTATTTTTTAGTTTGAGGCAGGATCTCACTAAGTTGCTTAGGGCCTTGCTAAATTGCTGAGGCATATCTTGAACTTGTGATCCTCCTGCCTCAGCCTCCCAAGTTGCTGGGACTACAGGCATGTGCCATGCACCCAGCTCCCATTTAATTTTATTGTAGTGTTCAGATTCTTTCAGTCATGCATAAATTTTACAGTGTGTTACGGTTTATTTGTTTGGTTCTTATTTATTGTCTACCTTTCTACCTATGTTGCCACTGCTTGAGGTCAGATGTGATATTTCACTCATGGTACCTAACACATGGTTAGCTCTCAAGAAACACTTATGAGAGACAAAATGAATGAATCACTGGCAGGGAAGCAGGACTCTCATGGGAGAGCTTTCAAAGTTCATCCAATAGTTAATGAATTAAAGCCCAAATTTAATGTATGAGCAGTGGTTAAAATTTTAGGGGTTTCTATGTACAAAGTATTAAAGATCAGGTTGGCAAAAAGCTGAGTATATGAAATTGAGGGTTCCCTTTATATGTACAGCACTTACGAGTTCATTAATCGTGCTTATGTTTACATACTGATAACTGCTTGCTAATTAAGCTTTATGATAGGAGAAGGTATCTATGAAGTCTATCTGAGTGTTGTTCTCTCTATGTGAGATATTTGGATAGTGGAAATGCATTTTTAGTTGCTTGTAGGCATAATAAAGACAGAAGATTTTGCTTATGCTGACAACAACAATAAGCAGAAGCCAGGGACAGGTTGGGTGGGGCTGGTGGGGCGCTTATGCAGGAACTCTGGGTGCAAGGGCTGGAACTGGAAGGCTTTCAGGCTCCTGGAGGTCAGCATGAGAGAAAGTGCCCCCCAGAGAGCACCCTGTTCTTATAGTGCAGAACCTAGACACTGCTGGAAAGTGTGAGTACTAGGTGTGTTCTCTGCCTATGGAGAGCAAGGCCCCCAATTTAGCCAAGGGGCTCAGGAATGGTTCTTCATTCAAGGACAGGGGCAGGGGTAGGCAAGCCGAGCCTGGAGGCCAGGATACAAAGGAAGTAGGGACTCATTCACCAGCAGTGGAGCTCAAGGTGAGAGCCAGGGCCCAGAGCTTGATGCCAGGGCTGGATCCTGCAGAGCAGACTCAAGACTCCACTCCCATTTGGACCAGGGCACCTTAATTGATTCCTATCATTGACCAGGCCCAGGGCAGTTTGGGGCACCAGGGTCTTTCACCCTAACTCTAGGTGGAGGGGAAACGTGGGCCTGAGGCTGGGGTGTTTGTTTGCTGTTTGACCTTTAGCTCTGGCATAATTACTTTTCAGAGGAAATGATTTAAGGTCACTTTAGGCTGCATGCTGAGTCAGTCAGCAAGACTTGCTGGGGAGGGGGTGGGGGGATGCTGTGGCTCAAAGCTTTGTTCCTGTGCAACAGAAATACCTGTGTTCAACAAGCCCAGCAGACCTTTGGGCTGCCCCGGGCTGTGCTCCTGGAGCCTTGGGTCACCAGAGTTCCCTTCCTGGCTCCTGAGAGGAGTTGAGTGAGCAGTTTCCCTCCCCACTCTGGCTCTACAGTCTGGGATTCGGTTCTCTCCTCCCTCAGATCTACCTCTTCCCTCCAGGGCCAGGCCTGGTGGAGTTAACCCTTGGTGCCCTGCTGTGTGTAGTTTTCCTGGCTTCTGGAACCTGTCAAGGGACATACAATTACTTCTCCTGGACATTTTCCTGGACAGTCTAAGTTTAAGCGGGCCATTCTTTCCAGGAAGAGAAAAAATGGTCTTTGTTTATTTCTTGTCTTGTGTAAAAGAAACATCCAGTGTTGGCCGCATGTAGGTCAGCTCATTCACCCTGGGCCATGCATCTTGTAGGAAAACACAGGGTCTCTTTACTTTCTAATTCAGTGGTTCTCAAATGTGAGTTTGGACTGGAATTTAAATAGTGCGTCCAGGACCCTCCCTGGGAAAATGTGATTCTGTAGGTCGGAAGCAGCCACTTAATTTTTTTTAAATTAGAGCTTTATAGTTGTACATAAATAGTTGGGTTCGTCCTGACAAAGTCACACATGCATGGAAATCCATTTCAGTTCATGATCCCCCCTTTCCTCTCCCATCCTCCTTCCCCTCTCCCCTTCTCCTTCCTCTCCTTGACTTCCTTTGGCTCATCTATTTGTTTATATTGATTGGCTCTCTCTACCTATGCATAAAGGTGGAGATATACATGTATACATCACATGACATGATTTTTAAGAATTCATTCTGTATTGCCTCCCTTTTCCCACCCCTCCACTCTGCCTCTCGACCTCCTTCTACTGTACTACTGATCTTCTCTTTATCTTTATGTTATCTGACCCTTCCCTTCGCCTTTCCCTTATTATACTCTATGAAGCAGCCGATTATTTTGGCTGCCTTGATTCTAATGCCGAAGTTGAGAACTGCATTGCCTTTAGCGGGTGGGGGAGACCATCTGTAACTGCAAGGTGCTGAGCTGCTTGTTTAGTGGTCATTATAACTTCTGCCCGGTTACCGTGCCATTTAAAGTACTCTACTAGTCCAATAATGTACATGTCCCTGGGCTACAATTTGCAGTGGCTCTTCTAATGCTTCTGGAAATCGTTAGGTTTGGGGAGTTGAGGAAAAACTATTTTTTGGAGCAACAAGAGGAAGGGCTCACTTATTTATCAAGTGCTTACTGGATGTTAAGCACGGTACTTAGCACTTTCCACACAGTATTTCATTTAATTCTAGCAATATTCAGTGAAGTAGGTATCAGAATCTTCACTTATGGATGAAAAAGCTGGTGCTCCGAGAGGTGGAGGAGCTGTCTGAATTTCCGTAGCTAGTGAGTGGCAGAGTTGGGTTTGGGTCCAGGTCCACTAGACCTTCAGGCAGGTGGCCATCCCACTAGTGTCTGTTGCCTCATCCTATCCCACGCTTCTTCCGCAAGGAAAGAAGACACCAAACCGCCCATATCTGCACATGAGTGCCCAGTGGCCTGTGAGCTACTCCTGGGCAGGGTTGTGTATTGTGAGGTGGGTAAGAAATGCAGTGTCTAGAACCTAGCACCCTGAGTGGCAAAAACCTTGGACCTGTCACTTCACTTTTTGTACCAAATTCTCTCATGTATAAATTAAGGGTTATTATAATATTTACCTCATGAGATTGCTGTGGACACTAGAGAAGTTAACAAAAGTTCACCATTTAGCGCCTGGTATATAAGGACCGCTATCGTTAGGTACTGGTACCATTACCACCACAAGGATCTCTGCATGCCTCTTCTTTAGCAGCTGACGCGCTTGGCTTCACTGGGGCTCAGGGAAGTCACACCCACCCCCCTTTCCCTTCAGCCTTCTACCATCTGTGTTAACCTCTTGTGTTGGCTTTCTTTCTCTCTCAGCCATGGAAGTTCTCTGTTCAAAGTTTTTCCTACTTTGGACATTTGTGATTTCAGGCTGCGTCTGCATAAAAGGGTTTTGAGGGAGGTTATGGGAAGGCGCTTGCAGTTGGATGAGCAGCTGTCTGTGTCTTCTGGGTGCGTGTGTCCGTGGGTGGGCATATCTATAAGGGAATGAATAGTACATGAATTTGCATTTGGGAGTGTGATTTTGCTTTTGTTGGGTGTGCGTGGAGGAGAAATGAGGACATATAAGAGATGATCTATGTGCGCAAGTGTCTGAGATGGAGGGGTGTTTCTATTCCCCTTGAATCAAGAATCAGTCAGATTGGTGTTTTAGGGGGCACAGTGAGTGAAGGAAGGTTCCGTTAGGGAAAGCCACCTTTCTTCCCCTCTCCCTTCCCTGTCTTCCAACAGAGGAGTGCATTTTGGGTAGTGGGAAGCCTGGGCTTTGGTGCAGAGGAGGAGAGGTTGGGGTGATGGGGGCGGGAGGCAGACTGAGGAGAGCTGGTAGGCTGTGTTTAGCAACTTGACTTTTATCACAGAGGAATCTATGAACCGAGGGATGTGATGAGATATTTGCATTTTAAAATGAGAAATGCAGCACTAAGAGGGATTTGAGGGGTTTAAAGGTGGAGGCTGGCAGACCAGGTAGGAGGCTTCAAGGAAATCAAAGCAGGAGATGGAGAGGGCTGTGACAGAAGCAATGGAGGGAGGTGACAAGCTGGTGAGATAAAAGTAGTAGGGCTTAGAGATCAACTGGACATTGGGGTGCAAGAGAGTAGGTATCCTGCTTGGGATAATAGTGCATCATGCTACCATCTGCTGAATGAACGTGGGGAGAAATAGGCTGGGGCAGAGTAGGAGGGCAATTGAGCAGAGGATGGGTTGAGTTTGGGGTGCCCATAGGACATCCAGTTAAAGATGTCAAATAAGCTGCTGGAGATGGAAGTCCGAGTTTTAGAGGAGAAGTATCTGTACGTATGTGATCATTGAGGATATGGGTAAAGATGTAATTACCTAAAGAGAATGAGTAGAAGGAGACGAGGAGAGAGCAGTATGAGTTTCCTATGGCTGCTGTAACAAATTACCCCAAACTCAGTAGCTTAAAACAACACAAATTTCCTCTTACACACTGGAGGTTAACAGTCTGAAATATGTCTTGTTGGTGTCAGTGAAAGTGCATCTCTTCTAGAGGCTCCAGGGAAGAACCCAGTCTTTGCCCTTTCAGTTGGCTACCCATATTCTTGGTCGTGGCCACTTTTGTTAACTCTTCTGGTCTCTACTCATCTGCTTTTGTCATCACACCTTCTCTAATTCTGATTCTATTGCCTAAATTTTGTAAGATTGGATTGGGCCCACTCAGATAATTCAGGATAATTTCCCCAGTATGGATCCTTTACCAGGTAAGGGAACATACTCAGAGGTCCCAAGGATTGGGTCAAGGATGTCCTTGGGTGCCTGTTATTCTGCCTTCCACAAGGAACTCAATCATAACCCCAAGGATTTCCAACATTAAAGACACAGAAGAGGAAGAGGAGTGAGCAAATCAGGCAGAGAAATTATAGTAGAGAGAACCAGGAGACCATGACCTTGAAATTGGAGATGGCCTTGGGTAGAAGGAGAGGATTCAGAATTTTTAAGAGGGAGTGGTCATTCTTGTCAAATGCAGTAGGTTCTGCAAAATAAAAATTGAAAAATCTCCATTGGACTTGACAATCAAGGAGCAATTCATGCACTCACTCAACAGGATTTATTGAACATTTACTTTGTGCCAGGCACTATTCTAGGTGTGAGGAATATAGAAGGAATGGAGGCCCAGTCCTGGTTGGGAAAGACAGGCAATAAATCACATAGTTAAAATGCTTTGTGAGGAATCAACTGAGGACAAGTGTGAAAGAGAAGGATGGGAAGATCTCTGAAGAGGTGACGTCTAAGCCTACTTCTGACTGACAGGAATGAGTCATTTTGCACGTAGGGCTTAGAGATCAATGGACATTGGGGTGCAAGAGAGGGCGTCCTTAGGTATCGTGCTTGGGTTAATAGTGCATCATGCTACCATCCATTCCAGGAGGCAGCTAGGAAAAAGACTCTCCCTTGGGTGGGGTCATCTATCCTAGATTTTGGGAGACACAGAAGACTCAGTGTGTCTGTCGGAGGGTAAAGAGGGAGGTACAGGGAATGAGACTGGAAAAGACTGGAAGGTCATGGATTTGGGATTTGAATGCCTGGCAAGGAAGTCACACATGTTGGAGAGACAGTTTGACTTGGAGTGGGATTAGAGTAGTTGTTAGGTGTTGAATTGTGTCTTCCAAAAAGATACACTGAAGTCCTGACCCCTGGTACCTGTGAATGTGACCTTATTTTGAACATGGGATATTTACAGATGTAATGAGATGAGGTCATACTGGGTCAGAGTGGACCTAATCCAATATGATTTATGTCCTTATAAGAACAGGGTAATTTGGCTGCATAGATACAGAGATACCCAGGGAGATCACTGTGTGATTAGGGATCAGGAGAGATGCTGCAAGCCAAGGAATGCTAAGACCACCACCCGAAGCCAGGAAGCCACATCAGCTGCTGTCTGTTACCTACCTCCTACAGGTAACAGAGGGGACCATGGCTCTGCCACCACCTTGATTTTGGACTTTTGTGAGGCAATACATTTCTGTTGTGTCAAGCCATCTAACTTGAGGGAGTTTGTTATGAACACAATCTTAGGAAACTGATTCAGGAGTGGAGGTGGGTAGCCGTGGCAGGGAGATACAGCTACCAGGATTCGTTAATGGGTTGAAAGCCAGAGATAAAGGAAAAGGAGCAACTGAGGACCAACTAGATCTGTAGCCTGAGCATCAGGAGGTTGATGATTCTCCTTTTGGAGATGGGAAAGACTATGGATGGAGCAAGTTTGGGGAGGGAAATCAAAAGTTGGCTCTATGAGTCAGAAGCTGAGCCAGAGGTAAAATTTGAAGGTCATTAGCATATAGATGGCATTGAAATAATGAGAGTAAATGAAATCACCCAGGGAGAGGAAGTTTCAGGCAACCCTGGCTGGCCTTGAAAAGCCCTTGTGTGGAGAAAACATATTTCCAATGTCAGATATTCTTGACTGTGGAACCAAGTGGGTATGTGGGCACCTCCCCCAGCTCTCCATGGATTGTGCTAATTTTTGTGTATTTAGTTTACCTGATGTGAATTGAAAACCTGGCCAGACCATTCTGAAGTTTCCTTCAGAGGTAGAGTCTGTTCCTCTCTCCAAACTCCACCCCTTAAAACATGTATTGGCTTTGGGACTTGCTTCCACTGAGGACTGTTGTTGGAGCAACGCTGAGCTTCCAGAGGGTTCCAGCTTATGCCTTTGCCCTCTCTCCATTTCTGCTGCCATGTATGGAAGCCTGGCCTCAGCTTCTGTAGGATAAGGGAGGGGCCCAAGTGAGAGCCGAGAGTGAGTCCATCTTGGGCCAGGCCTGTCGGCTGCCCTCTGACTGAAATGAGCGAGTCCAAGTGGGAGGAGCAGAAAGAGCGCCTACTCGTTCCACAGAACTGCGGGGACAGTTGTTGTTTTAAGCTACGAATTTTCAGGGTGGTTGGTTATACAAAGGGACACCTGGGTGGAGAGCTTGTATCCATGGATAATATGGAGGAAAAGAACTGTATGCTGTTCAGGGTCATAGAAATAAATCAGGATTTAACCTAGAAGCATGATTAAATGGAAATCCAAAAGGTCATGGAATAATACATCATTCATGAAATGATAAAATACAGAAGGCACATTTCAGAGACCAAATGGCATTCACTAAGTTATTCCTTCAAAAAAATGTTTAAGGGTCTGTGCTTATAATATGCTTGACAGGGTGGTAGGTGAGGGACACAGAGGTGAATAAATGAATACTTCCAAATGCTGTCACTGACTCCTGGGGTTTATTACTGAGTAGCATCACTGTGTGTGGGGCTGCTTGGAGATAGGAAGTGTGGTTCATGAAAAGAATGGCCACCATTGACTGATCTCTTACTGGATCTCCTATACTTTATAGTCATCATCTTATTTAAACCTCATCGCAACTATATGTAGGGATTATACTTCATTCTACAGAGGAGGAAACTTTTTTTTTATGGTACTGGGAATTGAACCCAGGGTGCTCTACCACTGAGCCACACCCCCAGCCCTTTTTATTTTTGAGACAGGGTATTGCTAAGTGGCCAAGGTTGGCCTTGAACCTATGACCCTTCTGCCTCAATCTCCCGAGTAGCTGGAATTAAAGGTGTGCACCATCACAACTAATAGAGACCAAGTCTTGAAAAGGGTATGTGGCTGGGTCAGGATCACACACAGCTGTAAAGAGATAGGCCAGCTGTGCCTGAGCATCACGCTCATATACTCTTTCCACCAGGGTTTCTGTTGACCACTAATCCTTCACCTGGCTCTAGATTGTGCTTGGTGGATCCTGTGGTCAGATGGAGTTCTTCTACTAGGTTGGCAGTTAGCATAAAGAGAATTGATAATCATTGTGGAGATATAGCCCTTAATTTCGCTCTGCACTTGGTGAACCTCAGCAGGGAGGGAGAGGTCAGGCAAATCCGTACTCATGATTAATCTGTGCCATCTTGAAAGCCCCTCCATTGACCAAATAGCCCTTCACAGGAGGGCTGCCCCACTCTGGGACATTTTCTTATTGCATAGTTATGTGGGTGGTGGTGTCTGCCACAGGGGAGGATCTCTTTCAGAGCCAAACTCCTCACTTCTTATAGTGCTCCCCATCCCTGGCTCCTCCTGGCCATGATGGCTGCATCCTGCAGGCTCCATAGCGTGGACTTGGCAGCTGAGTTCCACCAGCCATCAGACAGCATGCTACAGTGGGGGCTGTGAGCTAAGACAGAAAGAGGGCTTGCATGGTCATGGTGACTCTTAGGGAAAGAGGGGCTCCCTGGCTAGTGAGTCATCTGTGCTGGAAGGAATGGCACCCTGCAGAGTTGGAGGGCGCTCTAGCAGCTGCTGTTCTGAGTTAGGCCAAGAAGAGAGCAGTCCTGGCCTGGGCTGGGCATGCATGCCCTTCCAGTGTAGAGCATTCCACCCCCACCCAGGGTGGGCTGCTCCCTGTAGGGAACCCCTTCTTTGTGGCATGGAGTGTTGGGCGCCGTCTCTTGGAGGGAGCATTTCAAGGTTCTGACAAATTGTGCTGACTTGGCTTCCAGACTTCACAAAATGGGGGTCACCTTGAGGATAATTATTGCCTCTTTTTGTTTCCTAATGCTCATTTACAGACAATAGATTTCCATGAGACCCGAGGCTCTAGGGAACTGTATGACCACATAGCACTTAAAATTTTTTTTTTCTAGTTGTAGATGGACAGTATGCCTTTATTTTATTTGTTTATTTTTGTGTGGTGCTGAGGATTGAACCCAGTGCCTCACACATGCTAGGCAAGCGTTCTGCCACTGAGCCCCAGCCCCAGCCCCCCACGTATCACTTCTATGTCACCAGACTGGCTTTGTCCTGACTAGGATACTTAGAAGGTTCTGACGTGGTTTTATTTATTTATTTTTTAATATCTTAGGTAGTCTTGCTTTGTCATGGCTCAGTGCGTGACGTGGCAGGGGTCCTCTGACCAGTGGGTGGGGGGGTCTTTCTCCCCTGGGACACAGCTGGAATTTTGACTGGACAGGGTATTAGGTAGAGTCTGTTGTGCCCCCATAGAGCTCAAGGCCAAACCTTAAAATATGTTCTTTTTCCATTTTTAAATGCTAGTCACAATTCCTTCTCCCTAATAGCAGTAGCTGATGTTTACCAGACGGTCCTGTGTGCCAGGCACTTCACAGAGATGATTTTATTGAATTCTGGTCGACATTACCAGATACCAGAATCCCTTTTTCACAGATGATGAAATGGAGGTGCAGAGAGTAGATAACTAATTCTAAGTCACATGGCTGGTAAATTGTGGAACGAGGAACTAAAGCGAGGCCTGAGTGCTTAACTTGTGCTGCCTCCAACTGAGAAAGAAAAAAAAAAAAACATGCTCTTGGCAGAAAATTTGCAAAACATAAAGAAAAGCCAACTTGTATGTTCTAAAAAAAAATTCACAGAAAGCCCAAAATCGTCAAATCATCCATGGTTTCTCTATCTACAGATAACCACCGTTAATATTTTTTCTAGGTACGTGTATGTGTAGTTTTTAAAAGCATGAAGTTACTTTAAGTATTGATTTATAGACTGCTTCTCTCCACCACTCTGCATTATATTTTGAATCTATTTTCCAATGTTTCCCACAAATATTTCCCACACCTTGATTTTAAATGGCTGCAAAGTATTTCATTATATAGGAATCCATAATTTACAAAAACCTCTCCCTATTAGCAGAACTTTAGGTTGCTTATAAATTTTGTTGTTATAAATAACGCCATGACCAGCAACTTTGTTCAGACATTTTTGCATACAACTCAGAAGACTGCCTGAGGATAGATGCTTAGAAGTGCTATTTCTGCCTCAAAAGGCAAATGCATTTAAAGGCTTTTGGTGTGATTGCAAAAACTCTCCAGAAGGTTTGCACTAATTTTCTTTCCCACTAGCTGAGTCCCCACTTCTTCACGACTTTGCTAACCCTGTGCAATTCATGTTTTTTTAAACTTTGTAAATATCCTCAGGTGAAAAGCATTTTTCTTTGATTACTAATGGCATTGGACTCTGCATGTTTATTGGTCCCTTGTTCTTCTGTGACTTGCTTTTATTTTTATTAGGATGTTGATTTGGATGAACTATTTACACATGACATGAACCTTTTGTTATAAGTGTTGTAGATGTACAACATGTTCATTTAACTTATAATTTTTTAACGTATGAAAGCTTAAAATTTCTAGGTAATCAAATTTTTCAATATTTACCTTTACTGTTTTTTCTTTTGGTTTTATGCAGGGTGTTAGAGGTACCCTCCTTTTATAACAATGAATTCTTTTACTCATTTTTAAGTCATTTGTTTGACACATATTTATTGAGTACCACCCTGTCCCTCAAGCTTTCTAGGCATTGGGGACATATAAGAAAGTATACAGGTCAAGTTTCTCTCTTCTATTTGCCTTTTCCATCTATCTGAAATGTATTTTTAAATACAGTATCAGAAAAGGCTCTATGAAGATGCTTTTTCTTGACTAGGTCAACTGGGGCTCACTGAACACTGCCTTCCATGGAAGGAAAAGATAAAGAAGAGAATTCTGTAATCAAACCAGCATTTTAAAGCTTGAGCCAGATGGCTTTCTGTCCTAGTGGAAGATATATCATCAAGAGACGAGGCTGTAAAATCCAAGAGCCCTGGCCACAGGCTGGCTCATCGCACAGGAGCCATTAAGGCCCTCCTTCCTGAAGCTGGCCCTGGAGGGCAGGTATGGGCCCTCATTTACCATACACCCAAGGCTGCAGCCACTGGAGTCATTGGTTGGCTTCTTCTCTGTGCAGTTGATCCTTCAGAGGTGGCTTGGTATAGATGAGAAAGCTTGAGCCACTAAAGGTCATAAAGCCCCTGTGATAGTCTGCTTTCAATTACTATAACACGTACTTGAAAAATCAACTTATAAAGAGAAAAGGTTTATTTTGGCTCACGTTTTAGAAGTTTTAGTCCATGATCAAGTGGAGCCATTGCTTTGGGGCCTGTGGCTCCCAAATGGAAGCATGTGGTGGAGCCAAATGTTTGCCTCATGGTCATGAAGAGAGAAGACAGAACAGGAAGGGGCTGTGCCCTCATTTTTCGTGTCAAGGGCACACCTCCAAAGACCTGAAGACCTCCCATTAGGCCCCACCCCTTAAATGTCCCACATCCTCCCATTAGCACCACGGTGGGGAGTAAGCCTAACACGTGGGCTTTGGGGAGACACTGAAGATAGTCAGTATAGTACCCGCCCCCTAAGCTGATTATACAGTGGGCTCTTTTTCAGAGTCCTGACCTACTGAGTCACAGTGGCCAGTTCTTCACATGAGTTTTCCAGGAAACACTGGGCACTTTCTCCATAGAAGGGTAATAGCTTTATTATCCTTGGTATTTCTGTTTTCCCCTTTGAGTATTCCTGTCTGTGGGAAGGGTCTTCTTAGTTTTAGGGGAGGCCATCAGTCCTTGGCAGAGGGACAGTACCCCATGATGTGCAGGTCAGATAGCTTTAGGAAACAATAGCCACACCCTCTATTTGTAGCACTTGCCAGTTTCTGTGGTCTGAAGGCTCCCACCTGGTTGCCTTTTACCATACCGCAGAATGAATAGCTGCTTCACAGGTTCAGCCTTTGGTTCTCAGGAGCTGTAGGGAGCTGGCTGTGGTACTCTGAAGGCAGGCAGAACCTTCTGGAGGGCCTTACAGAGCCCATGTCAGATGGTAGGGCTGAGCTGCTCTGCAGACCTGAGCTCAGTAGAGCTCTGGTGACCTGCTAGCCTTTCAGGGGACGTCTCAGTTTCTTCCTCTTCAGGGTTATTTTCTTTGGTGATTCAGCCTTTTCCCAGCCTGAGCGGGTGTCTGGAACTGGGCATCTTAACAAATATGGAGTGACCCACTTTCAGTGACAACCTGGAACAGTGGAGCTGATTGTATATTTCTATAGTGGGCCCCTGACCTCTCTCCTGGCACTGATTGCCCTCTGCTACTAACTAGCTGTGTGACTTTGGGGAGATCAGTTTCCCCCCTCAGACCTCAGTGTTCCGATCTCTAAAATGGCAAGATGAGGACCGATGATCTCTGAGTCCCTTTCCAGCCCTAACTCCCCAGGATTATAAGACTCTCTGGATGACAGCAATATTTATAGGAATGATATTACTAAGGCAGTGTTCAGGCTGGCTCACAATCCGTGTGAAGCCAAGAAGAACATGCAAAGTCATCTGGGAAAGAGCTGTTATTTTTGAGTAACATAGAACTCAGTAATAAACACAAATTCCAAAAGAAAAAAAAAACAGGCCTCATTTCTTAGGTCCAAAAGACTGACAGGTTGAACGATGATGGGGTTAATAGATTCAGTTCTTATGGTCCCCGTGGCTCCAGCTTGAGACGAAAGATCCTCCTGGGAAATCAACAGGAACTCTTTTAGACAGATCAACTCTAAATTATAGCGGGATTATCCAGGTTAAATCTTGCTTTCATGCTTTTGAATGCATCTATTCTGCTTAATTACTTACCTGGTTGACATCTCAGATTTCCTCTATTTTCTTGCAGTCTTCAGGGAATCCCTTTGATGGGAAGGGAAGGTACAGTGAAAAGGCAGTGGATTAGAAATCAGGAGACCCAATTTCCATCTGGTTGTAAGACTCCAATACGCCATTTCTCCTGTCTGGGCCTCATGTATCTATTGGAAAATGAGGGGTTTGGGATAGATCGGTGGGAAGTACTGGGGGAATTTCTCCATGTTGAGGTTCTGGGTGGGCCGAGGCTCCCTGCTGTGGATGGGTCCAGGTGTGCTCCATCTGGCTCTTGGTGTTGGTTTTCTGGGATCGGAGGGTGACACTGAGCATGTTTTCCTCTTAGCAATGGTGGGAATGGAAGTACCCGATGTCTCTGGAGATCTAGCAGAGTTGAGGCTCACGGCCACTTCTGCTTGGCAAGTGACTGCTTTGGCAAGTCACTTGGCCAAATCAGGAAGTCCTGGGCAGGGATGTGTGCTCCACTTCTTATGACAAACTGCAAAGTCACCACCGTAGGAGGGGTGAAGAACTGGAAAGGGCAGTGCAGCTCCCAGAGCGGACCACCCCTTCCTTCTCTCATGCTGTGGTCCTAGGAGAGGAGTCCTTCTCATCTATACAACGGCTTCAGGGCAAGGAACAAAGAAAAGAGCAGATGGATCCTCTTTTCTGGCCCTGCACACTCCAACCAACCAACTAGCAAGCAGGCAAAACCCAGGCAGTCCAGCCATGGTAACAATAGTCGGAGCACAGGCAGGAGGGCTGTGGCTTGTGTAGTAAATGCTGCTTCCTGGCCTCTCTCGGTGGCTGAAGGCCAAGTCCTAAAGCTGGAAATCTTGTCTCAAAATGCTTTCGGTCGTAACCAAGCCTCAGCTGCACAGGTGTGAAGTGGGGGTAATACCCCCAACCTCATCCTCAGGTGGCTGTGGGGACTGAGCAGGGAGAGGGCAGTGAAGCTTCAGCTCCGTGCTGGGGACAAGTGAGCATCAGGAGGACATTTCCCACCTGCCCCTCTCTGCCCCTCTCTTTCCTGGCTGGATGCTACAGCAGTCTCCTGTCTGACCCTCCACCCTGCCTCTTGGCGGCCCTCCTTGAATGTTCCCCTTTTTTCTGTTTCTCCGTCTTTGGTGAAGCTTGGTGCATCTTCTCTTTCCCTGTTTCTCTGTCCAAATTGTGTTTTCCCTTGAAGACTAGCAGGAGGCCCACTTTCTTGTGCTCACAGACAGTCCTCGATGAGCCTTTCTTTTAACATTTGGCATTTGACTGAGTGTGGCTTCATATTGCCTGTGGATGAAGGGCCTGGATGTTATTCAAGGGCAAGATCCATGTGGGATCCATCTCAATTCCTTCCACTGGCACATTGCTAAGAACTTCTAGGTGCTTAGTGAGTATTTGTTGAACACCTTTTAAAAAACGAATCTCTCTCTGCCAAGCTGTCCTTTATCTATGAGATATGACAAGGACAAGAAGACCAGCAGGAAGAACAAGACTCATGGGGACTCTTTGAATAAGAGACCAGACCTGTGCACAAGGTCACTCTCCGCTGGAGCCCGGCCCTGGTGATGTGGTCTCAGGTGACCCCCCTGTGCATGAGGAACTGCTGATAAGCTGCTAGACCACCGACTGGCCAGCTCTCAGGCCTGTCTGGAGATGCATGCTGTCTGACTTCCTGCGTGCAAAAGGGACTGGCTTTGCAGGCCTGTGGAGTCTGGCCTGGAGTTGGTGTACTGGCCAGCCCCTTCTACGGTAGCAGTTACTCGCTTTGTAGAGCTTGGTCCTGAGGGCGACCTCTTGGGAGGAGTCAGACAGGGAGGTCTGAGAGGTGAAGGCTAAATCAAGATTTAGGGTTGTAAAAATTTGGAGGCGGGGAGGACAGGAAAGGAGGACAGAGCTCTGGCAGCTCTTGTGAACTATTTAGAGATACTTAGGTCCCTGGCTCTATTCTGTCTTTGTGAATGACATCACTCTGCACCCAGGAGTTCAGGCCCCAGACCCAAGCGCTCTCCTCCGTGCCACCTCCTACCCATACCCCCCATTCTGTCCCTCGTCTGAGATTCACCTGTGTCCGTTCCCTCATGTCTTTTCAGGGCTCCCACCATGCCCTTCTAGCCGCAGAGCCCCCCTGCAGCTCCTCTCCCTCCCTACAACCCATTCCATGTGTTACCAGAGCCAGACTGATGTTTTAAAAACCTAAATAAAGTTCTATCACTCTCCCACTCAAAACCCTCAAATGGCCTCCAGTTTTACCTAGAATAAAAGCCAGACTCCCTAATAGGGAAGACAGTATGGCAGTTCCTCCCCAAACTGAAAACAGAGCTACCATATGATCCAGCAATTCGACTTCTGGGTATATGCCCCAAAGACCTGAAAGCAGGGTCTTGAAGAGACAGTTATACACCCAGGTTCAAAGCAGCATTATTTGCGATAGCCAGAAGGGAGGCCCAACCCCAGCGCTCATGAGTGGGGGAATGGATAAACAGAATGCCCCATGTGCTTTCGACGGAGCATTTCCTTTCTTTTTTTGGAGGGTGGGGTGGGTACTGGGGATGGAACCTAGGGGCTTCCTATCACTGAGTGACATCCCCCGCCTTTTCTTTCGTTGTTGTTTATTTTGAGACAGGGTCTTTCTATGTTGCCCCAGCTGGCCTTGGATTTGCCATCCTCCTGCCTCAGCCTCTTGAGAGGCTGGGATTCTGGGTGTGGCCATTGCACCTGGAATATTTCCCTTCTTGAAACGGAGGGAAGTTCCGACGTTGCAGCATAGAGAAACCCTGAAGACCTTATGCTGAGTGAAGTAAGCCAGTCGCAAAAGACAGATGCTGTGTGATTCTGCTCACACGAAGGGAAATAATTGCTCCACTTAGAGAGGACAAATTCAGAGAGACAGAAAGTAGAATGGCAGATGCCAGGGAAGAGGGAGGAAGGGGGACTCTTGTTTAGTGGGCGTAAAATTTCAGTTTTTCATGACACAAAGCATTCTGGAGATGGGTTGTGCCATGACGGGAAGGAATGACCGTGACTGAACTGTGTACCCTTAAAATGGTTAAGATGATAAATTTTATGTCATGTATGTCTTCCCACAATTAAAAAAAATCATTCATCCTTTCCTCAGCCTACAGGTCTCTACCTGGTCTGGCCCCTTCCTGGTAGTTTCTCCTTTTTTTTTTTTTTTTGGTGGTGCTGGGTTCAATCCCCAGCACCTTGTGCATACAAGGCAGGCACTGGACCACCTGAGCCATGGCCCCAGCTCCTCTCTTCTCCTTCCTGAGGACTCTAAGCTTCTCGGTATTTGTGGTTCCACAGGCCTTTTCGTGTCTTCTCCCAGAAAAAATATTTGCATGGCTGATGCTTTCTCAGGGGTGAGGTCTCGCTCAGAGGTCACCACCCTGATTGTCCTACTTACCCCATTTGGCTTTCAGAATCTCGTTGTCTCTAAGATGAATTATGTTCCTGTCTGTGTCCCTAACGGGTCCCCCAGCAGTGGGTGGAGCACTTGCCACAGGACAGGTGCCCCCCCAGCTGCTGGGCGAAGTATTTCCTGGTGCCTATTTTTGGGTGGCTACAAAGAGGGCACCACACTGAGCTCTTCCTCACTGTGGGTCTGGGTTAGGCTGACCCAGCTTTGATCTCTGGTCCCGTCTGCTGTGATCAGCGATGGAAATTGGCCCCATGTGAGACGAACAAAATTAATTGACCCTCCGAAGGATTAAATTATTAACTTGGAATCCAACATATTTTTATTGGATTTCTCTTGTGCTTGAGGCCTTAGGGAAGGGGCAGAGAGTTATGAAGATGAATGAGACACAGGTTCTGTTTCAAAGAACGTCTTCCAGTTTGACACAATGAAGATGTGAGGAGCCAGGCCATGGTGATGGCAGTGGTGGCGAATGGCATGAGAAGGCTTGGAGCCAGGCAGGTGATGCTTTCCACCATTGGCCTCCAGAGAAAGGCTGTGCAGGGAGGTGAGTGGAGAATGTGGGGGGATTCTGCCAGGTGGGGGATGCCTGGATGGTGACACAGGAGCAAACCTGGAGATGTGGATGGGGAGGACAGGGCAGGCCGCAGTGGTGCGGGATGACCTGGTAGGGCCAGTCCTTTGGAGCCAGAAAGCAGAGGGCTTGGAGTGCCTGTTCATGGCATGGCCAGCATTCGGTAACCCCATGAGATAGGAGCTGAGCTTTACGAAGATCACTTGGTAATGGCAGGTGGGTGGCAAGGCTGGTGGCAGTGCCCCAGTTAGACCCAGTTGCCCTTCTGGTGAAGAGGGAGAGGGGGGTGTGGCCTGGGTGGGAGGGACTGGCAGAGGGTGAAAGGGCTTTCTGAGGTGGCTTGGAGAAGCTTGACAGCTCTGTGTGGGCAGCGTGCGATGGTGAGAGAGCAGGAGGTGCGTGCTTGTGTCTGAGTGTGGTGGCTGAGAGTGTGGTGTGTGTGTGGTGTGTGTGTATGAGAGTGTGGTTTGCGAGAGGGTGTGTATGTGTTGAGAGCAAGACTATATATGCATGTGCCCGTGTGGTATGTGTGAGTGACAGTGGGTGGTGTGTGTCGGGGTGTGTGTCGGGGTGTGTGCGTGCGTGCGTGCGTCAGAGTGTGGGGGAATGTGGGGTTGGGTAAGAGTGTCTGGGGTATGTCTGTGTGTGGTGTGTGAGTGTGTGAATGTGTCTGTGTGTCAGAGTGTGTGTGAGGATGTACGGTTGTGTGAGTGTGTGAGCATGTGAGAGTGTGGGGTGTGTGTGTCAGAGTGTGAATATATGCTTTTGGGCATGAGAATGTGTGTGAACGTGTTTGTGGATGTGAGAGTGTGTGGTGTGAGTGTGTGTTTGTGTGCAATGCAGGCAGAAGGGGAGGGATCTTCCCGAGCTCAGCAACACGGGTCCCTTGCCAGGAGCTCATTTCCAGCTGCCCTGCAGTCAGGTGCCAGCAGCCGCCCTTGCCACCTGCCGGACTTGGCCCGGTCCCCTAGGATTCCCCTTTCCCTGCAGGAACCACGGAGCCGCCCGGCATGGGAGCAGGAAGTCATTTCCTTTTGGAGCTTGAGGCGTGACACCTCATGCCCTGTAGCTTCTGCTCGCTGTTGTCCTGCCCCTCCCTCCAGCCGCCACCTCTCCGCTTGTTCTGTTCTTGTTGAACATCTCTCAGCTGTCCCTGGGCTCCATGGCCTGGCTGTCCTTTGACCCCCCACAGGGCCTGCTGGCACCTCGTCTGCGCTGTTGCTGCCACGTGATGTACCCTGGGCTTTTCTGGTTCCAACCGCTGCCCACACCTGGGCTGGCACCTGAGCAGTCTGCGAAGAGTGAGTTGATGCTTAATAAGTATTTGTGGAATATTTTAAAAACAAGCAAATTGAGCCCAGCTAAATACATGTGCTTTTTAAACCACCGCTGCCTACGGGGACTCGGGGAATGCTCAGCCCATTATAGAATGTTGACGTCTAATTTCGTTTTTTACCAATGTGGAGTTCGAAAAGAATCTTGCGGTTCCCGTGGCGCCGATACTAGCATTTCATTTCATTAATCAAAATGGGCAACATCTGGTTGAATTTAGTCACTGCAAAAGATGGGGACCGGTTTTGAAATCATGATTTTAAGAGGCGGCATTGTGTGGCTAACTCAGCATTTGGATGGGTTTTCATAGGAGTGGAGAATGGCGCTCCAGAGAGCGTCCGCAGGGGAGGCAGATCTCCCATCTTTTTGTGGGTGAAGGATTGGCGGTGAGCGTGCTGCCCAGCAGGCGTGTGGACGCAGCACTTCACTAGCAGACCAAGGCCATTTCCTGCAGAGCATTTTATGGCAAATTCACACAGCCAGTTCTTGCCAGAAATAGATTCCCTTCAAAGTCGAGGTTTTAAAGCCGTGTGTCAGCTGGCTTTGGCTGCGGGATGACCAACCACAAAGCCCACCATGGCTTTTGATCATCATGACTTCTCCAAGGTCTTGGGGTGCTGGGGCTCTGATCTGGGCCCAGCTGGATGGCTGGGCTCATTCCTGCATTTGTAGACTGAGGGAGGCTGGCTTGGGGGTGTCCTGTCTGGGACAGTTCTTCCTGCCAGGACCAGCAGGCTGGCCGCTACCCGCCACAGCAGGGATGGAGATGTAGGAGCCCACATGGGAACATCTAAGCTTCTTGAAGTCTGGGCTCGAAACTGCCACATGACACTGGCTCAAACAAGTCATACGACTGAGCCCAGATTCAAAGGGGTGAGGAACTAGCCTGCTTTCTCCATGAGGGAGACTCCGGAGTCACTGTTACGCATCATCTGATGATGCGTCCATCAGTGACAGACTGCATCTATGACAGTGGTCCCATAAGATCACAATGGACCTGAAAACCTCCTATGGTCCAGTGATGTCATAGCCATCGTCTGTTGCAGCGCCACGTGTTACTCTGGTTTAGAAAGTCTGCTTTGCTGGTTGTTGAGGACTGGAGCACACAGGGGCTGGGTGTGGTGTGTGACACCTGAGGAGGCCAAGAAGCCTCTGTGTTGCTGGCTTACGCATTTGCCATTGTAGACTTTCTCGTGCTATTTTAGAGTCCCCTCTTTCTGCTGATAACAAATTGCTGTGCTGTGCCAGTTGAGTCTGCCACCCCTCTCCAGTGTTCCAGGAGGTGGGTGAGCCATCGTCCCCCATGGCCTGGGTTTGTGTAAGTGCTGTCTGTGGCATTAGCAAAGCAACAGGAAGGCCTGAGGACGTACTGCTGGGAATGTATCCTTGTTGTTAAGTGATGTGGGACTGTATGGCAAGAGAGGGGGTGACGAATGGGAACCATTATAAAACCCACTCCTGGTTGGGCAACAGCGTGTTCCGCCTGTGCCTTAGGCAATCAGTTTTACAGAGGTGAACTCGAGTGACAATCTAGTGTTTGGAATTCAGATCAAACTCTAACTAGACCTCTAATTTTAACCAAGAAATTTGCAGCTCAGGTTAGGGAAGCAACTTGCTCAGGGCCCTTAGGTGACCAGCGACTGTACCCTTGGAGCCCTGTTTTTTCTCTGAGTATGATTCTCTTTCCCAGGCACAGTACTCCTATAGTTCATATTTTCCTTTGTGATTTTTCCCTTTAATAAAATCAAGAAAACATAACAACAGCATCATTTTTAGTACTCAGTCGGTTCATGAAAGAAAAATATGAAATGCACAGAGTCACAGTGTTGTTTTCAGATGGGTTGCTGTGTTTGGTGATTGATTTAGAGGTGTACAACAGAAGCACGTTACTGTCCGAGGGAGGCAGCTCCGGGCCACGGCCGGGAGGCACCTGCATTGCAGCATCTTGCCCTGACTTTCCCTGTGTGACGGTGTCAACGCTGCAGTGTTGGTGTTGGGGACCTTTGCCAAGCAGCGAGGCCCAGGAGGAAGCCGAGCTGGGGCAGGACCTGGGTTCTGCTGTTGCTTTGCCACCGGCAGCTGGCAGTGGGCTTGGGTGCTTGGTTCTTCTCTGGTTCTTTTTTTACTCAGCCTAAAAATGATGGGTTGGGCTTGATGGACTCTAAGATCAATTTTAAGATAAGATTCTAGTTTTTATATCAGTGAGAGCAATTACACGGATTTTCACTGTTATGAATAAAGATTACTTTGGGCTGCATTTGACAAGATATCCTCAGATAAATGATTTATATAAAGTAACAGCTATTTATCTTTTTCATTTAAAAAATAGAAATTTGGAACTCAGAGTCAAGGGGCGATAAGATGGAGATGAGTGTCATCAGGTCCAGACTTCTAGATTTCTGCTCTGTCATTCTCAGGACATGACTTTCACCTTCAAGGTGACCTCAAGGTTGCCTCAGGGATCAAAATGACTGCTAGTGCTCCAGTAATCACTGCCATTTAAAAAGTCAGCAACAGGGAGAAATTGGGGCGAGAGGATAAAGTATTTTTCTCCCCCCTTTGGAAAAACTTCTCATTATGAAATACTTTTAGATTTATGGAAAAGTTGTAAAGATAGTACACATTTCTCATGCATCCTTCATCCAGCTTTTCCTAATATTTACCTCTTCTATGACCATGATATGTTGATCAAAACAGGATGATACTTCACCATAGTGGTCTTTATTAGGATTTTACCAGTTTTTAAACTAGTGTCTCCTTTTGGTTCCAGGATCTAGTCCTGGATCCCACGCTGCATCTGGTCATCACGCCCTCCTAGTCTTCTTCAGTCTGTGACAGTTTCTCCATCGTTCCTTGATTTTCATGACCTTCACGGGTTTTTAGAGGATTGGTCAGGTATTATCTAGAAAGTTTCTCAGTTTGGGTTATCTAATGCTCTCTCAGGATAAGGCTGGCTTATTGGTTTGACGACAGAATTACACAGAGGTGAAGTCCCTGTGTCACTGCAGATACATACTATTATGTCTCATGGCTGGTCACGGTGACCTTGATCACTTGCCCAAGGTGGCATCTGCTAGGTTTCTCTACTGTCAAATAACTGCCTTTCCCATTCCTGGCATCCTGTTCCAAGTCAGTCTCTAAGTTTGACTTACACTCCAGGGAAGGGGGACTAAGTGCCAGTACCTGAAGCCCCCTCCTATGAAAGTCACGGTCCTGGAAGTTCTGCACAGAACCTATGCTCTGGTGGCAAGGATTTAGTGTAGCCTGATGAGTGGGGAAGAGTTTTATGGGGTTAGGCCGCTTGAATTCAAATCACAGCTCGGCCACGATAACCAGTATGAATGGGGCAAGTCACTTCATTTCTTGGTGTCTTAGTTTGCCTTTTAAAAAATAAAAAGGGAATGATAACTCTGCTTCTCACAGGTTATCATGAGGTTAAGTCAGTTCCGTATGTAAAAGGGGTTCAAGTTGAGCTTAACTCAGTTGCCGCCATCGTTAGCTATTGGCACAATCATATTCTGTGGCCACATTTAGCTGTGAGTGAGGCTGGCATTTAGTTTTTTTTTTTTCTTTTCTTTTCTTTAAGTCTAGGAAGCAATAAACCCAGCTAGCTAAAAATTGAGATGCTGTTACTAAGGAAGAAAAGGCAGACTGGATATTCCAAGACAGCCAGCAGCATCTGCCATAGGCACTCAAGATCTGGGCCACTAGACTGATAGTAGGTGGGACTGTGGTATGATCACTTTTCCCAAGTGTGCTTCTCCTTGGACAGGATCCACACTGCTCTCCAAGTGGTCACTCTAGGCCCAGGAGAGAAGCACAGGCTGCACCAGAAGAAAGCTAAGAAGTCACAGGAACTAAGGGTGTCGCTGGCTGTACTCGATCACAGGGTGGGGGGGGCACTCAGCTTCCTCTGTGCCTCAGTGGGGACAGGTTTCAAGGGTTCAATCCAGCACTATCGGTGGAAGCAGCAGTGTGTCCACTTGGGAGTGTCTGATATATTGACTTTCTTTAAAACCTTTGATCTTTTTGAAGGGAAAGCGGCTCCTTTGGAGTGGTTTCATGAAAGATGGGGTGGGCTGGGCGGCTTGGAGAAGACCAGAGCCACCTGTATCCTCTGTTGACAGGAGGGGCTAAGAAAGAACAGGGACCGAGGGCTAGATCACTTCAAGTCCTGTCTGGGTTTTCAGTCTTGAAAGGCAAACACAAAGAGAAAAACCAAGGGCAGATGGGATCCCAACCCTGCAATCAGAGCTGGAGCCCTGCCTGGCCATGGCTGCCCCCCTGAAGTTAATTCTGGCAGAGTCATACCTGTCACATGATATTCTGTTTGGAGAGTGATGGTGTTAAAGGTCGTGGCCAGTAGCTTGCTCTGTGGCCCTGAGCTAGTCATTTAACCTTTCTGGGCACCCATCTCTTCTCTGTAAAATGAGGGTGTTGACCCACATGATCCGCCATCCCTTCCAGCAAAAGCAGCTCTGGGCTCTTTGCCCTGCACTGAGGGCACGTGGACCCAGTCGCCTGACACAGTATCCAGAGCTGCCCAAGAACACTGCACCCTGTCCTTCAATGCGGGCTTAAGAAATCACCTTTCTTGCCCATGATCCATTACCCACAATGCCTTCAGCTCAGTGCCAGGAGTGCTGCTTCCCACACGACTGCAGGTCAGGTTCTATTTGAAATGCCAACTCTGAAGCTCATGTGTGCCTTTAATCACGTCACCACGTACAAGGTTCCTGGATCTATGTCACTGACGTCTCTTGCTCTGTTTTATACCTTTGATCACAGAAGGTGCCTGACATGCCCTCTCATGACGGGCTCTCTTCCAATCCCTTAAACTGAAAACACTTTGCAAAATGCCCATGTCTGTGCTGTCCTCAAATGCATAATTAATGAATACGGTGTAGCTGGATTCCTGAAGAAGCGCAGCCCTGGCAGGACTGTGAGCACCTTGGGTGGCTTCTGCCAAGGCCAATTTAGTGGCATTCTGTGGGCTCCTTCCCATCATGCCCCAGGGAAACAGATATGTCCTGCTGCTCTGAACACAGACGAGCTTTTTACCCCTACATTTCTGTAAAAATCACAAAATCCCTTGGCTTCCTTTCATTCTTTTGTGTACCCACTTGCTCTGAGAACTTACTGTGGCCAGGCTCTTAGAGAGCACTTTCAAGTCAAGGTATCTTTTCCACATATATTTTCATTACATATTTGTTTTTTATGACATCCAGTGAGATGGCCAGGACAGAGACTAGGAATCTGAGTCCCAGGCAAATCATGCACTTTGGGTATGTTAGTGGAGAGGGTTCTCTACCTAGAGAACTGTCTTCTAATCTAGGAGAGCTGACAATTCCCACTTTTGACTTGGTGCAATTTAGTTGGCCCCTGACTTCAAATTATTCTTCTGGTGACCTTGAATTCAACTTCATGGCCTTTACTTGGAGAAGGTCCCTAGATCTTAGAGAATGGGAACCAGAGCTACTCTGCTTGTGTACCTGGTCTTGGGGACTGTAGCATGTGTAACTGTAATTCAAAACTGAGGAACTTTGAATCAAGTATTCTGTTCCTTAGATTTTGCTTTGATTTCCTCTTTTAAAAAAAAGTCCCTCTGGGATATTTTCTTGAACCTTTAATTCATCTAATTAATATCCCGACACATGGCTTTTGGGGTGATGTGGTCTCTGACTGACCCAGGCATTCCCACAATCAGCCAAGAACCATTTGTATGATTGCTTCTTACATTTCTTCAGATTTATTGAGGTCCAGTCACTTGCAGAAAATGCTGGTGATACAAACATGAAAATGACATTCATCCTGGTCTCCCGAGGCTCACAAAGATTATCGAAGCTATTAGAAACCTTAGAGATTCCAGCGATTCTCCCTCATTTTGGTTTTTAAACTTTTGCATGGTATGTCAGTAATGTTTAGCAATATTTGTATAACTCTGAATTAAAGAAAGAAAGAAAAATTCACCCACAGTTTTTTCTCTGCCAATTCAAGCTGTTTATAATAGCCCATGTTCTCTTCCACTTTGTGTCCACATGAATACATAATTTCTTTTGCATGAATTATGATTTTCTTCAATATTATACACATTTTTTTCACATTGCTGCACAGATACAACCAGGTGTCTGTGGGTCTGTTTTCTGTGCTTTGCCTCCTTTACTACTGGACACTTAGCTTTCTACATTTTTGCCATTATACAGCTACAATAAACATTGTATTTTTGCACATAACTTTCAAGTTCTTTTGGACTATTTCCTTGGTCTGGGTTTCCTCTAGTGTGATTACCAGGTCAGAGACTGAACATTTTCATGGTTCTTGATAGACACCATCACATTGTTATCCATATGGTTGTATTAATTTATTGTGAGTTAATTTGTTGTGACCTGAATTGACCATGGGTAGGGTCCCTTCCTTTTATAACAAGGAATTCTCTTCTGGAAGATTGAACTTCGTTCCTTTCATTATAGTTCTTCTCAATTCTTTCTCAGTTGTGAGGTGACCAAGGGTGAGATTGGGAATACGTGACCTAACCTGAGAGCACCTCCTATTGTTCATCTGTAGATAAGGTGCATCAGTTGTTTCGGGTCACTCTGAAGATGGAATAAGAGAACTCATGGAATTGCTCTGTAGAGGATACAAAAAGAAGCCATTATAGACAATGCAATTGATTGCCTCTCAGGTTCCCAGAATGACTGCCACCGTGTCCTCACTAGCTGACAAGGACTCTGCAGTCCATGGCTATACCAGGGTGGAGATGGCAGGGTGGAGGCCGACGCATATGCTAATGGGGAGAGGTCTGGAAGTGCCTAGGATAGAACTAATCCTAGACCAGTCCCTGTTGGTCAGGCCTTCATCTCACAGCATGGCTCCCTAATTACCCACATTATCACAGTTCCCGCGCTGGGCCCTCGACACACAAGGGAAAGTCAGCATTCATCTGTCAATCAATGCCACGTGTCGTATTGCTTTCTAGTTCACTCTCTAAGTGGCTAATCTATAACTTATGAATGGGCCAGTGGTTATTACAGGTTCAGCCTTCACACACACACACACACACACACACACACATACACACATTCTAAATATGAAATAAATGTTCAAAGTATAACTCTTTACCTTTTTAATCTTCTAGTCTACTCTTAGCTCCTTAATATTGTCAACTTTAAAATAACTAATGTTTTAGCGTTTTCACTATGTGATAGTATTATATACATTATCTTATTTTATCCACATGATAGTGCTGTAACGAGGCATCCCTATGGAGTCCCTCTTATCAATTGGGAAACAGTCTGGGAGCTCTAGTAACTTGCCCACACTCACCCAGCTGGCAATTGATGGAGGGGGGTTAGAACTCAGATTTTTTTTTTTCTTTTTTTAGAGGAGTATCGGGGATTGAACCCAGGGGCACCTAACCCTGAACCAGGTCCTTAGCCATTTTTCATATTTTATTTAGAGACAGGGTCTCGCTGAGTTTCTCAGGGCATCAATAAGTTGCCTAGGGCTTTGCTAAGTTGCTGAGGCTGACTTTGAACTTGAGATCCTCCTGCCTCAGCCTTTTGAGTCACTGGGATTACAGGCATGTGCCACTGTGCCCAGCAGAACTCAGGTCTTTAAAATATTCAGCTCTTTTGAGACTCAGGCTGGGCTTGACCAGACCCATGGCCACTACTTGTTTGAAGCAGGGACACATGACCTTTGTGATACTGCCTTCTGAGAGATGCTTGCATGCAGAGGGGAGGGCTGTGTGTCGGGGGGAGCCAGGTGATGGGCTCAGAGTGCTCCTGGTTGAGGAGGGCAGTGTGCACACATGTGAATGTGGGCAAGGGGAATATGTGCCTGCAATTATCACTTGTTTGTTTCAATAAGTATTGTCAAGTACCTACTATGTGCTAATGCTGGGACTATGACCATTTGCTATGGGCATGCTCTGTGCTGAGTATTGCAGTAGGTGTTTATATACCTTGCCTCCATTCTTCCTAAGCAATGCTGTAAGTTAACACATTGCTCTTTTACAGGTGAGGCCTGGAAAGATTAAATACCAGCCTCAGAGTTACAGAGTTGGAAGCAAGAGTCTAACTAGCAGGACAATGAGCATGAAATTGTTTATTCCCTCATTTCATTCATTCATTTATAAATGTGTATTGAAAGCCTGTGCTAGGTGCCAGCCGCAGTGTTAGGCACTGGGTGAAAGAGTGACCTTTGATTCACTGCCTCCAGGGAGGATGTTAATAACGTTGCATAGTAAATACCAGATTCCACGTCTCTGTTCATGAGGGGAGTGTTAAGAAGAGTTTTTCAACTTGAACTTAAGTTGGGAGGTTTATTTATTTTTTTTGAAAGGAAACCAACAAAACTGTCTTAGATACACAGTGCTGCAGAGAGCAGAGAGCTGAACAGTGGCCCCTGGAACAGAACAAGAGTGACACACAGGGCCCTGCAACCTCAGAAAGCGGTGCTTGCCCCTAATTAGTAGAGAAGGGCTGGTTGCCGAGCCTCCTCAGATGTCACTGCCAAGACTCTGCTGCCTCCCAGCAGTGTAGAAGGACCTGTGGAGGTCCACAGGGGAGGACCTGGGAAGAAGGCACAGCCGGATGTATGGGCACAGGAACAGTTACCTGCCCCCTCCACCACGTGGGGGGAGGGGGAGGGGGAGGTGGTTCTGAGATGTGGAAGGTGTAGTGCTGCTAGTTTGCTGTACATAATTATGTGTGAGTTCCATCCCAAAGCAGAGATAGTCATTGTCAATTAATTCTTTTGTTCTGCTCATTAAATCCTAGTTAAATTATTCCTTGTGGTATTTTTTACAGATGAGATGTGTACAGATGTATTGTGGTATGTGTGTGTGCGTGAGCTCGTGTGTGCGAACACCCATGCACACTAATATGACTACTGAAGTCTAGATTCAGTATGACCATTAAAGCCCTGAAGTGGGGGACAGCTAAGTCTCCCACATTGCACTTGACCCTGGGGATCAAACAGGTGGATACTGTAATGTGGACTGTAAGTCCCTTGAAGGTAATGTCATGAATGAGTTTGTATCTCCAGTATCTAGCAGTTCCTGATATTAAGTTAATCCTCAATAAATGTTTCTTGATTGAGTTGAATGATAATATATAACATGTGGAAACAGAATGGAACCAGTCACTTACTCCCTTGTCACCCTGTCTCCAAGCCTACCTGTCTTAGGTTTTTAGGGAAAGCTTCATTGAGGAGGGGGTATTTCAGAAGGATCTTAAAGATTGGACTATGGTTGTGACTGGGAACATGGAGATACCAAGAAGATAGCTTGTCTGATATGAAAACCTTGCTAACATGACAACACTTATTGGAAGCCATTCAGTGCTGGATTGCTCACGACTAAAACACTCAGGGGTCACTACAGGGGAACTGGGCGTGTGAATAACCATGAGAGAGAGAGAGAGAGAGAGAGAGAGAGAGAGAGAGAGAGAGAGCGAGAGAGCACTGACCCCTTTTATTGAGGAGAAGCCATTCAAATGAGGCAAGGGTCAGGTTTTAGGGGGCTGAGTGTAGCTTCATGATGTCTGCTGTCAGTAGGTTGACTACATCTAGGAAGGCCACACCCAAGGGCATAGTAAGAGAAGGGGATACCAAATAGGGCAAGGGGTAATATCACAAAAGAACAGGTGAGCGTAGCTCCACCCATGGGCACGAAGACACAGTCGCTGGACCCTAAAGATCGGGGCTACTCCTGAGTTACCTAGGCAACCAGATCACAGAGGGACCAACGATGTCACACCAATCAGAAGAGGAGACAAACACGGTCACGTGCTAGTCCGCCTCCCATAATTCAGCAATGACTTAGTCCAGGGATCATTTGCTTCTGAATATCAGCCTCAGTCAATCTAGAATGTGTGCTGAGGGAAGGATTGTGAGGTCTTACATGATGCTGGGTTGATTGGCCATGCTCACTATGCTGTGTTTGTGGGGGGCTCTGGTGGCAATTCTAGCTCACATTATCCATTCTCTTATAAATATCTGAGTTCTTAAAGATAACCCGTACTCCTTACTTTTGCCTTAATGCCATATCTAGGGGTAAAGAAATATATCCTGGGTAGCTGGGCCTGGCGATGTGTTTGTCACCAACTCACATAAGAGAAAGAGACCATGCAGGTGGGAGAATTGGTCTCTACCTCCCTCACCAGTCAACTTCCCATCACAAAACATTTCTCATCAGAGGGAATGGACAGAATAGGCTCTGAAGAGATTCTCCTGGAAGCACTCTCTTGAAACACATTAATTATCGGAAAGAAATTATGCATCGGGGAAGACATAGGAACAGAAACAGTCTAGCAGTATTCACTTTGAAATACTTAATCATTTCTTCTAGAATCACTGAGGTATGAATTGAACTGGAATATAAATTTCCAGATTTCTTAAGCTTTATTTTAAAACTTAAAAAAATGTGGAAATAATTGTAGACAGGATTGCAGGATCCCTTTCCCCTGTGAGCAGCCTGCTCCAGCCATTATTTAATGTGTTGTTGGTGACATGTCACCACCATTGTGTTAAACAGTGCATTTTCTTTGTAACACAAATGTCCTTCTTGGCATGGCTGCTCGCCCCTGCGCTGGCTGGCTCCATGTTGTGGCTCCTGAGATCTTAGGTCTTTATCCTGAATCCTTCTTTGATGGCAGCAGTCACTTTGCCAGCTTTGAGCAGAAGTTCTTTTAGTTTGTCATTTTTTGTTTATAATTTCCTGTGCCCTCCAAAATCATATAATGTAGCTTTGCTAGAATTTTGTCTAGAGAACAACTCTGGAAGCTCTTTCCACTTTGGGTTCTTATCTGGCTTTTGTTTAGTTGAGGTTGCTCCGCAAGGGCCTCGGGGTGATTGAGGAATTACTGTGCTGCAAGCCATTGACTGATTTTGTGAGTGAGCTCTCCAGGTCAAAATGGAAACCACTGGTTTAGAGAGTAAGACTCCAGACTGGAATTGCCACAAAGGGAGCCCTACTTGCTAGAATATGCTTAACTTCTCAGAAGTTTGGTAGAAAAGACTCCCCTCCAACCCACCCCTCAATAATCTAAGGATTCAGTTTCTTGGATAAAGTGCTGTATGACTATCAGAAAATTGCAAAAGTTAATACATGATATGAAGGTTTAATAATAATTTAGGCAACCCAGTGGCAGCATTTGTCAAGTGGAAAAAAAAGGGTACATTTTGAAAAAAGGCATTCTTTTGGTAAATTAATGCTTTTTCTTTTCCTTCTGGGGGACAGGAGGTGAGGAGAGGCTTTTTGATAACAAGTCTTCATTTGAAATGGTTGCATAATATTAGTCAGCCAGCAAGTCCTTCAGCGTGGACGCAAGGTGCTAATGCTGTAATATGCAATGTCACTCGCAGCTAATCCCTTTATTGATTTTTTTTCCCTCTGAACTTGCTGACAGCAAAAGATTAGGTCTAGAGAAATAGTTGCAGTTCAGGTTCTATTTGACAACATTTAGAATTTAAAATGACCTTTAAAAGAGAAAGGGCTGTAGGGAGTGGGATTTAAGTGGTTAGGGACAGGGAGAGGTGTGAAGGGTGAGGTTGAGGGGCATGCCTTTCTAATGCTGGTGTCAGAGCAGGCCTCCTGCACAAGTGTCCTCTGTCCCCAGGGCCACATGAGAGCCCAGGGCCAGGCTGACCCTTGGCCAATTTGCAAAGGAGATGAAGTTTGATTTTGTGCTTTTAGCCTTTAATGTACTTTACTCTCTTCTCCCACCAGCTCCTTCTTTGTCTCTTGGTCCCTCTGGTTTGTCCAAACCCCCATCATCACACACACTTTTGGTGACCTTTGCTGACCCATCACCATTGTTCCTCCCATCTCAGCCCATTTGTAAGAGGAAAATAACCTAATTAAACCGACTTCACGTGTAAATAGCTGGTGGTCTTTGACTCTCCATGAAGCAAAGCCTGGAAAATGTATGGAGGAGGTGTGCTGTTTCCCTTCATGCTTATCAGTGTGTCAAAATGGTAGAGGGGAGAGAAGGTCTGTGTGGTTGTTAAACTTTTGAATCTAATAGAAAATAAATGCATGCAGAAACATGCCGGTCATTCCAGCCTGGTGCTCTGCATGCTGCACCTGGAGGCCATGCTCTCTTTCTTCCTTTAGTCCTTCACAGCAACAAAATTAATACTGTATCAGTGGACTTAATTGCCAAATTAAGAGACTTGGCCATTCTTTAGGAATGATTTTACCTTGGTATATCCAAATGCAATGGGTTGTACTGGAAGTATTATCCTTTTACTTTTAATATTTCTAATACTATCTTGCAAAGGATAATGGTGTCTTCATTAGCTCCCAAATTTTGTAATTATGAGTTACTGGGGCTGGGGATGTGGCTCAAGTGGTAGCGCGCTCGCCTGGCATGCGTGCAGCCCGGGTTCGATCCTCAGCACCACATACAAACAAGATGTTGTGTCCGCCGAAAACTAATAAATAAATATTAAAATTTTTTTAAAAAAGAGTTACTTTGGTGTAGTCTAGGACTTATCACCTAATTCCTCTGGCCCTCAGTTTCTTTGTCTATGAAATGAGAAATATAACCAAATATCTCTAAGATAAATTCCAACTCTAACATTTTAGATTTTATTATGCTTGGCTTTCTGGTGCTTCTAAATCCCATTTCAAAAGGGCTCCACATAAGGAAAATTCCATCCATTTCATCCGTCCATTCACCCATCCACCATCTACCTGGACCCACCATCCTCCTACCCATTTCTCACATGGCAAAAATGATAGCGAACTGCATAGGGTAGGATGTTGAGAATTTGAAAGCCATAGAAGGTATGATCCTTTTTCTATGAAATTTACTGTTAATATTAGATAAAATTAGAGATATACAATAGGCTAGAAAATCGTTCAAGTTTGTATCACTGTAATGATGTGCTCATAAATATACGTTTAAACCTATAATTAAATTGTAGACCTTTTTGAGACCTTAACACACAATAAGTTCTTCATACTTTGTTAAAACTCATGATAAAGTACATACAGTAGGCATATGCAATACAGGGGTGATCAGTGTAGACCTGCTGACGAGGGAAGGGTAGATGTAGGATGGTACAGGAGGGACTCAGTGTAGAGTGGTTTCCCAGAAAAAATTTTTGAGATGAGTAGGTTGGGAGGTTGTATCCCGTATTCTAGTTCTAGAAGGATGCTATTCATTAACATTGCTTTTCTTTGCAAATGAATGTACTGGTCACTTCGAATCTGCAATTAGTCTCAACTGTCAATGCCAATACTGAGGGTGACCCTAGGTTGGGGTTCACAGCCAGGAGGGGGACCAGCAAGCATCCCTCTTCTACCACTGGGCCTCATCATGCTAGACTACATCCTCATTTTCTAAACTCTTGGCAAATCTTCCTTCCTGGGCACTATCCTGTCCACGATCTGCATCCCTTTCTCTAGAATCATGGTGCCATCAGCTGTCCAAGTAGGAGATTCAAATCAGTCCAGAGTCCTGCTGCTAGAGTCCACCCAGCACTTGGTTCCCTTGCCTGTTAACCGTCTAGTGAACACTAGAGACAGTGATAGTTGGACCATTGGTCATTCTTACGTAGCCCAGACCTTGAATTGGGAAGTCTTTCCACGGGGCCTGCCTCTTCCCCATTCACACCCTTCCCAGTTGATTTATTCCAGAAGTCTCATGCCTTGTGGCTGGACCTACAAGAATGATGACACAGAGAAAGAGTTAGCAAGTAGAGGTTTGGGGGGCTTGGGAAGTCAGGGTTTTGGAACCAGGCAAGTGTCCTGGATACCAGGAGAGACTCAGGCCTGCTTGCTGGACGGTGGTCTCAATACTGAAAAGACCTGTCCAACTAAAGACACTCTGGGGGCAGTCAGGAAGCTTTCCAGACTCTTCCTTCTGGGTTCAGGTTCAATTCTAGAGCATGCAGGGTCCACTGGGAATCATGCAGGTAAGAGGAAAGAAAAGGGTCACCTGACTGCAAAGAGTCAGTGAGGGAAATGGAAAAGATGATGTGGACCTTGGCATTGAGTGGTCAACGTGTTGAAATGGTATTCATCAAAACATTGAAATAAGTCAGGGAAATTATAGGTCCAAAGGATATTGCAGGCTTTAATTTTGTCAGATCTTTTTACCAGAGAATTATTAGTTTGAATGGATGAATCTGTGCAGCATCCCAGCCAGCTGAAACTCCTGACCATAAATACGATATGGACTCTACATCATAATACAGAGGCCAGAGGGCCTCAGAGTCAATACTGTGTCCTCTCTGATCTCTTCCCAGAGCGGAATCTTTCAGCATCCTGGGGTTTTAAAGTCAAAGGTGGGAAGAGACATCTCTCAACCCACGGCTCCTTTGCAGCTTGCCCCCTGCTCAAATGTTTGCTTTCAACTTCCAGACTTTGTTTTGTATTTAATTGTTGAAAATGAACATGGAATTAACTCAGTAAATGGTAAAAATTGGTATTTATTAAGTCAGACTTCCACATTCTTCAGACAGGGCTGGAATTGGGATTTTTCTTTGTGGTATCTAGGAAAAAAATAGTTGAGCGTATTAGAAACATAGGTGTCATTTTCTGATTTCAAACAATTTAGAAGCACTGATTTATTTCCTAACCATTCGTGTATGAGTCACCAGATAGTTCTTTATGTTTATTAAAGCAAGGTTTCCTTAGACTTGATTTTCCTCCCCCTCTTTCTCATCACCCACCTTTCTGCTCCCCTCAAAGCAAATGACAGTCATGCATTGCTTAAGGTTGGGGAGACATTCTGGGAAATTCATCCTTTGGTGATTTTGTAGTGTGGTCATCATAGAGTGTACTTACACCAACTGAGATGGCTACAAGGTTGCTAGGCAATACAATCTTATGGGACTGCCATGGTCCACATGGTTGTTGACTGTACGTTGTTAAGTGGCGCATGACTGTACATTATAAACACAGAGACCAACACTGCTCTGTTAATTCTTGTGCTGTGCCTGATACCTGAGGACATGAATGATGGATAATTATGAACATATATAAGATTAGGCTGCTCAACAAACAAGAGGGTTTTCTGGAAGTGACCGTTGAGGGGGTCTGTGGCTGAGTTAGCTCCACATGCTGGATTCCTTGGTCTGCAGAGCAGACAGTTTTGGCCTCAGCAAAGGAATGCTGAGACAAAGACATCTTGAACCTTCAGACAAGATGAACTAGATGAACTAGACCTCTCTGAGGCCAGCCTCCAGCTTGGTGCCTCTCTAAGCTGGGCTTCTAACACTGGTGCTTCATGGAGACTTTTCCCTTCCCTTGGAGGGTTTTGCCCAAAGGAGAGACCCTCCTGTGGATTTCTCGGGGGTTTCCTTTGCTTCATGGGTTTGCTGCAAAAGCACAGACTGTTAGCCATGACCAAGGAGAGCAGTGATTACTTTTAAAGCTTAAAGAAAACGCTGGGGTCTTGGTTGTACGGTGAGGTCCCGGAGCATCTCTCCCCGATTGTCTTGCATGCTACTTTGCACAGTGGTTCAGTTCTTGACTGAATTTTACCTACTGCTATGAGAGGTAGATCTGCAGTTGCTTTATTGTTTTCATTCAGGGTTTCAGTGTGGATTTGGTTGTCCTCATTTTCTTGTCTTTCCTCCCTACGATTGTTCCTTAGGGACCCTGCATCTCCTCCCATGGGGTTGAAGAAGTCTCCAGGAATGTCTCATGGCTTTCCAAATGCTTTTGCCTGGAGGGCTTTGACGTCTCCTTTAGAACGTCAGGGACACCTGCCCTGGGAGGCGCTGGGAGGCTGTCCCTCTGTACTCCTGTCTGTGTGGGAGCCTCTTCTAGCTGTTCTGGATTTAGGCCACTCCGGCCTGCTGCCGCACCCTGGCCTCCAGGTCCTTGGCTCTCGGTTCATAGAGGAGGAAGAACTGCTCGCTTTGTGCTGCCTTGGTTGTGTGTCAGTGTCTTACAGGCAGTTAGCTTTCTTCCCCAGGGCTCTGGCACAAATCCCTGGAGCCAGGAGCCTGGGGACTCCAGAGCAAGGCACCCCTCTGCATTTGGAACAACCCTCCCCTCACTCTGAACCTCTGTCCTTGGCTCCAGCTTGCACAGTGACTCTTTTCTCAGGATGGATATTTCCCCTGTAGTCTGTTGGTCCTTGGTACACATAAACTTCAGCAAGGCCCAGAGAGAGAAAGAGTACGTAATCCTGGAACGAGACTGCAGCTATTCTGAATTCCACTCAGCACTGCCGGGCTCTAAACTGCAGCTGCCCTGCTGACCCTCCGACGTGCCCAGACATGTCTAAAGCCCCAGGCAGTCCAGGCTTTGGCAGCTCCAGTGGCGCTTGCTCTGTTTTTTGGGGGCGCTGCTATTTAGTCCTCATTCATACACCTGCACAGACCAGGGCTGCACCAAAGACGAGCTTAATTGATGTTAGTGTGTGGGCTTTGGTCCTTGATCAGCTTTTCCGGCAATTCTTTCCTTTCGAAATATCAACTTCTTGAAATCTTTTAGATCCTTACTAACATGTCTTCTTTTCTGCCCACTGTGGAAACCAGTGTTGATCCTACAGGGTCTAAGTAGGTGCCAAGCGCTGAGAGGGAGGTGCCAGCCTCTATGGACTACAGAGGAAGCTGGCTTTGAAAGCTGGCTACGTTTTCAGGGTACCAGAAACTTTGAATCTGGCTGGCTTGGTATCAGGAAACCCACAAGAGTACATCAGATGAACAGGGTTGACTGGAAGATTACACCTGAGCTGGGAACCAAAGGAAGGGACACCCTGGGTCCTGTCCTCCCTCTCTGGGATTCTGCTTCTCCCTCCTCATCTGCATTATTATTGTGATGATGTTGGTGATGGTGGTGGTGGTGGCGGCACTGAGGATAAACCCAGGGGTGCTCTACCACTCAGTCCTTTTTTTCTTTTATTTTGAGATGTCTCAATAGGCTGGTCTCAAACTGGACATCCCCTCTCCCCAGCCTCCTGAGTAGCTAGGGTTACAGGTGAGCACCACCTTGTTGGTTTCATCTGCTCTTTGGACCTAGAGTCCTCCCTGCCTGTCTCCCTCATAACTTTAACTTTGAGTTTTTGGGGTTTTACTTGCTTTGATTGTTTTCCTTGGTGTGGGCTTAATATCACCGCACACTGTCCACATCAGTTGTTTCTTTCAGTATTTTGGTATATTTTCCTTTGGGGGAGGTTCTGGTCCAGTATCTCATGCTGGCCTTATGTTGTGGGTGGCTGAGGCATGGTTGCTCTGTCCTCTAGGAGATGGGACTGTGGGAACTGTTGCAGAGGGGTTCTCTTGGTAACAGTGGACAGGGAGAGGCAGTGCAAGTGCCTGTGGACGACACAGAGCTCATATCTCCTGAAACAGCTCCTTTGAGATGATGCCTATACAATGACTTTCAGTGCATGAATCCATACAGCTTTTGGGTTGTATGTAATAGCCAGACCCATTTTTATCTACCTGAATTCACTGGATTATGGAGCTGTGAAGTCAGTATTATTGCTCTCATTTTACATATGAGGAAACTGAGTCGGAAGTTGAGAGCCTTGTCAGTGTTATACAACAGGCAGGTGGGAGAGTCAGGCCTAGGCCTTCTGACTTTAGTCCTGAGCCTCTTCCTGCCCTGTGTCATGCATCTGCATGCAGAACATTGTGCTTCCCTAGGTGTTATGAGAGATAAAACAGAAATAAGCTTACATTCTAGTTAGGATAAGCTGCAAACACCATCCATTAAGACAGTCATTTGAGAGCTGATTGCTCTGCACTGGTGATTGTGACCTTGAAGTACTCACACAAGAGGACACACAGAAATTACAGACTGCTTTGCAAAGTCTGGGATGTGCTGTGGATTGAAGATAAGCCTGGAGAGAATCAAGGTCACATATTTGCCCAAACCCAGGAAACCCTGTAAATAGCTGGAGTTACTTGTTAGAAATATTGAGCTGGAAGGTGAACCTGGATCCTGCTTCCTGAGGAAGGTTTGGGGCCATGAGACATGATTTTGAATTAGAAGGCAAGAAATTGGAAGCCCAAACTGAGGTGGTTTCTGTGTCTTTTGGAAAGTCAGGTGGTGAATCTGGCATAGCTCTGTAGATCTATACTGAAGCCATGTCTTATCCTTAGACAACATGGTCCCCAAGCACTGAGGACATCACAAAAGGTTTGCTGAGCTGTTTAATGTAACTGAGAATGAACATCAGAGGAAGGGAGAGAATCCCTCAGATAATGTACTAGAACATTGCCAGAGGGCAGGACCTGAAGAGCCATTTTCAAGAGCAAAGCTTCAGTGTGTTGGCCATGAGAGGCATCTTAGCAAGAGCAGAGCTTTCCCAACTAGTGGCCACCTGAAGGGCAGCCACGAACATAAGTCCACCTGGGCCAGCCCATCCTGCAAGACCATCTTGGTAGACAAACAGCAGACAGAGCTCAGGATCTGAGGGACAGCCTGTCTACTGCTGGGTACTGTCTACTGCACAGGAGGTCTGGCCGCCAGTGACCGAGCCTCCAAGGGTTCCTCTGGGGCCAGGAATCTGGCCTTGTCGGGGTCTGGCAAGGGAGAGGTGGAGTCCTCAGTTTGGAGGAACTGGGGGTTCCAGCTAATGTCACAATCTGGGCTCAGTCATGGGTGACTAAGGCAGAGGCCCATTTACCAGGACTGGTCAGCATGGGAACGAGGGTCCTGGCCCTACCTCAGTCTCAGACTGCACTTGGACTCTATCAGCAACTCTAAAGTCTCTCTGGTAAAGGTCAGTCCTGCTTTTAGGCTGTGGGGAGGGGGGGGGCTCTGAGTTCTGCCCTCAGATGGCAAGGTCTCCACTAAGAACCACCGAGATGCAGGCTCTATACAACTCTGAGCTTTAGAGAGGGTAAGGCTGCCCCCAGATCCTCCTGGGAGGAGCTATGACAGATGCTACCTTTATTTTTTTAAATGATATTAAATTAAAAAAATCATATATATGTGTGTGTGTGTGTGTGTGTGTGTGTGTGTGTGTGTATATATTTAAATGATGTTAATTTTACCTTGTTTTGATTTTAGCATTATAATTGAATTTTTTTTAAATACAGGCAATACATTTGTATAGTTCACAAGGTTATACATAATTCTATCCTTTGCATTTTCCTTTGCCTCCCATTTGCCTAACCACAGATGGCCAATATTCCCTACACTTCCATGCAGAGATGTTTTAAATATAGGCAAACAGATACCCACATCTGTATTTCTATTATTTCTATCATCTCTTTCCCCCTTTTGCTATATCAATGTAGTATATATTACATGCTATTCTGCACCTTGCTTGTGTTCACTTAATTTATCTTATAAGGCTTTTCATATCCGTTTATAAAGAATTTTGTCTTTTTAAAATTGGTTATATTGGCTTTTATTGTGCAGATCTCCTAGAAGCTATTTAATCAGTCTCCTATTGATGGAAATTTGGGTTACTCTTTTAAACGAAGTGGCAGTGAATAACCTTGTCCATATGTCATTTCACACCTGTGAGATTGCATCTCTTAGACAAATTACTAAAAGTGGAATTTCTGGGTCAAGTTGAGCCTTTGTAATTTTGAGAGATGTTGATGAATTGCTCTCCAGAGAGGTTGAACAAATTTACAAAATTTACACTCCAACCACAACCTGTGACAGTGTTGGTTTCTCCACACCCAAACCATTCAGTGTGCTATCCAACTTCTGGGCCTTGGTCAAAATGATAATTGCAAATGGCACCACAGGGCAGATGTAATTTGTAATTCTCTTATGTTGAGTGCTCTTGAGCATCTTCTCATTTGTTTAAGAGACATTTTTATTTCCATGAACTGTCCCTTCATAGCTTTTGCTCATTGTTAAATTGGATTGGTTGGTAGTTTTCTTATCAATTTGAAGGTACTTCTTATGTTTGAGGCAAATTAATCCTTTGCAACATGAGCTGCAAATTCTACCACAGTTTGTCTTTTGATTATGCTTATGGTGGGTTTTCTGTGTGAAATTTTGTATTTTCATTCAGTTAAATTTATCAATATTTTCTTTTGTGGACTTTGGGCCACAGTTACAAATGCTTTCTCTAAGGTGACGTAAAGACTTTCTCATGGTTTCTTCTAATACTTTGTGAATTAGCTTTCTTTTTTTTCCCCTCAAACAAATATTTGAGCTATTTTTCCTTGTTTAAATTGCAAAATACAACTTCAATTTTATTTTATTTTCCAGAAGGTACCCAGTTGAATATGATTCATTGAAGAAAACCATCTTTTCCCCTCCGGATTTGAGATCCTGCTATTACTCTCAGGTGTTTTGGGTTAACCTGGGTTTTCTGAGTTTTGGTCCAGTTCTGTACCACGCTGCTTTGCTCACCTCCTGAAAAACAGGGAGGGGTGGATCTTGTTGGGAAAAGGAAGCATAGAGGAGCTGTGGAGAGGGGAGAGGCAGAGGGTATCAAGTGAGCAGGGAGGAGCCCAGGTCAGCTGAGGTGCTGGTGAGGTGGGAATAGAACAGTAGGGCCAGGCATAGGGGCACACGGATGACATCACTTGGGGAAGGGAGAGACAGGGTGGCTTGTGCAGCAAAAGGAAGCCTATAACAGATATCCTGGGGCTACCTGGGGGCTGCTGCAAGTGGTCAAGAAGTAAAGAAGGGGGACTGTCCATGCTAGAGTCCTCATTCTTGGGTGTGCGCTTCATCTAACTACGGAGCTCAGTTGCTTTGATGGCTTGTTATCTGCTGTTGTATTCCAAAAACATCTCTGTGATGTACATATTGGAGTACTATCCCTCCAGGGATGGCATCTTACTATTTGATATTTATTTGTATTTAAAAAATTGTCATGTTTGCTGTCTTTTCTAAGTAGGAAAAATAAAAATAAATGGAAATTTCTCCAGTGTTAGCTCCCCAGGCTCTCCTCCACCTCATTGTCCCACCCCTGCTAACTCCCTACCTTCTGTCCCCCAACTCCTTGGCCAACCCTCCAGCCCAGCCCTGCCCCTAGGCTCCCCACCTCTAGCCTCTCCGTTGGACCACTCCTGCTCTTGGCTCTGCTTCCTGGATCCCAGGTCCCCTTGAGGAAGCTTCCTTGCCAGGCCGATGTGGCACCATTTCTGTTCATTGCAGCAATTGGAGTGGCTCCCTGAGGCCTTGCAAAACGAGATTAGAGACAGCTGTCTGTCTTATCTCTCTGCTGGCTGCCAACTCCAGTGAAGCCCTGATTACAGTTGCTAAGGGACCTGAAGGAACAGGAACCAGGCTCTTCCGGAGGAGCTGGCTTACCCCAGCCAGATGATCCTCCTCTCCACTCACTCAGTCTGGATGCCCAGGACCTCAGGCACCCATGTCACCTCTCTGTCTCCTACACGCAGGAATTTAGAGCTGCTTTTTGACTAGCAGCAGAAAAGGGCAGGTTTAGTGTGCAGGAGACCATGACTGGGCCTGTCTCTACAAGGGGCAGGTCAAATTCAGGGTGACCAGGAAGCCACATGCAAAGAAGGGCTCTCATGTATTCCCCCTGCCCACCTCTCCATCTGCACTCAGCTCCCACTCTGGTGCCTGGACAGCCACACAGCTGCTGTCCAGGCCCCTTAATGCTCTGTCCCCACCAGCTATCTGCTGCAGTACTCCATCCAGCTCTGGCTCTTGGAGAAACCCCATTTCCTGTCAAGTCTCCACAGAGACCTTCAGGCCTTGTGGTCTAGCCCTGGGGTACCCCTTCCTCTAAGCTGAAGTTCCCTGGTTTCGTAAGCCACCTGTGACCTTCTACCCTCATCTTCCCTGGCACATGCAGCACCCACCCTGTCCTGCATTCTCTTAGCTTTCCTGTCTCCCATCCTGCTAGGCATCCATCCCTCTAGGACCACAACTGCACACCTAGCGGGCCTGGGCGCACATGGCACTAGGTGAGGAGTGGAGGGTTCTGAGGGGGCTGGTGAGAAGCCTTGGGAAGGTCAGTGCGCAGAGAGTCCGTTCTAATCCCAGAAGCCCTTCCCTACCTTGAAGAATGAGGTTTTGATTTTGTGAAGGGAGTAAGTGCAGTTCTTTGGAGAAATGTTTGGCTTCTTTCTCATTGGCCCCAAGGGATCGTATTGTGTAGGAGAAAAAATTTAGAATGCATGAAAGTACAAAGAATACTGTAATAAATACTATTATACTTGCTGGGGAGATTCAGCCCATGCTAATGTTTCTCAGCATCAAGAAAACATGGAGGCACAGTTGAAGCCTTCTTCGAGGGCCTCTCCAGTTTCTCACTGCAGGGACACTCCCTGAACCCCGTCCATGTCCTTCACATTCTTGCTTCTCTCATATGTGAATATGACCATGTTTTTTTTTTCTGTTTACTAATTGAAAGACATTTGTTTTTCACTCTTTCTTTCAAGTAGGGCTATAGTGAATGTTCTTGAACACCTTTCTGTGCACACATACAGGGCTCTGTCTAGGAGTCTAATTTTGGGCCACAGTGAATATATTTCTCTTTTACTTGATTTTGTCAGGTGTTTGTAGCAATTTATATTCCAAACAGTGTCTGAAATTTTGTCTTCCTGTGTGAGCAGAGGACTAAAGACAAGCATAATTCATCTATTTAGACTTTCTCCCTTCTTCTTGTGATCTTTTTATTCCGTTCAGTTTTTGATAAGGCATACAACAGAAGAGAAAAGAATCAGTCAATCTGAGTTTGGTTTCTCATATACAACCCAGTTTCCCCCAGTGTCTTTACCAAACTTTGATAACCCCAATTCTGTTTTGTTTGGAAGGTGGAAAGTTGGAAGGAGGTGAAGTTCCATTTGGTTTGGGTTCATGTTTTGTCAGGCTGCAGCTGGATTGGGGGCTTGGGAACAGGTGTTCAATTACCAAGTATCATCTTTGCAGGTCAAAGGTCAGGCCTCCATCCTTCCTTTCCTGGGTGTGTCAAATGTCAAACCACACTTAGTGTTGCACAGTTGAAGTCACGATTCTGGTATTCAAGGGGGTGGAAATGGGAAGGGGGTGGTGGGCTCAGTCCTTAAGCCAGAAGCAAGGTTGGGGGAGGGGGAGATTCCTGAGCTGGGAGTGGGAAAGGGGAAAGATGTTGAGGACGTGGCTGAGAACGGAACTGAGAATCAGTCCACGGGCCAAGAGGAAGACAGGTGGACAGGAAGCTGTCTCCTGGGACATCCATTTCTTTTGTTAAACCAGCCAGATACATGCTTGCTGTGTGTGTTAAAGGACATTCCGTGTCTGACATATATAACAAATGTGTGTGCTCTATGGTGGAGCAGTGTAACCATAGCAATAATAACGGGGAGTGCTCACCCTATTTACCTCTGTTAATTCACAACACCCCTACAAGGATAGACACTCGTATCCACACTCCTTTGAAGTGAAGACACTTAGGCACAGAAGGGTTCATTCATTTGGCCAATCACACACCCAGAAAGTCTCAAGGCAGGATCTGAGCCCAGACAAGCCTGCTGTAGAACTCATGCTCTGTCCCCGGCACAATGCTTCTTAGCACAGTAGGGAAACAGTGAGTGAGTCACTAGTCCTGTTTTCATTTCTGTTTTTGAAAGCAACTCAGGAATCAGGATAAGTTAACTCTTCAATTAACATCTCTAATCTAGCTATTTAACTTCAGCATGGAAGTAGTCAATTTTGTGAGCAGAGAACTAAAGACAAGCATAATTCATCTATTTGGACTTTCTCCCTTCTTCTTGTGATCTTTTTATTCCGTTCAGTTTTTAATAAGGCATACAACGGGTTGAAGAGAAAAGAATCAGTCAATCTGAGTTTGGTTTCTCATATACAACCCAGTTTCCCCCAGTCCTGTCCCGAGCCCATACACATGCATGTGTGTACTCTCTGTCTCTTTCTATTTTAATTAGCTGGTAAAAAGGGAAATCAGTGTTATATAACTCCTTTTGCAAATGAAAAGTGGAAAACTCGGGAGTCTGGATATCTTTCTCCCCACTTGACATCAAGTATTGGTTGAGCTGTTTGGAGACATCGGGGCAGCTGTCTGGACAGCTGTTGGCCTCAGAGAGAAGCACGGTGGAGAGAGGCAGGTCCCCATGGCCCAGCTATCCTCCATTGCATCTTTACCCACACCAGAGGCAGCAGTGGGAGAGACCATGGATCTGTCTCTGTCCTGGCATCTGCAATTCTGGTGACTCATGAACCATCATTTTACTTTTGTCTGAAGAAGCAGGAATGACGAATTTCCAACTCTGTTTATCTTCTCCCCATACCTCCCCTTTAGGATGACTGCCTCATGCTGAATCCTTAATTTAAGGAAAATGGATGCTTCCCTCTGGCCTGAGAGCTGGGGATTCTTATCAAAAGTGACATTAAAAAAGTGCCAGTCTGGCCTCCCTCCTCTTCCAGGCCCATCCTTCATCACTCCTGCCTGCCTCCACCACTGTCTCCCCATCTCCAGATCTGTCTCCACTTCCTCTGTCCCTGGAGAGAAAGCATGAGCTCATTGTTTTCCAGTGAAAAACCAGATCTGGTCTCCTTCTCGCCTCGTTTGTCTGTCAGAGCTTGGAGATGGATGATCCTTCCGCCAGTGGAAACTGTACCTGGAGGAGCTGCAGACTCCTGCGTTGGGTGTCTGCATGCTGGTGGGGAGGGGGCCATGGTCAGGGCATGGCGGCTCTTGGCTCTGAACTTTCTGGAAGGTTATTAGGGATGTGATGGGAATAAGGAAACTGATTATTTACTATACCCCAAACGGTCATTTTAAGTCATACCTCACTTTCTCATTCTTTGCCACAAAAATCTGTTTCAAGCTGGAAAATTCATGAGCAAAATGGGGAAAAGCAGCCAGTAGCTAGCTGGGACGATGGGGCAATCTCAGTGACAGCTCGTTCTTTATTTCCTTTTGTGAAGAAGCGACTATGTAATGACATTAAAAAAAAATGTCTTGTTTAAAACACACAAAAAGACTCAGAGAAGGGAAAAGACATTCAGTATCCAGGAGTGAAGAAGTTAGGACTAAAAATGTTGTAGCTCCACAAACGATGAGAGGATCTTCAGCACGGAAACTTGAGGAATGTTACGTGCTACAATATTTAGTCAAGGAAAGAGTCTCTTGGTAAAGTGGTGAGAAGAACCTGGCTAGCCACAGAACGAGGAGACAGAGGAGTGGACACAGTGCTCTGTGGCGTAACGGGTTGTTGTGAGAGAGATGCATGGTGGTCACCCAGAGTGGGCCTCATTTTGATTTCTTAGTTGGAGTGTTGACCACCTGATGACGTGGACAGACAGATTCATGAGAGGTGGTTTTTCCACTATAGCCATCTTATTTATGGAGGGAGACAGGAAGGTGAGAGGGAGCTGTGGACTCCCTGGGGCTGGGAGCCTGGAGTCAGGTCCCTGTGGCCTGAGTTTCCCAGAGGGAGAAGACTATCAGGGAATGCTGTGGACTCAGGCAAGCGGCCAGGTAGAAGGAACTGTGGAAAACCGTCCAGGGGGATTCTTCACCAGATGGCAGGTGAGCTCTCAGCCAGGAAGCCGTGATGCCAAGGGAACCAACGAACTATGCCACATCTCCTCCGTCCCTTTTTGGGGACCATGTCGATCGGGGTGAGCTATGTAGGCAGAGTCTCTCGTGATATTTGTATGGACAAGATGGGGAAGTGGGCCTGCAGGAGGTAGGTCAGGAGATGGACGCAAGGCAGGCTGAAGGGTCACACCCAGAGAGCTCTCTCCTAGTGGCGGTGTGTGTGCTTGGGCAGAGCTCTGCCTTCAACGCCAGTGTGTGGGAGGATGTAGTGACAGTGGAACGAGATGGGGATGGCCTGCTGATGCGGCATGTGGGACTAATTGCTAATTTGTAGAATGACAAGATCATGATCTAAACATTTCTTCAGGGGCTGGAACTAACCAAGAGATAAAAACAACCAAAACACGAGAAAAGACAGTTTCCTAAGAACAGGATGGGGCAGAGCCCCTGCAAATGGGAACCACTGTGGCATTGCCATCTCTGGACGATGAGGCCTTGTCAGAGGGAGCCAAGCTGTGTCCCTAGAGCGATGCCACCCAGACCCAGGAGCCCATGTCTCTGTGGATTTGCATAGGTCTGATTGTGCATGGGAATGACCATGGCCAGTATCCTGTGTGACACTGGGAGAGATTGTGACTCATGGTCTGAACCTTGAGAATGACCATGTGATGATGGGTGTGACCACGTGACTGGGAGAATTTGGGAGTGTTCAGTTAGAGGAAAGGGAGATTTGGGGGTGGGGAGGTGCACGACAGTTGTCTTTAAATATTTATGGGCTGTCACATGGGAGAGGTATGGGACTCCAGCAGCACAACTAATAAATGATGTGAGCATTTATTGAATGCTCACTCTGGAGCAGGCTTCCAAGGGCTCTCTGTTACTCCTCATCAATCTTATGTGCGGAGTGCTATTATTATCTGCATTCTTGCAGATGAAGGAATGGAGGCCTGAGTGGTTGGGCAACTCCCTCAAAGGCCCCTGCTGTCCTGGGAGTGTGGACTGGGATGTGGCTGAGATCCCAACATCCTGTGCAGGGCTGGCAAACACACTGTCAGCTGTCTTTCACTTCTGTACTTCTGTGTTACTACAGAGCCAGCTTCTCTCCAGCCGGTTGGGGAGCTGTGGAAGAAAACGTCTTTGTCTTACTCTGAATAGAGCAGCAGAATCCGTAGATGCTGAAAATCCCTGCAAATGGAAAAGTTTTGCTTTGTATAAAAGGCAACATAGAAACCTAGGAAGGTCCCCCACTTCCCTTCAGAAGAGCTTGACTTTTCCCAATCTCTTTTCACACATGCAATGTCCTGGAGCGCGTAGAAGTGGGCCACAGGTTGGAGCCCCACCTTTGCCACCTCAGCTGTGCCACTGGTGAGCAGGGTACCTCTCTAAACCTTTATGCCCCCATCTGTGAAATGGGGCTAATAACAGTGCCCAGCTTTTGGGATTAAATGAGAACATGCATCATAAAATACCTTGTGCAGTACCCAACTCAGACAACATTCACGTAACAGCAGCCATTGTTAATATGAGTGACCATACTGAAAATATCGTGTTGGCCATCAAGAGGACGAAGATGAAAAAGCACCTCTATCTCAAAGCTTTTACTACAGATAGAAATACATGATTCATAAACAAATAACTATACTATTATAACAGCAGCCAGCAGAAGGCATTTAGGTGAAGGGTCAGAAAGGTGGTGGCAGTGCAGATGAGGGGTGACGGGTTTGGAAGTGAAATTCTGTGTGCTTGATCTGGAGGGTCCCCTGAACACTACTCATAACAAACACTAATGTAACACGGAGTGGAAGGGAATTAAATATTCAGGATTCCATCGACGCACTGCATGCAAAACCACATTAAAAGGGCAGGCCGGCGGGTTCCACAAGCACAGACAACAATGCACACAAAATGGAGTGCCTCTGAAGGCATTAAAAATAAAAACGTAGCTAACACTTTTCCTCCGACTGAGGAGAAGAAAAACATTCTTTCTGGCTGGGCCTGCAGCAGCTATAAGCCTTGCAAATTTTTCATCTCAGAACATCTGGGAGGAGCAGAAGGCGCTAAAGAGAAGACAGGGGGAGGTGGCGGGGAGATTTCTTATAATGAGCCTTTGTGAAGAGTTGCCTCTTCAATAAGGAGAGCCCTTGCCAATGTCCCTGGTCTTGCTGGTCAGTGGAGCTTGCAACCGTGCGCCTTCCCTGCCTCTTCCCATTTCTGCCACCCAGGGGGTTGCGGGCTCCCCCAGCCGTCTGCCCTCCTGGGCCCTTGGGATGGCCCTGGTTTGCACTTTTCATCACTGACAAGATTTTGCTTCTAATCCCAAACCTAGAACCCCCTGAACGCCTTGCTCCTCCACCCCTCCCCCACTTTGTGGCCTTCTTAAGAATTCGACCGACACAATGAGAAATGGCTTTCCTAATCTACTAAAGAAAACTCTCCCTGCTTCTTCTCCCTGCTAAGATGTAATTTTGACTTTTTTTTTCCCCTTTGAGAAAATGCTCTTTAAAGAGGAGACAAAGTTGGAGTCTTGAAGCTCCAATGGGTTTCATCTCTTTTTGTTGTTGGCTTTCCATTTTCTTCCGTGGCTTCTTTCTGCTCTCTATTTAATCTTTCTTTATTAAGCACAGAGCACTTAGCCAGGCCTCAGGCTGCCAGCCCAGTGGGCGACACCGACGTGACAGTGAGACTTACCAGGCTGACCTGGGGGCAGGCCAGGGCCTGGCAGCGGGAGAGCCCAGGTGGGTTGGGGCACCAGGGAAATGGGAGCCACATGCAGGGCAGGACTGATGTTTCTTCCCTCCTCTGCCCATCCGCCCTCTTGGTCTTCCTCCATCAGTGAGAGGCGGGGTCCTTCCAAGTGCAAGGGCTGTGGCTACAAAAAGAATCCTATTTCCCAGCGACTCTTCCAGCAAGCATGAATCCTGGCTCTGATGTCTGAGACCTGGTGTGAGGGAGGCTGGAATTTGCATCCCTCCTTGCTGGCTGAGTGGCTTTGGGTAGGGCCTTCATCTTTCCAAACTCTCTCTCCTTTGTAGGGATGGTGCTGTAGCGCTTTCTTCCGGAGGCTCTTGTGGTGACAGGGGATGCCATGTGGGCATCTAGCATCTGCTAGGCATGGATTCGATTTTTTTGTTGTTGCTTAAAGAACACAACTTTGGGATGAAATAGATACATGGACTCTTAAGAAGTGAACCAGTTCCTCCGTGTCAGTGAGTTGAGTGAACGTCAGAGGGGGAGAGAACACAGCGGAACTGAAAAGAAGGAGGGGGGGCCCTCCTCCCTTGGGTGCTGATGTGACCCTTCAAAGTAGCCTCAAGACTGAAATGCACCGATTCCTTTACTAGGTTCCACTCCCAGGGTTTTCACACACATGCGCCACATCCGCTACTGTCCTCTGAGTCCTTGTTCTTACTTTGGGTCCTCTAGACAGGGAGGGAGACCTGGTGGGTGCCGCCAGCTTGCCCCAGAGCGTCCACTGCAGCAGCAGCTGTAGCCAGAAGCACAGGAGGGCTGCGGAGCTGTGGTGCAGGCTCCAATTCTGTCCACAAACATGCCATGTTCATTTCAAGGTGTCCTGCCAACACAGCTTATGAGTGGACACCCTGGTGCTCCTTTGCTGGTAGCTCCCAGACATGGCTTCATAGGAAAGACCAGCAGATACTTGGAGCCAGTTATTTAATTTCCCAGGTAGACCGCATGATCAAGTAACAGATCCCGAGGATTATTTTTCATCCGTTCAGATGTGTGTTGAGGACTTTCCATGTGCCTATTGGCTGTGCCTGGCCTGGGGCGGAAGGTAATCAAGAAGCCTAATTTCCGATTTTGATGAACTCACAGTCCAGGGCTACAAATTGCTGTTTGAATGAAAAACGATTTGGGGTTAAATGAGTTTAGGAATGTCTGCATCGTGTAACTGTCCCTGTTTGGGGGAGTCACAATATATATTTCTTAGAATCCTGCAATAAGTAAACCTTTTACAAGTTGTTTAAAACATTTTTTTCTAAATACATTTGATCGCCACAGGCCCAGCCCACCTCATCCCTTTTAGAGTGATTGGGGAGGGGGCGGGGTCCTCTGTTGGGTTCTTGCTCAGGCTGCCCAGGGCAGCCCCAGGTGCAGGTGTCTGTGGATCACAGCTTTCCACTTCCTCCGGAGCCACCTTGGGTCCTTCAGGCTCTGCTGGGCATCTCGTTTCTCTAGGGCTCCTCGGCAGCTGAGGGCCCCTCTGGCCTGCAGGAAGGGGTTGTGGAATCTCACTCACACTCAGAGGTTAGCAACTCAGGATGGCCCCTTCAGACTGATTTTTTAAAAGCTTTGGAAATGAGAGGCTAAGAGAACAGTATAGGACGCAGAGGGAGTGCTCTGTAGGGGAGACTGGAGGACCGTGGCCCCTGTCTAGGGAGGATGACTATGTGGGGTGATCAGGCCCCAGCCCTGCCTCTCAATCCGCTCTATCGAGGAAGGGCCTGCTTGGTATGTCACCCTCAGTGACAGTACTCTGACCACGCCTTGTTGAGAGCTGATGCAGGGAGAGGGGAACCACAGGCTGGTATTGCTGTGGGGTGTGCCCAGCACCCAGGACCCTCTGTCCAGCACTCAGGCTCCTGCCCGTCGCTGGCCCCTCCCCAGTGCTGCTTCTTCAGAGCTCATGGCACAGCTCCACTCGGCCCTGGGTGGGGGCTCTCACGCTGGCGCCCGGGGTCTTGAAGGGCTTGCAGTGGAGAAAAAGGAACCATGGCCTCTCCTCACTGTGCTTCCACGTGGCTCCCCTGGCCACGAGATGACCCTGAGAGGTGGAAGTTGAGGAAGCACTGGACTCCCAGGAAGCTGGAGGGATGCACTTGGAAGGGGTGAGGACCAGGGAGATGCGAGGGGAAAGAGCTCCGGCTGCCCCTCTGCCTGCCCTGCGCCTTCTGCACCTGCTCTGAGCACCTTCGCCTGCGCTCTGGCTCCCAGGGGCTGCAGTCCTGGGCGGAGTGGGCAGGAGACGGGACATGGGAGCAGTGAGAGGCTGGGTGTGTCCTCCCTGGCCCCTCACCACAGGCTGGCTGTGACCCTCCCTCCACATGGCCACCCCCTCCAGGTTCTGGCCACAGCTCCCGTCTCTGCCCTTCCAGCCTTAGGGCTATTCCAGTAGCTGAGCCTTCTGTTGCCAGCTTTAGGTCCCTTGTACAGCCCTTCTCTAGTCTCTTCATATCCTGTGCTCAGCTGTGGAAATTGTCCACCACCAATGTTTTTTTTTTTTTTTTTTCAATCGAGGAAAGAACACTTAACAGGAGATCTGCCCTCTTAACAGATTTCTAGTGTGATACAGTATTGTTACACACACTGTAAAGGAGACCTCCAGAATTTACTCATCTTGCCTGAAATTTCATGCCTGTGTCAATACCTCTTCATTTCCCCTCCCCACCTTTTTATTCTCTGCTTCTGTGAGTTTGACTAGTTTAAACCCCTTGCAGAAGTGAATTATGCCAAATTTGATTCTTCCCTGTTATCATGTGTGGCAGCATCTCCTTTTTAAAGGCTGAATATTATTCCTTTGTATGCACACACCACATTTTGTCTATACATTCCCCCATTTGTGGGTATTTTTCTTGGCTGTCGTGAATAATGCTGCATTGAACCTGGGAGTGCAGACATCTCTTTGTGACACTGATTGTGATTCGTTTGGTTTTATACCTGGAAGTAGAACCTTGTGAGGAACCTCCATACTGTTTTTCACAGTGGCTGTACCAATTTACATTCCTATTAAGAGAGCTCAAGGATTTCAATTTCTCTACCTCCTTGCCAACATTTGTTATCTTTTGTCTTTTTTTTTTTTTTTTTTTTGATGGTAGCCATTGTAACAGGTGTAGAGTGATAGCTCACTGTGGTTTGAATTGCATTTCCCTGGTGATTAGGGATGTTGAGTACCTTCTTGTGTACCTGTTGATCATTTAAATGTCTTCTTTGGAGAAAGGTCTGTTCAAACCCCTTTTCTACTTTAAATCAGGTTATTGTATTATATGCCACTGAACTAGGCTGTCATTTTTTAAAGCCATGGTTACCTGTTTGAGTGTCCTGTGCCTGCTGAGACTCTGACATGTGGATAGGAGGGTCAACCAGCTCAGAAGGCAGAGCATGACTGAGGTGGCAGGAGGGGCCTATGCCCAGGCTCCCCTCCCAGTTCCAGTTGTGGCTTCCTGGGGGGGGGGGGCTGTGAGTGAGAGCTGGAATTCGGTGTTGGTAGGGGGTTTGAGCTCCTTTCCAGGTGAGGCTGTGGGCTTCCTCCTTGCCTTTCAGGTAACCCCTCTGCATCTTTTGTTGTAGGAAAACCTGTTTGGACTGGAAGCCCATGTTCTGGGCACACGTGTTGGGTGCCCAGATGGTCCTGAATTTACAAAAGCTCACCACACTGACAGGACCTGCAGACACATGGATAAATATTTTGCCTTTCTTCTTAGGCAATATTTGAGTCTTTCAAATTTAATTGCTGTCAAAGGCAGGAGATTTACCGCCCCTGAGGCAGAGCGAGTAGTGTGGGCCTCCAGCTGGGCTGCCGTTGCTGCTCCCCTGGCCCCTGGCAGCCCCTGCATTGCCCCTTCTTCTGCTTCTTGCTCTGGCCCAGAGTCCAGTGGCCTCTGCCCTCATTGGCTGGGAGGGCTTCGGGTTCAAGAGGCTAAAGGATCTGTCTGCAGTTCACCTGGAACCTGTGGCGACTTGTTAAGTGTGTTGAGGTTGAGAGCAAAAAAACCAGGTACTTTTCTCAGAATGATTGACAGGCATCCTAGAGGCTATCGAGAGTGGAATCCAGTTTTGTACTCCAAAGATAGGTCCAGGGACTGTTTTGTTCCATCCTGAAATCATTGCACAGAGGGCTGCTGCTAGTTTGTATGGCACTTTTAAAAAAATTATATAAGGCAGCCCTTCTCCCAAAAGCAGCCTCCCACACCCCACCATAGTGCAAGGCTTGGCAAGCAGAGCAGTGCTAAATTTCAGCACCCAATTATCCCCAGGAGGGGCCCTTGTGCAGGGTACAACATGCCCAACTGTACATGTCCAAGGCAGTTGCTGATGTATTTTTGTTACTATTTCTACTCTTTATGTCTTCCTCTTCTTTTTCTTTTCTACACTCCCCCGCCCCCACCAGACCATTGCCCTTGGATTACATTTTCCGAGTACATGAGACACTATCTTGTGATCATACGTGGTTTTCTTCTACCTCAGTCTGATTGTTAAGTCAGCCAGGGTAGAGGTCTTTGATACGGTCTCCTAGAGATCTGGGGCAATCACCTCCTCGTATTCACTACGTCCTAGCTGGCCTCGGTTATATTAAATCCTTGCGTGTAATGAAAGCAGGTGGATTCTTTGCCCACGGCGGTTTTGGCCAAGGGCACCTCATATTTCTCAAGCCTTTCTTCCAAGCACCTGGTGTTGTGTTTACCTTGTGCGGGAAGATAAAGAAGAATGAATAAGACAACATCCCTGTCCTTGAGAAACTCACAATCGAGTAGGGGAGCGAAGTGCGTAGACGCATAAATCACAGCCCCTCTGTGTGTCCCCTGCAGAGGGGGAAGCTCAGGGAGTAAGGAGGAGAAGGGAGCAGCCCCAGGTTTGTGCTGCTGTTGGACGCTCCCAGGTGCCCATGAGGAGCTGCCCTGGAGCTGCCTCATAGGAGGCACATGAGGACAACACCAAACACCAGTGTTCAGGGGAAGGCAGGCAGGGAGGACAGGTGAGGTGGCGAGATGGGTCACATCACAGGTGGTGGGAAGGTTTTTCCAGCTGGATCCTAGGGTGCGTGGAGGTTGGGGCCCAAGGAGAGGCTGGGGCTTTATGCCTGAGGAGTGTGGGGTTCATCCTGCATGTAGTAGAGGTCACCAGAGGCCTTTGAGCAGGCAGGGAATGGTGTGGTTGCATTTCCTTTGTGGAGTGCACTTCGAGTGGGAGGCTGGCCTCATGGAGGGAGGCTAGGGCACCTACTTCCTTAGGCAGCATTGAATCTGCCAGACCCTCTACTATTATGCTAATAGGAACACCGGGGTCATCCAATGAATTAAATGAGCATCCCTAACACTTGTCCACAGCGGTTTTGGCCAATGGACAATCCCTGCACTTGTCCCTGTGGTGGGACAAGTGCAGAACATGCGAATGGCTTCCAGGTGTGATAGAAACGCTGGTTCCTTTGGCTCTCAGGGGGCCTGGGCCAGGTGACCCTGTGTGCACCATGACATGTGTAAAGTTGGAAACCAGTGGTCTATGGAGTGGTTGGCAAGTCTCTCCACCTAGTGAATTCCCAGCCAATGTGGGAATATATATGACAGCAGAATGAGATACAATTCTTATTACACACATAGAGCACAATTTTTCATATCTCTGGTTGTCTACATAGTGTATTCTAGGTGATGTTATCTTAAGAGACTACCATCCTATATGCACCTGGCTTTGACTGAAATGTTATGCCACACGTGGCTATACCAGGACAACTACTATGTGGAAGTGAGAACAGAGGAGAGACTATACTCTGAAGTACAACAGACAGAATTTGAGACCATTTGATGTCTCCAAAGGAAGCAGAGGCAGAAAGGAGGAGGAGGAGATGTGGGGTCGACACAGTAGTCTGGATGGAGGTGATGCTATTAATGGAAATTGCTGAGAATTTGGAGTGTGCAGGTTTGAGGTGTGGATCTCAGTAGAGGAAGTGGGGACTGGTGGACACCTGTTCCAGATGTTTAGCAAGTCAAGGAAGGAGGATGGAGGGACACAGGTGTGACAAGGTGTGTATAGGAGAAATACCAGAGCATATGAGAGGCTGCAGGAGTTTGTGGGTTAAGGGCACAGAGGTAGAGGGTTGAGAAACTGGACATAAGCAAGAGAGTGCAAACTACTTTCTAGAACTTTATCTCTTTGGATAGTGTCTGTCCTATTAGTGGAATGTCTGCCAATAACTGGCAAGTGGGCAGTTGTCCAGCTATGATTTACAATAAGGCATCAGTTGCACGAGGTACTGTCTAAATTATTGCACCCCACCAATTGCCAGTTTCCTTGCTGACAGTGGGCCAGGGGGTCAAACAATTCAATCAGGTGCCACCGGTTATAAATTGAAAATCAGTGGGGTGCAAAATGGATTACCATAAAAATCCATTCAGGTGCAAAACCAAATTTCAAAACCCCTAACCTTTAAAAACCACTCCTTTCCTGATTCTTCACAATGCCCTGACATTGAGTTTTAATATCCTTCAGATAAGCAAACGTCAATAGAAATGCTTGCTGGAGACCAAAAGTAACAAGGGAAAACCTCCCAGTTGGGCTTTCCTTTTGGAATTTGCAAACATGGTGGATTTTTGAATGAATGCATTGACAGTTCTTTAGATTCCCTGAAGTCCAAGTTCTCAAACTTCAGCATGAAAACAGAATTGTCTGGAGGGCTTAAAAAGATTCAACTAGGTTTTACTTGGAGTTTCTGATTCAGTAGATTTGGGGTTGGGTCTGAGAAGTGGCATTTTTAGAAGCTCTTAGAGGATGCTAATGCTACTGGACCTGGGACCACATTTTGCAAATCTCTGCCCTAAGATATGGAAACATTTTGATCATTTGACCAGCAAAGCATGCTTTGGTTCATAACCATTTGTCAGAAAGTGGACCAGATGTTGAGTCTAAGGGCCCATAGATTTGTTCAAGAAACCCGAGAAAGGACTGATTCCAAGAGATACCGATTGATTTGAGTGCTTTGTGGTCAGAGGTGAGGTTGAAAAAGAAGGAGGTAGAAAAGGGGAGAAGCCCCCTTAGCTCATTGTTCCAGAAGACTGTGTACTAACAGCACAAATAACACCACTGAGGCAGAAGCCTGGTCCCTGTGTGGAAACTGTTCCTGGGTTTCGGTGCTGATCTTCCTCTTTGGAAGGAAAGAGTTTGGTTAGACCAACCTTCCTCTGGGTGTTGTTTTTTAACAACTAGCTTCGAGCAGCCTATAGTCTGGCTCTTCCACCTCTGCTTTGACCCCAGAGATACATTTTTCTGTCTAAATCAATGCTGTTTGATTGTGGTTCCACTCTCTTGCTGTTTTTGAGTCCAGTTATCACTTTGTATAGATTCTAGGTATCACGGGGCACAATATGAAACAAATCTCTTTCTCCAGGATGGAAAAAAAAAATGGATCCCAGAACTGCTCCGGAAGTGGTTGCTGCCTCATTAACATTTGGCTTTCGTCTCTCTTTTCCAGGAGAAATTGAACGCTGCACGTACATCAAGTACCACTACTCCTCAGCAACCATCCCTAGGAACCTCACTTTCAACATCACCAAGACCATCCGTCAGGACGAGTGGCATGCCCTGCGTAAGTACACCTGTGTCTTTGCCTGTGACTGCGCTGTGAGGTCACTTTTGGAGGGATTAAAAGGCTGGAGGCACCTCCTTCTGGGATCTGTGGATAGTCTCAGGTCATTGTAGGGGTTCTTACGTGCTGATATCTAGAGGTCAAAATTGCCTCAATTGGTTTTGATTGCATTAGAAATTTGGGGGGTTTGTTTCCAAAATTAAGAAAAAAGCCAAACCAAACCAAAAGCAAAATCACTAGCAGTTAGACAGTGTCCTTATGTCCCTGTCCTGGTAGGCATCTAGGATTTCACCTACCTGATTGAACATGCTCTTGGGATTTCACTCCAGCATGTCTCCACGTTGCTTGGAATCATTGTGGCAACCTGCTAGTCCCTTGTGTCATCATTTGTAAAGAGTGAGAGTGGCTAGTGGATGCGGGGATTTGCACCTGGGTAGGGTCACTGAGAGGGAGGACCTGGCCTCATGAATTTCAAAACATCCCTATTTTGAATGATAGACATTGGGCCTGGCTCACCGTGATTGCTCAGCATAGGTCAGATTATCTGTGTCCATTGGTTAGGGAATTTCTTGGCCAGAGATACCCAGAGACTTAAATTACAGTGAGAGGCTGATGGCTGACTTAATGAGTAAACAGAGCTAGTTGGCTATTTTTATTCTTCTGCTCCATGGGGATCTGCTGCCTGTCTGTGGCAGGAGAGCTCTCCCTTGTCGCTGGCACATTTCTTCATGCCAACCCCTTCATCCTGTGAGTAGGCACTGTGCCACCTCTGTTCCTTTTGTTAGACATTCCTATTCCATTTTTTTCTCACCCAAGGCCCTTAACTAAGGTTAAAGTTCAGATTGCATTTTTCATGAGAAGGTGCATTCTTTTATTGTTTCCTTGTATTAAGGATCGCTTAATTGTTGAGATTTGAAGAAGGCAGCTCTTCAGGCCAAAGCATCTTTCTTCTCTTTATTGTTGTTTAGGTATCATTTGTGTTTGTGTGTGTGTGTGTGTGTGTTGGTGGAGGTCACCAGTGTTTGGTTTAACTTGGGGATGGAGAGTGGGGATGTGGGAGAGATAAATAAAGCTAAAACAGAATGATCACTCATTAGTCTCAGGAAAAAATTGGGTGTCCAGATGATTGTTATTCAGTGCTTCTGGCCTGAAATGACAGAGCAGTGCCAGCAGATGGGACAGCTTTACTGTTGCTCCTATGAGATATAGCTATTAGGAGGGACACTAGCCAGCATGTGGGGATACAGAGCTAATGTTCAAAGAGCATTCCCATGTGCTAGACATTGAGCTAAGCATGCCACATATTTATTTCATTTTAATGTGAGATTTGCCTTAGAAAGTCTAGTAATTAGGGGTGTTAATTTCTTTTTGGAGGTAGACCTGTAAGGACACCCAAATAGAAATAATATAATAGTTGCTTATTTCCCATAATTCATTGGTCTAGTATAGCCACTTAATAGGATCCAAAATGCAATGTTCAAGAGATATAAGTCCTGTTGATTAACCATCTAAAAATAACAGATTATGGTGTTCACAAGAGGATTCAGAATCTCAGAAGGAAGAAGTTGTTGACACTGCAGTTTCAATTCAAATGAACTCAGTTTAACCAGAATTATGGAGTTTCTCTATGTACCAGGCACATAGTGGATAGCCAAGCCACAGGGAGCTCTTTTAAGAAGCTCGAGTCGGGGGCGGAGAAGTGGGGGGTTGGAGAGAAACATTCACAAAGCAAATAATTACAAGGCAATGAGATAATTACAATATAGTAGAATTGCTTCGAGCAATTAAGATAGTTTGTGGAATTTTTTTTTTTTTCAGCAAGAGGTAGAATTATTTCAGTGTAGATTTCACAAATAAACTTCAAGGGAAACCTGGTAGAACTCTTTTGGCTGTATACACTGTAGATGTCTAGAATTCAAAGAGGTTACCCATGGAGGCATCACTGAGAACATGTCACATGGCATCAGCAAAGACAGAGAGCTTTGTGGGGTCCTCTTTGTGTCTCCAGGGTGCTTATTCTCCAGCTAGAGTGCTGTTGGGTTCTGAAAAGTCTAGTGTGCAGCTTATGCTGCGAATTGAGGTGCTAACATCTATTTTTAACTGATAAAAGCTATGTCAACCATTGATACATGTCAAGGTCTCCGGTACATGGTGCCGGGTGAAGCCCATGCTCCCCTTTGGCGAGGGATTCATCTGCTTCTTTGACAAAGTTGCCCAACAGGTTGTTAACCAGGCAGAGAACATTTGCTGTGTTTGACATCGATAACAGCTATTTTTAGCCAGAGGGCAGGTGAGCATCTGTCACAATTGAAGTTGGTACCAAGCATAATTAGGAATGCTCGCATGATAGCGAAGCTCAGTGTGTATCCATGTTAGAATTCAAAGGTCAAGCAGTGATGACATGAGGTGGGAAATGGGCACAGAAGCTGTCTTTGAAATAAAATGGAAGCAATTAAAAATTAGCAAACTCCTATGGTCAAGTATTCAAGATGAAAAGAAAACTGATTTCTTTACCTGTTTTGAGAGTCCTGTGCTCTTGAAGGGGGATCAAATTAATTCATTTGATACTAGGTTGGTAATATCTTACATTCTATAATTTTTCTCAGTAGGATAATGTTTGCCCAAGGAAGGAAATTTGAGGGTCGTTGGTTTTTTGTTTGTTTGTTTTCTTGTGAAACAACTTCTATATGGCAAATGTTTGGACTTTGGTTAACCTTGGTTGCATAATTTTTTATCAGGAATTTGCATACAGTCTGACCACTATTGTAGAAAAAAACATTTTTAGATAGGAAAAAGCACATTTGGTTTTGAACTATGTTAAAATTGTTGAAAAGTTAACCCCACCACTTGCAGCCTCAACTGCTGCATTCAATCACCTCATGCTTAGGTGAAGACAAGGTGAGAGAATACAATTATCTGTAGGCCACTAGGCTTACAAATCCAAGTGTGCAGAATTAAACCCATGGGAACTAAAGGTCTGAGGATCAGAGCTGTGCACCTGTTGGGGAGGGTGGGAGGGGGAAGGGAGTGGTCTTTGTGTCCGAGGTTCAGATGCTGAGTTCTCTGGGTGAGCTGGTGACCAGGGCTTCTGACCCTGGCTGAGACGGGGATTGCTGCTGAGGTCCATGGGGGCCTGTTTGTCCTTCCTCCCTGGGAGAAGCAGAGTGTCCAGATGTGAGATCCATGTCCTCATCGGCCCAGGCCTGGCTCTTCACTGCTGCCCTCCTTCAGTCCTGGTGACACAGGTGTGCAGCAGGGATGGGTGGGTGCCTCTGTGGGGGGCTGCAGGTGCTCTGATCTCCTTGCCCAGACCTTCCTAACATCTCCAGGGCCAGAGCAGGACAGGAGAGTATCACTGGCCAGTTAGGAGGGGACAGGAAGCCTCAGGAGGTGAACTTGGCAGACACCACGCCTTGGCTGGGTTGTTGATTTGCTTTGAATGAGGAAGACTGGTCACCAGGGCAGGGAAGCTGACTGGCCCTGCAGTGGCAGTGGCAGGGCTGCTTCTTCTCCTCTCACTAGCTGTGTCCCCACAGGCTTCTCCTAACCTATGGCTCAGTTTGAGGTAGCAGCCCTTGCTTGGAGAATTCCATGTCCTCGAGCAACCCCAAGAGCCCTGAAGGCCATTCCAAGTGGCTCTGCCTTTGTTCAGGAAGCTGCCACAGCATCCTTTGGCCTGGACACTGGATCAGTGACAGGGCAAGTGGGAGAGGGGAGCCTGGGTGGCCTGTGACAGGGACTGGGCGGCTGTGGTGGGCTGACAGGGCCACTGCGACAGAGCCTGTCTGAGGCCGCAGGGCACACACCTGCTCTCAGGTGTGAGGAGGGTGGCTCTTCCTGCCCTGATCTGATCTGCTTGGCAGGGACAAAGAGGGCCGCTGTAACTAAGGAGCCCCGGCCAGAGCCCTGGACTCAGTCACCATGCTGTGAGCTCAGGGTTCTCACTCTGCCCGGTGAGGGCAAGATGGGGGCTTTAGCCCGCAACTGATTGTCCCTGGCAGTGAGAATCCAGAAGCTGGGCTCCACTTTGCTGCGGTCAGAGCTTCTCCCTTATCTTTTGAGAAGCTGCAAACAAAGGATGCTGGAAGTTCTTGTTTTTTTTTTTTTTTTTTTTTTTAAGTCTCCATCTGTCAGAATTGAGGGTTCAACGAATCAGATTGGGTGGTCACAGGGCACCTTTCCAGCTGGCCTGGGGACGGAGGGAGGGAGGGGGGAGAGAGGTGTGCTTTCCTCTCGTGATTTCCCTGGTCCCAGCCTGCAACCACACCCAGCTCACAGGGCAGACCTGCGGGGGTGCCTCAGGTGTGCCCAGCAGGAAACAGAAACAAGCAGAGCAGGTGCCTCCCTCTACAGCAAGGGAGTGGAGAGTCCTGCCCCTTTGTCCTGTTACCAGTGGGGCAGAGGATGTCAGTACCAAGGAGCCATCTTGAAGCTGGGTTAAAGGAGCATGGGAAAGTCTAGCTTGGCCAGAAGAAGGAGGAGCAGAAATTGGAGGGGGCGGGGGGTGTGTGGAAATGGAGACTTTGTGGATGACCAAGCACATTTGAGGGGACCCACCACTAAGAGGGATAAGAAATCACAATCCAGAACCATCTTGCCTGCTTAGACACCTGAGTGACTTCTCAGCTCCCCGAAATTCTTCATCTCTCACTCTTGCCTGCAGGTTAGCTCTGTCTTGAGGGCCCAGCACCCACCCAGGCTGGTGTGTGGTGAGAAGCCTGCACATTTGGCCTCTCCAGTGCAGATGGTGGGGCGGACTCTTATCCTGCTTGGCCAAACCCTAATCATTCCCTTAATCTGTCTTCTACTATGTCCATTTCCTTATCCTTTCCTTTTTTTCAGAGTTAAAGGGTCTTGCCCTGAACCCCAGTCTCTCTCTAGCTGCCCTAGATCCTGCCCATCCCTTGGGCCCCAGGGGCTCCTTGTCCTACCCCACGGGCATCAGCCTCTGGCCTTGTGGTTATATTGTTTCTTTGCCTAATAGCACCGCCTTTCCTTTCCCGTGTGGCTGGCTCTTCTCTGGACTCTTTCCATTCAGACCTTTCCCCTCAGCACAGAGTAGCCTTGATTCCTGTCCCTTTTGTCCTTGCCATCCTGGTTATGATAAGATGAATGTGTAGACCAAAGGACTTGGGATGAAACCACCAGTAATAATGACATGGCAAACCTCCTTTTTGTTCACATTGGCTATAATCTTCCTGGAACTAGGAGGGTGACTTGGTATTTCCTCTGGGAGCCCAGTCTGCACTGTTACGGTTCGTTTGCAGATAATGAAAACAGGCCAGGGAGGAAGGGGCTGCCCAGCAATCCCATCACAACCTCAGAGGAGCCTGAGGTTGAGGACTCAGAATCTAAGCCTGATCTTTGGGCTTCCATCTATTTTTTTTTTCTTTCTGTTTTTGGCTGATGTTATGTAAAACAGCCTAATGAGGTAAACATTTCAGACATTAGGAGCTTAGGTCCCCTGCAGCGTCAGCCATTTTCCTTTTCCTGCTTCCACTCTAAGCCCAGCCAGTGTGAGGCTCTCACTGTGTGCAATCTGTTATGAGCTGCCTCTTGCTTGCAAGACTGGCATCCATGGGGGTCAACAGTAGCAAGAAACCATCCCCAGAACCGGGAAAGCTTGGTAGCCCAGAAACTTCACCAACACAGCATTGGCATATGTTGCCCAGTAACCAAAGTCTTGGCTTTTTGCAAACCATCCCACATCTCTCTGCTTTAGCTCCTATGGGGAACATTGTAAACCTTTGGGACACTCCAACCACAGCCCAGAGGCTGCCCTGTGCCTGCCCTTCCAGAGCTCACTTGGTGTTCCTGCAGCAAGCCAGCAGAGAATACAAACCCCTTGATGTGATATGGTACCTGGACCTGCCACCTTTGCTGCAGTGACTCTGGCAGGGACATTTTCTTTTCTGTGCATCTTTCCTTCCTCCCCAAACTTCCCTCTGCTTTGTCCAGTTCCCTCAGTTCTGCTAGTGAATAGGTTCACTAGTTTAATGAACCTTTTGAACTAAGGTGTTCATAGCTGATCCTTCTCTGGGTAGCATTTTTTTTTTGTTTGTTTTTCGGGAGCTATGTCCAAAGAAATGATGGGGAGGTAATTGATATACAGAGTATAGAGATAGCTTAAAATCATGAACACTCATGCAGCTGTTGATTCCAGCACTTAGATAGCTGGCCTGGCTGGGGTCAATGATGAAAATGGAGTGGGCAACAGGGAGAATTTATTTTTGAGAAGGCCTTAGGGGCAGGGAAGGGAGGAGGCTTAGAGTAGGGGTGGGGTGAAATATGGTGCAATCTTTTGTATTAAAGACATTCATGTACTGAAAAAATATCTGAGAACTATGTGCTAGGGTAATTGCGCTCTTCAAGCCACAATTCATCTGAATGTGCAGGTCCAATTTTGTGCTGGGAATTAGTTGGAAGTCTCGCCTAGAGGCATTCTCTCAGCTTCTGCAGATTGGAAGTTGTTTTCTTCTGGCTGAGCATACTGATCTGGATTCTACCACGGAGAATTGGGAACAACCTGACTGGCCTCCTTCATCCATTTGTTCATTTATTCATTCGATATTCACGGAGTGTCTGTTTTGTGAAAACCCCCATGTTTGGTGCTGGAGGGGATATTAAAAGGTATTCTGCTTTCCAAATTGGATGATATATTTCTAGGTGCCAACCAAGCAAGGGATCAAACTGGTTGTTGCTTAATGTTTATTGACTACCCGGAGAGTATAGCTAATGCTGCCAACTTGTACACATCACGGGTCCCAACTTCCATACTTAAATCATCAAGGATGCATTATGGGGGAAATAAAAGCAAATGATAACACTAAACTGGCATATCACAGAGACATGCTCTGTTTTCTAGAATAAGGAAAAAGTGGGGATGTTCTGGGGGCTGCCTATCTTGACCCTCTAGGGGAACTGTCCAAGCCCTAGGTGCTGAAAAGGAAGCTCAAAATGGCAGGTGATTCTTCTTTCCAGTAGTTCAGACAATCCAGAGCTTGGCATCCAGGCAAACTGCTTCAGGGAAGATGAGGAACAATACCAGGAGCTGAGTGTTCCAGTAGGCAAGGACAGCTGACGGGCTAGGTGAGATATGGGTGTCTGGGTAGACATCAAGGCAGTGGGGCAGCGGGTTCAAGAGGATAGTAGGTGCTACGTTGGGATTCAGGAATTTATGATACAATTCACAGGGAGGAAGGTTGGCCAAAGGAAGGAAGAAATATGGAGTATCATGGAGGGGGAATGAGAAACAGAGAACAGAGGCTAAGAGAGAAACCCCATTATGCGAATGGAAGCACACAGGAGTATCATGGAGGGGGAATGAGAAACAGAGAACAGAGGCTAAGAGAGAAGCCCCATTATGCGAATGGAAGCACACAGGGCAGGAGTACTATGCCAAGAAAAAGATGGGATGCCATTTTGTTTATGGTCCGAGTATCCCTCCAAAATTGGATTCAGGATTGTCCTGGGCTTTGGGGTGAGGGTTCTCAATATGGGAGGGACTATGGAGAGGAAGGGGGAAAGCAGCTGGGAAGCAGGATGGTGTAACAGAAGAAGTAGCCAAATTCTACGTTGTGTAGTAAAGGTCTTACGAGCATCAAGACCAGGGCTATCTAACTGTGGTCCATGGCCTAGTAGCCAGTATCATCTGGAAATTGTTAGGAATGCAAATTCTTGGGCCCTGTCCAAACGTACTGAATCAACATCTCTACTGGTGGGGCCCAGGAACCTGTGCAATTCTTAACCCATTAAAGTTTGAGAACCCTTGATATGGAGGGCATTGATGTGGACTGTTGTGGTCAAAGAAGGCTCAGGGCAGGAGAAAGCTTGGATAGACTTTGGGTGAGAACCAGGAGATGGAATATTGCATTTAATACAACCTCTCACACAGAAGCAGAGATTTTATTTGTTAATTATTTCTATTTAGTTATAGTTTTGGAAACTCAACTTTCATCCACATTTCTTCTTGTTAGTTGAATAAAACAGCATGGAAGTAGTGAGGCGAATTTCCTTTTTTTGTGTTGTGTGTTTTAACCAACAGCACTGTCCTGTCACATAGCTTCGAATCTCTATCTTCTGAGTCCTATGTACTCATTCACTCAGAAACAGGCTTCAAGCTCCACAGAGGTCAGGGGACATTGGATTGAGTTTCATCTCTTCTTTCTAGGTGTACGATCTTGGTCAAACTGCTGAAGTGTTTTGAACCCAGTACACTTATCTGAGAAGTGGAGGTCACAATACCTGTCTTGGGAGTGATTATAAAGTTTAAATGGAATAAAATAATTCCTGCAAAATTCTTGTTAACTCCTCAAAAGTTTTGAGCCAACCAACATGGGTGCTAAAATATGCAATGCATGGGATCTGGGGGCAATGTCTATGAATCGACTCTTCATTGACTCAGGGACTTTCTTGTTCCTTTGTACAGCCCATGCAGGTGAGTTGGGCTTGTATGTGACTGTGTGTGCTGGTGGGCCTATTCTGGGTTTGCTGTCTGCACAGGTGTATGTGATGGGAGCTTGCATCCGGTGTTTGTGGTGTAGGAGTAGAAAGTGGCTGAGAGTGTTATTTGCTGGCAACAATGTGGCATATTGTGAAAGGAGTTTCAGAGCAGAAAATCATCAGTGTTTGAGATCCTCAGTGGGATAGCAGCCGCAGAAGCAGCCCTCTAATTTATCAGTTATGTCCAATAAGAACACTGTTTAGACAATAGCAGGAGTCTCTAAAAGAAGATTTATGTACTCAGTGTCTAAAATGTAACATTTCAGAGCTTTGAAGACAAATACAATGTGAATGCATTTGTACTGAGAGTGTTGAGGGAAGTGGCGGAACATCTCTCCTAACTGTTATAGCCCAGCCCTGCCTTTTAGGAAGCCTGTGGTCTCTAATATATACTACGAAAAGATCCTCTTCTGTCTAGAAGTAAAAAACACATCCCAAAGATGGGTCCTGGGAGAATGTGGGGGGCATAGAGCAAGCAGGGTCCAGGCAGGGGAAAGCGGCTGCTGTTGGTGTAGGCAGTGGCAGTGGATTGCATATTGGAGGAAAGGGGATGCCTTCTTTTCACCTCCCATCAGGGGTCCCTTGGCTGCTGCTAGTTGTGGTCATGGATTCTGCCCATTTTGTGTTGCTAAGTTAGAAGAACCAACCATTGCAGAAAGATGGGTTTCCCCGAAGGATGCTTCTGAGCTACCTGTTGGGGGAGAGGAAGGCTACAGCTCTGCCTGCACAGGACCCCTCTGCATTCAGGGCAGGACCCGAGTGCTATTGGGACTGCTGCAGCCGTAATCATGTGGGAGAGAAGGAAATTAAGTCCTTGTTTTAAGGAAGCAAGGTGAATCTGAAGTGCAGATCCACAGAGGGGCAGGAGGCCCAAACCAGATCCAGAGTGAATGAAGGTCAGGGGAGTCTGTGGGGTCACCTGGAGGGACCATGAAACACTGCTGAGGCTGCAGGCTGTTGCCCATCAAGTCACCATGACTGACAGTGCTGGCTTTTAGGAGAACAGGTTTCTCTGCTCATGAATGAGAAGAACAGCTGCTTGAGTTTTCAGTGTGAAAACTTATTGGCACCATCTTAGTGATGGAGTTACCAGGTGGGGCTCAAGTGTTTGGGACATATCATAGGTGCCTCCATGGATCTTTCTGGGAGCTGATCTTCTTCTTGGGCTTTAGGACTGATGTTTTTTTTGCTATTCTCACTCTTTATCTTTCCCTGATGTTAAACTCTGTTGAGCTTGGAGGGCATAGTAAGCCAAGAGATCTTCATTGTTCGGTGTCATTCTGACTATCTGATGTATTTCTCCATGGCATTTTGCCTAGGTTTCTGGGGAGAGCTTGAGACACTGAAACTTTAGTGGCACTTGCTTCAATCTCCATGCATATATAACAGAGGAGCCTTCCATGAAAGGTCAGTACAGGATACATTTCAAAAATATTTAGATTTGTTTCAACTCAATGTTCCAGTTAGCACTGACCAATTGAAGTTCCTGTTATGATAAAAACCTGCACTGTCCAACATGGTGGCTACAAGACACAGGTGGCTTTTGAGCACTTAAAATATGACTACTTCAATTAAAAAAATGGAATCTCAAATTTTATATACTATAAGTTAAGTTAAATTTAAATAGTCACACATGACCAGTGACTACTATATTAAACAGTTCTAAACAACCAATCTTCCTATTTCTTACATACATTTGACTTCCAAATTACAAACTCTTTATTCTTGAACATGTGTACATTAAAAATACAACCTTATAGGTTATCCATACACTTGGGCCATCTTTAGGGGCACAGATGTGCACAATTCTTTAGATCCTCCAGATCTTTGCTTGCCCCAACCAGAGCCACCTTGGGTGTTAGTAGGCTATTTTGGTAATTTGGTCCTGTGCAGCTAAGGAAAGACAGCAGGAAGAAGTTCTCATCATCTACCGGTAGCTGATCTAACCAGGCTGTTGAAGGCTGGGTTGCCTGGGGACAGCCTCAGGATCTACATTGTAGAAGAGAATGGGAGGGAGCAGCACTTCGCAGGTGGAGAAGCCAGTCTGGGGTGCAGTGCAGCTACACCCCTTGGAAGGCTCTGGTTCAACAGCCACCCTTCAGAGCTTCCAGAGTTAGGCTGAAGTGGTGAGGCCTTTATTTCTCCACTTTGGTCACTTCTTGCATGTGGGCCATGAAAGTGGGTGACCTTGGATGTGTGGCTCTCTGTTTTGAGTCATCCCTAGAGGGATTGGCCACTGGAGGCTCACAGCCCTCCTGGAACCTGAGCAGCAAGTCCTTCCATGAAGTGAGGTTGGGCTGTGCACCACGTGCAGGCGTATGCTGGAAGCCAACAGGTAGGGAGGTCATTGAGATCAAGAGATCTAGTATAATCTATAAGCTATGGGAGATAGGAATGGAACTAAAATTCAAGCTGTTGTGACTGTAGAATTCATGTGTTTTCCCCACCCAGAAATCCCATGTACAACTTGAGGTAGGTCCACTCTCCATCTCTTGTCCCCAAGGATCAGCCTCCTCTTCCAGCCCTCCCCTGCCATAGCTGCTCACCTCCATCCCATCACCTAATGTACAGGAGGAACCCTCTCCTCAGGAGCAGTCAGGCCAGCCACCCTTCCATCCAAGAGCTCTAGTGTCCAAAAGAAGTGAAAGAAGGCTATTTATTTCCCACTTCTATGTTTTCTTTTCATTTAATTACTGGTATCACAACAGGATTTTTTCCTGTTGCTTTTCATTGCAGATGTATGGTATTTCATCTACATTATGAGTTAAGTAGGCTTTTGTGGACTAGCCTAAAAACCCAATCATCATTTATAACCCACATGACTTCTCTGGAAATGGGTTCTGAATTCTAAATAAGTGACTCACAAATGAGGTTTAGAATAGAACTCCTTTCAAAGCTGGAAACTTAACATCTTTCTACTTTCTAGGCAATGTGGTCTCTGAATGGACTCACCGTTTCCACTCTGCCTACATTTGTTATTCTTAGATTGGATCCCCCAAATTTGATACCCTCAACCCCCATGGTGAAAGCTGAGTCACCCTGTTTCTTGTTGTCAGCCCATAACTAGCTGCTGATACAAAATTAATGAATGTTCCTAAAGTGTCTTGTGTAGGCTTGTACGAAATCCCAAAATCCAACCAGAGGACACCAAGCGTCTTTGGTACTAGGGATCATTCCTGGGCATCAGGCCCCAGCCTTGGTTCACATTAGTAAAATGAGACTAATTATGTGACATTTCCCTGAGGTTCTTTGCTTGGGCACCTGGCACCAAATTAGAAATGAGCAGTTAGAGGTGTGTGTGCAAACTTCTGAAGCTGAGAGGGTGCTAAACATGAGTGTGGAGGTGACACATTTGACTGACATTAGCATCTGTATTCCATATCCCACCCCACCCCACTACTTCACTCCTGGAGCTTTGAGCTGCTGCCTTGCTGCCAAGGAGACCAGGAAAAGCAATTGTATACAGGTTACCTCTTCTTCAAGGCTCACAGGTACATCCTCCTGGGAGAACAGGTAAAGGAGGAAGAAGGGATCCGTTTAGGCAGTTGTCCATAAGTGTAATGCTGAAACCTACCGCCAGTAGAGAGCTCTGTGCCAGCGCTTCCATCCCATCCCTCTCCCATCCATTGCCTTGACTGAATGTCACATGAGCACTACATGCCACTATGCCCCATCCTGTGTTGCCATCAGTTCCTACCCTCAAGGGGGCTCTTCATTTTTAGGAAGTGAGCAGGGTCCTCTGGCTTATGAGTAAGAGTTGAAATTCAGTTTCTTATTTAGCTGGGCTGAGCTAACAGAAACATGCAATGAAAAAAAAAAAAGTGACGAACCCAGCTCCATTCCCTCTTGAACTTGAATTAGAGGGACTGGGATTCTGAGTGTTTACAGTCCTGGTTAGAGCTTTGTGGTTCTGGTTAGTGAGGGGTTGCCTTTGGTTGTCCTTGCAATGACCTTGCCCTTCATTCCTTGTGTTTCATGAGGATCTTGGTGTGTATCACATTGGGGATAGGAGTGAGCGAGATGACTGAGCCACAATCTCCTGACTCACAGAGCAGTGACACAAATTCAGGACTTTGGGGACCAATGGCAAACAAAAAATACAAGATGTGGAAAAATACAATGCTGACTGGCAGCTTCCAGAGAAGGAAGCAGGATGACAGGCAGGAATGGTGGCATTTGAAATGAACCTAAATACTTCAGTCATTTACTCAAGTGAAATGTGTTGAGTTCCTGTGATTCACTAGGAACTGTTTTAGGCAGTGAATGGAAATGTCAACAATCCCTGCCTCATGGAGCTTGTATTCTTGTACAATAATAACTACTATGTATTGAGTGCTGCTATAGTTTAGATATGAGTTGTCCCCAAAAGCTCATGTGTGAGACAATGCAAGAAAGTTCAGAGGTGAGGTGATTGGATTATGATAGCCAAATTGAGTACATTCATCCACTGATATGGATTAACTGGGTGGTAACTGTAGGAGAGGTAGGTCACAGGGGCATGCTTTTGGGTTTATGTTTTATCCCTAGTGAGTGGAGCTCTGTCTGTTTCTTGGTTGCCATGTCCTGAGCTGCTTTCCTCCTCCACACTTTTCCACTCTGATGTTCTGTCTTGGGTGCAGAGCAATGAAGTCAGCCATTTATGGACTGATACCTCTGAAACCATGAGAACCAAATAAATTTTCCTTTTCTAAAATTGTGCTTGTCAGGTCTTTTGGTCACAAAAGTTGAACTAATACAAATGCTTAACATGTGCCTTGGGCTGTTATAAGTCCTTGACACACATTATTTCACATTAACCACAACTGTGCTATAAGGTACATATTAACTGTTTGACAGATAGGAAAACTGAAGCTATCAGAGGTTACATAACTCACGGAAGAACCTCTTGCACGAGACATAGGACTTTATTTAGGGAATTCCTTTCAGCCAGTATGTATGTATGGATGGATAGACGACAGGTGGAGGGGACAGTCTGGGCTCTGTGAAGACCCGTGGTATTATAGATGTAAGATAACAGTTCTGGCTTAGACTCGCCACAGTGGATATGTGTGACTTGATAGAATAAGGAGGGGTAAGTGTACCTTCCTCCTTATGCTTACAGATGAGTTTCGTGGGAAGCTGAGATCCTGATTGTGGATAAGGGTTGTTTTAAATGTCTGTGGTTGTTTTCTGGCCTGCTCCTGTGTTTTCCTTATCTCTGGGAACAACACTTACCAGCATTAATGTGGATATGGAATATGGGAAACCCTCTAGAAAGTGAGAGTCCTTGAAGCATAGGGAATAAATAACTATGTTTTGGTTGGGCTTATATTTCTCTTTCCATACACTGAAATAAGGTGTGTGTATTTGTTTATTATTACATTAGAAAGCTATTTTAACCCAGGCATTTAGATATGGTTTGTTCCCTCTGAAATTCTTGTTGAGATTTGGTTGCCATTGTGATGGTGCTGGGAGATGGGGGCCTTTGAGAGAGATGTTAAGAGGGATTAATGTCTTTCTCTTGGGAGTAGATCAGTTACCACAAGAGTAGGTTGTTAAAAAGTGAGTCCTTTGTGTTTGTCTCCTTTTCATGAACCCATTTACCCTTCCACTTTTGCCACAACTTGAAGCAGCATGAAATCCTTCATTGGCCTCTTAAGTTCTTGGACCATGGGTTAAATAAACCTCTTTTCTTTATAAATTACCCAGTATTAGTTATTCTAGTATAGCAAAGAAAATGGACTAAGATAGGCATCTAGTAAATGCATGAAGCATATGTTATTTCAGCATATACATCTCAAGGCTAATCATCATTTTTATTTTATTATTAAACAAGTCCACTTTTATCATAGTCATTAATGCATAAAAGTTAGTTTTCATATATGTGTATATGTGCTATATTTAGACATACCAAGTTCAAAGTCCTTACTTCTTTTTCTTTTTGCCTTTCTAATCAAGTCTAAAGTAACAAAATTATTCTTGAGAAAAAAAAGTCACCTGTAACAATTCACAAATTCACTAATTATTCACAAACTCAGATTTAAGAAGACATCTTCTCTTCTTTCATTTTTAAAACTGGATTCTCGTCTAGGGGTCGTGAGGAGGAGAAATCAATAAGCAGCTATTGCTTACTCTGGGAAGAGGGGTTCCTCTGCCCTGCTGGGTTGGAGTGATGAATAATTCAATAATGGTCCCAGGCTCCTTTTTCCCTTCTTGAGGTTGAGCTTATTAAAATTGCATGGGCCAAGGATGCTCGTGAGGAAACGGTAGGTATGCTCCATATTGGCTGTGAGAGCCTCCAGCACATCTTGGAACAACCTCAGGACTCCGCTCTGGGGCCACTGAGCTGCCAGGGGTGGGGAATGACCAGTGTGCGAAGGAGAGCCATGGAGGAGCAGCCGGCTGTCTCCTCTAGGTGCGGTCTCCTCCATTCCCCAGCTTCCGGCGTCCATCCTGGAGTGCAGGGAGACGGAAGGCCGCCCCCATGCTCACTATTGATCAACTTAGTCATCACTGTGGGCCTCATCATTAAGTATTTATGGTTGACTGAGTGAAAGGTAAGTGCTGAACAGATGGGGCACCCTTTTTAGAAGCTTTTCAAGACTATCTAATTCATTTCCCTCAGTGGGATGGAGTCTCCAGAGAAAGAATCTAAGAGTCAATTGATTACAGTCACTACTGTCTTTTTTTTTATTTTTGAGAAAAATCTTTATTATACACTTAGGGATTGTTTTTTGAAAAATGCCTTAGTTCTTCTGAAACATTTTCATTTTTTCAAAGTAGTGTTTCAAGATCCAACTAGAATTCAAGTTGGGGCTGAAAATGGTGGAACCAAGTAAGACTTAGAGTCCCATAGACTCAGACCAAGTTTATTTACAAGTTGCCAAGAGGGACATCATTACCCTAGGTACATGTATGATATTGCACATATGGTGCGACGCTACATCATGTACAACCAGAGACATGAAAAGTTGTGCTGCAGTTGTGTACAGTGAATCAAAATGCATTCTGCTGTCATATGTACCTAATTAGAATAAATAAATAAATAAATTTTAAAAAGAGAGATTGAAACCTAACAGTAAATCCAGTTAATTTGGAGATGAGGAGAGAAATTTGAAACAGACATCACCAAGTGCTATTTTGGACAGCAAGCATTTGCCCATCGTCTGAATTCTTCAAGCCTCTGGTCTCAATCCCTCTCTAAAACCACCCACCCCAATCCCAGTTCCATGGAGCAGGGAAGACATCTGCTTTTATTCCTCATTATATTAACATTTCCCCCTCTTTTTATATTATCTGTTCTTTTTCATCAGCCTATTTTATTTGTCCTGCTTATTAAGATAAAACATAATTATTATAGAAAAGTCTGACAGAAAAGCATAAAAGAACAGGGAAAAAGTCACCTAAGTAGTCGCCATCAATAGATAAATTACCTAGTGGAGTGTATCCTTTGCATTTTTCCCCACAGTATAAATAATTCTTTACATATGATTTGGTGTCCCAAGTTTTGTTTATAATGATATGATAAACATTTCCCCTGTCATCAAAACTCTTAATAAACTATTTTAATGGTTTCATAATATTCTACCAAATGGATACACATAATTCAATTAACCTTTCCTTTCAACTTAAATATTTATATTAGCTAGTTCTGAGTTATTATAATATTATAGTGATAATTCTTGTACATAAATCTTTTATGATATTTCTGACAATTTTCTTATACCCAGAATAGGAAAAACTCATTCAAAAGATATAAACATTCTGTTTAGATGATGATTCTTCTTCTTCTCCTCCTCCTCCTCCTTCTCCTCCTCCTCCTCCTTCTCCTCCTCCTCCTCCTTCTCCTCCTCCTCCTCCTCCTCCTCCACCATCTCCTCCTCCTCCTCCTCCTCTTCCTCCTCCTCCTTCTCCTCCTCCTCCTCCTCCTCCTTCTCCTCCTCCTCCTCCTCTTCCTCCTCCTCCTTCTACTCCTCCTCCTCCTCCTCCTTCTCCTCCTCCTCCTCCTCCTCTTCTTTCTCTTCCTCCTCCTCCTCCTCCTCCTTCTCCCCTTCCTCCTCCTCCTCCTTCTCCCCCTCCTCCTCCTCCTCCCCTTCCTCCTCCTCCTCCTCCTCTTCCTCCTTCTCCTCCTCCTCCTTCTCCTCCTCCTCCTGCTCCTCCTCCTTCTCCCCTTCCTCCTCTTCCTCCTTCTCCCCCTCCTTCTCCTTCTCCCTTTCCTCTTCCTCCTTACCAGGGATTGAACTCTGGGGCATTTGAGCACTGAGCCCCATCCCCAGCCCTATTTTGTATTTTATTTAGAGACAGGGTCTCACTGAGTTGCTTAGTGCCTCGTTAAGTTGCAGAGACTGACTTTGAACTCAAAATCCTCCTGCCTCAGCCTCCTGAGTTGCTGGGATTGCAGGCATGTGCCATCACACCCTGCCAGTTTAGGTTCTTGATAGATAATATCAAGTTGCTTTCTAGAAAAGCTGAACCAGTTTATAGTCCTCTTCAGTTTCACCTGCAATGAGAATCCTTTTCCTCTAAATATATGCTAATTTGATTGATAAAGAGGAGTTACTCATTTTTGAGATTTTCATTCCTATGATCACGAGAAGGGCTGAATTTAAGAGACGGTTGCTATCCATTTGCATTTCTTCTTTTTAAAGTCCTCCCTTCCTTTGCTTTGTCCTTGATTCTCGGTGCCCTGGCTCTTGCCCTCTCTGAGTGAAGGAGTCAGGCTTCAGTGTGCCTTCTGACGTTTCCCTTCCCCATTTTCTCCTGTTTACTCCTTTCCCACTCTTAGAGATTTCCCCCTCAGAGACAGGGAGGTGCACAACCCTGGGTTAGGGGCATCAACCTTAACTGGTGTTGAGGAAATAACGCCCAGCAGCTCTTCCGCCGCGTCCAGGAATGTTCAGGTGTTATGGCTCTTGAAGCTGTTTAACACTTTGGGAAACTCCACGAGGAGTGAAACAATGTCTTGTTTGCATCTCTACCTTCAGCCCCTAGAACAGAGCTGGTGCATACAGAAGGTGCTTAGTGTGTATTTGTTGAGTGAATGAACACAGCCTTCTGAAGGTTCCAGCTTCTTTGCCATGATTTGGGTCTCCTGACCCAGTGCCCCACCAGTGAGCTCAAGAAAAGAACAACAGGGTTGCCAAGGAAGTTTGAAATTAATCTACATTTTTGCAATTTGTGCAAAAATGTAATTAGATTCCTTCTCCAGAGGTAATCCATTAATGTAATCAATGATTGCAGTTACTCAGTATGTAACCTTAAGAAAAATTGCAGATGCCTCGTAAAAATAAACACTTACTTAGTAAAATAATCCCACACTCAGGGCCAGCCATTTCTCTATTTTCTTTTTGTAGTTGACATGGCGTCTCCTCTGCAGCATTCCTGTTTAGGGGTAGAAGGGCTGTTTCCTGAAAGCTCAAAGAGCTCTTTCACATGTGTTTGCAAGGTAGAGAGCTGCTGCTCCCTTCTGGGATCTGCAGAGGGGCGTGGCTCTCACGGTCAGGCAGTTCTGTGGCTGGCTGGGGCTTTAGATAATTGACCACTTGATGGAGTCAGTATTGCTTTTTCTATATAACTTAACTCTTAATCTTAAAAAAGTGAAAGTATAAATTAACCATAATGAACTTGTATGAATTTAGGAGCTCAACTTCCTTACTTCCTCTGTCTGTAATTTAAGTTTCTCTTTCTCCTTCTAGAAGCCTCTCCCTAGCTGTAGGGTGTTCGTGGACCTCCATTCACCCTCCCCTTAATGGCAGGCAGGTCCATACCCCACTAGGGACCTAAGTCCTCTGTTTCAACATCCAAGGGGACTCACCAGTCAGGGCCCAGCCTGGGGAGCAGGGGTGGTAATGAAGGCTTTGTAGCCCAAATGAGAAAGATTGAGGAGTTCATCTGAGCATAGCTGTGAGCTGCCCTCCCTAATAACCAGAGAGGAATAGGTGATGTTGGTTCCTTTAGTTGGAAAATTCTTCTGTAACTGAGCAGATGGAGGGAGCTCATATTGATTCCTGGCTGGTAATCCTGGAGGAGTCTGTCAATTCTGAGATTGGGTCTCAGTCTTCCATCCTCCTCTCTCCCAGGTAGAGTGGGGCACCTCCTGTGTGTTTGGCTATCTGCATACTTTCTACTTAAGATACAATTATTTAAAGCTGTGCTTATCCACCCTAGGGCAAGGAACATGTCTTATTCATTGTTTAATCCCAAGGTCTAGTATGATGTCTGATACATAGTAGGCATAAGAGATGTTTCTTTAATTCGTTAAAAGAAATTAAAGAGTATGAGAATGTATTGATAGGTACAGGATTCGCTCAAAGCACAATAGTAGAGAGCCAGGGAATTGCCAAAGGTAGAACCGATATTGCTGTTCTGAGGATGAATTTTCTCCGTATTAACCCTGGGAATCTTTCTCCCAGTGGTGGAAAGCCATATGCAACCATAAGTTCTTCTTCCACTTTGGGCTGGTCTTTCTCAGGGGTTCCTATGCGTTTAAACACAGGCAGAATTTGGTTTGCCAGTCCAAATCAAGATCTTAAGCAGCCCAGGAGTTTGCATTTTAACAAGTTTTGAAGACTCTTGTGTGCTAGCTAAAGTTGGATAACTCCTGACTTAGGGCATGTCCTCCCTAGAAGCAGTGGGCCTCTGTGATACTCCTAAAATTTCTCTTGCCCAAAGGCATCAAGAAGAGGTGACTGCTGTCTTTCTATGGCCTGCTTCTTGCTGGTCCGAAGTTTTATGTAATGATTATGATACTCATGACTGAGCAAAAAACATCAGGAAGATAATGCCTCTGTCTGACCTCTGTTGCTTAAAACTCAAAGTACCAACATTCATACATGAATCACCTCCGTAAAGAGCACTCTGAGGCAAGTCACATGCCATAAAGGGTGGGAAGAAGGAGAAATCATTTTCCTGAGGTTAGGATGACCCAGAGAGAGTTTGATGGGAGGTGGGGGTCAAATTGGGTGGTCCCTGAAGAATGGCTGGCAATTCCCAGGCAGATGTGGGAAACAAAGAATTCTTAGACTGATGTACAGCTCTAGTCAAGTCCTGGAGATGAGGAGGCTGGAAGGAGGGGTGCCTGAGGGTCAGGGAGGAGTCACCTGTGGCTAGAAAGGAGGATGCTGAAGTATTCTCCATGGAAGAGATCAAAGCAGGGGCAGAATTCAGGCACACCAGACATTTCTCAAGTCAATATTTCCCAGGAGGATTGAATATAATTATCACATCCCAGAGCATGAACATGAACCTGGTCCAGAACATGGTCCAGGGGCTTGACTGTCACATGTCCTCATACTTTGTCAATCGAATCCCAATTCCCTTGTGTTTTCCTCATACTCCATGTCCTCAAAAATAGTTCTGTGGCATCTGTAGTATTTTCTGTGTGTTGGAGCCATGCCTTGGAGAGAAAGAAGACAGAGAAGAGGAACAGTTTGGTCAGTTCTGCATTGTCTATGCAGACGTGGGAGGTGAATAATCCAAATCAGTGGGTGATACAAAGGCATTTATATTTGGCTTTAAAACTCACGACATGATTGCTGGCAGCGGGAGCAGCAGATTTACCTTCCTAATTAGGCAAATATTCAAATGAGTTGGCATCTCTAAACACATACCACCAAATTCTAAGGCCATATAAAAGAAAATCAGATGATCAATTTTCATTTTAATATTAATTACTTACATTAACACTAGTTAGAACATTCTAGAAGGTCAGAATTAAGTGATTCCCATCATGGTAGCCTTCTATGGCAAATGGGCTTCTATCCAGACATCTTGTTTTTTAATATTTTATTTTTTCTTGTAATTGGACAACACCTATTTTTTATTAATTTACTTTTATGTGGTGCTGAGGATCAAACCCAGGGCCTCACATGTGCTAGGTGAGCACTCTACCATTGAGCCACAACCCCCCCTCCCCCCGCCAATCTGTACATCTTTATCATTGATTTTTCATAAAGCCGAGAATAACTGCTCCCAAATTTCAGAACCATTGAATAGGGCTTTTGATTTATTATAGTAAAGAATATGTTATTATGTTAGTAATGGTTTCCTGGTTGGTGTAAGACTGCTTTCTCAAAGCATAATTTCTATGGCCATATTGCAGTGAGTACAGTAAGCTAGGAAAAGTTGTTCATGTTTCTAATTCCCTTTTGAACTTCAGTTTCCAGTAAAGAACAGTCAGAGGTAAATTATGGCATGTACTCTAAGCCCATATGTAGACAGAACAGAATTTATAACCATCAATAAAAGCATTCATCTTTAAGTTATTAATTTAATCATGGAATTTTATAGCTGGAAGTGACATTTGAGATTATTTAATCTAACTTTATCATTTTAGTGATGAGGCCCAGAGAAAGTTAAAAAACTTGAAGATGAAGTGCTCAAAGTGTATTTGTAGGGCATGGGCTAGTCAAGGGGGAAAAATGTACATTGTTTACAAAAAAATCTCAACAAACAGAAAAACAAAAATCCAGAAAGTCCTCTTGGATAACAGTTGTCCCTCTACATATTTTAGTCACTGTGCTTTATAGGAGTACGTACATGATGGAGAGGATGTTCCTGGTCATTCCGTAACAATTCTTGACTGAGCTCTAAGAATTCCCAGCACTCCCAAGGCCTTGGGGTACAGTGAACAAGACGGGTGTGGTCCTTGCCCTTTGGATCTTATACTGATCCCCAGGTACACAGTGCTTTTCTGTTGGCTGTGGGCAGTGTGGTCTGACCCAGCTCTGCCTTTCGGGTCTTAGGTGTGTGATGTTTCTTAAGCTTTTCCTCTGTTTACTCTTCTAATAAGAGCAAACAGAAGCATGCAAGAGGGATTTTCTCCTCCCCGCTATCTCCAGCAAGAGCTGGGGCAAGAGAAGCAGCCAGAGCTGCTATGATGTTCCTCGAATCCAGCTTCTGGACAGGGTGGACGGCTTCCCTGATCTCAGGGTGGATTTGTACCGAGTGGGAGAGGAGGTAGGAAGGCTCCCCAGTCCCAGTTACAAATGTTTAGTGCAGACATGCAGAGAAAGGGACAGATAGGAAAGAGGAGGAAGCAGGTATTTATGTGTGTATGTATGGGTGTGTGGGCTCCCAGGGGCCCTAAGAAGGGTCTCCAGCCCTGAGTAGTAACCCCTGTGCCTGCTCCCTCCTAGACTGAGGGCCACAACAGATGCTGTGTTTGAAGGCTAGGGTGCCCTGGGGCACTGAGCACAATATTGGAAGATAACAACCGAGCCACACCAACTGCCTGAAGCCAGCTTCTTCCCCAAAACATATGAAGTCATTTAAAAGGAATTTTCTCCATTCCTCCTCCTAGAACAATTGCAGCTCCTGGGATGGGTGAGGAGCTGGGATGAAATAATCCAGAGGGAGGGAAGGCCAGACAGAAGCTGAGCAGAAATGCCTTGGGAGTAAGAAGTCAATAGAAAACTATTAAAGTAGAAAAAAAAAAAAAAAAAAAAAAAACAGTCCTTTTTTTCCCCCTGAAACTTTGATGGGGGAAAAGATTTTCTAAATTTAAGGAAAATGACAAAGGAAAAGACTGATAAATTTGTTTGCTTGTAAATTTAAAATTGTGCGGGCCAAAATTTAATAAAAAATAAAAGGCAAAGAAACAGGGAAAATACTTGCAACAAACAAGATGGAAAAATATTAACTTTCTGAATGTATTAAGAGGCCATGTAAATAAATACAGAGTTCAGTGACCAAATTCCTAAAGGGAATGAACAGATTGCCAAGAGAAATTGACATTTCCAACAAACATGAAAAAAATTCAGTTTTACCAGGTAGTCTAATCTGCCAATTAATATATATTAATGATTTGTCTTTTTTTCCTAGCAAAATTAGAGAACTCTCATTCCTTATTGGTGTGTTGATGGGACATTAAATTGATATAACCTTCCTTGAAGTCAATTTGGCTATATTTATTGAGACTTAGAATGTTCATACTCTTTGAGGAAGTAATTTCATTTAAGGGCCTTTATCCTAAGGAAAACACCTGAAGTACACAGAAAGTTTAACATTCAAATAATTCACTAAAAGTTGGTAATGATCTTAGTGCTCAAAAATGGGGGTAATAGTTAAATAAATTATGATTCAGTTATACAGTAGAGTGTGCTATAACCATTAAATGTGATGTTTGTGCAGAATTTTTAGACATGTAAGAATGCTTACATATTGAATATTAATTGAAAGAAGCAGAGTGCAAAATTGCATGTAGAGTTAAATAACTAAAATTCTATAAAGAAATACATATACACATGCATGGGAAAGGGCTGCAAGGTAATAAACCAAAATGTTAACAGTTCTGAACAACTTTTAAGAGTTTGTTTGCATTTTTACCTGTAAGCAGGTGAGTCACTGCAGTAAAACAACAACAAAACCAAATTCCTTGTTTTGAAGGGAAGGACAGGAGGAGGTAGAGGGCACAGTCAGAGCAGAGTTGGGGGTCAGGATGATTTGGGGGAGGGTCATACTCAGGAGCTGAGTTAGCAAATCATGTCACTGTCTTCAGGTTCCAAGCCTCAAGAGAGGGGCAGTCATCAACAGGAGGAAGGTCTTAGCCTGACACCTAAGCATCAGGTCTGAGTTCAGACTACAATGGTCCTATTCTCTATCAAGGCAACGGAGGCAGCAACGGAGGTGGACAGTATTGGGACAAGTAAGAATAGGGTCCCTGAGGACCTGAGAAAACGTGCTGTCAGGGTTACCTGGAAGACAGTCTCTTGGGCTCACCTGGTCTGACAGTGTGTAATAAAAGGCCACACTTGTATAGGTCTCAACTGTGTTTCACCTGCACCCCAAGATCCTCCATACTTTAGAGAAAATATCAGGACTGAAGTGGACCAAGTAGGGAAGTAAAATTCCAGTGAAGAAGAGCAAATACGGAATGACGGGGAACGCAGAAGAGTCACGCTTGGGAGAAAAATCTCTTGTGTCCGTGAAGCCACAGCAGGTGAACTGGAGAGACTGCAGTAGAAACGCAGCTGGGTAGCCCCTGTGGAGGTGTGCCTGTGAGATGCACCTGACCTGGTCACTGTGTCCACGTAAGCTTGTGGTTCCCACACAGCCTCCCTGTGACCAACAACGAGGGTGCCTAAGAATGCAGCCTGTGGTCAAAAAAGAGAATGAAAGTAATAGGCCCCCTTGGGATAGCCGGAGTTGACCTCTTGGACTTATTATTAGCAAAGGGTTGTAAATAGGTACCATGACCAGCTGCACGGGGAGTTATCACTTGGGTATATTCCTTTCTCTGCTTAGCAGAGCAGGGACTGGCAAACGTACCACAGTCATCATCCCAACTCAGGGATCCTGCAGGAGCTGGTAGCAGCTTGCTTTTTTGTGTGGTAGCTGGCCTAAATATCCTGACATCACTTCTGGGCCCCAAGGCTGAGTGGATAAAGTACCCTCTGTATGTGTGCCTGTGTCTCCCACACACATGTGTGCAGGTGCGTACTCATTTGCTGTAATGTGTCATCACATTTGGAGATATTAGGTGGGTTGGCCTAGAAGCAGACCTTGATACAGAGCACCACATGCAGGAGTATACTGGAGAGTTTCCTGGGGGAAGCAGGGCCAGGAGGGAGAATGGCTGAGGGGCAATGGAATTGCAATGAAGACCACAGCCAGCCCTCCGGGGCTCTGGAGCAGGCCTAGCCCTGAGTTTCCTGCATTGAGGCAAATGCCAGGGTGCTGCTTGGAAAGGTCTAACTTGGTAAAGCTGCCATCTTTGGCTGGGGGCAATCCTACAGCTCAGCAGTCCAGTTTCCAGAGTGACAGAGTTTCTGACTAATTGCAAAACCAACACCTGGTGGCAACTGGACTTGATAACGTTAGCGTTGCACCTTAAAAAGTCCCAGGATGCTAGGATTAGGCTGCAAAAGTAGAAGATACTCTCTCTCTTCTGTGGGTGACAGTATCCTCGACTTTCTCAAAGTAGAAAGTTAATGATTTTCCATGTTGTAAATGAGGACAAGAATTCCTGTGATTACAAATATTGCTTTTAACACATTTTTGGGACAAAACTTTTAATTGATTGGATTGTATTTTCACCCCAAGGAGAACACTTAGAAGGCAGTTAAACTGTCCCTGCCTATGGCAAACACCAGGATGAGTTTTCCAGGCTCAAGCGCACAGCTCAGGGCACCATTTGGCCATCATTCATACAAAGCAGTGCTCCCTTGTTCTCCACTGCTCTGGGTCTGTTTGTGTTCTTTTTGCTTCACTGTCTCTGTCTCTCTCCTCCTTTGGAAGTTGGGTGCTGGCCAAGCTGCACTTCTGGACTTTCTGCCTCAGTGGCTCTTCCTGGTGGGGCAGCCAGCAGAAGCCCTGCCCAGGAGCGGAGAACACTGTCACTTCTGGGCTCCCTTTTGATCTGAAGAAGTTTCGTATTTCCTGGTTCCTCTTAGCCAGGAGCCAGCATTGCGTGTTCATTAGACTTTATTGGGCTCCTCAGCTACCAAGGCTCCAGCAAAACCTGGGGGGGCTATGGTGATGTTGGTTTCTATCAGACCTTTTAAGAGTAGCAACACTGTCCAATAGAACATGTGAGCTCCAGATTTAACTGAAAATTTTCTAGCAGCCACATTAAAAGTAAAGAGGTATTACATTTAATAATGCATTTTATTCGACTCTCTCTCTCTATAAAAAGGATTGGTTCAACAATTAATCAAGGTAAAAATTACTGGTGAGATATATTACATTCTATTTTGGTACAAAGTCTTCAAAATCTGGTGGTATTTTACATTTAAAGCACAGCTGAATTGGATGCAAATGTTTCATCAGACATGCTTGATCTGTATTTAGAGTTCATAAAACTTAACATTGGAAATGTAGATCTTCATATCCAAGTTGTTCCAAAAGTATTTAAAAGTTTTTCAATAACTATACTGAGTACCAAAAAAACACACCAGTTTTCTTTAATATTCACATACATATTAATAAAACTAGTTTACCTTTTAAGAAGAATTGATTTGACATTGAAGCACAGTAAAAAATAAAGTCATGCTCAGTGGGAAAAGACTTTATACTGCTTTAATTTTAAAATTTAAATTTATGTTTAATTAAAATTTTAAAAATTCACTTTCTTATTCATAGTTCAACTACTATATAGCCACATGGGACTTCTTTGGAATATTTTAAAGTAGTGTTAAATAGAAAAGAATTCAATGTAAACAGAACAGCACTTTTGATCTGCTAACAATATTTCTCTATATGACTAGTTTTAAGGAGTGTGTGTGTGTGTGTGTGTGTGTTCACATTTGCACTTCTGCTAGCAGCCTTCCTGAGTCCTTGTTTGCTGTTTTTGTCTTTTTTTTTACATATTTATTTTTTAGGTGTAGATGGACACAACACAATGCTTTTATTTTTTTGTTGTTCTGAGAATCGAACCCGGGTCCTGCCCATGCTACGGGAGCGCTCTACTGCTGAGTCACAATCCCAGCCCAGGTTTCTGTCTTTTGATTGTGATGAATCTTGTCACCCACTTTCCTTTTCTCCCTCCCTCTCTCCCTCCCTTCCCTTCTTTCTCCCCTCCCCTTCCCTTCTCTTTCCTTCCCTCTCTCATTTTTTTTTTTTTTTATGAGGTACTGGGGATTGAACCCAGGGGTGCTCTACCAGTGAGTGACACCTGAACTCTTTTAATTTTTAATTTAGACAGGGCCTTACTAAGTTGCTGAGGCTGGCCTCAACTTGCTGTCCTCCTGCCTGGGTCTCCAGAGCCCCTGGGATCACAGGCATGTGCCTCTGTACCCAGCTTTCCGCCTTCCTTTCTGAGGTCCCTTTCCCCTTCACCTTCCGTTTAACCTTGCAGCTTCCTTTTCCTCCTTTCACATGTGGCTTTCTTCATGAACTAACCCCAGTCTGTATTTTTAAAAATCGTTCTTTTTTTTTATATCAGATATACTTGATGCATTTTAAATGTCGAATTCCCGATAATAAACAAAGAGAGTCAGTTTAGACTTTTCACTCAGTCTAAAGTAAAACTTATACCAACCTAAACAACCAAACGTGTGTGACCCTGGGTTGATCTCCTTTGCTTTCGGGTCCCTGACAGATGAAGGGGGAAATGTCCCTGCTGTTGAGTCCGGGGAGGTCAGCTGGGGACTCTGGCATTTTGCTGAGCGGGCTGCAGGGCTGTCACTTGTTTTGTTGTCAGACTCTAACAATTAGCTTCTGTTTGGAGATTTCCAAGATCACGGGAGGCTCTGAGTTCTTGTTCTTGCAAGGGGTAGAAGGAAGTCACTTCTCCCTCTTCTTGGTGGGGTTAGGGCTGCCCTGGGAGGTAGCAAAAAAAGCATTTTAGCAGAGGAGGTGAGGTGCTATGAGGCTGAGGGAGAGTCTGCCAGGCTGGGTGCGTCACAGAATGGCGGCTGGAGGTGGGGAGGGGTGGGAGTGAGGCAGAGGCCTAGGTTAAGTGGGGCCAGGAGAGGTGGGGCCCTGGGAAAGTGGCTGTCCCCAGCAGGCCCCACCGTACTTTCTCCTTGTCAAGTCAAGTGCACTGTGCTGGCCTCAGATCCATGTGTCAGAACTGCCATTCCCATTGCCAGGAAGGCACCCAGGGAAGGAAACAGTATTAGTGAACTTCCATGTTCCATTTTCAGTTAACAAATAGTTCTAGTCTGTATGAGTCTGTTTGGCTTGATCTGCCAAGACCCAAACATGTATCTGCCATTAAGTGCCCACGTGTATTCAAGTTCTCTAGAATACCTGTGCCAGTTATAGCCTGTTAATGCTGTTAGCTTTCCATAAAACTGGTAGGAGAGGCCGAAGTGGGGCTATAGATATTGGGGAAGCATTGTGTGCATGTGTGTGTGTGTGTGTGTGTGTGTGTGTATGTGTGTGTGTGTGTATGTGTGTGTGTATGTGTGTTTTCAGTACCAGAGATTGACTCTAGGAGTGTTTACCACTGATTTACATCTCTGGCCCTTTTAATTTTGACACAGGGTCTCCTAAGTTTGCTGAGGCTGGCCTTGAACTTGCAGTCCTCTTGCCTCAGCCTCCCAAGTAGCTGGGGTAACAGGCATGCACCACTGTGCCTAGCCTGTGTGATTCCATCTCACTCAATTTACCAAGTGTTTATCATTGCTTTTTCCAAGTCTTTAGTTTTAGGTTCTTGTTCCGAACAGGTGTCACAATAGCCATTTTACCTAGGTCAGCTCTTTCACTATGTGCTAGAGTTGGTGAGTCCTTTAAAAAAAAACAACACAGTGCCTGTTAACCAGAGCTTGCCAGTATACACATATGTAAAATAACTCACAATGTATATTTTCACAAAAGATTCTTTAAGAAATATCTTTGGGTACCAGCCCAAGGCAATGTTTTATTAAGTTCCCAAATGATAATATGGTGAATAAAGGCCCACAACATTCAGTGAAGGGAGACAAGAGACAATTTCAACTCAAGAGTTGAAATTGAGCCTCAAAGACAGTCGTCATTGGGATAAATGGAGAGGGAGGAAGATAGCATTTTGAGTAAGAATAATATGGGCTAACACTTTGGTTCTGGTTGGCCACAAAGGGCATGGAAAATAAAAGACACACATATTGAGTGAGCAAATGAATGACTCCAGACTTTCAAGTCTGGGGGACAGAAACACCGGAGGCTGTTAGGAGGAGCAGTGAGAATAGAGATAATGAGTCAGTTGGGGCAGGTAGGGCTTGTGATGATGAGGTTAGATGCTCTGGGCTCCTGAACTGGACTGTGAGGAAGAACTGAGTGAGGCGAGTTGTAGAATAGAGGGGATCACAGAGTGAGGGCCAGAATGGCTTATGTGCACACAGGCTGCCCTGTGGGAAAGAGGTCAGCAAAGGGCACAAGAAGGATTGGCCAGAGAGGTTGGAGGAAAGGAAAGAAGCATCATGTAGAGGGTCCAGCGGGGCCAGTTCTCCATGTGGGCAGCTTGCTGGGGAAGAGGGGAAAACCAGAAGCATAGAAAGGCCCAAAGCGGAGCCCAGTTTGCTTCTCAGGAGTAGGAAAGGACATTTGTGGATCAAGATGTGTTCATGTTATACTTACAGATAATTTTGCTCAGAGGCTGGATGTTAAACTTTTGCTATAGAGGTTGGGTCTTCTTTTGAGAACACTCAACAAAATAGAAAAATACCACACACACACACACACACACACACACACACACACACAAGTGTCTGAGAGCCTATTGAGTTTCTAGCAAGGAGAGAGATCATCAAGATCTCAGAATGGCTTCCCTTCCCCTTGGAGGATCCTCTTCTGCAAACTCTCATTTCTGTAATAATGCTCATATGTTTTCACTTGTCCTCAAGCTCAAGTGCAGCCACGTTGTGTATATAAGCCAGCTCCCCTGTTGGAGCTCCGTGTGGTTTGGGAATGTCTATACATTTTCCCACTGAAATAGGGACAGAAGAATCAGCATGCAGTGAGTAGGTCTGCTTCCAGACCTTTTCTGTTTAAGTCACCTTTTTTTGTCGCGGTGACCAAAAGACCTGACAAGAACAATACGGGAGGAGAAGTTTATTTGGGGGCTCATGGTCTCAGATATCTCAATCCACAGATGGCTGACCTCATTCTCCCAGACCTGGGGTGAGGCAGAATATTGTGGTGGAAGAGTGTGGTGGAGGAAAATAGCTGGGGATTTGGCACCTGGAAGCAGAAAGAGACTAAGCTCAGTTCACAAAATATCTACCCCAAAGGTCCCACCCCCAGTGACCTGCCACACCCTACCTTCCTGAAGTTACCCCCTGTTAATCCCTATCAGGGGATTAATGCACTGATTAGGTTAAAGCTCTCATAGCCCAATCATTTCACCTCTAACCTTTCTTGCATTGTCCCACACATGAGCTTTTGGGCAACATCTACTATCTAAATCATAACATTTCCTGAGTCCCATGTTCTTTGCTTTGTAAAAATTACCCTCTGAATTTCATTATGATCCATGATAGAAAATACTATATGAAGACAGATATAAATCTACTTGTCACATAGAGAAGCACTATTTGGACCATACTCCCGAAACCATCACTAGAAAAGATTTTAGGGGTAAAGATGGAAATAATAATTTGGCAATTTTTTGTTTGTTTGTTTTCTGAATTCTGATTAAACCTGTAATTTCTGGAGATATCTGTGGACTTAGTAAAAGCATGTTTAGCTTAGGCCTGACACAATTAGATCCTGTCCAAATCTGTCTCTGAGGAAATGATTCTGGGTAAGAATCAGATCTCTTCCAAGTCCTGGACAGCTACTGAAGAAAACAGCAAATTGGGTTCATTTTTGTTGATATTCATCCCAATGGAGCTATGCTTATTTTAATTCAAATCAAATCATATTATCAAATATTTATTATTCTCTGAGTAAAATGGAATTGAAAAATTCTTGCAGGGTAATGACCCATTTCCCCACATTGCTGCAAGTGGCAAATCTTTCATTCATAATTCCTTTCTTTCTTAGACTCTATGCATTGTGAGGTGTTTTTGAAACTAGAAAAGGGTATTTGGAATGGTAGTCATTCTACAGGAAGTTATAGGTAGATAGATAATATCTTGAAGAAAGGATTTTGAAATAATTAATCCAGATATGTAAGGCACTTTTGCTGGAGCCTATAAGCTAAGAATTCAGAGGAGGTTGAATATTATTAAGTGACACAGTGACCAGAGATGGCTTTCTGGAGGAGGTGGATCATGGCGTGGATCCTGTAGGGTTAAAACTTGAAAAGATATTGAGGGTTGGAAAGATGTGCATGTAGACCAATGACCATTACCTCCATTACCAAGCGTGGCTTCTTTATAGAGCTTGTTGCTCTCTGAAATAAACAGCTATTCATCTGCTTACTTCTTTTCAGATCCTCTTTGTTGCTAGAATGTGGGCACCATGAGGTCAGGGACCTTGTCTGTCCAGTTCCCTGTGTGTCCCTTTCCAGCATCTGGAACAAATCCTGACAGATCACCTCTCCCTCTCCACCTCCCTCTCAGGGATGTATCCGTCCCTGTGAAATGCACATCTGCACATTTTTGCACATAATGTAGTTTGGCCAAATACCCTTCGATTGTGTTGTGTTATCATAGCAGAAGGCCACAGACTGGGTAACTGATAAAGAAAACAAATGAATTTATTTTTCACAGTCCTGGAGGCTGGAAGTCCAATATCAAAATGCCAGCATCTGGGGAGGCCCTTGGGCTGTGTTATCCCGTGGTGTAAGAATGAGAGAGCATGTGCACACGCATGAGCACATAAAGGGGTGAGAGAGACAGGGGAAGGGAGACAGTGGAGAGAGCAAGTGCACTAGAAAGGGCTGAGTTCACTCATCTCAACAAACTCCATCTTGTAGTAAGGAAGCCACACCCGCCACAGCAACACAGGGGGGCAGAGCTTAGTGCCCGATCACCTCTCAGAGGTCCCATCTCTCAACAGGGCTGCACTGGGGGTTACGTTTCCAACACATGAGCTCTGGAGGACACATCTTCCTGAAGCACACCCCTGCACCCATGCCTAGACCCATGAAAGACCCTGAAATGCGATTAAGATCACATGTTCTGCTCAAGTGGTTTGAATTCCGCTCTCTGGAGTGCGGTATCCTTCATTTCTCTCTCTGTCGTCTGGGGAAGGGTTTTTCTTTAGAATCTTTATTCTTTTTGTCAGTGAGAAAAGGGAAAGAGGATGGGAACATGCTTTATCTGCCTTTTTGTCTCCAGTGGAGAATGCACTGGAGGAGTGATTGGGAGAGAACTTCTAGCAGCTTCTCCAGAGGGGGGGGGCAGCCAATACGAGGGTGTAATCAGAAGTGTTGTTGCTATGCTGTACAGGATGTCGAGTGAGATTTGAATTGCAGACAAATGACAAATAATCCTTTAGCATATGACTCAAGTATCCTTGGGACATAGATTTTTGGTTGTTATCTGAAACTCAAAGTTTACTGCATTTTTTTTTTTTCTCCTCTAAATCTGGCAACCTTAATCCGGATCTCAGGACCTTCTGAAGGGTCTGCATCTGGCACCCCAGAGGCACCATCACATGTACTAACTCAGTCCTCTGTTGACATGCATGTGACAGTCTTCTGCCTTTCCTTCCTTTGAACCCATTTCTATAGCACACTGCGAGTTGTTTCTTAGATCATGGGAATTTTACTGTGTGCACAGAGCTGGGATCTCTTCTTTAGTGGCTTTGGAGCTTCTTCTGAGATTTCTGAGTTGCATATAATGTTGGGTATCAGTGGTTCCTTGTAGAAAAAGAGCAGAGAACAAGCCAGGCCGCAAGGGCAAGAGAGGCTTGATGCTAGAAGGACAGAAGCAAGCCCCGTTCAGGGAAGGTGCAGGCTGGACACTGGTGCCGAACTCTGCACCTTTGGTGATCACAGGGGAGGAGATGAGAAATGAGCCCCCTTGGGATGTGCCTGGCCAGGGGAAAATGGCAGGAGACTCCCACTTACAGTCCTTTCTCTGCTCTAAATGGGAAGCTCACCTTCTTCCATTCCAACAGTTGTTGATAGCATTTCAGCTTCTCCCTGGAGACGCATTTCAGAATAGCAGAATTTTAAAAAGAAATTGCATGTGGCGGTATTAAATCTGAGACTTAACCTCCATCTAATATCATTATGATAATTCAGAGGCAGGCTCCAGTGGAAGTTATTAATTCAACATAGGTGTGTTAGTCAGCTTTTCACTTCTGTGGCAAATACCTGAGAAACTCAGTGTAAAGGAGGAAAAGCTTTATTTTGGATCATGGTTTCAGTCCGTGGTCACTTGGGCCACTCACTTTGGTTCTTTGAGGCAGAACATCAAGGTAGAGAGTGCGTTCAGCAGGGTTGCTCACCTCATGGCAGGAGTCTGAGAAAAAAAGAGGAAGATCAACCCAGGGCACGCCCCCTGGGGCCTACTTCCTCCAAGTAGGCCCACCTCCCACAGTCTCGCCCACCTCCCAATAGTGCATTCAATTTGGAACCCATCAATCGATTACTCCATCGATGAGATCAGAATCCTCGTGATTCAATCACTCCCACAAGCCTTGCCCTGGACATTGATGTGTTAGGGAACCAAGCCTTCAGCACACCAGCCTTTCAGGGACATTTCAGGCTTTAACTACACATGTTCTAGGGCTGTGGCTGTGGCTCAGTGGTAGAGCGCTTGCCTAGCATGCACGAGGCACTGGGTTTGATTCTCAGCACCACATATTAAATAAATAAAATAAAAGTCCATCAGCGACTGAGAAACAAACAAATAAACAAACAAAAGAACAACACATGTTCTTTGCTTTAAGGAAGCAAAATTTAAACTTACCAGAACTCTCTTAGTTTTTCCTTTTCTTTTTTTTTTCTTTTTTTCTTTCTGTTGCTATGATAGAATGGATAATTTACAAGGAAAAGAGATTTGAGGCTGGGGTTGTGGCTCAGCGGTAGAGCGCTCGCCTCTCACGTGTGAGGCCCTGGGTTCGATCCTCAGCAACACATAAAAATAAATAAATAAGATAAAGGTATTGGGTCCAACTACCACTAAAAAATAAAATAAAAAAAGAGATCTATCTTGCCTTGCAGTTCTGGAGGCTGAGGAGTTCAAGACCATGCTGTCAGAGTCTCCTCATCTTCTCGAGCTGCATCCACTCACGGTGGGAAGCAGAAGGGCATGAGGCAGTGTGTGGGAGAGTAAGACATGAGGGCTGGGCTGGAGGGCAGCCTCCCTGTTCCTTACAGAAAAAGAGTGGAGCACAAGCCACGCTGGAAGGGCACGAGTAGCTACTGGCACAGTAACTGGCCGAGTCCTGGGAGAGTGGAAACCCACTCATGGGAGAAAGGCGTGGACCTAGTCATGAGGGTTCACCCCCATGACCTGTTCACCTCCCACTAGGCTTCACCCCCACACTGCCTCCTTGAGCAACAAGCCACACATGAGTCGTGTTGGGCAGAGCATACTCAAATCATAGCAGGAACCAATGCCACAGGAATTCTTTTTAAAGAAATAAAACTCCCCGAATTAAAGACTTTTCAGGCCCAAACACTTAACAGTTGGTAAGATACTAGTAGCTACTATGCATTGAGCAACCACTGTATGTCTAGCATTTTACGCTGGATCTGTTCATTACCTTCAGCCTTCTAAAACACTCTGCAAGATGCTGCTGTTAGCTGGCCAGTTGTACACAACTTCTCTTGTGGAAACTGAGCTTTGAGGAGTCGCTTGGACAAGTGAGCTTCCAAGCCACCTGCACAGCATGCATGTGCTTGTTTCCTGACTCTTCATACAAACCCTAGGAGGAGGTACTCTCATTACCATCCCATTTAATTGAAGAGAAAGTTGAAAAACAGGGAAGTTAAATAACTTGTTAAGGTCACACAGCTGAGTGGCAGAGGAAGGATTTAAACTAAGCAGTCTAGCTCCAGAAATAGTGCTCTTTCCCACTGCAGTGTACCCCTGCTTGCATAACTGGGATGGGACCAGAAGGTAATGTATCGCTAAAGAGAGAAAACATGATGGAGTAGAGAGAGCCACTTCGTTCCAGAAACTCAAAGGAAAGTGTAGGATGAAGTGTTTGTCGCACTCGTGGGCAAAGTGGGAGCTCTGCCCTGGCCTTCCTTTAATCTCCTTGAGGCATCTTGACATTTATCACAATCAGCCTCTCCCAGCAAGAGGCTCCTGCTGAGCACCTGGCCGCATTGGGCTCTTCCCTCATCCCCCCTCCTCAAGATGCATTGAATCAGTTTTTCTGTCCTCATTACTTTTACTATTCCCACCAAGTGGAGCCCGGATCAGCCCCATCCCATCATTCGCGCCAGCCGTTTTCACATCCCACAGGGTCCAATATCTCACACAGCACCTCGCTCTAAAGCGTTTCTCAGAACGCTTGGAAGCTCCCTTCCTGGACTGTGACTTTGCATTCACCTCTGTTTCCCTGAAGACTCAGCTGGGCTCCATGTGACCTAGAACTTGGTTTAGCTTAACACACTTTCTTTAGGCAGGCTCTTGCCTAGGCCCCGAGGACAAGTGATGGGTAAGAGAGGCTCATCTCAGAGGCTCACAGTCTAACTGGTATGAGGTCTTTGATTCCTTAGGGGGATGCGGTCTTTTTGGCAGAAACTTCTATACCAGAGGTGAAAACAAACAAATGATCAACATGCCTACAAGAGTCAGAAAAGTGCCTTCAAAAATGGCAGACAGAAGAACGGGCTAATGCACGTGGACAGACGTGCAGAGAAACATAGACTATGTGCCTCTGAGGATGGGCCACAGAGAGGCCATGCACTGCACAGGGCTAAGGGGCACAAGAAGTGAGGAAAGAGCAAGGTGCTCTCAGGGCCTCCAGAGCTCCGCAGCTGCAAAAGTCGCAATTAACACTTTTTGCCAGGACCTGCTGGGTGCATGATGCAGAGTCCCCAGGTGACTATGTTAGGCCTCAAGATTCCTGCACAAGTAAAAATTGTCAACCCATTAGGCCATAATTATTAAGTAAAATAATGACACTAATAACTCCATAGTAAACTGATAAGACAAAATTTGAGCTTTTATTACCCAGGTATATTTTATCTGTCCTGCATTGTACTTAACTATTTGTCATTGTGGGTCCTAACCCAGGGCCCTCTCCCTCTGTCCAAGCTTAACAGGTTGTCATTTCTTTAACTTGGTAGTAGCCTTGGCCTTTAAACTGTATTTTCTCTTTAGATACTCCCCTGGCTTTTCACCTGAGGTTTTCAATAGTACCTCACCAGTCACATAAGGGAAAACACATTTTAGTGTTCCTGGGGGACAAGGGAAATCATGTCTCGGAAATAGTATTCAACATTTGTCTCATCACTTATTTTTTTTTTCTCCTTAAAAGAGAGATTTCTCTCAGCTCTCTTCAGGTTTAAAACTATGGGATTCTACTACTTGGTAGTATACCTTCCCAAACTGCTTTGAGATAACAAGATAAATATTTTATTGTAAAATTATAGAACTGAAGTTGGAAATAATTAATGAGACAAGGGAAAAGCAGAAGGCCTTTTTGTTAGAGGTAAGGGGTGTGACCCTCTAGGCCCTAGGATTCTTTCCCTGCTGGTTGGCAGGGGACAGTCACCAGTCCACAGATAAAAAGGGTGCAAGGTCCTGGGAGCTTTGTGATGGCAGGGGCTGTCTGTGACATTTAGGACTGGACCTTTAGTCCCTTTCTGTCACTTTGGAGGTCTGAACCCTCTCTCCTGCACACACAGCCTCAGGGGTTCTGGAGTCTATGATACCTCTTCTTTTAATAGACCCAGATTTGCTGTTTTCAAAAGGACCATGGGTCACATGGAATTCTGGACTCTTTGATGGCTAAAGGGAAGCTAGTCAAGAGGTGAAAGTAGCTCTGGTGACAAAGTTGTTGAGATGCAAGAGATGAGACCTCCTTTGGCCAGTATTTCTGTGCCCGTGGATTTGATATCTACCTAGATGTTGGAGATGGTAAACAGACTGTTTCATAGACTGAAGGGCTCTGGCCTAAAGCCTTATGATAACTATGGTAGCTGAAGTGTCACTACTAATTATCAGTATCTCTTAGATATGGATACTCCTCAGATCTACATCATTTCTAGGATAAACCGACTCACAGGTTGTGAAAACTGAAAGAGACCATAGATACCATCTAGTATAGTCTCTTTCCTAAAGGTCTAGCTGTGTCGAGGGCTGTCCAGACTCAAGTCAGTAGTGGTGAGCGGGACCCAAGTGTCTGGGCCCTCAGTCCAGAGCTCTTTGTTGGTTTTGCTGCATTTGCCTCTGCTCTGTGCTCTGTGTCTGGGGAGGCTGGACTGCATTACCTGACCTCCCCTCTATGTGCCTTCCACTTGGTTTGGTCCTTGAGGGGCACCACCAGAGGACCAGAAGACAGGTTTAAAACCATGGGATTCTACTACTTGGTAGTATACCATTGGTCAATGATATTTCTTTCTTTTCTTCTTCTTCTTCTTCTTCTTCTTCTTCTTCTTCTTCTTCTTCTTCTTCTTCTTCTTCTTCTTTTTTGGTACTGGAAATTGAACCCAGGGGCACTTACCCATTGAGCCACATCTCGGGTACAAAGATAGGTCATCTTTATCTGCGCCCCTCTGCTCAGTGTGGCAGTGCTGTGCTCCTGGGGAGGGCCCCTCTACTGCAGCTTTGGGTCTTGCCAGGCTTTGGGCACACACCATTCCTTCTCTGTTCCTCAAGGCCAGAAGCAGGAACAGTTCCCCTGTATTACCAAAACCTGGGTACTTCGCCTCCCTTTTTGATTCCTTTGATTTTGCACAGGTCTGCATAAAGCCTCTTCTTTAAATTCTGTTCAGTTAACTCTCTGTACTTCATAATCCTAACTGACAAACACTTTTCCTTCCCCAATAACGCATTTACTAGCTGAGCTTCTATTTTTCTATTTTCATTTCAGATAGATATTTTTCTTTCATTTTTGAAGGCTCTCCAGTGAACAGTGGCTCCCAAACTAGGAACCTATAATCCCACCTTGAACAGAAAAAAGGGCCTCCTTCTAGAATAAGACCTATCTTTGTACCTGAGCATAAAGTTTCAACTCTTTTGGTAAAGGAAATTATGCCTCCCAATTCCTGTTCCTTACTCTCTCCCCGCACCTTCCAACTTTTTATTTATGTTTGGATTTTTGCTTTTCAAAAAGATTTCCAAAAGGGGGCTCACCTGGACTCTTAGCAAAATAGAAAAGAGTGTTCTCTATGGAAAAGAAAAACAGTTATTTAAGTTTTCTTTGTTTCTTAAGAAAGAAATAACCAGTTTCTCTCTTGCTTGGATGGCTTCTCAAGGTAGGTAATCCCACCAAAGCACAGAGGCAGTATGGGTGGGCAATGGGCAATGATATTTCTTTCTTCTTCTTCTTCTTCTTTTTTTTTTTTTTGGTACTGGAAATTGAACGCAGGGGCACTTACCCATTGAGCCACATCTCCAGCCCTTTTGTATATTTTATTTAGAGACAGAGTCTTGCTGATTTGCTTAGGGCCTTGCTAAGGTTCTGAGCCTGTCTTTGAACTCACAATCCTCCTGCTTCAGCCTCTCAGCCGCTGGGATTACAGGCGTGCGCCACCGCCTCAGCCAAGCAAAGTCTTTTGGAGATAAGCCCCTTCAGGTGATGTCAAGGAGACTGCCTGAGTACCAGGCACTCCATCACTGAGATGACTGCCACTGCCTACAGGTACTACCTCGAGGTCCCCCAGAGAGGCTGCTAAACTCCCCTTGTCTTTTTTCAAGCTTGTTTACTGCAAGCAGAATTGAAAAGGAGTGATATCGTGTAGTGATCTTCAGTGTGCACAGTCCTTAGATTCCAGAATCTAAGGAAAGGTGACCCAATTTTAACAGCAGCTGATAAATCACAATGTAGATTGACAAAATATATGAACCAGAGTGCAGTCTTTCTCCATATGAAACAATTTTTCACTTTATAATATGAAAAAGTTTCTTATCTCCCTGAGTGTTTCCAACCACAGATTCTCAGGAGAGATGAGAGGAACTTAAAAGTTCGCCTATTAGGGTACACGGTCTTTTGAAATGCAACCCTGAAAGAAGAGAAGTAACCATGTGGTCAATGGGAAGACAGGGTTTTATATACAACGGCTTATTTTACACACAGTTTTCAGGAGCTTAATGTCAGGCTCCGCCTGCTTTTTTTCATTTTCTCTGCTCTTATAGTAGGAGGAGGACAATCTCAGAATAAAGAGCAGTTATAAAACTTAGCTCAATGGAAAAATCCAGCACATTGTTCTTATTATTTTTCTACCCTGCCCCTACCCCCAGGGTGAGGGAAAACTTGATGGTATACCTGCATGGATCTGAAGGCTGGCCTTTGGGGATTTAACTAAAGCAAAGGTTTTGGACAGACCAGTCATTGAGGAAGCTGGGGTCTCTGCTGATATTACTTACATTTCCTCTGCCTGGGGATGAGATGGGCCAGCTCTTCATCCACTCAGCCATTCATGTATTCATTCAGTGAATACTTAATAAGTACCTACCTGTTTTAGGGTTTATTCTGAATGTTGGGGATTCCGCTGTGAACAAAATAGACATTTTTAGCTTTCCTATGTTCCAATGGAAATAGAAGACCAAAATCAAGTAAAAAATTAATTAAAGGAGTAATGGGGTTCTGGAAAAAAAAAACCTAAAAGTTTATTCACAATTGATAGAAAAACCTTCTAAGCTGAGATGAGGGAAATCAAATGGGTTTTGATAGAAGAACCTTCCAGATAGAGCAAAGAGCAAGGGCAAGGTCCTCAGGCAGGAGGTGCTTGGAATATGCAGTAACTCAGGGAGACGAATGTGGCTGGAGTGCAGTGGCTGAGGGGACAGAAGAAAGGAGCAGGTTTGCTGGTGTAACCAAGGTCAAGATCATGTAACCTTATGCCAAGGTCAGCCTTCATAAGCATCTCAATTGTGATGGGAAAGACCTGGAGAGTTTTGCATGAGGAGCTCACATCAATGCCTAAAAGTCCTACTCTGACCACTAGGAGGAGAATTGAAGGAAGAGGGATAAACAGTTTGGAGCTACCGTACTTAGCCAGGTGAGAGACGGTGGTGATTTGGACCAGGCCATAGTGGAAACGCTAAAAAGAAGTTGGACTGGGGGTGTATTTTCAAGATATTGCTAACAGGATTGGATATGGGGTATGGAAAAGGGATGCTAGTTCCTAAGATGTGCAACACTAAGAAATGCCTTTTTGACATCCAGATGAAGATTCTGAGTGTAGATGAGCCACACCTGAGTCAGTAGTGTGGCTTGATGTTTGGTAGTGGTACTGGTGCTGGTTGAGATCCCTTAGAAAGGGAGGTATTATGGTTTGGATATGAAATGTCCCTCCAAAACTCTTGTGTTAATGCAGGAAGTAAAACAATTAGATTATGTGAGCTATAAACAATTAGATTGTGAGAGCTGTCACCTAACCAGTGGATTAATTAGCTTGAGGGATTGATAATTTGAATGGATTATTGGGTGGTAACTGTACACAGATAAACCTTTCTTCCTTTAGGTTGTTCTTGTTGGGTATTTTGTTTATAATGATGGAAAACTGACTGTCTCAGGAGGGTATCAACAGAAACAGAGACTGAGATGCAGGAAGAATCCAAGAAAAGGGACCAGGAAGGAATGTCCAGTGATACAGGAGGAGAACCAGGACATTGATGGTGCAGAAACCAAGGAAAGAAGGCATTTCAGGAAGTGGGGAGGGAGTGGTCCAGTGCTTCAAATGGACAGAACCACTGGGAAAGATGGAAATTCAGGACCAGAGAATTCAGCCCCAGTGAATACTCTCCTGATGACCATGGAAGTAAGCCCCACACTCCCTAGCTTCCTGGTAACACCTTCAGTTTCAGGGCATACTGTACTCCAAATACCTCTCTCTATAGAGGTTGACCAAACGAGCAGGATTTGTGTTCCTGAATATCCGGGTTCAACTTACGTCATGTTTCTCAGGAGTGTCTCTTGGGACATGTTGAGGTTCTGCAGTTTGCTTCTTTCTAACAACCAAATGACATTGAAGTCTTAAAATCCTGTCCCCAGATCATAGAGCACTTTATAGTTATTCCAATTCTGTTGCAAAAGCTCTTTCTTGGTTTCCCCTTTAGTCCCTTAGCTCCTGATATGCGTGCTACAGGAACAGCAAAGCCAGAGCTGGAGAAGCAAGTCTGCTGGGCAGGATGCTCTATTCGTGCCTAAGAAAGTTAGGGGAAGACCTTGGTTCTAAGGCTTCTTGTCCTGTGCTGGGTTTGGGAGCCTGGTGGATAGTAAATCATTTTCCATATTTTCATTTTCAATCTGTTTATGTCTTTGAATCTAAGGTATATCTTTTATAAACAACATATAGTTACATCCTTTTAAAAATTTGTCTGTATCTGCCTTTTGATTGCAATTTTTCATCAATTCACATTTCATGTAAACATTGATATGGATGATTCATGGTTGCCATTGTGCTATTGTTTTTCTGTATGTCTCCTATCATTTTTCTTTCTCTGTCCCTCATTTTTGTCCCTTTTTTTTTTTTGTGTGTGTGTGTTAAATAGTTTTTTTATACTGGAGATTGGATCCAGGATCACTTAACCTAGCCCTTTTTAATATTTTATTTAGAGAAAGGGTCTCCTTAAGTTGCTTAGGGCTTCTCTAAGTTGCTGAGGCTGGCTTTGAACTCAAGATCCTCCTGCCTCTGCCTCTAGAGCGGCTGGAATTATAGGCATGGGCCACCATGCCCAGCTAAGTAGATTTTTTTTCTTAGATATTTATTTTTTAGGTGTAGATGGACACAACACAATGCCTTTATTTTTATGTGGTGCTGAGAATTGAACCCGGGTCCCACCCATGCTAGGCGAGCGTTCTACCGCTGAGCCACAATCCCAGCCCAAAGTAGATTTTTTTAATGTACCATTTTAATTCCTTTTAAAAAACGTTTCTGTATCTTCCTGTGTTATTTTCTTAGTGGTTTCTCTAGAGATTATATTATGATCTTGAATTTATCATAATCTACATAAAATTAATACTGATTTAATTTTGGTAAAATGGAGGCACTTTGTGCCAATAAAACTCCATTTTTTCCTCTCTCCTTTGTTATTATTGTCATATATATTCCATAGTCACATTTTTTAAACACCACATAGTTTTTATTGTATAATAAATCTTATGCCTTTAAAATCTATTAAGAAAAGACAGACAATTAAAAATAGCATTCATATTTACCTATGCACTTACTTTTATGTGCTCTTTTTTCTTAATGTGGATTCAAGTTATATTCAATAGTATCATTCCCTTTTAGTCAGGAGGACTTCTATTGTTTCCTGTAAGGCAGGGTGGATGCAGTGAAATATTTTTTAAATTATCTGGAAATGTCTTTATTTTGCCTTCAAGTTTGAAAGATAGTTTTGCTGGATATAGAATTCTTCATTAAAAGGTTGTATTTTTTTTTTTTTCATTTGAATATGTCATTCCATTGCCTTCTGATCTCTGCTGTTTCTGATAAGAAGTTCACTGTTGCTCAGATTATTGTTCCCTTATATGATGAGTCATTTTTCTCTTGTTGCTTTCAAGATTTTTATCTGTGGCTTTCAGCACTTTGACTTTAATGAGTCTGAGTGTGAACTTTCTTGTGTTTATCTGACTTGGAATTCATTGAACTGCTTGAATCTTGTGTTCAATGTTTTCTATCAAATTTTTGAGGCTTTGGCCATTAGTTCTTCAGATATTCTTTCTGTTTCTTTATTTCTCTGGAACTCCCATTACATGTGTGCTTGATAGTATCCCACCCATGTTTGAGGCTCTCTTCATTTATATTTATCTTTTTAAAAAAATATTTATTTTTTAGTTGTAGTTGGACACAATATCTTTATTTCACTTATTTATTTTTATGTGGTGCCACAACCCCAGCCCCGATATATTTATTTCTCTTGATCTTTAAATTGGATGTTTCTATTATACTAAATTTGTTAATTTCTCTGCCTCCTCAAATATTCTTTACATTTTCTGGTGAAATTTCATTTGTTATAGTATCTTTCAATCCCAGAAACCCCTTTAAAAATATTTTGTGTTGTTACTCTCTGATGAGTCATGGTTGTCATATTTTAAAAAATTTCTTAGGCATGGTTTACATTTATTCTTTGAACACATTTTAAATAGTCACTTTGATCTTCTAATTCCAACATCTGAGGCTCCCTGGAGACACTTTACATTGACTATGTTTCCCCCAAGTGTATGTCACATTTTCCTATTTTTTGCATGTCTCATGATTTTTGATGAAACTAGAGAATTTGGAAAATGTAGTACCTCTGGGCTCTGGTTTTCCCTTGGAGTGGTGGTTGTTGCTTTTTGTTTGTTTGGTAACTTGTGTGGGCTATCTGTCTCCCCCACAATATATAGCTGCTGATATCTCTGCTCATTTTTTTTTTTACTTGAATTCTCACTTTAATTTTTAAGTCTAGTTTTCTAGGTGTCATCTCTGGATTGCCACAGCCTAGAGGTCCTCCAAAGATTGGTCAGAGTTTGTCCTCCACACCTCGATGTGATAAAGCTTCCATCCTTTGCTAAAAATCAGCGTGTAGATTGGGGCACACCCTTAAAGTTCAGTCAGTTTACGAGTCTCGACAGCTTTAACTTTCCCATAGGCCCTCTTGTGCCTCTTCTGTATGGGTACAGGCCTCACACTCAGCCAGGGATGTGTAGACAGCTAGGCTCTCTCCGAACTCTCCTGGGCTCATGTGTAGGCTTGCAAATATATACAGCCTTTTAGACCATGAGGGTTATATGGGCACATACGAAGATCTATCATCAATGCTTTATTCTCTAGACCTCTTTGTTTTATTTCTAGCTTGATTTAATTGCTTGCCTCAACCAGGATAGCAACTTCAGGCTACCTTAAATATTGACTTTCCTCATTTGTTACCAAGATTACTATAGTTATGGACAATCTTCAGGGGATGATGTGCGTGTGTGTGTGTGTGTGTGTGTGTGTGTGTGCATGTATGTGCATGCTCATGTCTTGTACTCTGTACCCCATCTAGTCAGCCTCTTCCATCAGCCAAACTGATGATTTTCATGTCTTGTCCTACTTTAATAGAAATGCTGCATCTTTGCATCTAGAGGCAGAAATGGGACCATCCCCAGGCCAACACCTGGCTGTCTCCCATGGTTCTGGTGTTGTTTTTTTATTTTTATTCTTTTTAGTGATACATGAAAGTTGAGTATAATTTGACTTATTTATATAAGCATGGAGTATATCTTATTCTAATCAGGATCCCAGTCTTGTGGTTATACATGATGTAGATTCATTGTGGTGTGTTCGTATATGTACATAGGAAAGTTATGTCAGAATCATCCCACTGTCTTTCCTATTCCTGTCCTACCCACCTGCCCTTCATTTCCCCTTTATCTAATCCATTGAACTTCTATTTTTTCCTCTCCCAACCCCTCTTGTTGTGTGTTAGCATACACATATCACATATTGCCTTATTTCACTTAGCATAATAGTCTCCAGATCCATCCATTTTCTGGAAAATGTCATGAAGTCATTCTTTTTATCCCATTGTGTATATATATGTCACATTTTCTTTATCCATTCATCTGTTGAAGAGCACCTAGGTTGGTTCCATAGCTTAGCTGTTGTGAATTGAGCTGCTATAAACATTGGTGTGGCAGCATCATTATAATATGGTGATTTTAAGTCCTTTGGGTATAAACTGAAAAGTGGGATAACTGGGTCAAATGGTGGTTCCATTCCAAGTTTTCTGAGGAATCTCTATACTGCTTTCCAGAGTAGTTGCCCCCCAATTTGCAGTCCCATCAGTAACGTGTAAGTGAACCTTTTCCCCCATATCCTCACCAACATTTATTGCTACTTGTATTCTTGATAATTGATATTCTGACTGGAGTGAGATGGAATCTCAGTATAGTTTTTTTTTTTTTTTTGGTACTGGGAATTTAACTCAGGGGCACTTGACCACTGAGCCACATTCCCAGCCAATTTTGTATTTTATTTAGAGACAGGATCTCACTGAATTGCTTAGCACCTCACTTTTGCTGAGGCTGGCTTTGAACTTGTGATCTTCCTGCCTCAGCCTCCCGAGCCACTGGGATTACAGGCATGCTCCACTATGCCCAGATCAGTGTAGTTTTAATTTGCATTTCTCTAATTTCTAGATATGTTGAACATTCTTTTTCATATATTTGTTGACCATTCATATTTCTTCTTCTGTAAAGTGCCTGTTCAGTTCCTTTGCCCATTTGATAATTAAGTTATTTATTTATTTATTTATTTATTGTTAAGTTTTTTGAGTTCTTTATATATCCTGGAAATTAATGCCTTATCTGAGCTATAGGTGGTAAAGATTTTCTCCCATTCTGTAGGCTCTTTGTCCACATTCTTGATTGTTCCTTTTGTTGTGAAGAAGCTTTTTAGTTTGATACCATCCCACTTATTGAGTCTTTAAAATTTTTTTTTTGTAGTTGCAGATGGACAAACTGCCTTTATTTGTTTTTATTTTTATGTGGTGCTGAGGATTGAACCCAGTGCCTCACGCATGCCAGGCAAGCACTGTGCTACCGCCCCAACCCCGATTTATTGATTCTTGAATAAATGTTTTTTAACTTGCTGTATGTCTTTGGTTGATGACCCAAATGCTCATATTGTTGCTGATGACCATTTTTTCAACTGATATTTTTGGGGAAAGGTTTGCTAAACTTCCTACTGACATTCACCTTTTGGTCCTCTTTGAACCTGCCACGGTGTGTAAACCCATGCCTCGACCTCATCCTTAGGAAGCAAACAACAGGAAAAAAGAATCTTCTTTTTTTATGCTTCACAGGGAAACCTGGGTCCCATCTGGGGCATCGCAGAATAAGTGTGTATCTTCTAGAAATATTCGTTCTGCTTGAAGATTTGGAGGGAAGAATTCAGTGGGTGGTAAATACTTTTGAAAACATTAATTTTCAAACTAAACACAGATATAAAGTAGAATGTAAAATTCACAGAAATACTGCATCATTTCAGGTAAAACCATAAGACTTCTGAGAAATTTTACATATAATGGTTACACTTTAGGGGCCACTATACATGTATAACTTCATTTCCAGGAGTATTTTCATTGAAAAATTACAGAAAAGCTATAGGGATTATATTTTTTAAATTTAATGAAAGATCAGACAGGCTTTATAGTGAGAAAGCTTGGAATTTATTAAATTTTAAAAGATTATTTTTAATAATATAAATGCTTACCCTGGTTGAGATTTAGTCATTGACAAAGAATCGTGAATTCTCCATGCAGTTATATTCTTATATTTAAAAAGAAATCCACATTTAAGAAGATCGCTTGAAGTAAAAAAAAACAGAGTTGGGGCCTAAATTGAGCATACTCATTTTGTTTGGGGCACAAAGCTCGGTTTTATGGTGCTGGAGATGGAACCCAGGGCCTTGCACATGCCAGGTGAGCTTTCTACCTCTGAGCTTCACATCCAGCCCACAGGCACAAGGTCTTTGAAAACTCCGTTTGAATGACTTGCTTGTGAGTGTGTAGGGTGAGCTCTGCTGAGCTGTCGTCCTCCTTCTCCCTATTGCTTCAAACGGGGCAACCTGACATGTTTAGTTTTCCTGATTGTCTCCCTAAACCATTTGAATTTGCTGCCTTGAATTTCTAGAATTCTAGGTGAGGACTAGGATGAAACAGAAGTTAGAATCTTTTCAGGAAAAGTGGCCTGTGGGGCATGGGAACTTTTGGTTGGCTAAAAATGGTACTGGGCAAAGAAACTGTGGCGTGGACTGGAGTCTCCAGGGCAGGAATCTCCATCCCACGTTGTTCCAGAGCTAACGCACCATCAGGTCAGCGAGTCTGAGACCAAGCGAGTTTCTAGAGCGGCAAGTGAATGCGGTTATCATCAGGGCTCCCAGAGACCCAGCTCCTGCCTGGTCCAGGCTGTCCCCTGGTGCTTCAGCCCCCATCACAACTCCCAGGAGTAGAACGAGGCTGGTCTGAGGGCACGTGTTCAGGGCTAGAGTCCCAAGGTGAGAAGGCAGGGAGACAGAACCAGGGCTCGGTCCTTAACCCTTGCAGGTACCAGTTGTCTCTGTCATCTGTTCACAGTGGAGATGACCCATTGTGTTGTCAGCTTTTGTTGCTGTGACAGAAACACATAGTAAGAACAACTTAGAGGAGGAAAAGTTTATTTTGGTCTAGAGTTTCCAGAGGCCTCGGCCGACTCCATTGCCATGGGTTTGAGGTGAGGCGGAGCAGTAGGGCAGAAGGACACGGCAGGGGAGAACTGTTCCCCTCATGGCATCCAGGAAACAGACAGAGGGACCAGGGACAGGTATAGTTCCCAAGGCCATGCCCTCAGTGATGTGCAGTCCCCAGCGGCCTCCTTCTTTAAACAATGCCTAACATTTTCACTGCCTCCCAGTAAGTCCGTTGAAATTATTCATCCACCATATGTATTCATCCACTGAATTATAGGTCAGAATCCTCACAATCCAGTCTTTTCACCTCTGAACATTGTTCACTGCCTAACCTATGAGCTTTTGGGGGGACATTTCGGAGCCAAACCGTGAGACCCATTTTGCTCTAGAAGCTTCACTAGACGGAAACTTGTGGCGCTCTCAGGCCCATTGCCACTTCCAACATAATAAGAAGTCATCCTCAGTGCCACGGGCAGCTCAGGACAGAAAAGAGGTCTAGGGACTTTGGATAGGAGAGCCATGAGGACCTCATAGCTCATCCAGGTCCCTCCTCTACTTTACAAAGGAACTGTTCACAGCAGCCGGGTCATCCCAGGAGAGAGGGTAATCGTGCCCAAACTGAACCATTTTGTAAGCCAAGGTTGTTTGCAGCACACCAGGAGCCCTGGGCCGTCTTTTAAATATACCCTCACCCAATGAATCAATTTGATTTGCATATTTCTCTTTGAGGTCGGCAAATGTCCACTTGTTCCAACTCTGATTTTGGGTGCAATCCATAGGAAATCAGAGTTCGGTGCCCTCTGCTGGCTCACAGGCTGATTCCCTGAATATTTAGGGATATTTGAGTCAAAAAACAAATTTCAAATAAAATGGAGGCAGGCATTTGGGTTGCTTCAGAAACAAGGGAGAAAGCTATGACTTTTTTCTTAAAGAGGCAAAACCAATCCAATAGAAGCTTGAGAAAAGAAAAAAAAATGTATATGTGTCTCTCCTGGTTTCTCTTGACTACACACAATGGCAAAGCAAAAAATGGAAAACTTGAAAAAAAAAAAAAAGGTGACAGCGTTTCTATGATTCAGCTAGCAATTTGCTACGGTATCCAGGGAGACAGCTTCTCACATACATTAGCATAATGTGAAATGGCAGCTAGAACCAGAATTTACTGTCTAAGCAACTCAGCCTGAACAGCCGTTGACGACAATGCAATTTAAAGGAAATCCAAATATTAGGCTTAAGTGACTGATACAGCCCTGAAACCTCTTCATTTTAAACATATGGGGTTCAGTATGTTCCCTCAATTTACTCGCTATTCTTGGGGCAGTTGACTGGGATTCAAGGTTAACAAAGGAAGATATTGTGGTTAGTTCAGATCCAATATAGCATTCAGCCAGCCTCCGCTCACTCTAGACCCACTATCACCAAAGTACATTTTCTTTCCTTTTTGCTATTTTTGAGATTTTCCATTTCTATTGGTACCTAAATGCTGACATTTCTTCTTCCTATATTTTCCCCATGAGTCTTGACTTAAGAATATACCTCTTTGCTTTCCAGCTATCTGGACACCAAACCATTCAAAAAAGAGCTTTGTTCCTGAGCAGAGGGGCCCTAGGAGCCTGGGGAAGGTGTCCTTGTACGGTCATGATTCCTGAAGATTCTGGACATTGGTGTGATAGCGCCCTTACTGACCTCTGGCTTCCCCATGCATTACTCCGACTCCTCTTTTCTCTCCCTCTGTCCTCTGGGGTGAGATTAAGCTCAGTGGAATGGTGGCTATTCTGTTTCCCAGGCAGAGGGGATACATGGACACAGGTGGAAGTTTCCCATGTACAGTCTTCCACACGATGCCCCTTCCAATCTCACCAACTGTGACGTGGCAGACTTGCAAATCCCAAATGACCCAGAGGCAGGATCTCTCCCACATTGTGCATGGAGGTTAGAGGACAGAGAGAGGGCCAGGGGAGGGAAGTCCCATGTGCAAACATCAGTTCAGGGAGTGTCAGTCATTGGTGTTCCTGCCTACTCCCACCCAGGTCTTGAAGTGGATATAGAGGAACTAGGCTTTGAGGTTTGCTGTATGATGACAGGGACTGGTCCAAAGCTGTGGTTGTTCAATTCCTACAGGGTTCCTTAGGATGCACTGGAACCTGGCTGCCTGACTGCAGAAAGTTTCCCACGTCTGATACCAATTGCAAGTTCAAGAATCCCCAAGATCACTCTTACTTTCCATGATTCACTTGAACGACTCACAGAATGCACTGGAAGCAGTTATGCTTATGGTTACACTTTGTTTCAGTCAAAGAGTTCAGATAATACCAGCCAAGGGAAGAGGCACAAGTGAGTGGCAGAGTCCAGGAGAATTCCAAATATAGAATTCTTCTCCTTTTGGAGTCATAGAAACCATACTTTCTTTTAAAAATTATTCATGTATTTATAATTTTTTAAATTGATGCATATTCACTATACTGAATAGGGGGTTTCACTGTGCTATGCCCATACATGCGCATAATGCAATCTGATTAATTCCACTCACCAGTACTACCCCTTCTCCTCCCATCCTTCCTCCTCCTGATCCCCTTCCTCCACCCTAATGGTTTTCTATCTGGAAAGGCATGCTTTCTTGACATCAAAGTATGACCATATGCATAGAGTCTTATCAACCAGGGAGGCTCACCTGAGCCTTGGTGTCTAGGTATTTTTTGGGGGGGTTGGTTAGCAAGCTCCATCATGTAGGAGAGGTTGACTCCAATCTCCAGCCCCTTCAGAGGTTGAACTGACCCAGGAAGACCAAATCCCCTACTCTACATCAGATTGTTATACTCTACTTCATGACTCAAGGTCCCCAGACAAACAGAGACCCTCCTGTGAGGCATTTTCCTTCCAAGGACATAGTGATGACTTCTCAGAAGCCCAGGGAAGAAGCCGAAATCTCTTGGGCAAGGTTAATGCTCGACACAGTCTCTCTCTGACTGCCTGTATCTCCTCTGGGACTTCCTTCACCAGCTGCAGGCATGTGTTCTGTCAAGGCAGGGGGTTCTGGAGTTGGTAGAGTGGAGGTGGAGGTGAGAGAACCACAAATGAGGGAGGTGGGGAGTGAGGAAAAAGCTGTTGTTGGCAAGGAAGGGATCTCTGTGACGTGTTCTGCAATATTGTATATGAATGGAGCAGGAGATGTGAAACCCAATGCATTTGTTGGTAAGTGAAATACTGTTTTAGGTTGTGTTGTGATTTATTCTTTCATTTTGTCCATCAAGTGGGTATTAAACCAAGGATAAATAATGTCTTAACCTTCAGGGCTGAGCTAGTTTTGCCAAAAAGGCAAGATGAATTGGGGTCCATGAATTAGGTTAGAACTAACTTGCTCTGCAGTCAATGGAAGTTTTGCTTTCTGTAGACACACACACACACACACACACACACACACACAGAGAGAGAGAGAGAGAGAGAGAGAGAGAGAGAGAGAGAGAGAGATATTAAGGGCATGGGATGGAATGGGCTGTTTTGATTGAGCATGTCAATCATACTGTTAAAATTGTAAATAATGATGGCTGCCGTTTACAGGGTACTTCCAAGTGCTAAGCCCTGTTAAGTACTTTACCAACATTATCACGTTTAGTTGTTTCACTATCACTGATTGGTAGGTATTATGGACTGAGTTCTGTGAATTGGAAAATTGGGCTGGACTGGTCCATCAATTAGCTGGAAGGTTTGCAGGTGAGGAAGCCAAGATTCAAACCCAGATCCTTGTGACTTTCATGTTTATACCTGAGGTGCTGCAAGTCTTTATGATGGACATGGCAATAGAGATAAGCCTTTGACTTATGGTTTAGTACTTCTCAAATATGTCTTCAAAGGGTAGTGCTTCAGCTAAGCCTGAGGCTGGGTGCACCAGGACCCTCAGGTTTTGGCACAGAAAGGCTTTGAATGGACCACAATGAAGGGTGGAGTTGGGGAGGCTGTTTTATGGCTTCACACCAGTGGTGTGGACTTAACTGCAGGGGACACGCTGGCTCACAGGGTAGGGTTGCCTACTTAGGCCCTTTCATCTACTGCAGGAAGAGACAGTGTATATTTGCTCCTGAGAAAAAAGATCTTGGTGGGATGGGACTTGCAGATGAAGAATACACAATGGTCATTACCCTAGGTGCATGTGTGACTGCAGATATGGTGCGACTCTGCATTGTGTACAACCAGAAAAATGAAAAGTTGTGCTCCATTTGTGTACAATGAATCAAAATGCTTTCTGCTGTCATGGATAACTAATGAGAACAAATTAAAAAACACAGAGAAAATAATATACAATGGGGGTGGGAATAAACAGTGTTGGAATTCTCAAGTTGTGCCCCCTGATGGCAAGACAGGGGTCTTGTTACTGTTCTGTCTCAAGCATCTAGCACAATGCAAGGCACTATGGATGTTGGATGAACGTTTGCTGAATAAATGAATGCGTAGCTATGTAGGGCAGTTAGCGGCAGGCATATCTTTTTCTGGGATTGGGTCGGATGAAGACTAAAGCAGCAGAATCAGCTTTTCCACCCCTCGGTATGTTTTCAAAAGGCTCCCAAATACTTTCAGATAATTCTTGACATTTTTGTGGCACTTTATAGTTTTAGGGTGCTTTCACCAAAATGATTTCATTTGATTCTTACAACGTCTCTGGGAGCTGAATTTTATTGTATCCATTTCATATCATTAGATGAGGCTTGAGTTTCACAGATATTAGGTGAGGGCTTGCAGAAGGCCACATAATGTGGAGGACAAAGATGTTGTGACCACAGACCCAGTGCTCTTTCTAGGACCCCAGAGATGGTGGCAGGTACAGGTTATGATGGTGTTCCTCCAACTTTGAACCTGGTTGTTGTCATGGCCAACGCCTCTTCTTTCCTGACTGTAGGACTACTTTGATTGGAAGGGTGTTGTTGGGACAAAAGGTCTGGGTTTCCCCCAGCTGAGGATTCTTTTCTGGTTGGACTAAAGCTCACCAGAATGCCCTGGTCCTGAATGTGGTGCCTGCTGGGGGTTGGGGCCCCCTGTGAGCTTGTCCTGGGGAGTCTGTGGCTCCTCCATCCCATGCAGTTCATCCTGTTCCATAACCCAGTCTATTGTGGAATGTGGCCAGGGCTCATGATGGTGGAGACCTTGACCACAGGGGCTCTTTGAGGACTAGATGAGATAATGTACCCCAAAGGCTCTCTTGAGTTCCTTAAGAAAGTACTGGAACTTGAAACCCCAGGGGTGCTCTAGCCTTGAGTGGCCTCTTTTTGGTGTGACTCATCTGGGCTTTCTTCTGTGGAGAGGATCATCTTCCCAGCAGCCTTCTGAGGCTGCCTGGACCACATTCGGTGACTGTTTTCCTCACCAGTAGGGGGCGCATCTGAGAGTAGACACCTCTTCAATCACCCACTCGGTGGAGTAGAGAGAGGAACTTGTTTGGGGTTTCCATCAATTCTCCGGGTGTACTCCTTTCTCAGTAAATGTTGTACACTCAGAGCTGTTCATGAAAACCCTGCGTCAACACAGTATTCCTTGTGGGTTCGGCTCTTGGTACTCCTATTGTATAGGGGCAATTGGAGGGAGGTTCTTGCTGGTCTTCAATGTGGCGAAGGCCTGGAAACTTCTAGTGGGTGAGGGGCTGCCTTTGCTGATTGTGAAGAGGACTTGCACCATGGGTCACGATTCCTCTGAAAGCCACTGCTGCCCTTAGCCTCCTCAGGAGACTCGGGACTGGCGATGAATTGGATAGGGCGGAGACCTTAAGAGGTGGATACTATTTACAAGACCGTGTTTGAGAAAATACTGCGTTTTTGTTGACTGATGATGTCTAAGTTGTCAATTTCAGGGGAAATTTGTCTGTGAACTGTGATACAGGGGCCCGAGTTAGGGTTATTTAAAGTTTGTAGCACCCACCGTGTTTTCTGAAGGTGTGGCTAGCCCAGGCGCTCTCTCCAGAATGCTGTCCACAAGTCCATGGCACCTGCCTCTCATCTCACTGAACCCAGGTGACGCTCCTGGGAGCCTTATCCCTGGCCAGGGTAACAGGAGCAGGACCCCAGGTATGTCACCTGCCTTTCCTTGCTCCCCAAAGTGGTGAGTACAGAGTGGGAGGGTCAACAGAAAAAAATCCACCTTGATATTTGACCTGGAGTAGAGGTGTGGTCAACCCAGGCCAAAGCGGCCAGGAAGGGAACCCTTTTCTGTCACTTCCCTTGGCCCTTTCATCTGGCTTCTGGTCCCTCCGCTTACCTCAGATGTCTATGCCAAAGGTTTCCCCATCTTTCTGAACAAGGAGTTGAATTATTTATTAGATTCACTCGCACTGAAGTAAGAGGGTGATTCCTATCTACCTAAAGTATTACGTAGTGATTTCCACTCACAGTATAGTTCTTGCTTTTTAAAAGAACTGAAAAAGAGAAGACGGTGCTTAACTCAAAATAAGGACCAGCCCCCGCCGTGGGTTTGGAGGCCGTGGAGATGGGAAGACATTTAGGTGACCCTCATTAGCCTACCCTATTGTCACTTCCCCTCAGCCTCCTCTCCTTCATGCTGGGTTGGCCCTGGTTTGGAACCAACCTCCTCTAGGGCTCAGGCCTAACGGTGGGCCTCCACGCTTTCACTGTCAGTCGCATCAGGCTGGAAGCCGAGCCCATCTGCAGAGATGCTGGAGTGGTGACAAAGCCCAGAGACAGGCTTCGCTGGCACTGCCACGTTGTTCCCTGGGCTTGGCCAACTTTCCTGCTCCAGCATTTGGGATGACCTTATATTTAATTCATGCCACATCCTTGACGGGATGAAGCTTTTCTGTAGGGACCACCTACACTTTACTGGCCTTTTCTTTACTCCTCACCTGTCTGTGGCAGGCAAAGGAGGGGCCAGGCTGATAGCCATCTCCTCCTTGGCCCTGGCTGGTGCTTGTACTTGGCACATGCTTAGTACACAGTCTCAAAGTTGACCCTGAAAGTCAGTGTCCCTGATGAGGAAGCACAAGGCTGATTTCGCCCCATTTCAGGTGCTGCCTGCCACACCACTGTTTCTGTGGAGCTACAGAATTGCTTTGGACTCAGCTTTTTCACTTGTCAACAATATGAAACCAGTGACAATATGAAACTAGACTTTCATGGTAGGGCAGGTTCATCTAGGCACCAGTGGCTTTGTGTCCTTTAGTAGAGCACTATGGTACCTGAAGTACTGTAAGAATTGTGTGGCTTTAGGATTTAGCAGCCAGAGTAAAACCATCGGGAAGGCACCTGGTTCAACCTGTGAGTTTTGCATGGACAGTCTGTGACTCTGGGAGGCATGTGGTTCAGGCTCTAGAAAAAGGAGACCCTGTGACAAAAAGAAACAGCATTCAGAGATTTTCTTTGGGTAGATTTCTCTTTGATGCTAAAGATTCATGCAGTTTAGCAACAGATATATTCAACAGAAATATTCAGATATCTCGGAGCACATTCCTGTCTGTCAGACGTGTGCACCAGGGGTCATTTCACTACTCTCAATGATTTTCTTGTTGCTATTATTGCCAGCCTTGCTTGAAGCATCATTTCTAATTAAAACATGGACTTTTTCAGAAACACTGCACAATTCAAGTGGAAGCTTATTCAAAATGACACAAAGAAAGGCAAGTTGTCTTTATAAGCTTGCTAGAAACCAAAGCCACAACTCCTGCTGGCCCTCGGTGCGGAACGTTCCCTCCTGCTCAGGAACCTTGCCATTGCATCTCTAGTATCAGAAAAGAAGATGTCACCACACTTTGGCCACTCGGCTACCTGCTCAGCCCAAGCATGGTCAGCCCCTCAGCCTGAGCTTCTGGTTCTCTCCATTTCTGTACGTTTCTGCCATACCCTCTTTATCATTGAGGCTCTTGGCCCTGGTCAACAGGCAGCTACATTGCAGGCTTTCTGGCTTCCCTCGCTCTAAGCTAGACACAGCAGATATGGGCTCTTGAAGCCTCCCCTTGAAGGGACAGCTGTCTCCTCAGCTTGCCCTTTGCCCTTTGTATCAGAGAAGGTCCTGCCCCTGCAGTGGCTGTGGATGAAACAAGCTGCTGTATCTTGTTCCCTGAGTATCTTTTCTGTGATCCTGTGTCTCTGCCAGAGGCTGGGGCTGGGGCGAGGAGGTCCGTGCTCCCCACCTTCCAGCATTTTCTCCCAGTCATCTTTGCTTTCAGTAACTCTGGTTTCCTGTGGACTCCTGAGATGGGGAGTGAAGAGTGGTGCTCGCAGGGCACCCTTCCCAGGGGTCTCTCTGGGCTGGTTTCCTCCTGACGTTCCTCTTGCAAGCTCCTTTGGTTTAAAGAGTGTAGTGGTTGAGGATCAGGGCAAGAATGAATGGACTCCGCTGGCAGGTGGCCCCACTGCAAGGCAAGTCAGACGGTGTTGACCGGGACCCCTCTCCCTGTGTCCTTCCCTCTCGTTCATTTCCATGACGGGCACCCCACAGCTCTGTGCCCCTTTACTCTCTCTGGCCACAAAATGGATATTGTAAAACAAGGTCCTCTGTTATTGATCTTGACTCCGGCATAGATTTCAACCCAAGATAACAAAAGTTAATATTTCCTGAGTGCTCCCTCGGTTCCAAGTGTGGGGAAACCAGGTACTGCATTTGCATGATCTCTCTGACGCTCCAGGATTCTGTGAGCGAGGTTCCTCTAGAGTCTCACTTTTATAGGGAGAAGAGAAGGCCCCGAGAGGTCAAGAAGCCCAAGGTCACACAGAACCTAGGTGTCAGGGTTTAAATTTGCTCTCCCACCATGCAGACTGCCCTGTGCTGCCTCACCGTCATGTTCTTGTACATATTGTCCCTTGCTTGATGTGGCTACCTTCTCTCTGCACTTCACGGCTCAGCTCAAATCCCTTCCATCAAGACCTCAGACAGAAGTCAGCTCTTCTATGGACTCTGTAGAGCACGTAGCTCCGACTACTTGCCATTCACAGCCCGATGTTGTAGTTCATTTCCACGTCTCTGTTTCCAGTTGCGGGGCATGTTTTCAGAGGCCAGTTTCAATTTTTGCATCTCCCACAGTGATGACTATACTTTCTCCTGTGGTATACGTCCAACAAATCTTGGTTTCTGATTATGTTACTTTAAGTTTGGGCCATTACCTATGAAGGCAGGAATCCATCTCACTGGATTGATGTTGTGTGAAGCAATTTGAGAGTTTTGCTAACATAACTCACTTTTCCAATCCCTCTTTATTTAATAAGTAATTTGGCTCTAAAACAAAGAAGGAATAATATGTGGCTAATTCTATGAAATGATCCATTGGAAATAAGAAAAATGGTTAAGTCTGCTCAAGTCAAAACTACAAATAATACCCAGTCTCAACTGTACTGTTTTTTAAAAAATATTTTTTAGTTGTTGATAGACCTTTCTTTTATTCATTTATTTATATGCGGTACTGAGAATCAAACCCAGTGCTTCACACACGTGAGGCAAGCCCTCTGCCACTGAGCCACAACCGCAGCCCCTCAACTATACTATTTAACAGGAAAAAAACCCCAAATCCCCATTTTGAAGCCTACTTTTGGGTTGTTTCACCAGAGGTCCTGGGATCCCAGTGCTGGGGATTATATAAGAAGGTATAATATATTTTCTGATTCAAACCCATAGATTCTGAGATCTCCCTTCCTTCCAGCAGCCAGCAGGCTCCCCTTGCCACCTACCCTGGGCAGCATATGCATCTTTAAAAACGATTTTCAGATAAAGTAACAGCATCTTGTATTTCAGCCATATTGGAAAAGAGCATGGAGAGTCCTTGAAAAATTAAAATTAGGAGTGTTATATGACCTAGTAATCCTACTTCTGCTTCTGTATCCAAAGGAAATAAAGTCAGTATCTCAGAGAGATATCCTTATGCCCGTCTTCACTGCAGCATTATTTACAATAGCAAATATGCAGTGGAGACAACCTATGTGTCTGAGAACAAATGAACGGATAATGAAAATGTAGACTATTATTCAGTCATAAAAAAAAGAAAATTCTGCCATTCATGACAGCATGGATGAACCTGGATGGCATTAGGCAAAGTGAAATAAGCCAGACACAGAAAGGCACTTATATGCCGAATCAAAAAAGATGACAAACTCATACAAGTGGAGAGTAGAATGGCAGTCACCAGAGGCTGGGAAGCCCGAGAAGTGGGGAGATGCTGATCAAAGGGTACATACTTTCATTAGAAAATGAACAAACTCTGGTGCTCTGATGTACAGAGGGGTGGTAGTGGGCGTGTAAGTTAGTTCAGTTGTGATAATCACTACACAATGTACACGTTGCCAAGCCATCACATTGTGCACCTTGAATATATACAGTCTTTATTGTCAGTTAAATTAGAAAAAACACTACAGAAACATTTTCAAACTCTTGGGATCCTTGGGACATAATAAGTGAGTGAGAAATAGAGGCATTTTTGAAAATACATTAAGGCAAATGAAAGACTGACTTAAGACATAATTAACAACCCAAACAAAGCAGCATTCTAGAAATAACAGAACAGGGATTATTAGCCATCTAAACTGATTCTATTTCAGTATGTTGAGCAGTAATTATAATTATGTTTTTGTTCCCTCATTAGCTCCAGTTATAAGCAAGCAAGTAGGTCTGCCAAAATTCCTGTGCCCGGGCTGTCCTAGGAACTGTGAAGGGTCCCAAGAAGCTTCTAGCCAAGTACAGTGCCTCTCCCAAGAGAAGGCAAGTTCAAAGCAATATTGGAATAAGTAAAGGTACACATGGCTAAAGTTTTTATGACATATGCAACAAGGCCTCCAGATTACTTTGTGGTAATGGAATATTGAAAAATTGAGTAGTTTGCCATGAAACACCCCACTTGTCTATGGAAGCTTTAGATGAGGGGGTACTGATTTACAGCCTCTCCTATGAAATACTAATTGGTGAGAATCTTTGAACTCTGTAGGGGAAGGATGTGAGTGCCAACTTCAGCTTCCACAGGGGGCACTCACAGGTGGCCTTCATTGAAGAATTGTTAGTGATACAGATGGGTGCCATCTTACAATGGTTCAGCATGATTGTTCGACTTTACAATGGTGCAAAACCATACAACCATTCTTTTTAACTTTCAGCAAAAGTATTCAATATGTTACACAAGCTAATCAACACTTTATTATAAAATAGGCTTTGTATTAAGTGATTTTCCCCATCTATAGGCTGATGTAAGTGTTCTCAGCATGTTTGAGTTAGACCATGCTGCGCTATGGTGTTTGGTAGGTTAGGCATGTTAAGTGCATTTTCAACTTATGATGGATTTGTGGGGACATACCCCATCATGATTCCAAGAGCGTCTGTAGTTGTAAACCCCAATTCTTAGTTCTGTTCTCCTTGCCTTTCATGTGCATACTCAAGGTCCCTTCTAGATATAAGACTTTATGGTTTCTTTAATTCCCTGTGAGGTTCATGGGGGGGAAATGCCATATTTTGAGTCCAGGGAAAGCAGTACTTACTTACATCCATAGTTATTTGTTTTACAGAGTTCATTATACTCAATCAATGACAGCGTGTTCCTCAAGGCCATCGGCTGGTGTGTGGAAACAGTATTGTTGCAGGGAACGATTATTTGTGATGGTCCAGAGACTTCTTCCTCTACAATGGATGTGTTCATGGACAGCTGCACGTTAACCACATATGAGCACATCAAGTCATATTTCAAATACACTAAAGGGGTCTTTCATAAAAATAAATTCCATGGCCAATCCTCTTGTACAGAGAGAATTCCATTTTAAAGTAAGTGATTTGTCCTCTGTTTTGATTAACTAAATGTTCACCTGTGCTGTTTCTTACACATGAACTGTGCTGGAGAGGCTGAGAGAACATGGGGCGCTGCTGTGGTCAGGCTCAGTGAGGTGGGTTTGAGGAAGGGACGGTCACACAGAGAGGGCAGGGCATAAGTGGGTGGAGGCGGCCACCACCCTAGGGCATCTGAGTCCTATGGAGACAAGCAGGAGTCCCAGCTGCAGTACGCGGGTAGAAAGGGCAGGTGACATACGGGTTCAGGTCTAGCTCCTGGGACACAGGTGTGAGTCCTCACAAGTTGAACATCCTGAACAGAAGGATACTAGGATAAAAGTGGAACTCGATGAACCAACAAATATCTATTGTCTGTCACCATGCTGAACATTTATGCTTATTCCTACTATAAAAGTATATAAGATGCTACCTCAAGAACCTTATAATCTAGTTGGAGAGCTGAGATAGGAAGATGGGAGAGTAAGATGAGAAGGGAAGACACTGAGTTTGCAGAATAACAATGAGAAACACAGTAGGGGTAAATGTGAAAGACCTGATCTTGGATTTAAAATTAACAGATCCAGACTTGGGAACATCAAAGAACTGCAGTTAACTACTTTTTCCTAGGAGCTGGAGTGTGAACTGATTTCCAGAAAAGCAAGTACAGACTATCTCAAGCTTAAGAATAAAGGCTGGTACTCAGGATAGGAGGGCCCAGGAGCCCTGGCATTCCACACAGCTGAGCCCATCTGGTCCCTGGCACAGTTCTGGGCAGGGCACCATAAGAAGCATAAAGCTTGAAATGCCTCTTGAGGGGCGTGGCCAGGGAAGTGCAGGGTTTCTGAAATCATGTGGGTTCATTGCCTGCTCTTCCACAAACCTTTCCTGAGCATCCTACTGTAACCGGTGCTGTGGAATGTGTCAGGTTCAGACAGAAGCTTACTGTCCTTGAAGAAACTCCAGGAGGAGCCTAGTGAGTCTGGAAAACAGCACTTAAGGGCAAAATTCAAAAACAACCATGCAGCAGGAAAGTTCCAAAGGGCAAAATAGAGCCCGAAAAGTGGACACTAAAGCGAGGCAGACCTGGCCCCCAAGTAAGGAGAACCTTTGTGACAGAGCAGTCAAGGGCTTTAGCCCCCCATCTGTACATCTGTCTTGTAATGGGAAGGGAACAAAATTAAATGAGGGAAAAGCATGTATGAGCGCTTTGTAACCTTAAAACTTCTTACTAAGGCAAGATTTTGTTGCTAATGGGCAGAGTGAGGCCCCACAGTAGTGGACCCTTACCATGGTGGGGCCAGAGAATGGCCGCGGTGAGTAGCTCAGAATTGCTGATCTGGCAGGTTGGGGCCGGTTTGAGAGGACTTCTCCTCTGGTCCAAACCAAAATGAAAGAATAAAATAGGAGGAGGAGGAAAACAGGAGGCAGCCAGAGAGTCAACTTTAATTCACTTATTCTGAGATCATCTTTCAGGTGATTTTTATTTATTTATTTATTTTTGGTATGAGAATGAGTTGAGTTGTATTTTTAAAACCATGTTACTTATTGGGAGACTGTATTGGCAATCTTTCATGGGATTCTATAGGCCTGGGAAGTTTTAAAAATTGGGAAATAGTGTGATTGTTTCTCTTTCTGACTTGAAGGCTGTCATAGATTTTAAATCAGAGCCAAATGAGTGGTAGAAAGAATAACTGCTGTGGAAATTGGCCACTCCAATCCTGGGAAACAGGACATGTTCCCTGAAAGAGATTGAGGCAGTGGGGCTGGGGTTGTGGCTCAGCAGTAGAGCGCTTGCCCAGCACCTGCCGAAGCCCTGGGTTCGATCCTCAGCACCACATTAAAAAAAATAAGTAAAATAAAGGTATGTGTCCAACTACAACTAAAAAATAAATATTAAAAAGAAAAAAGGTTGAGGCAGAGATGTGCACTCTTAAATCGGAAGGGAGGCTGCTCTGGGCCTCTGCAGTAGGCAGGCCTCAGCAGGGTGCTGCTAGGGAGACCTCCAGCCTGAGTCTCACAACAGTGACCAACTTACCAATAGTCCCTGGGGCTGAGGAAGCTGGCTGTGAGCAAATAGCAGGGTCACCTCTTCTTGGGTGGCCGTGTTTCAGCCACTGAAGGATTCCCATTGCATATACACCGCCATGGCTTTGTTCTCATTTGATTCGCTTCTGAGATCCTGGAAGTCCACACTCAGATGGATTCCCGTTTAACTTGGGTAGCCTTGCGTGACACATAGGGTTTTCTTGGTTGCAAGTGACAGAAACCAATTTTGGGTAAACTCAGTCAAGTCACCAGCTCCCTTTCCACAGCATGGGAGCGGAAGGTGGAGGGTGTCCGGGGCCTTGCCCACCACAGTCCTGGGCTTATCCTGGCGCTGGCTGGAGTCCAGTGCCTTTCCTTCCACTATGATGCCGCCGCCTGCTGAGGAGGGCCGGCCAGCTGTCCTCTCTCCTTTGTGCTGTGCATTTGTGTCAGAGATGAGGAGAAAGGAATCCCCCATGTTGGGAGGAGGGGAAGGGTCTGGTGTGACCAAACAATCCTTGTGCGGTATTTCATGTTTGGGGAAGTTCCTGTGCAGGCAGCATTGATCTGGTGGACTTCTGCTGGCTGAGGCCAGTAATGAAAGCCTGGTGTTTTTCATTAATGAGTTGAAAGAAACGAGCCTGGTTCTTGCTGACACAAGCAGGCCAGGGGCAGGGCTGTGTCTCTGGGCACCAGGCACCCAACTCCATTCCCTGAGGCAGTTGTCCCTGAGCAGGGACTCGCTCTCCAGAAGACACTCTTTCCAGAAAAGACACTTCTTCCTCCCAGCAGAGAGCTGGACTCCCCAGGACCAGGTGGGACCTGGAATTGGCATTTGTGCTCTGTGCCCCGGGCCTCAGGTGCCTGTCACAGGTGGTTTGTTGGCCACACCGGGAGGATGTGTGTCTTGCTTGGTGTTTTTCTGTGTTCCTCCCAGCATTCTCCTCTTCCCTTCATTTTGACAAGGAATGGTTAAAGGTACCGAGAGAGCTCTCTCCCAGTGTCTCGGAGTGAATGCTTTTGCAGAGGGAAGCACAATCCTTTGATGAGGAGCCTGCTTTTGTTCGCTGTCTACCCTCTCCTGGGGAAGGGATGCTGGGGTTTGTGAAAACTCTGTAAAGGGCTTTTTTTGGGGGGATTCAAGGCGCCCTGTTACTGCGGGAGCCTGTGATAACTCCAGCTATTAGTATTACTTTATTTTAAGTCTCAGTTTTAAAATAGCTGCAGGGCTGCACCTGGAATAAAAATGAATTAGAAAGAAAATCACTGAGTGGAATTTAAATAGCGCCTCGGGGACAGGCTTGTTCTTCTGGTGCCATCAGTTAGGCCCACAAGGCTTTTCTTCCTCCTGCAGGCCCTGCCCAGCGCCACTCTCGTGAGCAGACACAGGGCTTCTGTCATCTTTTCTTCTTTGGGGTTTAAAAATACCTCTGTGGAGGGATTCTTGTCTGTCCTCACAGTCATTTATCATGGCTCTGGCTGGTACTGAGCAGCTTACACGCACCATCTGCCTGTGAGGGGCCGAGGACTTCAGGGCTTGACGCTGGGCACAGTCGGTCCCACGTGGTCCCCGGCCTTCAAGCCTAATGTAAAGGTGGGAGAACAAGCACAGCAAGGTCAAGTGTGGTTCCTGGTGGCCATGCTGGGGAATCACTCTGGAGCTGAGCCTTCCACCACCAGTCTGAGTTTGCCAGTGGAGAAGAGGGTGAAGGGTGCCTCTGGAAGAAGGAACTGCACGTGTTCAGGGGAAAGACATGGCATTGTGAAGGGTTAGTGGAACGGGAGGAAAATGTGGGGGAGCCTTAGGAAATGCCACGGGGGAGCCTGGTGGGGCTAAATCAAGAGCAGATTTTTTTGGATACGTGGAATCAACTGGATGTTATTCTGTAGGTGAACAAGAAATAACGATTGGATTTGCTTTGGCAAATGACCATTTTGCCAGTGGAATGGGGATGGTATTGGAAGATGTGTAGGGTTAACGAGGAAATCTATTCGACAAAGATGGCACCAGTCTAGGTGAGCAGTGAGAGAGGTTTGGATGAAGTTGAGTCACCAAAGATGAGATGCTTTAGAGGTACAAGAAAATGAGACACTGTAGATCTAGAAGGCATGGTCAGAGGAATGAGAGAAAGGACCAGGCACCAAGGGAGGAGGAAATTTAAAGAAGGAAATAGTTGTAAGTCTTGAAAATTAGCCATGGGTTTACCAGTTACGAGGCCTCTATAAGCTTGCCCTGAAGGACAGTTTTCAAACATCTATTGGGGTTGGGAGAAGCACATCGCTGTGGCTGAACAGAAGATGAAGGGAGGAAGCTAGGATTACTCAACCAGGAAGAATAGATTGTGGAATTAAACCACCTGCCATAGTCAATGGGGCTTTCCCTCTTTATGCTCTTTGCCCATTATTTCCGGGCCATATTCTTGAAGGTGAAAGACAACTCTGAAGATACAGGGTCCGATAAATCGGGAATAGAGGAAAATAATTGGAAAATTCATTAATTATCATCCCATTAGCAGTTCTGTTACCTGAGTCCAAGTGGTAGTTTACAACACCCATTTAAGCCTTCTCAGATAAGAGGTATTGACTTAGCATGAGTCCCTGGAGAAGGGTGCTGGTGAAATTCAAACATACTTGTGAATGTAAATTCAAACCCATGTAGGACTGTAATCAAGGCATAGCCTTTTAATTCGAGGAACGCCTGAAAATGCAGGAACAGCAGACAGCAGATAGTCTAAATGTTTTCTCATTGTACATTCTTCTTCCTGAATTGAATGGAGATGAGAAAGGAGGAAAGGAAATGACCACGAAGAACTCGAATAATAGGTTAACATATCGTGTGCTTAGGTGGTGCTGGACATTGGGCTAAGTACAGTTTGTGAACAATCTCATCCAATGCTTCCTACAGCTTACAAAGGAGGAACTGTTATCATCTCCATTTTGGCACTGGGGAGCTTGGAGGCTGGTTCAGAGGATGTCATGACCCCTGGCCTCAGGCAGACCTGACCATGTCAGAAGAGCCAGGCTTAAATTCAAGTTAAATATAGTGATCCTCTGCTTATTTATCAGCAAATGGTGGAGGTTGGTTCAAAATACCACACAAAAGCTCTTTGGCTGTAAAATTCAACAGCTTTTTCTTTCCGTGCTTGCCTTTGTACCTGGCCCGGGAACCCAGCTAATGTGCCTTATGACCAGTGGGACTAAAGGTGATCATACCAGTCTCCCAAACTGGGGAAACAGAAGGCAAGTTTCAGGGCACAGGTGTCCACTGTTTGGGAGTTGCTTTCCTGGCCTGAGGTAGAGAAAGAGGGACCTCAGCCATGGTTTCCCTCTTCTTAAATATTTCCTACATTGTCTCTTGCAGTGAGGAGGGCCATTTCCCCAGCATGGATACTGTGCTGCTATTAATTTTCCATCCATTTGTCTAGAAACCCTTTTTCTTATTATTCACCTTTTAATTTTTTATCTTTCACTTTTATTATGTCTCGTGTCAAAAGATAAATGTCTGACATGTTTTTATTCTTTCCAAAAACATTTTCTCTGGGACCAGAAGATCTTGACATTGCAAAATTTCTATGTCTAGATCATCTTCCTAAGCGTCAAAGGGCTTTATCTGGAATGCCCAAGAACCATTCGAAGTTTTGAGTGAAGAAGGTCCTGACAGCAGAATCTGATTATTGAAAAATGGCAATTGTGGATGTGTTGGAGACAACAATGACTCAGCAGAAGAACTGTTACCTTGAGTGGGATCCAACTTCATTCAGTCGAATTACATAATAATTACGGCTACTGCTGCCACTTTTATGAACTTTGGTGTACTAGGCACTGAGCTGCACACTTTTGCAAGGATGATTCTCGCAACATAGGGGAAACACAAAGTCTTAAAGAAATAGTGACTCTTGCAAGCTGCTACAGTTAGGAGAGCTCAGCTGTTGGTAGTGAGCTGAGCAATATGGATTTGAACTTGTCTCCATACTTGGAGATGTTCGATCTCCTCTTAATGTTTTTACATAGATTCTTCATGGCTTTACCTAAACCTCCCTTAAATTTTAATTTCAGTTTTACCATCTCTCAAAGTCATGAGTTTTGTTGTTGTTGTTAATAGTTTCTTTCTAACTGCCCTCAATTGTCTGTTTTAAGATTTGAGGGTTAATGCCTCAGTCTGGTATTCTGGAATTTGGTCTATGCTGTGCCCCCATAGCCCTTTCCAAGACTTTTTTGAAAACTCTCGAGATTGTCTCATCCTAACATTTTTGTTTGTTTTGCAGACTCCTAACTTCTTTAATTCATCCTTAGAAAGGAGCCCTTTGGTATGATTTTAGCTGCCCTTTTCTTGATCTTTCTGATCCTATTGTTTTTAGCAAGAATTGAGCATGAAAGCTGTATTTATCATAGAATGCCACGGTCTTGTTCCAAAGCGTCCTAGGATGGAATTATACAAGGTACAGTATGAGGTCAGGGAGGCTTGTTAGATAAGGAAATGATCACTAAATACTACTCTCTGTTCCCATCCAATATGAAGGGTGAGTCAGACCATTGGCTGTAAGGCTGGGCTGTCCAGTATTATCTCAAGGCTATCAGGGTGGTTGGGACTTTGTGATTCCAGGGGCAACATGGCTGTATGCAGGGATTTTGTTGGGTGCCAAGCTGGTTGGGAATAGTACAGAGGGCAAAGTCCAAGGTCGGTCAAGAAAGATGGATCACATTGGAGATAAGGATTCTAAGGCTCACAGTTTTTGGGGGGACTGGCTGTGAAATGAAAGTTCGAGTCTGCCAGATTAGAACAGTACCTATGCAGCATCTTCTCCCTGCCCCATCTTTTTAAACTGCATTGTTTATTTGTGTATCACCAGTTTTCTGAATAATTCATAGCAAATTGGATTTTTGTAAATCAAATGGTTTATATAAGACATTTAAAAGATAAGCAGCAATGTCTATATTGTCTTTGCTGATTATGGAACATATTTAAGCACACTTTTTTCACTTTGTCCTATTGAATATTAGCTCAGAAGGGAGGCTTAATAGTCAGGTAAGTATATGATGCTTTTGCTTGTTTCACAGAGGGTGGCCCCCCCAAAAGTTCAATGCTTAGACTGATTCACATCAATGTAGATGTAGAACCGGGACCCAACTTTTCTTCCTAGTCTGGCGTTTTTCTGGTATTTTATGCCCTGATCCCAACAATCGGAATACCTGTGAAACTGTCGCCATCTCTCCTAGCTGGTGACCTGATGCTGGGTTCACAAAATCTGACTATTCCAATAGCTGAAGAAAACAACAAGGAAAGCACACAAACACACAGAAGTACCTTTTTAATTATCCAGGGATGGCTCTGAGACCTTAAGGGTCCATGGAAAGAGATCGAGCCACTGAATTCTTTATTCTTATATAGGGGAGTTTCCTTGGAACATTCTATCCCCAAAAGGGCAAATGGGGTAGAATTACAGAGGAACAGGTGAGTGTAATTCAGCCCCAGTGGTGTCACCTACACCTGGAGCCAAGACTTGTTATCTGAGCTGGGGTAACGCCCAAGTTACTGCGACCTGGCACTACCCTGCCAGACTGAAGGCAATAATTGTTCAGAACTCGGTGTATCAGGACTTAAAGGTGTCTGCATCCAGGTACTCCCCCTAAAAACAAAAGTGCATGCAACAAGGAAAATTCCAATAATTTGAAGGAATAAAGAAATTTTGTGAAAACAGCAAAAACAGTCAACTTCACTGAAGGTTGCACAAAACCGTAGTTTATCTCAGAATGGTATTTTGAGTTGATTTATGACTCAGATGGGCATCACCTGTTACCTGGCTGAAGAATCTCTTCCTTCTGCAGGAACACACAGGGTAGCTCTTGACACGAAACCTCTCTGCTCAATATGATGACTTGGCAGAGTCCTCTGGAGAGAACTGTTGAGTGGTAGAAGAGGCCTGGCCTTGGTATTGCTGGAAGACAGGGAGGCTGGCTTCCCAGAACCCTTCCCACCATGAATTGCTGACTGTCCATATCACCTGCCCAGCCAAGAGGGAACATCCTCACTCCAAGTCCCCTAGGGTGAGAGGCCCCTGAGTCTTCCCAGAGCAGTGCCCCAGACAGACAAACACACAAGATGTGTGACCCTGAGTACAGCTCAAGAGAAGCTGGAGAGGGGCTGGGGTTGTGGCTCAGTGATAGAGCGCTTACCTAGCATGTGCAAGGCCCTGGGCTTGATCCTTAGCACCACATAAAAATTAATAAATAAAATAAAGGTATTGTGTCCAGCTACAACTAAAAATAAATATTAAAAAAAGAGAGAAGCTGGAGAGTCCTCCAGAGTGTATTGTGTTAGTACTTGCTTTGTCCTATAATTGATCTGTGCTGCATGTTGCTCTCAGTAATCAGGCCAACATTGGAGGCTGAGAATACCAGGATTTTTAATGAAATTTACTCAAATTTTAATTACAAATAATCATAGAGTTAGGTGGATTCATGGAGGTTATGTGTTACACCTGACTATTAGAGAGTCCTTGAAGTGTTTGTTTACTACAGTTATATACTATCCCTTTCTGAGGATCCTCCAGAGAAACTTCTTGTGGGTTCGGTCTCGGGAATAATTTTGCCTCTTTGTTTCTGTCTTTCCTCCTTTCTTCTGTAATTTCTCCCTTAGCTTCTGCTTTACTTCCTTCCTCTTTTTCTAAATTTTGTAGATGGTGTGGAATAAATAATTGATCAGGTTTCTCTTTTGTTGCTGCTTGATTGAGTACTTAGAGCCAAATTAGTGGTCCATCTTTAGCAAATGAATAGAATCCACTTTAAAAAGTGGATACAGCTCTATGCTGCACATTTTAATATCGGTCTTAATTTATCACTCTGTTTTTATACCTTTCCTTTCCTCTGTTTCCCCTTTTTTCTTTCTCATGTATTTGTAACTTGCAATGTCCTGGTGGGTTTTGGGTGTCCCTCTAATCAACCTTCAGTCCTTTTTGGAATGAGATGGAGCATCAGTAAGCAAACAGCAATCTAGTTGCCTCTCCCTCTTAAAATCTTGAAATGAGGTAATTTGGCACAGTTGGGGAGTCCCGGAGGCTTGTTGATCAACAGCATCTCTTTTAGCTTGGAGCTTTAGAAGATGTTTTGAGCTCCTCCTCTGCCACCTGATCGGGACAACAGCTGATCCTCCTCGGTCGGCTGGCATCTCTTCGGAAATGTCCCCAGACAGGGACCTGTGAGCACTCCATCCTTCGAAGCTGGGGCTGGGCTTCGTCGGGGCCTGAGTGGTGAACTCATTTAAGGAAGCCAACTGTTTTCTTATCATCTTCTCAGTCTTTTGCGCTTCACTTATTTCTTTATGATGTTTACTTTACTTTCCTCCCTCTCCAGATCATTTTCCTAAGGAAAGGCAAACAAAATGGGAATTTTGCCTTCTTCTTGCCATCTGTGAACATTAAGTTATCTTCCCTGAGCAGTGGATTCATCTTTTCTTGCTTGTTTCTCTTTCACATGGAGCTCAAAAAGTCCTTTAAAAAATTGCCTAGCACTTTTTAAAAATTTTTAAAAATATTTTCTTAGTTGTAGATGGATACAATACCTTTCTTGATTTTTATGTGATGCTGAGGATTGACCCCAGTGCCTCACCTGTGCTAGGCAAGCGCTCTACCACTAAGCTCCAGCCCCAGCCCCTGCCTAGCACTTTTTGAGCCCTGGGCTCCACTGACAGACACCCTAGGCCCCTGCCGTGGAGCCTGTGTGTGCTCTGTGGCTGGGCCCCCCCTCCCCATGTTTGCACCTGTCTCTTTAATGCTCTGGCTCTGGAGACAGCTGTCTGGGTGACTGTGTGGCCTCCTTTAGATGTCTCCCACTCTTTTTCTTCTCTGGGATTGTTTGTGATTATTCTTCTGGGATTTTACCTTTTGTTGTTGTGCTCTTTCTCGCATGGGTGGTTTACTTGTTGGGCTGTGTAGCCATGGTCCCTCCTCTTTCTCTCCAACAATGTTCTCAGCTCATTTTTTTAAAAGTCCAGGTGCCTGCCCGGGATGCTGCACCATCCTTTATTCTTTGGTGCAGCGTATGTTTTGCTTGCTGGCTCCTTACCTGCTGCCTGCATAGATAAGCAGAGCCTCCCTGTCCAGGAAGAAACGAAAAAAAAAAAAAAAAAAAAAAAAGAGAGAGAGAGAGAGATTTAAAATGAAAGAAAAGAAGAAAGGTGGAAAGAAAGCAACCTCATTTGATTGTCTTATTCCCTCCAGCGACTGTCCCACTTCTCCCCTTCCTTTCAAGTTTACACGCATGTGGCTTGATGTTCCTGCCATCTGTCATCTGTTCCCCCTCCACTCTCTCCTTGGTCCTTTGCAGACTGACTTCTGGCCTCCCAAGGTCTTTAAAGCCAAGATCTCCAATGCGGTTCTGCCAAAGAGCTGCTTCCCACCAGGCTCTGTGGGCAAGTGAGACCCCTGGCCTCCCTGTGTGCAGGCTGACTTTGGTTCCTTCCTTACCTTGCCTCTGCTCCAGTGCCTGGTCTTACCTGACCACTGACCTAGCTGTTCATCCAACCTTTCCTCAAACTCTCCCCACCCCCATCAGACTGACATATCTGGTCCCTCTGGGCTAACGGCCTTGGCTCTCCTCCCAGTTCTGTTTTCGCTTCTTTCCCAATTAAGCTCAATGCATCTGCAGATAACCCTGAAAAATTCTCCTGACTGCCTGGATCTTCCTCCCAAGTACAGACTGCTCCTTGCACATACCACCCTTGCTGAAGTATCTTCCACTGCTTTTATTATCTGAAGTAACAAGTGCAGAGCCTTTGCTCTTAACTCTGGTTGGAGAGCACATGCCTTCTGCAAGGCTCAGGGAAGAGAAGCAACGGGTTTGAGGGGACAAGTTCTAAGTCTGAGTCCTGGCCCCACCACCATCCTAGGAGCTTATTCAGGTTATGTCAGGTTATGGAGAACCCACAGCCTCTCCCTCTGGGCTCGCTGAGATGAATCTGTGGAAATGCTCAGCTCAGTGTCTGGCACATACCATGACCTGGACTTTGGGAGCAGTCACAGAGCTCAGGCAACCTGGCTTCCAGTGCAAAGACAGCAGCAGATCTCAGTGGGGTGAAGACCAGGATGGGGCTGGGTTTGGTCCTATGCTTCCTGAGGACTCACCTCTGCTCTGCTCTGTCTGTCTGCATCCTATCCCACCGTGGACTGCCTCTGCCCCAGCTCCTGAGCTTCTGCGCTCAGTGAGCAGCTGACCAGTCAACAATCAGATTCCTGGGAGAAAGTGAAAGGCTTTTGGTTCAGCCTTTGCCACCTGTTCATCCCAGTCCAGAAAGATGTGCCACTGCCCAGGTGTGAAAAATGCATACCTTCCTCCCTCTCATACACACACATACACACCCCCACTCACTCTAATTCATCACCACTCCTAAGTCAGCTCAAGTCTGTAGCCACCTTTCTCCCATCTCATCCCAACCCCAAGATACTCTTCCTCCTTCTATTCTCCAACCTTGCCCCCTCTACCCTTCCTTGTCACTGACAAGGGATGTTATTTATTGTCTCAGTAGACTGGCAGCCCTTGGAAGGCAGGAGCTTCCATCGCCAGTTTCTGCTCATGGCTGATGGCTATGGATGATGACCACGTCCTCCTGTACGCAGTGTCCCTTCCCAAGCTATTACTTTATTCCAAGATAAAATGGTCACTTAGGAGATTCCTGCCACTTACGCAGTGCCAGCTGCTCTTCCTTGATGTCAGAATTGTGTCATGAATAGCAGTTTCCCTAATTGCTTTCTCTACCTTTTGAGAATAAAATTGTCAGCAGGACAAGGAAGGGATCTGTTTGATGTTCTCCCTGTAATAGAGCTGGGCCTCCAGGAGATAGCAGGATTCTTGATATCACTGCTGTAGCTGGATTCGGTGAACATTTTGCCTTCTATATTGGGAAGGTGTTATTTATCTCCTACAGCTGGAGGAGTGTTTTGTACCCGATTGCCTCAACCAAAGCGACTCTGGTCATATCGCCTATTTTAGGGGACCCTCTGGGAAATCTTTTCATGATCCCGAGGCCTTCTGACATCACCGTGTAGCAGACTTTCCTTTCTTATGAGAAGCAGCTGGAATTAACAGACGGTGCCTATTGTCTGTTATTCTTAAAGTAGGTTAAACCAAGATTCGTGCCCCCTTTAATGGAAGGAAAACTGGGCAGAACCACGTTGAGTGAGAACACATAATGGCCGCAAGGTTCCTTTTAAAGCTCTCTTTGTTCAGTAATCATGCTGGCTTCCTTTCTTTGTTGAGAGAAATGTACCACACACTGTCCAGAATGAGGAAGAAAATTGACATCAAGGGCTCACGATTCCTGCCCCAAGAGGAGGTAATAAAAGAGGCAAGAGCACCTCACTCACTTTCCTTGGCTTCCTCCAGCACCAAGCAGAGCCAGAACCAGGCCTGTGCCCAGAATTGTAGAGATTAGCTAAGAATCCCACCCCCAGTTACTTGGAAATTCAGGAACTTTTGGCCAAGTTTCTTTTTTTTTGGGGGGGGGGTGTGCTGAAATTTTCATCTCATTACAATGAAAGAGAAAATCAGTCTTGTCAGTCCATTGTAAGGTAGCTAGCATTTGGCCACTCACCTGTCACCTCCATTGGTCCTCACCCAAAGGTGCCCCCTGGGGTTCTACACCCTCGTTTGTGTATCTCACAGAAATATTTTTTTTTCCCTCAAATATCAAAGCCTTGCCTGTTCTTTTCCCTTTCATTATTGGCTGTCTGTTATTTCATCTTGGAAACACATTCCAGAAAGACCACAACTCTGCTTGCTTTGTCAGGTACAAACGGCCACCTGGTGCCTCTCCACAGGGAGCATCGGAGCTCCCTGCTGTACCTGTTCCCCCTGGGGCACTAATGAGCTTCCTTCTATCTGTGGGAGAATTTGCCTAACTGTTCTGGAGCACAAGAACACCATTTTTATTTAGAAGATCCAAAATATTGATGCCTCTGGAACAGAGCTGCAAAGTTATTGGATTTCTCCTCCTTCCCTTGACCTACTGTGTCATATTCTTTGACATTATCCCCTCTTATCTTTGGTTTTATTCTAATTTCTCCGAAATATCTTTTCACTGTCATCTTGTCTAGAAGCCCTTTATCTTGTCTCATAAGCCAGACTGTAAAGACTCCTTCCTCAAGTGACTTTCATCTTTGGGAATAGAGAAAGGAGCGTGTCCTCCCAAGCTCATATCCCCAGGCAGGACAACGAGAGGGCACCGGCACATGCCCTGAAAGGCACAGATGAGTGCCCCTGTGCTCGCATCACTAACGAACCCATGTCCTTCCTGGCAGCCTCTCTGTATTTCACCTTTAAATACCACCCCCAGCCCCTGCTGGCCCCTCAAGTTGCTTTCAGATCTTCTTTTTATTGAGTTCTCTGAACACTGTTTATGGGAAGGGTCGAGCCTGCAATACTGGCATTGCCAGGGTCATGGCAAAAGAGTAAGTGAAACAGTGTTCCTGTAGTCCATCTCATCCCAGTGACTGTTCTGTTTTTGGAGGCAAGACTGGGGAGGTCCCAAGTCACTCTTATCTATCTGTGGAGGAACCCTTATCTCAGGTGGTGAGACAAACTTGAAATATCAACAGAGACCTTAGACTGAATGCCTGTGCCCTCAACATACCTGAACTCAAGCCTGTCATACTGGGGTCCACTAGGGAAAGTCCCGTTTGTGGGCTCTTCTGCCTTTCCCAGGCACCTGCAGACCTGAGCATCCTCCAGGCACTCACCTGATTGCATTTCCCACTGGAGAACACACTCACTCAGAGTACGGGCTCTGACATTCCATTCATTTAGATAACCTGCTTTTCTATTAAGACCCCTGATTGCCTTGTTGGCTGTGGTTGATGTCTATTTATATTTTCTGTGCAAATAAATAAAGGAAGAAAAAAAAAGAAAAAGACCACTTGGGTGGAAGGACTGAGGAGCTTAGGCACAGTCACTGCATCTGCCGCCCCTGGTGATGAGGGTGAAGTGGAATGGTGGTGGAGAGAGGGGTACAGGCAGTGGAAATGGGAAGGAAGGAAAGCAGGTTGAGACCATGGGGAGAGAGGAGGGTGTCAGCCCTATCAGATTCTGTCTCTAGCTGGGCATTTGCCAAAACTGCTTGATGTGGTTTTGCATAATGGACAGTGAAGGTTCTCTTTGCTTCTCCCTAATTTTGTTATTGGGAGAGCAAAGGAAGCAGTTTTATTTGTTAACAGCAGGAAGGTTTTATGTGTAACGCTTGTCAAGTTACATACCTGTATCTAGCCCCATGCCTGGCATGTAGAAGCCAGGAAGAAGAGTCTTGATAAATCTGTAATGATACCTGACATCTCATTACTGTATTGGGGTTTTCAGGCTTAGGAAATCGGAAAGGGTGTAAGGTTGTTATGTGGTTTCTTTTTTAACTTTTTGATTTGGAAGATGTCAAGTTTTTTTCTGTCTGACATTTCCAAAAGGTCTGAAGTCAGTGGAAGAGGCTGCATGGTGGTGGGAGGGCAGAGCATGTATATCAGAAGACCTGGACGTGAGTCCTACCAGTTTGCCACTTGGTAGAGACCTTGGGAGACCTTGGACATGTTTGCTTCTCTTTGTAAACTATGGGTTATGGTCTTACCCACCCCCAGGATGCTCTGAAGATCCTCACAGGAGGAAACTGGTTCACAAGTAGTAGCTGCAGTGACTACCAACAATAAAGGTGTAGTTTCCGGGTCCCTGAGTTTTCCTCCCAACCTTGCTGATCTCAGCTACTTGAACCCAGAAAAGAGAACATGGCCCTTTTGAGGAAGTCACGCCTTTTATTTTGAGACCCAAAGCAAGAAGGAGCAGGACGCCCTCTGTCCCTCTGACAGCCTCTGGATCTCACAGGTCTGGCTGGACATGGTAGCAGGTAAGGGTGTTTAACAGAAAGAAACAGAAAGAGGCAGCTAAAAGTGACTGACTCAGGCTCAGGAAGAGCATCCCCATCTCAACTACTACAGCTTTCAAAACCAGGTGAACTAAACAAAGACTCTCAGTTAAATGTCTTGCAAGTGGGGACAACACACAGGGATTCCTCCCTGAGAGACCCAGTGGTCCCCCAAGCTCCCAGCTGGATTCAACAGAAAACAACTTGGTTTCTGTAGGGACAGAGGCTTTTACATGCTTCTCCCACTGGCGGTCAGATTCCTTGAGAGAATGTAGAGAAGGGAATGGGAGAAAACCCATCCCGAACATCACTCACTTCCTCTCCGTCTTCTCTTATGGAGACTCATTGAGAACCCCTTATCAAAACCTGGCCTTTCTTCTTTCATTTGTTCTAAATCCTGGCAAGATGTACCCTCACCAGAGACAGAGCAGTCCTCTATGAACAGACGTCAATCAGGGCAGTCACCTATGAACAGATGTCAGTCAAACATGGACCCTTTTCAATCTGCCCCAATTGGTGGAACTCCACTCGAACATCTATTTTTGCAGTCTTACTACCACATGATGGAGGAACTGTTTCAGCCCTGCTTCCTTGATACAGGTCTGAAATGATAGGGTGAACATGGTCTTTGCTTTTGTGGAGGTCACACAGTCTGCAGGAGCTGCCCACCTGGGAGCCTGCCATGGAGATGATGGGCATTGTCTGCACACTGGCTGGATGGTACTAGACATGGGTAGAAAAAGCAAATGGATCCCAAGAACCTAAATACAGATTGGGAGGGGGAATAGGGGTTACAGAAGATGTTGTGCCTTTGTGGGGTGAATCTTCCTTCCCCCATCATAGCTATGGATTGTCAATTGAGTTATTTGGTTTGGAAAGGTTTACAGAGAGGTGAAGAAAGAAGACCCTCAGGGCAGGCCCACAGGAAGAAGGGACATCCAACCTGGAGCCTCTGACCACCATGTGTTTCTCTTGGCTTGTCCGGGTATTAACTGTTTCTTGGTCTGCTGTGATTCCTCCCACTCCCACCCCCACAAAGAAGATGACTGGCATCTGTGAGCACATTTAGCTCAGGGGCTGGTGGGGCCCAGATGCTTAAGGGTTATTATGAGGCACTGCGAAGAGGCCAAAGCGGCAGCTACCTGTCGAGCTGTGGTTGTGAGCAGGGAGTGTTTTCTTAGCAAACAGACTTGGCCTTGCCTTTGGTTTCTGCAGGGGGCCAATTCTTCTGCTCATTCACTTTATCTTGTGTCAAGAGAAGCAATTCACAAAGCACACGGCCAAGAGCAGGGAATGAAATTAGAGTGGGTATTTTGGCTGCCAAACCCGAGGCAGGCGGAAGAGCCCGAGAGGGAATACAAGCTCAGAAGAGAGGCTAACCTTTGTCCCACATTTCCAGAAATCTGAAGATGGTCCAGCCGCAGCCCTGGTACCATTAACCTCCAGATGCTAATGGTGGCTAGTTTGCATTCCTGTTAACCTTTCCTGGCTTGGCGTCTGCCACTGACAGCAACACACACATGTCTCTTCTAGTCGAGGTTTCCAAAGACAGAAAAAATGAAATGTAACAAAACCCTATATGTTTGTGCTGTAGCCAAAGGTGAAGGGGAACTCTTGACTTGTCTTTAGGGGCAAGGGGTTTGGGAAAGAGGATTGATCCTTTTCTGCATAAGTTAACATTTCTTATGAGTCTGTGGTATGCCAGGCATAGTACTAGGCTGGGGAGACAGAGACGAAAAGAAATGGCCCCTACTCTCAGGAATCCCTGGGCAGAGTGGGTGTGGTGGCAGAACCAGCCTCTTGAGGGCATACAGATTATTTTTTTTTTAATAGAATCATAAACACTTGGGATTCTGGCTGACTTCTTTTGAAAAACTTCTTATTTTGAGATTATTTTAGATTCACATACTGTTGCAAGAAAAGCCACAGACAAATTCCTTTCACTCAGTTTCCCCAACGGTGACATCCTGGGTCACTGTAGTACTATCTGGCAGACCTTTCGGTGTATTCAGGTGTCTTTTCTCTGTGCTGTCTCCCATCCCTACTTTTCTTTCCTCCTTTCAAGTGAATCTTCCTCACCTCAGTACCGCAGGTTTTTACGCTGCAGGTCTCTGCAGTAAGGAATGAAAGTCGTGGGATTAGTCAACATGTTGATATTGCCTTGGCGACTTCTGTGTCCCAAGTGCGCGTCTGAAGAGGGGAAGGCTACAATGGCGGCTCTCAGCCCTGACTGCTTTCTCAGCATTTACGTGTGCACCACGCTGCATCACCAGGGAGCTGAGAATCACTGGCTTAAGAGGAGTCTGAGGAGTAGGGATTATGATAATGGCAGTAACATGACTGAGCCTTTGCTGTGTCCCCTCTGCCTGGGCTTTGTAGGTATCGCTGTATCTTACTCTCAAGACAACTCTATACTTCTGTCACCATCTCCCCAGGGACTGAGAGGTTAAGTGACACAGCTGCTAATAGCAGAGCCAAGATTTTCTAACCCGACAACCCTGTCTTTAACTCCCCTTCAACAAAGGAACGGATAGATAATGGTGGACTTTCAGGAGCAGTGCTGTGGGGGCAAGGTCAGAACGGGGCTCTGGCGCCCTCAATGCCTGTGCCTGCCCTCTTCCCTTGGGGCCTGGTATCTTTATGGAAGCATTTTAGTAGGCACCCTGAAAAAACCCTGGGCAGGGAGGACAGATCTCGGGTCGTAATGGGTATAGACTAATATGGGGTAGAATTCGCCAGGAGTGGAAGCTTCTTGAATCTGTGTGACTGCATCTCCAGTAGCTCTTCTCTCACTAATCTGGAATTCGTGGTGATCAGAAGAGGGACTGGGACGAAATAAGCTTTCCTGGACTGATTGGAGGGGAGGGCTCCAGTCAACAAGTCCAGGTGGAGACAGGGAAGCAGCTCCACGGAAGCACCAGGTAGCATCCATCTGCAGACGTGCGACGCCCGTGGCCATGTCAAGGGAGCAGGTCACTAGAGACTGATGAAGCCGGGAAAGATGCCGAGAGACCACCTCGTTTGACAAGCCGCGACGTGGACTCCTGCTCCAGCCCTCCTCCCGGTTGTCCTCCTCCCAGCAAGGACAGATTCACACCTGAATTTTGTAGGCACGGCTGGGCTTTTGTCTACAGGAGGTGAGAATAGGAAGCTGTTTCTGGGTGGAGTGAGTGAGAGAAATGTCACTGGAAAAGACTGAATTTGGGGAAAATGATTGCTGCATTTGTGGATAAGACACGGCGTCTTATCCACCAGCCTCTTTGTCCTAGAGAACAAGCCTCTTTATGTTCATGACAGTGGTCTTTTGCATTAACCATTTTACTGGAAAGTTTCCAAAATGTGGCTCCTTCCACCCAAGGCCTCCCCCGAGGCAGGACTGGAACCCCACCTCCCCAATCCCTAGGCGTCCCCCGGGGGACTTTACCTGTCCTCCTTCCCCAGGCCGCCCTTGGTCAGGCCTGATCCTTCCTTCTTCTTGCTGGGTCTTTCTCCTCAAGGTTTCTCCCTGCTCCAAGAATGGGACGACCCCCACCTGGTCTTGCCCTTTGAGTCAGAATTTCTACTGAGGGGAGGAAAGGAGGAGAAATGGTGGTGTGCTTCTCTTCTGTCCTTTCTTGGTCACACACCTGGAGGTCAGAAATTCAGTGGCTTCTTTTGTGTGAAACACTGAACAGATTTCACATTGTCATGAGGGAGCTATGCCATCAACATAGACAAAATATGTGGGTGTCTTTCCACAACATCAGAATTTTTTGAATAACAATAAATCCCCAAACTACACCACTTTTGGTGGTTGCAATTCATGGAGTACTCACGGGTCGCCCGATGGTCATCAGTGGGGAAATCAGGAGTTTTTCTGTTTAATTTCAGTCTTAATTTCTAACATTGATAACATTCAAGTCACACATCATACTTCACACAAAGATATGTGAGGTCACAGAAAGACTAAGAAAGGGTTAAGATGACTGCAGGAGTACAGGATGCTGTGCTAGAAGTACAGGAGAGAGAGAGAGAGAGAGAGAGAGAGAGAGAGAGAGAGAGAGAGAGAGAGAGAGAGAGAGAGAGATATGAGAGCCCACAGTTGGAGAGTCACCGTAGGTGGTCAGATAAGGGTTTTAATGAATCAGTTCCACAAAGTTGTCAAGAGAGTCCAGACAGATGGCAGTTTCAGAGTGTCAGCTTGGAGAACCAGTTTGAAGTGTCAGCTTGGGGTGGCCTATGTGTTGTCACCATGGACTGGAGGAATGATAGTGTTCTGTGTTCTTGTTCCTGAAGGCATGCATTGCTGTGGGGATTTTCCTGGGCAAGGCTTGTGATAGGTGACCCGGTTATAGGATTAGAGTGCTGGCGTGTCCAGTCTTGGAGGGACTCCTCTCTTTATGGGTCTTAGGTTAGGGGATTGTGTCTGGTGAGGTTGATAAGCTCCCACGTCTGGTGCTATCGATTTCTGCCTTACGGTTGTGCTGGGCAGATGGTGGTTGTTCACTTATACGAACAAGGTGTACAGTCAGTCTACCTTGGCACTTGTACTCAACGTGGAGTGACCTACGGCAACTATTGCCATAAGACTGACAATAACAGAATGGACTGATTCAGGGTTAGACACAGCCTGAAAACTACTCTCCATCCATCCCAGAGTAACCCAGAGCAGGGCACAGCCTGCTGTCTACACACATGAAAGTCTCACTCTTCATGGAGCCAATAGGAAGAGCCAAGTGCAGGCTGCTCCCTGAGGGATATATTTCCCCGCTTTGCTCAGGGTCTGGGGACCTTGGCCTCTGTTGCTCTCATCGCCTGCCTCACTTGGCAAGCGTGGAAGCCAATAGAAAGGTGGATGTCCAGTGGGTTTCGTTGAGCCGCTCTCAGGGCACATCCTCGGGGTCTCGTATACTCTCTTGATCAAGTAATGACGGTCTCAGGTGGGAAGGCTATTTCTATTTGGCAAGCTCTCGGTGTGGGAGAGATGAATGAGAAACAGTGTGGGCCGCGCACCTGGTCCACTAGGATGAGGCTAGGCTCCTTCACATCCAGTCTACTGAATCTCTGCTGGACCATCACAGAGGAGTAAGGATGGTCACCCTGGCTGTCCTCAAGGTCGTGGTCATCATCTTCGTGGTCATCGTCGTCCTCCTCCTCCATCACCACCACCGTCACCACCACCTTGTTTCTGGGAGCTTTCCATCTGTCACCATGTGCACCTAACAGTTCATTCCAGGATGTCTTGGGGGGGGTGCTGGGGAAAAGGTTTTATTTTCACATTGACCACAGTAGTTAACCCACACAGGACAGCACAGGGTTACGGTGTCCTGCTCCTTCCAGCTCTCCCACTCTGTCCTGGGCCCCCAACTGCTCCGCACCTCACCATGCCTCGCACTCCTTCTTTCCTTTCTCTGCCCATCTCTGTTCCCTCCTGTCCTTAATTTCATACATGTCTGTCTTTCTAGAAAACTCCTCAGCTGGCCCTACTTTTCCTGAGGACCCCCCCTCCCTCTTTGGCTTCCATTCTACTGGCACCTTTCCTGCAAGGTGTGCTCCAACTGTGGAGGGACACTTGACTCACGGAATGCTTTGTTCCGGATTCTTCTGTGTACTGCGGCACCGACTCTGAAATCCAGGCACAGAGAGAGAGGACATTAGAGAGACTGCTCCACAGCCCAGGCAGTGAGCTTATACCTGAAAAATCTGGCAGTGTTTGGAGGAAATTGGGATTTAATTAGCGTTTCCTTTTATGCCGCTGTCAATATGCTTCTGTTACATTTATGGGGTTGTGTGGGTATCCTCTGGTGACTAATTACATGAAATTTCTCTTCTTTGTTAAACTCTGATAAACATGAACAATATATAAAGTTGAAACTGGCTCTGTTGCCAAAAGTGAGTTCTTTAATTTGAATAGGGACTTATTTTTTTTTCTCTTTAAGGAGATGGTAGTTTCGTGTGTTCGTGTTTTACTACCGGGTGGGTGATATTCATAATTTCCCCCCCTCTTATAGGAGATAGCAATGAGTAATCAAAACGTATTCTCCCTTTTAAATTTTTTGGTCAGGTCCAGAAAGGTTGCAATGAAAAAAAAAAGAAAACCACAAATGGGAACTTATATTTAGATTGTTCCTGTTGTGCCTATTTCCCCAGCCTTGAGCTGAGTGTGTTTAATTAGCCCAAGAGCAGGTTGTAGGAGTGTGTAAAGGTTAGGGGCAGCTCTGCGCCTTGCCGCATGGGAAGTATTGGCCCCTTTTCCTGGGGCAAATGGGACCTGTGTGTGCTCCCATATGTCCTCCATATTCACCTGCCACCAAGACTGCTGGGAAGCACCAGCCCAGAAAGAGAAGTAAAGTGGACTCCAGGGAGTCCTTGCCCCACAGAGAAGGGAGGCCCGAGCTGAGCGTACAGGACCCAGCTGGCACTCAAACAACGGCTGGGTTCAAGGCTGTGATGACAATGAGGAAGAAGTCTTGGTAGGAGGCTGGGGCTGGGGCTCAGTGGTGGAGCACTTGCCTAGCATGATCCTCAGGACCTCATAAAAATAAGTAAATAAAATAAAGGTATTGTGTCCCTCTACAACTAAAAAAATAATAATAATAAAAAAAGAAGTCTTGGCAGGGTTGCCAGGGGCTGGGGGTAGGAGGCATACTCATTTAATGAGTATGGAGTTTCAGTTTGGGGAAGTGAAAAAGGTTTGGAGCTAGATGGTAGTGATGGTTGTGCTGCACTGTGACTGTATTTAATGTCATTCATCTGTACCCTGAAAATATGGTTAAATGTTATTAATATTTTACTACAATGAAAACAATTTCATAACTTCTAGTCTTTCATTTAAAAAGGCAGAAATTCAAATGAATGGATGAACAAAATGTTGTCTACCTGTCCAAACAATGGAATATTAGTCAGCCTTCAAAAGGAGAGTCGATCCATGCTCCAACATGGATAGACGTTGAAGATGTGATAATAAATAAGTCGATCATAAAAGAACAAATATTGTATGATTCCTCTTAAAGGAGTTTCCTGGGTTAGTCAAATTCATAGACACAGGAAGTATAATGTTGAGTGCCAGGAACTCCATGGAGGGAGAAGGGGGAGTTACTATTTGGGTGCAGAGTTTCAGTGTAGGTAGATGAAGAAGTTCTGGAGCTGGATGGTGGTGATAGTCGCACAATAATGCGACTGCACTTAATGCCACTGATCTGCACACTTAAAAATGGTTAAGGTGGAAAATTTTATGTCATGTGTACTTTACCACAATAGAAAAAAAAAAAAAAACCAAACCTGGCAGATTGCAAGCTATCAACAAAGCTGTGTACTGTCCCAGTCCAGTGCTCTTTCGATTAGTGTTAACTACCTTCCTGGGAGCCCAGTGCACACAGGAGCTAGGAAGGACTCTCCTGTCTTGACAGATGCCCACCATCACTGCATGCCAGAGAGCAAAAGGCAACCTGATAGAGACCTGACCTCTGGGCATGAAAGACACCACACAAACGCCAGCTTGGAAAGGGATTAATGATTTAAATGGTCTGAGCGAAAGAAAATGCTATTAGTGCTAGCTTGGCTTACTGAGGAGGGTCCATTAATTCGCATACAGGAGTTCCAGGGGGAGAGATGCTGTCCTAATTATGTCTTGGGTAATTTGGTCATTTAAATGGCTAACCAATTTGCAACGAGGTTCTTCCTTGAGGTATTGCATCTTTATTCCGTCCTGTTCCCTCCTGCCAGGAGCCAGGCTGCTCTTTGGATGCGTGCGTGGTCATGGGGATGCTAGCTTGCCTTTGCCCATCGCTACCCTTCCTCCTTTCTCTTCCATCATGTGACCTTGTGGCTTTTCTGTGGGATTGGAAACATGTCTGGCTGGAAGAATCGCCCATGTTAGCAGGATTCTTGTAGCCTCCAGAAGCTACAAGGCCAAACACCATGTTTGCAGGTCTTCCATGAGGAGTTATGATGGGTCAGGGCCAATTATCCTTCAGTTAAGGGGAGATTCAGAACCTGTCCAGATGGCATCCTTGTGAGATGCCTCCTGTGTGAGCTTGGTCCACACCACCAGCCCATGTCCTGCTGCTCTCTGGAGACGGCCTCCCCACACTCCAAGGGCTCTGAACTCATCAGGCCCCTGCTGTGCACCAAAGTCCACCCTGGAGGGGCCTCATTCATTCATTGGGGAGCCCCCGGCTGCCCTTGCTTCCGTTTGGCCCAGGCCATTCAAGATGTGCAGCTCGTCTGTGGTGAAGGGAGAGCTTTAGGATCAACGATCCACTTTTTCCTCCGTCAGTCGCCCATCACCTGATGGGAGAAAAGACCTTGAAAGTCTTGGGGTGAGAAAATGGGACATTCTTTCTAAAGCCAGGGTGGTGGTAGAGGGGACAAAGTTTATATTGTCGAGTTCTCCTTTAATAGTAATAACAGACCAAAGCTATTACTTATTGCATTCCAAGAACTAAGTAAGCCCTCTGACCGTATTACTCCATTTGATCCTTACAGTTCCCCTGTGAATGTGGGGATCATTGTCTCCATTTGACAGATGAGAGAAATGAGGGGTTTGGTGACTTCTCTCAGATCACACAGCCCAGTAAATCACAGACACAAGATTCCAATCAGATTTTGGGGTGTAAATGACCATATTCTTCCAGCAGGGCACAGCTGCTCATGGACTGGGGTTTAAACACTGCCTTTAGTCCACTTTACCAGTGAGGCCCATTGATGTGGTTACTAGTTTTGTTTAAATGTTGCACACCTTCCCACCCATGAGATTTTTCACACTTGGACGTATTGGTGATTAAAGATGGAGGTGGAGGAGCATGGAAAGGCAGGTGATTGAGTGGCAGGTGAGTAGACTCCCCACAGGATGGCGGGACTCTTGTTCTGAACCAAAGCTAGGCTCTCTGGGGACAAAGGCAGTGAGTTTGCTCCACCAGCTCTGTGCACTGTTCCCCATCCCCCCTTCCTCTTCCTGCCTTCTGTCCACCACACATGGACATTCCCAAAGCAAAGCTGTATTCTGAACTGCCTCTCCTGCACACCCTCCTCTCCAGGGCCCTCATGCACGACTTGGCTTCTGCCACCACAGCCACCACCGTGACCAGTACCATCTGAGCGACTCATTTCTGTATGAGCAGCCCCACCCCTGGTCTCCCGACCTGCTCCATGCTCCCTGTGGGGCAGTCCCTTCAGGGATGCTTCAGCATCTTGAGCCAGCCCGCTGTCAGTCCCCGTCTCCTTGACTACCTTGCTCTAGCACCTGGGCCTCCCCACCCCCTGACTGCTGCCTTCCTGTCCAGTCCTCTTCAGCACCTCTTCCTCCTACCTTCCTGTCTAGCATGTTGCAAGTCCTATGACTTCTACTTTTTCAGTGTCACTAGCATCCTCCCTTCCTTTTATGCACTCGGCATCTCTGCCGCAGACTCCTCAGTCCCCCAGGGTTTTTCACGTCATGAGCATCCCTGGGTCCTGATTTGTGGCCATGTTCAGCAGATGAGAAGAATAACTTATCCGGTCTCCTGCCATCCCTCTTTTCACTCCACATTTTCCTATCCCATTGCCAGATTGATGCTCCCAAAGTAGAACCCAGATCACACAAGCTCTGTTAAAAATGGTTTATGGTCTGGGACATTTTGGGCTTTTCAGACTATGATCCTCCATCACCTCGTCTCATGTTCTGTTATCACTTCACTAAAACCCAACATAGAAGGAGCGGTAACAGCCTTTGTAGTGATCCTCGGAATCGTAGTAAAGCAGCAGCAGTACAGGCAGTGGCTGGTGGTCATAGGACATTTTCTGTGGCCGAGCATTGCTGCAAGTGCTTTATAGATGAGCTCATTTAACTCTCGTAACTGGTGAGTAGTGCTGCTCTGTAAATCCTTCCTTTGCCCGTGCACTCCACGCTCTCTGCTTTCCTTCGCAGGAGCCTTTTCTCCTATTCTTCCCCTGTCCATCTGTCCCCTGTACCTCTCCAGTGTAAACTTGACCCTTTCCTTGGGGCTGTCACAGGTGCCCTGTCCTTCTGCTGTGTTCCCAGTGCCTTCCCACCAGAGGGGCTCACTTTGTTTCTGCTTCTCTCTCATGGAGCTCGTCCTGTTCGGCCAGATGCTGCAGGCATGTGTGCATGTGGGTCAGGTTTTCTGGTTTCTTGGAGAAGCAGGAACTGTCGCCTCTGGATCTGCACCCTACTCCCCCAGCATCTAGCAAGTATTTGCAAATAGTAGGTGCTGGATGTACTTGGTCAGTTGGATTGAGGTTAATAGGACACATTCCAGATTCCTTGGCTGTGGTTAATGCCACTTCCATAGCCTAGTCCCTCTAGCTGAAAGGCTAGATAAACCCAATCAACTTGGAAGAATAAAGATGCCAAGCTCAGACAGAGTCCTCTCTCTCACTGGCTCATCAGTATTCAGTGATTATCTGTGCTCTTTAGAAGCCGCACATGGGAGGGGCCTGGTGGAGGGATGCCCTTTGCTGGAGGGGAAGCAGAGGATGGATGTGTTTTTGTGGCTGTGCTAATAACACACATGGGACAGGAAGGTACAAGTTCATGCCACAAGTAGCAGGGAAGAAATTCTGTATCTAGAAAAGGTGTCCTCAACGTGAGCATGTCCTTCTTGTGATGTGTACTTAGTTTTGAGAATCAAGCAGTATTAACACAGTTCATTCTTGCAAGTATATTAGCTTCAAGTAGGAAGGGGTTGGAGGCAAAAGTACAAGATTGGGGATTCCTAACCTCCCAGAGCCTGTGCCTTTCCCTTAGTCTCTCTGGTCTCCTTAACTTAGCTGTTCCTGTCCACGTTGGCTTCCTCTACAAGTCTCATCTTTGTTGCACTCTAATCTCTTTGTGCCATCCCTTTTATACAGCCACCGTGACGCAGGTCCTGGATTCCCCAATTTAAACCATATTCTTACCTGTGCCTCAGGGCTGGGCCTTCAAGCCATAGATCAACTTCTGCTTCTTCCGGAAAGCTCTCCTTGACTTCTCCAGTGATGTCATTTCTCTTTTCCAAATTCCTGCCAATGTGTGTCTGTAACCCAGTTTTCACCCTCAGTGATATTCTCATATGCTATTATTCATTGTCAGATATGGGTCTTGTCTGCTATGTGGACTGGGATTTTCATGGGGACAATGGCCTCACTACATATTTCTTCTCTGGCCCAGTAGCTCTTTGGACCAATTGAAACTATACAACATAGATTTTTTTTTTTCCTTTTAGATATTGATTAATTTGTTCAGTAGTGGAAAATTGGGATGTCAGTATCTTTTTTTTTTTTTCAACCTGATTCATTCTGAACAATAATGCTTATACTATAGCTTGGTTTAGCTGACTATTGAAATCTTATTTTCCTACAGTTAAGAGACAGTATTTTTATTTTTAAAGGCTAAATGGATTAATTTAGCAAGCATTAACTAACTGGCTATTATTTGTGTAACAGATAATTCCTACAGAGCATATTTTAGCAACTTGCCAAAGGTGTTAGTCCACGACTGTGGCCCAGGTTCCCCACATGGCAGAGTGTGGCACCCTGGCAGGAGAATCTTGACACTCGGTTCTTCTGGATCCATTTCTCCTCAGTAGGGATCCTCTCTTATAGTTCCTGCCCCCAGCCCAACAGGAGCTCCCATAGTGCAGACACTGACGGGCACTTATGCACCAGAATCTAGCATTCCAGAGGCAGCACTGGAGCACCGTTCTGATTGACTGTCCTCAGAGGGGCCAGATTTGCCTTCCTGAAAAATGGGATAAATGGGATGCAGGGAAACATGGCTCTCCATTTCTTCTTCATTTTCTAGGAAGCCCACCCCATTTTTAGTGGTTGGTGGTGGTGGTAGGAGGGGCTAACTGCCTGTATTCCTGCCCTGGGGAAGGGCTCCAGCTGCACTAGCACTTAGTCCTCGTGGGAATGCAAGCACAGCAAGGTTTTGGGGTTTGGTGGTATTGATGGGAACAGGAGGACCACCTGGAGCGGATGATCATTAAGTGATCCTTGAATGATTGACACAACTGTAGAGGCTGTGAGTCCTTTACGGGGCATGACTTAACTTTGTACATCAGACGTTTTGTATAAAGCACTTTCACTTGGGGTATTTTCTGGAATCTTTATAACATTCTATAATAAAGATCCAATTTGCATCTTCATTTGGAGTTGACGAAACCAGGGACGAGTGGGGTAAATAACTTGTCCCTAGTTACACATCAAATAAATGTCAGAGGCAGAACCAAGACTTGAAATCAGATTCTCTGATTCTAAAACCCACACTCCTTCCGTTTTCCTTTTATGGAGTAGAACTCCAGCCGAAAGAAAGAATTCTAACTTCTCAGACTTACGGACCAGACCGGCAGATGAGACAAATCTGGTTTCCCAGGTAGGGCGGGAAGAGATAGGAAACACTGGAAATGTGTTGGAGATTTTCCACCCACAGTTGTCAAATCTGTTTTTGTTAAACTTGAAGAGCCCTTTATTTTTAACACCGTTTTATGTGGACTCCCATTGTAAAGTGGATAAGTGGGGAGCGGCCCTGGTTGAAGGTGGAAGGTAGGGCCTTGAACCCCCTCCTACTCACTCTGTAGCAGCTCCCCCCAAAATGACATGGACACCATGCCTCCAGCCAACCTTGTTATTTTAAAGAAGAGAGAACTGAGTCCCAGTGAGGGTGTGTGACCTGCCCAAGGCTGGGCAGTGAGGAGGGGTAGGCGTGGAGTGAACACCTAGTCCTCTGAGGGGCCAGATTGTAATTGGTCGCCTTTCTCCTCTACATCCCACAAAAGTAACATTCCAGACCAGCCTGAGAGCACAAGTAAAACCAACATGGTGGAAAGACATCAGGGCTCAGGGGAGAACTGAGAGAATGGAACAGGTGAGCTTTCTAGAGGAAAGGGAACCAGAGCTTCAGCTTGACATAGGCGAGGCTTCCTTTTGCTGTCAGGAAGGGAAAGGGCTGCAGCTCACAATTTTGTTTTTTCACTATCATAACAATGATATATTTGTGTTTTAAAATAACTAGGAAACATAGAAAAAAACTAAAGAGGAAAATAAATCACCCATATTCCCACAACCAAGACACATCCCGTCAAAGCTTGGCACGCCTCAGTATCTCTTTCCATTATTTTTCCAATAAGTAATGTGGATATACCTAAGTGGAATCAAATTGTTCTATATGCTGTTTCATGTTATGCCTTTTGTTTATAACACTATAGCGTGGGCATTTTCCATTCTCACCAATATATTGCCAAAAATATTGCTCAGTGTGTTGATGTACTCCTGTAATCCCAGAGGCTTGGGAGGCTGAGGCAGAAGGATCACGAGTTCAAAGCCAGCCTCAGCAATTTAGCGAGGCCCTAAGAAACTCAGAGAGACTCTGTCCATCTTTTCTCTGATAAGTGGACACTAATCCATAATGGAGCAGGTATGGAATAAGTGGAGGAACTTTGGATTGGCCAAAGGGGAGGGAGGGGAGAGGAGCGGGTGGGGATAGGAAAGATGGTGGAATGAGATGGACATCATTACCCTAGGTACATGTATGATTGCATGAATGGTGTGACTCTACTTTGTATACAACCAGAGAAGTGAAAAATTGTGCTCCATTTGTGTGTAATGAAAAAATATGGCTGGGGATGTGTCTTAGTTTAGTGCCCCTGGGTTCAATCTCTGTTACCAGACACACACACACACCCCATCCCTCGCATTACAGAAGTAGTATGTATTTATTGTAGAAGTTTGGATACTATGGTCAAGCATTAAGAAGAAAATAAAAAAAATCGCTGATAATCTCAGTATCCAGAAATAACTACTGCTAGCATTTTTAGTGAATATTATTCTAATCTTTATTCCTCTACTCATATGTAGGCACTCTTAATATAATTATATTATTTATGCTTGCATATTTTCCAGTGTGATAGATTAGGAATAGATATTAATTTTATCTTCTTTCATTACTTGATAAACTAAAAAACTGTTTGTCGATTATTTATTATTCTTTTGTGAATTACCTGTCCATGTTTGCTCATTTCTTACTGATTTCTTGTTAATTTATAAATGTTCTTTGTAGATTAAATACATGAATCTTCCCTCTTTGCATCTGTGAAAATATTGAATATATAATTAAAGTCTATAATTTATCTAACTATTCCACTATAGTATATTTAAATTACTTACAATTTTTTTCACTATTACAAATAATGTTACATATAACATGTTTGCACATAAATCTTATCTACATCATTTTTTGAGGATGAACTCAGATAAATGGGATTATTGGGTTACTATAGGCCAGACGTAAAGTAAATTTCTTTTTCTCCAAATTTTTAGCCTGAGTATTATCTTTAAATGTCTGTTCAATCTATAATAAAAAATTATGGACTCTTATTTTAAATATTTTTTTTCCTATTTTCTTTTAGTATCTGAGTGCTTTGTGAATTGGCTCTGGATATTTTAATAGCCTGGGAGGTATCAATTATTCTGTTGTTGGATTTTTAATTGATTTATTAAAATTTAAAAAAATAGAAATTTAGGTTATTAACATTGTAATATTTGCTATAAGTTTGTTTCTCAACGTATACCATGAGTTAATTTTTCATTTGATTTTTTTATTTGCTATTTTAGATCATGTGGTCAAATCCGTTCTCTATTTTCAACTCTTTGTTTTATGTTTTGGAAAGTATTTGTCTTGATGATTTGACTGGTTTGATTTTGTTCACTTAGCTTTGAAGCCCACTGGTAGTATGTTTTCCAAGGCAGGACAGTGCTAGGAAGATTTTTTAAGGGAGAGTGAGGACTAGGTTTCAGCAATCATCAGAGGGCATCTTGAACTGGCGGGGAGGCTGAATTGGGGGTGGAGGCAGGGGAAAAATATGAAGTTGGGGGTGAGGGAACATTACCTGAATGTAATGAGGAGTTAGGCAGAGGAGGCATGCTTGTGCAACTGGACATTCAGAATCAAGTGATGAGTCCCAAGAGGATGTACCAATCTTCACAGATGAAGTACAACTGGAAACCTTGGTTGAAAGATGGCTGCTTGGCTTTTTGCCATCCCTCCGATTGTATTTATTCCCACACCTTCAGTGACCTTTGTCATGCTGGGGACTCCCCTTCTTGGTATTTATCTTCACCTGGGCCTCTCTTCTGAAACTGAGGTGAATATATCCAACAACTAACAGGTTGCTGTCCCATCCCTCACGCAGCATGGTCTAAAATGGCCACATCATCTTCCTGTGTCCCTCCACCCAAAGTCCAGCTTCCCCTCTTCCAGGGATTCTTCGCTTAGTAAGCTTGCTAACAAGGTGCACCTGAGCACCACTTTTAGAAAAGTAAGTGTAGAAGAAATGGATTCACACTTCAGTGAGAAACAGAGTAAACATGAAGATGTTCTGTGGCTGAGGATGAGTAAGTACTAGATTCCCAGGAAAGCTAAAATAGGACAGATGATGTTCTCTGAGTTGGGAAATAAAGCTCTGGGTATTTTAATAGCCTGGGAGGTATTTAGGAGACAGGTTTCTGAAGATTCTTCCAGGGTAAGGATTCTGTAAATAACCTGCCCCATCTTCAGCTTGCAAATTCAGTCTCCAAAGGTCACCTCTTCCAAAACAGGTTCTAAATTTGCTTTTATGATTTGCATTCTTAAGAAGATGCACCTGCAGATCATGTAGGGCAACAACTAGCAGCAGAATTTAAATCCTCTCCTGGTGGCTCTTGGAGGGTGACAAATGCAGTTGCTAAGGCAGGTGGATGCCTCTTAGGGAGAAGCTCCTCAAACATCTCAATTGAGCAGAATTGGCTCTTAATTGTGTGTTTTTTTTTTTTTTTTTAAACAGAAAACACAACTGGTTGATCCGACTGGGGCCATAGTATCATAAAACTTCAAGTAAAAGTAGTTTTAACCAGGTTAGTCTAGTTTAATCTTTGAGAGAGAGAAAAAAAAATAAAGCACAGAAGCTTTATATCCACTTTGAGATATTGGAGTCATTAAAAAAATCAGAAAAAGTGAAAGAATATCATATTTCATGGTAGCACTTAATGAGTAGGAAAGGACCTTGTTGCAGTTACTAAGAGATGGGATAGAAGATCTTGCTGTGATTTCTTCTTTTCTGTCCTCATCATGCTGTTTCTGGAAACTACTGAGCTCATCAGACCTAAATAAATAAATAAATAAATAATTCCCCTTTTCCTCATGGCTTCCCCTGGAAGTCAGACTCTTTCTTGCCCACATGCCTCTTGTCCTTCCCCCTAATAATTATCTGTCTCCTTCCACTTGGTGGAGTTCAATCCTGCTAGGATACTGTCAGACTCAACTTCTAGTCTCAGTGCTTCCTCATAATCCCCCTGCACCTCCTGCAAGTTTGTGGGAATGAACTCCCAAGCATTTTCTTTCCAGGAAACTTTATGAATCTTTGGCATTGAGGACACAACTACTAAAAATGTTTTGTATCCGAAAGGAGGTTTGGGCTCCAAACATGACTGACCTTGGCTAAATGCTTTGTTCCATTCTCTGAGCTTCTGCTGCCCTCCACAGTTACAGCTGTTGCCACCGAGTTCATTCTGCAAATTGACAGCCTGAAAGCAGAATGTCACTGTGCCTTTCAGTGGGCAAATACAGGCCTTCTAGACATTTTTATGCTTTAAGATGGGTCTGCATTTGCACTTTCTTCATTATTCATTCATATCTTTGGGGAGGGGTCTTCTTTCACAAAGCTATAGAGGCACATTTGACTTTGGATCCCCCTGATGAGACAAAGGCATCACTAAGTGCAGAAATCACTGAAAACCTGTTCCTCACAGGGAGCAGACAGGAACCAGATAGAGCTTCCATTAACCGATGCCACTGAGATCTGCAAGCAATGAGGTGAAAACAAAGAAAGCAAAAACTTTTGGCTGCCTGTGGTGCGGGCCTCTTAGCCTTTGTCTCCACCAAGTGTCACCATCACCCACCTCTCTTTCATTGAGTTGTAGCAGTCAGAGGTTCTTTGCTGGGAAGCCCAGGAGACTCCTTTTCTCCTGTTCTTGGAACTTTTCGACCCCTGCCGGCTGGAATCAGCATTGCAGGGCGGGAAGGGCAGCCCGCTGGCTCCGCTCACACAATGGCGGGCTTCAGGTCTTTAGCACACCATTGGTACCATGAGATATTTTTCTGCTTGTGAGATCCAAGGCTGCCCTTGTAGGAAGGGGCAGAGCCAGGCTCTTTTTTTGTCTGTATCCCACTGGGGGCTGCAAAGTGTTCTTCCCCACGGTGCTGGGATGGGACTCTCAGCTTCTGTCCTCACTAGTCTTACTGAGTTGACATACTCTGTGAACCCAATGGCTTCCTGTATCCTTTTTCTTGGGCATCCTTGCTCAGCCTCTGGCTCAGCAATGCTTAATGTTGCTGTCGTGGCCATCCACTCCTATCTGATCTTGCTTTCCTTCTACCTCAGTGACTGCTCTTTCTCTGTCTCCATCCATGTTTCTTGGGTCTCTTCCCTTTTCCTAGATGCTTAGTTAGTCCTTAATGCTGACTGTCCTTCCTCTGGAATCTCAGTCACCATAGTGGCCAGGCTATTGGCTCTCCAGATATTCTCCATCTACACTTCATTCTTAAGAAGTCCCAACAGATATGGATCAGCTGCTTGATGGCTGTGTCTGCCCAGATATCACATTGTTATCTTGGACCCCGTCTTCCTGAAATTGAAGTTCCTGAAATTCAAGTCACTCTCCATACACACCTGACCCTTCTTCCTAATGCTTCTCAATCTCAAAAGCTAAGGCTCATTTTTTTTTTGCCATTTGGTTCCGTTTTGGGGCATATATTTTATCAGTTGTCCAGGCCTGAAAGGTTTTTTTTTTTCCTAAACGTTCCTCCAATCTGTCCCCATGTTCCTTACTTTGTCTCAGTCCAGTTACACCTGAAGATTTGCTGTTGCCCATGAGCTGGTCTTGCTGCCAGTGTTTGATCTGCTCATCGATTCTGTACACCTCTCAGATTAATTCCCTGAGAATACCTCTTTCCTCCATCAGATCTTGTGCACAAATGCTTTCCCATTGTCAACAGCCTAAAGTCTACAACTTTCAGGTTGTCATTAAAGAATTCCCTCTCCAGGCCAGAGTGAGTCCATGCATCCAACGTGAGTGACAAACGTGCCCAGAATATAAAAGAGCACTCCTGCCCCCCACACGTGCCTGTGTTGGTTTCCTTATCCAGAACCTTCTTGCTCTCCCCATTTCAAATTTTACCCCTTGTTCAAGGTCTAGGTTAGGATCTACTTTTATCACAAAACTTCCTATAAATATTCCAGCCTTAAGGAACCCCATCCCCATCATGTAAATGCTCATATTCTGCACTAACACTTAATCATATACTTCTTTAGTGTATACTATGTTATTTTTATTGATATTTCCACTTTATTTTTGGATTTATAATTTTTTTTTTCTTTTCATGGAATGTTTTATTACTCTGACACAATTATCAGCTCCTTGAGGGCAGGAGCTGTCCATTTTCTTCTTGTGCTTTGCTACATTTTCAGGATTAAAGCTTAGCACGTAGGAGTCACTAGCCCTGGAATGAAGAGTGACACTTAAGGTTACTCTATTTTAATCAAGGAGATCTATTTTTAAAATAATATTTTATTTTTCTCTACAAAATTATTTCTTAACCTATCTACCCCCCAACTTTCCATTAATATGTAAAAATAAAATTTTACTCATCAAAAAATGTTCTGTTTATTATTTGTGAGCTTGATTATGGATGATTGACAGCTGAGATGCACTAATGTGATCCTTGTTTTTAAAGACATGTTGTCATTTCTTCTTCCCTAATGAGCCTGAGAGGAATGCTCAGGGTGCATTATTGCTTGTGGTCACATGTTTGAACCCCAGAGAAGGAAGGAAATAGCAATACTGCCTGCAGCAGCTGCTAAACGTAATTCAGACCCAATTTGAACCCAGTGACTTACATTAAAGGATTTTTAAAGAGAGATTGTCTGGCTGATGAGACTGGGCTTGATTTAACAATTCACCATCTTTTCTGAGGGAGAAATTGGTATTCACCAAACTTGCAAAAACTTATTCATCAGTTCTTTTTTTCCTAACTCCTTGCAGATGGTCATTTCCTTTGAGTCTTAAAAATCAACTGAGTTGATGTGTTTATAAAACTGGCTGATGTCATTAATTTTGTGTCACCTTATTTTTGGAAGTGACATTTCTAACCCCTCCTCCATTTCTGGGTGGCATTCTGCTTGTGCACATATAGCAGTAACAGGTCCGGGGGCCATGGCCCTACAATTCTGGCTTGGGTATTGATGACTTTTTTATCATCTCAGATGTATCAGGGAAGATCCTCTAACTTTCCAATCCAAATATTTCCATTCTTACTGTAATACAAGAGACAGAGAGAATGTGATTACTGTTGGCCTTGCATCTCTCTGGAAACTTGGCCTTGTTCTATGTCCCATGGCAATGGGGAGAAACTTGTTAAAGCTGCCTGTGGCCAGGGCAGTGGCAGAAGTTCTCATCCCTTTGCTTTCTTGTAAAGCACCGTTGTATTTGAAAGTGGCATTTAGTAGCATAGCTATTACTGAAGACACCAGAGGGAGGGGACTTCTTTTCTCTTGGGAGAAGAGTGGGAGGATGCCTTCTTTTGAGTGGGAACAAGGAAATGAGAGTGTTTCATGCTGCAGCAGAGAATGGCTTTCCGTGGGGGCTAATGCTACCCCTTCTACCTTCCACACCTGGCTGCAGGTGAGTCCATGAGAATGGCAGGATGACAGACCTTTTCTAACTGGTGAGGAGGCAAGAAGGGCACAGACGAAAGCTGGATCTGTAATTAGCGTGAATAACTTAACACAGGTGGCAAGGGCACGGGAGCTGGAGAAAAAAAATCCTGGGGCTTGGGAGCTGCTTGGGATGATTTTGAATGCCAAGATGACCTTTAGTCTGGAGCTGAGATTCCTGGGATGTCTGCCCAGGAATGATCAGATGCCAAGATGAAGAGCCTGGTGTGACTAAGGAAGAGGTGCTTTAACAGACTTCGGCATAAAGCTGATTGGAAACTCTAGAACCATGACCCAGTCCTTGGAGTTCTTTCATTTCAAGATGTGACTCAGAGTGAGTTAAGACGGAATATTTTACCAGAATTGAGGGGTAAAATTTGTCTGGGGCTGCCAACAATTAAGGATTAGTGATAAATATCAGATTGCAGTTGCTGTACCTTGAGCAACTAAAGAACTAGTAACTGCGATAGCTGAATAGCTTGTTATAGCTGCAGGATGTGATTTTTATTAACACCCATAAGTGTAAAATGCAAAAGCATTTATCTACTACTTAAGGTTTATTTGAAAAAAAAAAAGATTTATTTGTAATTATTTTATTAGATTTCGATACTAAAAAGTGAAGATAGTATTTGGTGGATAGTCTTATTTTAAGTTTAATCAAATCACCTCTTAATTGAATATGTTTCTTTTCAGACTTTGTGGTCATGGCTGCAGGGATGTCATGTGATGAGCAGCCACCCATCCATGTATCTGTCTATCCATTTATTCATCCACCTAGTAATGATTCACTGAGCTTACAATATGACAATCCCTACATACATGATACACAAGTTTACTATATGAGTCTGTACATATAAGAGATGCTGGTGGCTGGCTATCTTTTCTTACAACTCATTTTAAGGATGAGAATGGGGCTGGAAAATCAATTGGGTGTTTTAATGCTGAAAGGCTTGGGTGTCTACGTATCCAAGCCAGCTTGAATTCATTCAGTGGAGGAAAAAAGCCCAAGTGTGTGGACTCACAATATCATTCGAGTTTTCCTTTCAACTTCATTTCTTTGAATATGTGCTTTATCTGATTTACAAAATCTCACCCACACTTAGGGCAGACATGACATGTCACTCGGTGAGAAATAGAGATGTACTGGGCATAAAAATATTCCTCTTCTCTTCAAGCCTGTGCCATGTTGCCCAGTTGACCACTAAATCTATGCCCCCTTCAGAAGCCTGGGCAGGACACCTGGAACTTTGCTATGTGAAGTTTGTCTGATCAGCGGTTCATCTCAATCTTTCAATATGTTATCCTACAAGGAGCAACATAACAGTTCCATCACATATGCTGAGAATACTTGTGCATCATTTACTGTCAAACATTGTTAAACTGCTAGAAATCAATTTTTGGAAAAGGGCTAAATGAATGTGTATTTCCCATGCTATCTTAATTCAGTTAAAGACATCTTTTTTTTTTTTTTAAACCATATGTGCCAGAAATGCTTACCTTGGATCCAAGCTTGAATATGAGACATTTCTGCCAAAAAATGAACAATTTTACCAAGTTTTAAGCAATTGGAAAAAAAAGTGACTGTGATGGTTGGAGAGAATTGTCAAATACTGCAAAATGTGATTCTGGCTGACTCCAAAAAAGCAGAATGGAAAGCAGAGGCTTAGGAATGGCATAAAATTAAGAGATTTGATAGTGAATCACAATATTTAGAAGAAGGATACAGAAGAGTCACTCTAGAAATAAGTTGACTTTTGAAACTGTGACCCAAAGACCAATGGTTTGGTTTATATTAGGTTTTCTCTGAGAAGATAGTGCCTCTCTGACACACTGGACAGCGTTGCCCTGGAAGCTTCTGGCCATTTTTAGCTCTGAGCTTGGGCCCACAGACAGAAGACTCCACCAGGTTTGCATTTTTGAACTGGAAAAGTCAAAAGAGCACCTGCGGCTGGAGTGGGAAACAGGCCTCAGAATTCCCAAGCCTTGAGCATTCAAAGGTCAAGCCTTTCTCCAGACCCGGGTGGCTGCTCTGTCCTACCTTGGCCCCTCTGGTTGCTGTCTCCTGCAGCCTAGGAAACCCTCACTCCTGGAAATGTCACCCACTTCCATCCTATACTAATCCTGGAAGGCCTCGCTGACTCAATCATCAGCAATTTATGTGCTCGTTCATTCATTTAGCACATTGCTAAAAATACTTGTTAAATATTTTGAATATTACCCTGCATTTAATCTCCAAAACACCCTATGTATGATGGAGGTATTCTCATAATTGTCCCCATTTCACAGAGAAAGAACGGATGCATAGAGAGATTAAGTCACTTGCTCCAGATCACACAGCTGGTAAGTAGCCTGGGAAGGAGACCTGGGCATTCCGATCAACCCCGGCTCTTGATCCATGGGCTGTGGCATGAGTGAGTCAGCGGGATAAGGACTGGCCCTTTCTTAGGATGCTTTTTACTTACTCCCCTTCTAGCCCACCCGGGGCAGCTCCAGGAGTCCTTGATTGTGAATAGACTTCACTCAAGGTCATTGGTGGGACCTTGTCCCATTCACCTGCTTCTTAGGAAAATGTGGTTCTTGGAATTAGGCTGCTCTCTGTCAAGGACCCTGTGGCCCTTGAGACCACACCGAAGCCTGTGCCCTCACCTGGATGAGGCTCGGCAGCTGGAGATGGCCAAGGCCAGGTTACCAGGGAGGTAACAGACTGGCTAGGGACCTGAGTGACCGGGGTTAGGCCAGCTGTCTCTTCATCTCATGTGTCTCACCCCCTGCAGTGTCACTGGCACTCATTAAATGTAAACTCACTTATTATTTTTTATTAACAACCATAATAGTGACAAACGACCATCCCAAGGAATTTGTCTTCAGTGGTAATGGGAGATGCCGTGAGAGTAGAATCCTGAGGGTCTGGGATCTAAAAGCTTTGCAGAGGAAGAGGATTCTAGAAAGCCTAGAAGAACAGGGGACAGTCAAGGCAGAACAATATGAGAACAAGGCTCCCAGGTGACAGAGTGCATGAGGTATCTGGCCATCCCAGTTCCCCCCACCTGCTTAAAACAGGTCCTCAACTGAGGTTGAGGGGGCGGGTAAGAGAGCTGCAGGTGTAGCTCAGTGGTAGAGCGGGTGACTGGCGTGCTGAGCCCTGGGTCCCCTCCCCAGGCTGTGTGGGGGGAGGTGGGGGGGATGGCAGGGGGAGTGAGAGCAGGTGGCTGAGAAAGGAGGGCTCTTCCCTGTGAGAGTACCTCGATCCACATCCTGTACTCCCCTCTTCTATTGTACTTTGAGGTTTGGGACTAAGGACATTTTAGGCAGTGAGCTAGACTTCTGGCTTTTACAGGTCCTGATTTTTAAAATTCTCTTTTGTATTTTACCATTTCCTTACATGCCCTTTTGTTAAGGGAAGGAGGTAAATCGTGCTTTGGAATTCTGAAGAACAAGCTGTCAAATAGCTTCTGGAAGGTTGAACTGAAATGGTCTGAATGGTGCTTTTTATGGGATGTTAGGTTTCGTCAGACTCCCAGCAGGTAGCTAATCCTTGCTAATGTTAGAGAGAAAGCCCCTTAAGAAATTCTGTTTAAAAATTCATTGTTGACCGGGGCGCACAGTGGTGCATACCTGTAATCCCAGCAGCTCCGGAGGCTGAGGTAGGAGGATTGTGAGTTCAAAGCCAGCCTCAGCAATTTAGGGAGGCCCTAATCAACTTAGCAAGACCATCTCTCTAAATAAAATATAAAAAGGGCTACGGATATGGCTCACTGGTTAAGCACCCCTGGGCTCAATCCCCAGTACCAAAACACAAAACAAAACAAAACAAAAGCTGCCGTTTGTAGAAAATCCAATGCAGAAAAAATTTTTAAAAAGCAAAACTCTTCTACAATTCTTCTTTTTCTTGATTGATCTGTCTTTCTCTTCTCTCCCTCTCTCATACAAACATCTCTATCTCCTGTCATCTGTTCATTCACTCAAATACACACACACACAAATGGAGTTTTGTAGTAAACATATAAGTTGCATATGTATGTCACATGTATGTAATATTTCAAACTTCTTATTTGACTTAATATATTGTGATGATCTTTCTGCAATAGTGAGTAAATTCTACATAATTATTTTAAGGGCTTCATTGTGTATTTTTAAATGGCTGCATCATTATTTATCTAACCAATTTCTTGTTCATAGACCTTTAAGCTGTTTCTAATTTTCTTCCAATTACATTTTGTCATTTCCTTGTAATTAACAGTTGGGCTGCTGACTACTCTACTTTCAGTGTTTATACATTTAACTAGTGTTTATCGAATGCCAGATATTGGGCTAGGTACTATAGCAGTGATCCATTCATCCACAGAAGAAGACAGAAATCTCAAAACCAAATTTGATCATGGCATAGACAATGAGCAAGATAATAAATAAAAGATACAGTATGCTGGGTAGTGAGTGATAAGGGCTAAGCAGGACAAAAAGTGTGAAAAGGGATATGAAGTATTGGGTGGGGTGGTCAGAGAAAGGTGGTCAGGAAAGGCCTCAGCAAGAGGGGAACTTTGGGATATTGATATGAGGGAGCCATCTGTGGAAATATCAGGAGACAAGAATTCCAGGCAGAAGGACCAGCAAGTGCAAAGTCCCTGGGGGCATTGAGATGCTGGGATGTTCAAGAAACTGCCTGGAGGTCAGAGACAGAGTGAGCTGTTGCTTGGTGGGAGATGATATAAGAGAGGAAGGGAGGAGGCAGGTCATTTAGACCCTTGTTCCTAGAAGGAAAGCCATTGGAAGATTCTGATTGGAGGAGTCATATGAGTTATATTTTTATAGGCTCATGGTGTGAAGGCAGGGCAAGCTCAGAGGCAGACAGGCTGGAGGCTACTGAGATATTCCAGGTAGCAGGATGTGGTGGCTTGGGTTACCGTGATGGCAGGGGACATGGTAAGAAGTGGTAGGATACAAAATACATGTATGAAGATGTGAATTTGGTGTCAACACACCTTATGTATAATCAGAGATATGATAAATTGTGGTATAAACGTCTATTAAGAATTGTAATGCAAAAATAAATAAATTAATTAAAAATAAAAAGGAAGAAGAAGTGGTAGGACTTTAGATGTACGTGGACTCCAAAGATTTGCTGCCAGGTTGGAGGTGGAGTGTGAGAGGAGCCAAGGAGAGGATCCCAGGGTTTTGTCCTGAGCCCCTGAGGACAGAGCTGCCATTAACAGAGATGGGGATAAATACTCCAACAGCAACCCACAGGGGTTGGTTTTAGTCCGCTTTCGTGGATGACAGCACAACAGAGTTGGTGAGTTATAAAGAAAAGAGGGTTATTTTGCCTCCCAGTCCTGGTCAGAGGTCGAGTGGCTGTAGCTGGAGATGACCATCTTGCTGACAGAGTTCTGGGATGTGCTGGGCATCCCGTGGGGAGTCTGGGCACTTGCACACAGGTGCATAGATGTGTGTGCACGTGTGCATCCCCTGGTCTGTCTCACTCCTTATAAAGGCATCATCATTCAGTCAGAGGGCCTTGACCTGGATGACCTTATCCAATCCTAATGGCTTTTCAAAGGCCCCTAAACACCAGAGTTCCCTTAAGTTTCTATCCGCACCATCGTGAGATCCAGAGGGGCCAACCATGTTCCTACCACAGCTGGAGGGGGCGTTAGGAGCTGCATTAGGAGCTGCCTTTCAGACGGAAGGACGTTGGAGATGCAGTGTGCCTTGGAACTATTTCTCCTTACAGCTGTGTCTCATTTAAGTCACAGGTTGGCTCCCAGTTTTGAGAAACGCAACTGTTTGATTTTAAGGGATTTCCTCATCATAGTTTTAAATCAGAGTATAACATCTCTTTCAAGAACCATTTGCTACTTTGGTGTGTGTGTACACATCTTGTTTTAGCCATAAATCTGTTTACCGTAGATTACATTTTTGGACAGCTACCTCTGCCGATTCTTTATAACTACGTCTATTTACATAAAAACAGGGCCTTTTGTTTCTGAAATGATGATTAGCTCTTCGCCATATTCTCCCATTGAAGTCCTAATCCACTCTTTGTGGGAGTATAGTGGTTGTTCTCCAGGATGATTAGGACATCACAGTTGGGATTAGGATTTCCAGGTGGAGAATAAGTGCAAGGGGCAGATGGTCATTTTTCTCAGAAATAAAAAGTTGCCTCCTACCTGTGCTCCCTGAGAAGGAGGCCAGGAAATGTGGGATCTGTAAATGAGACTGCTTCCGAGGAGGAGTCTGCTGTCCTAAAGGCATCAGAAAGGCCTTTAAACTTAGCTGTCGGTGGCCCTGATGTGACTGCTGTATGGGGAAGAGTGTGAAAAGAAAGCTACACTTGCATCTTAGGGAACAGATGCAGGTGAAATGCCTGAGGGGGCCCTAAATAGGTTCTATAAATCTCAAGTCATTTTCCCCCCAGATTATGAACGCATCTTCAGAAAGAAATGTCCCAGCATTTCTGGGTTAACTCTTCATGTTGACGACAGCAGACACAGTCTGCCCACACTGAGGGCATCCCAAGGACCCTAGAAAAGTCCTTGCTCATCCTCCCACCGTCCCCGGGGATCCAAGGCCTGGGTTTGCAGCTTGGCCCTCTCTTGTCAATGGTGACACCTCTGTTTTAGCTGGATCCTGTGGAAACTGGGTTTATACTCGGACTTCGTGAGCATCACAGCTCACACCGGCTGAACTGACGGAGCCCAGAGAAGGGAAACGCAGCCTGGATTTCCTGGGAAGCCCACGGAGGATCTTTTTCTATGTGCTGAGTCCATGTTCTCAGCCTTGGAAAAACAGCATCAGAAGCCCCTTTCTCTGTGTCCCCTAGTGAATGATGTTCAAGCCAAGTATCTTTTCCACCTGGGATGGTTTGCATTCAGATAGATGACTTTGGTTAGTCATGGAAGACTGCCTGGGAAAATAATGTCTGCCTCTCCAGGGACCTCGGCTGTCGACACACAGACATGTAAAGGCTCGTAGGTTCAGGTCTAGGGATGACTGAGGCGCTCTTTGCTTTTTTATGTCTAGGCACCTTTGCTAATCCAACAAAAACTGTCAGCCACTGCAGAAACTACACCCAGCATTATTAATGCAGCCAGGAAGTCCACACATTTCTTGAAGTCCATCCATGAACAATCCTATTTTTGTAATATTCAGTCATTTTTTTTTCATTTGATGAATATTTATTGTGTCTATCAATGTATTCATCACTGTCCTAGGTTCTAGGTATATAGCAGGGAACAAAGGAACCATGTGTTTATATTTACATATTAATACAGTGGTTGAAAATCTAAATAGGAACTCAGGTAATTTGATTTTCCTTTCTTATTTTTTTTCTTCTTTTAATCTTGCTTTCCCATTTTTCTAAACCAAATGCACATTGCTCGTATTAGAGAAACACAATAAAATAGACAAAATTCATGGTTCATTTCTTGAGAATAATATACAATGACAAATTTTCCTTGGAAAGCAGGAATGATTCAAAATGAACTTGTATTTTATCATTCAAGATAATATAGAGGTATTCTGATAAATAAAGAGACAGGGATGTGTTGGACACATTGCTTATTCAGTTTGGGCAATGGTTTGTAGTGCTTATGGGTAGATGCCTTGCAGAAGTCAAGGCTTTCTGGGAACTGAATGTCCCTAGATTAGGAATGGTGCCCCTAGATCAGGGCTTGGTAAACGTGGCTTAAAAACTGAATTCCAATTATGTAAATAGATTTATTGGAACACAGCCATGTCCATTCACGTACATATTATTTTGGGCTGTTTATATACTGCAAAAGTAGGGTTGATTAGTTACAACAGAGATGCTTTTGGCTCTCAAACCTTGAAACATTTACCTATTGAGCCCTTTACACAAAGTGTGCTGAGCCCTGTGCTAGAGTAGCTCTGTCCAGGAGCTTGTTCTGCCACAATGGAACCCTGCCTATCTGTGCTGTCCAACTGAATATGCCACATGTAGCCACTGAATCCTTGAAATGTGGTTCATGGGACGGAGGAACTGACATTTTAACTTAATTTTATTAATTCATATTTGAATATAAACAGTCTCATGTGGCAACTGACTACTCTTTGGGTAATAACTCCAGATCAGACCCTGAAACTCTTTGGGCTTGTCTTACTGTTTTCTGTGCCATTATTTAATCTGGATGCTCTTCTCTGGATCCCCACCAAACTCTCTGGATTGGAACATCATTCTATTGTTGTAACAATAGTAAATTGGGTAGATTGTGGCCTTTTTTTACAACATACAGAATTCATAAAGTTTTCTACTCAGAATCTCACCATGGGGCAGAAGGACTTTCTGGAAGGATTTATTGAATGTTGAACAGAGGATAAGGAAAGAGGTAAAATCCATTTTAACAAATTAATAAGCTTTATTTTTTAGAGCAGCTTTAGGTTGGCAACAAAACTGAGCAGAAGGCACAGAGGACTCCCATATATCCTCTCTACCCACACAAGCACAGCTTCCCCACTATCCACATCACCCACCAGAGAGGTGTATTTGTTAAAGATGACACTGACACACCATTGTCACTCAAAGTCCAGAGTTGACTTTGGGTTCCCTCTTGGTGTTGTGCATGCTATAGATTTTGAAAAATGTAGAGAGACATATTTCAGTCCCCCTTGGGGTGGGAAGGACAAGATGTGTGCTATGGTTTGAATGGTACCCTGAAGTTCCTGTGTTGAAAATGACCCCCAGTGTGGAGGTATTGGGAGCTGGAAGCATTAAGAGGTGCTTAGGTCATGAGGCTCTGCCTGTATGAATATATTAATGCTGTTGCCTCAGGAGTGGGTTTCTCACAGAAGGTCAAGTGCAGCCCCCCTTTCTCTCTTTGCCCTTCTGCCATGGGGTGATGCAGCCAGAAATCCTTGGGAGCTGCTTCAGAGTTTCTGGAACCACAAGCCAATAAATTTCTGTCTAATGTAAACTGCCTACTCTGTAATATTTTGTTATAGCAGCATGAAACAGACTAAGACAATGTGTAACTCAATCACCAAACTTTGATTTATAGGTAAGGTTCACAATGCCTTACAAAATCATAACTAAAAGTACAGTTTTGGGGCTAGAACTGGGAAGGCAGGTTAAAGGCTGAGGATAATAGAGGAGGTGCTGAAAAAGAGAGAAGAGAATGAAGAAAAACATTTATTTACTTTTTGGGGGGGGGATATACTGGGGATTGAACTCAAGGGCACTCAGCCACTGACCCACATATCCAGCCTTATTTTGTATTTTATTTAGAGACAGGGTCTCACTGAGTTGCTTAGTGCCTTCCTTTTGCTGAGGCTGGCTTTGAACTCATGATCCTCCTGCCTCAGCCTTCCAAGCTGCTGGGATTACAGACATGTGCCACTGCACCCGGCTCTTAACAATATTGAAACCCTCTCCTTAGCTGGAAGCTGGAAGTGGGTGGTGAACATATGTGGATAGGAGCTTCATACACTTAAGGCATCCTCTGCCCACTATGTGCACACACGATTGTCAAGGATAAGATCTGGGCTCTTCCTACTTGTCTAAGGTGCTTTCTTGATAGACATCCCTTAGATCTAACAGAAAGCCATGGTTTTCTCGGAAGCCATATATTTCTAGGTGTGCTTACTGTTCTTGTTGGAGCTCACAGAGCTTTTATTTCCAAACTGATTACACTTTCAGTACCACTCACCCTAAACAACACCTTGACATCAGTAGGCTGCTTCCCTTGAATCTGACATCTTCCAGTTTGTCTGCATGTAACCCAAGGTTGAGGCACCATTTACTATTTGCCACAACACACATAATGTGGCTTTGCTGTAGGACCACCATTTTCGGCAACATGCTGTAATTTTTTGTCTTTTAAAAAAGACAAATTTTTAAACTCAGAGTCTCAGATATTGGTAATGATCTCATATCATCTAGCCCCAGCTACTCCTTTCCTTCTGATATCTACTTATTAATGCAGCATACTGGAAGGGCATTGTAAGAATCTCAGTGCCCTTCAGGAATGATCTTAAATTTTGTTATATTACTACTAGAGATCTTGGTGGTATATTACTCAGTGTCTTTAATGCATTTGCAGCTGAAATGAGGTATAAGCAAAATGAAACTAGCATAGGAGATAGGTGATCTGTGTAAGTGCAATAACTTAACTGTAGCTATTTCTGTCATGGAATTTTTACGAAGCTCATACATCCTAAATTATGAACATAATTGGGCCCAAATGCTGGTAGCCATTAATGTGTACAGTTCTATTTTTAATAGAAGGTAGTCTATTAACGTTGTAGTGCTGGTTGAAACAGCTTTTAAACCAGCACCACACTTGTATAAAGTAGAGAATTGTGTAATCCACATGAACTTTTAAGTGAGAGTTAATAACACCTTGGAGAGACACCGAAGGGAGCCATCTCCACTGGGCTCCTTCCTATGCCCTGGGGCATGGAGCCCATATGCTCCTTACCCCTGGCAGCAGCCAACCAGCTTGTGGAATGGAAGACTGAATCCTTCACAGATGACCAGGTATGAACAAAAAGACAACTGTGCATCTTCCTGGGCCTCATGTCATTCATAAGTGGGTTGTCACACTCATTTCCCTTTCCCAAGTGGAGAAGGAAAGGGTAAGGTTGCTTCTGATGGAGACTGTGCAATATACATTTCTCTCTCTGCTGATTTTATTTCTTCTGGGGATATGGGTGACACGCTGCAGAGGTGGAGAGGAATGCCATGTGGGGATTCTGTCCATGGTTCTTGCCAGTGGCATCTTACGACTAATTCTTTTTTTTTTTTTTTTTAATGGAGAATCTCAGAAGAGACTATGAGACACAGAATCTACTGATAGGAAGAGAAACAAATGGGCTTTGTTTTTTTTGTCCCTGGGGGAGACTAGAGGTCGAGAGAGAGTTCCAAGCCCATAGAAACCAGGAAATGTGATAGGAAAGCTCTGGCCTGCGAGGCAACAAACCTGGGCCACTAAGATGTTATTGGGCCACTCAAGCCCTCGGGGTCTAAGCCAGGAATAAAAGAAGAGGTGTACTGAGTTTCACTGAGTTCTCACACTCTGCTTTGTGCAACTGCTCTGTCTTCAACCTGTGCTGTATCTTCCTGAAACCCCTGATATAAAGTTTGTGTTCTGCTCAGGAGGAGAGATTGAAGCTATTGCCATGAATTTTCTTTGGCATAGACCAAAGAGCCTGGCCATCAACATTTACCATCCTCAGGTTAAATGATCCAGGCCAAAGATGGCTTTCATTTTCTTTCCTTATAACAAATCTAGGCTCACTGACCCTCAACGTTCACTGGAGACCAGCTCGTATAAGATCAGCTATACTTCTAGCTCCTTCTTTGTGCAGATGAGGTTCCGAGAGGTTCTGTGCCCAGCTCAAGGTGACTTGGGGGATTAATGGTTAGGATCAGGGCTCGTGACTAGCAGATCCTTTTGACATGCTGTTCTTCTTCCCAGATTGGTCCTCTATCTACTAACACATGCCCCACCCTCCAAATGTAGCTTTGGAACAAGGAGGCAGAGTACTTGAGGCATTGATACTGGATTTTCTAAAATTCTCCAAGGAATGCAATATCTATTAATACTCTCCTACTAGTCCAACTTGAGATATCTTGCAAGACATTTCTTGGAATTTTGCTAATCATATCATGATAAGGTGAGTGGAGTGACAGCTCCCCTCATACCTTCTCCCCACTCCACCTAGGGTGCAAATGTGTAGCAGCATTTGTGGGCAGAGGTTGGGTGCTGTTCTATGTAAGACAAGAAGAGGGAAGCTGGGGTTCTGGCTCCGTGGTGTTGTGTTTGCTGTCCTCATTACCAATTCCCTCCCATGACTGTGTAACAGATTCTACAAGCCAGCAAACAGCCTGTCGAACCACTGTTTCAAATCATCCTCCTTTCGTCCTGATACTTATCAGGTCAGCAGAGCTGCCTTTTATTTTTGTCCCAGGGGATGAAGCTTTTCTGCCATTGCAACATATTCAGGTAAAGTCATTTGTTCTGGGTGTTTTTGCCCAAAGGAACTGAAAACTAGTTGTATTGAATGGCTAGCGCGTCAACCATTCTACAGAACATTTTATAATAGCTACTTCAGGTGTGTTGGGGGAAGAAAAATCAACGCATGGCCCAGAAACACTTACCAAGCATCCTTTTTATGCATTATACGGTCTGTTCTGCCCTGCTAATTAGACAAGAATCATGTGAACTGCTATAATCAGGGAGCCGGCAGAGGGACAGAAAATAAAATAGAGGATGTGATCCTAGTTCAAAAGAGTTAAGAACAACCTGGTTGGGGAGATCGAACTCACCCAAAAAGGGCAGCTCATTAGAAACTATTCTAATGACAGGTTAATTAATATAGAGTATGCACAGAATCAGTGCTAGTTAAATGAGCCTATCAAGGCCCATGGTGGAGAGAGACACTGGGACTGCCACTCTACAGCATGGGGAAGATGGGTTGAGCTCACCAAGAAGGCCATGTGGCCCTGAGGAGCTCAGACTGCATACTGAGAGCAGTAGGACCCCACCCAAGGATTTTTGGTTGAAGAGGAACATTATCAGATTTCTCAGCTCACACTGAATTCTGGATGGAGAATGATGTGGAAAGCCATTGGAAGGCTTTCAGAAGAATGACAACTTAGGTTTCAACAGAATCACTCTGGCTTCTGTGTTGAATATGCATTGGGGGTGAGAAGAGGGCAGTAGCAGAGGGACCAGCTATTGCAATAATCTAGGCAAGGGATGACAGGCTTTGACGGGAAGGTGGTGGTGGAGGTTGTGAGAGATAGTTAAATTCTGTCTTTATTTTGAAGGCTGAGCCAATAGGACTTGCTCAGAGACTAGATGTAACATGTGAAAGAAAAGGCAAGGCTGACTCCAAGGCTCTGGACCTGAGCAGCTTCAAGGTTGGAATTTCTATCCACTGAGATGGGGAAGATGAGATCAGGTTGGATTTATGGGGAAGTGTTGGATTTGTTAAGTTGGATATGTGTCTGGGATATCCCAGGGGAGATATTAAGTAGGCAGGAGGATTACAAGTGTTGAGGTCAATGTGAAGTAAAGACTAGAAACATAAATTTGGAAATCTCTGGCATTTAGATGGTCTTTAAACCACCGACGAGATGATATCACCAAGGGAGTAAATGGAACTAGAAAAGATAAGTGTTGGACTGAGACCTGGGGACACATCCAAGTTAAGAGGTCAAGGGAATAAGAAAGAGCAAAGCAGATGGAAAAGCCGTGTTCTGGGTGTTAGTGGGAAGACCCACCCGTGTGGAGCCATGTGAGCAAAGCGTTTCCAGGGTAAGAAATGACAGACTGTCACAAATGCTGTTGATGGGGTGGGAAAAAGAGACTCATGAGTTTCCATTGGATTTAGGCAGCACAAAATGCAAGCAGGAGCTCATAAAGACAGTTTGGGGGAAGTGGAGGAAGAAAACTGAGATTCTACTGGTTTCAGGAGAAAATGGGAGAAGAAAAATTGGATATAATAACTACTGAGATCTCTTTTGAAGGATTCTGCTTTAAAGGGAAGGAGAGAAATGGGGAGGGGTGGTTAGGAGTGGAAGGGGGTCCAGGAAGTCACTGGTATTTGAAGGACACAGTTTCGGTGGAGATGCTATGGGTGGGGTTATGGATTATGTGTTGAAACTTAGAAAAGGGTGACTATTTGGGGCCAGTTATTGCATGGCTTTCTGCAGCAGTGAGATTGGGACTTTCTTGGTGGTCTCCTTGTTTGGAATGCTCTATGTCTGTACCATTTCTCTAGTCTAACCCGTTTGTTTTCTTGTTCAGGACCTCCTCATTCTCCCTTTGGAACAGTTCCCCCTGTGCTTGTGTCCTCTCAAGGGGTTTCCCCTCTATCCTCAGGACATTTAGCTGCACCCTTCCACCAAGGAAGGGAGGTCTGAGACTCTCCATCTTCATCATTCTGGCCTTCACATCTCTTTTCCAACTCAACCCTAGCCTCACTCATGGTTCTGAATAATCTTATGTTGATGCCTAGGGTCTAAGACCTTCTTCCACATCTCTATACACAGTTTTGTTCACTAATACATAATTTAGGTGGTAATTATTTTTCTCATCTTCCAAATATTACATCTATTTTTCTAATTATTAAAATAATATATTATTAGAATTAGAATATACAAAAAATTAGAATATATAAAAAGAAAAGCTCCTCTCTAGGCTCATCACCCTACCCTGATGGCTATTAACAGCTTGTTTCATGTATGTACTGACACATCCGTGTGACCACACACACGTGGTCTGTCCATTCAAACCAATCCACAGTCCTGTGAGCTGTGTCAACTATGATCCATCCCATCATGCCCTGAGCTTTTGTCCCCTCCCTCCCTCTGCTCACAGTTCCCTTCCCTCTTCATCCTTTCAACTCCTGTCAGAGAAGTATCATCAATTTAGAGACACACACTGTCACATGCATGTCTATGAAGGTTTTCAAGCATTCTTGAAAGCATTTTTTTTTTCAAATTATAGAAAATAACAGTGTGTGCATGCACAGGTACTTCACAGTTGAGTGTGCCTAGAGAATAGAGCTGGGCCAGCTTCTTTTCTGCCTGTAACTTTGTCCTTGCAAATGTATCTATTGTCCATCTCACCTGTGGATGCAAAATGTGTCAGGTTTGCTTAGTGTTTCACCACCTTGTAGTGCATGTTGCAAATTAAATTACATTTAACTGTCCCGAGTGCTTTATTCAGCATTTGGAGAACTGATGTATTTTGCTGAGCTGATGCTCATTTCCCCCTTGCTGGATGATCCAGCCTTAATAGGTCGCAGGACTCTTCTTTTGCTCACATCATAGAGCCCTCAACAGAAGAATTATCCCTATGCAGTTTGAATACACCATATGTAGGATGTTTCCAAGTGTTTTAACCATCATATCCTCCTTATCCTAACCCTTCCCTGCTCCTAGTGTGTCAGCAGTCCCAAGGGGTGGCCCAGAATTAACATCTACTTTTTCCACGTCCCAGTGGCATCTCAGTTGAATCTCCAGTTCTCAAATTCTATGGTGTTGAAAACAATATTAGATATGAACATTGCTTTGGCTCATTGCATATTGGTGGGCGGGACTTGGCCAGTCTGGGATTACTCATGATTTATGTAGGTGTTAAGGTTTCCATTTTCCACCCTCTCTGCTTCCCCAGCACCAGCCCTTTGTCACAGCATAGCAGCAACTTCTGGGTGTCAGCAGTCTGTTATTTGGCTTTCTGCCTGTGAAACCAAATGCACCTACATGATCATTAGCAAGTGTGGGAATTGTTGGGAGTTGATTGTTTATTGTACACCCACAAATTTTTAGGTGCAATAAAGGGGGATTACTTTGGTCTAAGATGCCAAAGGAAATTAATTAGCATTTGGGAGAAATGCCCATGTTTCAGTGACTGACTGGCCATATTGGGTGTGACGGGGGGATAGAGGGGCAGCAGAGCAAGATATCTTACACTGACCAGAATGGGCCACATCTGGGTGGAGGCTGGACCCAGCTCTGTTCACTGTGCTGGAGAGATATCTTTTCTGGGCCCCAGAAAGTGAAGGGCTGGAGAAAGAGCCAAGCCCTTGGGGAGGGGAGTCTAGAAGAGCCTCCTCAATTGTCCAGTGTTTATTCAGCCTTACTCTGCACAACCACGGGATAGAAATGAATGAAGGTTTCTGGAGATTCCCTGGAAATGCAGGGGACCTCCTCAGGATGGTCTGAGATGCAGAACCAGCTTTTAATCAGGCTGAGATGTACTTGAGATCCACTCAACCAATTCTTAGAAGGTGACCTTGGGATAAGGTAGATAACATCTCTAAGCCTCATTTTTCTCATCTGAAAAATTGGTGTAATATCACCTCCATGCAGGCCTATTTTTCAGCTTAGAAATAGAGTACTTTGAGAGACTGATACTGTAGCCGACCCACAGAATGTGTTGTGGCTCTTGCTGTATACTTTTGATCATGTGTCTGGGGACCCAAAGAAGATGAATCCTGGGACCAGCTCACCAGGCAAAATCCCAAAGATGCACAACCAAATTCCTTAGGAACAGGTGGTGGTGATGGGGCTCTATCTATATTTGAGTGAGTAAAGATCTAGATAGGAAATAGGGAAAGAAAAGGCTCGGGGGAAATGGGACAGTATTTTGAAGTTTCCAGTATGGAAAAAAAGGTCACTAGTTCTGTCTCTGGCTATCCTTTCCCCTTGTGGCCCACAAAGAGGTCAGCATCCCATGGCCCTTCTTCCTCCTTCTCTCACAATTCAACAATAGCCAAAGCCCCAGAAATGCATGTAATTGGCATTCAGAGCCACGTGCATGCCGTGTCCTATAGGAGGAGAGCACTTGATGGAGGTAATTAAAAGTGTCAGCTCCTTATCCAGGAGAGGGTTCTATTAAATTATGTACAGTAAATATTTTTGCAAGTTGGAACTCTGAAGAAGACTTATTGATCTGTGGCAAGCTGCCAGGCAGCTGGTAAAGATTTGGAAAATGGTTCTCAGTCCAGGGCAGGTCCTAGGAGAGGTGGGAAAAAAGCCATCTGGAGGATCTTTGTTTCACCTTTGTCTTTGCCTCCTTCAAGGTGCCCACGACTTCTCTCAGGGCTGCCAAATCAATAGCAGACAGTGACATCAGCTGCTTGGTTAGCGCCGTTTCCGTGACTCTAATCCAAGCTGGTTACTCCAGCTGAGCATCCTGGACAGAGCTGAATAAGGAAATGGAGCTCAGAGGACCAAGGAAGGCTGGCCTAGCTGCAGGGGACCAGGGCTTCATTTAGGGGTGAGTGGAGGGATGGTGGGTCAACAGAATTTTCTGAAATTTCCCAGACCTTCAGCTCTACCCCAGCCTCAAGAGCACTGACCTGAGCACTGTGGTCCTGTCTGCCTCCACCAGCCCCCACCTCCAGGGCCCATGGCTGCCCCAGCCGAGAGACTGCTCTGGAAATGGTGTTGGCTGGCTGATATGTCAGTCAGCTGAGTCTTGAGAACAGAGATGAGAGGTGAGGCCAAGGGAGACTCCGATTTTCCTCGTAGTCTTGGTCCTGTCCCACTGGACCTGCACAGTAGCCTGGGGCACAACTGAGGGGACGGCCTGAGCGCCCCAGCTCCTCCACCTCCTACTGGCTGAAGTTTGCTGTTCATGCTCTCTCTTCCCCTTTGCGGTCTTATTTTCGGCAGTATCCTCAGTTTTGGGCATATCATAGATGCTCAGTAAGTATTTGCTAGATGAATGGAAGACTCCTTCCTTCTTTGCCTGGATTTAATTATTCTAAGGAGGTTCCCAGGTGGAGCAGAGGGTTGGGTAGAGGAAGGGCTATCTTAGCTTTGGGAAATTTCAGAAAATCCTGTTGACCCATATGCCAAGTGATTCATCGGGACCTAGCATCTAAGTGCCTCCTGTCATTTGAAAAACTCCTGGCAGCTGGGCTGTTGGACAGAAGGAGCAACCTGAAACAAAGGGACAGGTGTCCAGGAAAGAGGTGAGCTCAGGAGCAGCCCTGGGTAACATAACGGATGCCTGTGGCTCACCCTCCTCTTGCCATCCCAGTCTCTGGCCTCCCTGCTTTCTGCTTCCCTCAGTCTTCTCCTGGTGGTCTTAGCTTGACTGTGGGGATCTGGCATGGTCTGCGGCAGATCCTGCGCCTGCCTTCACTCTCTTTCTTCCTGCTGCCTGGCACTTTGCAGATTTGTGGCTCATTTGCACCTTCAGTGGTTATGGAAGAACAGAAGAAAGGAACCCACAAATAGACACTTTTGCTGCTCATTAGTAACTGCTGTCTGGTGAGAGGAAGCTTGTGAACATAGTTGCAATACAGCATGTGGCTTGGGATTGCTATTTTTTCCCCCTTTAAGCTTCTCATTGCCTCCCCTCTCCCCCGTTGGCACAACAGGGTGGGATCTCGTCTGCATTCCCCAAATATGTGCGGCAGAGCTTCATGGCCATTGCTGGTGGGCCAGCTTGGCCTAACAGGTGAGCAGCCTGGGCAGCTTCCCCAGAAGCTAGGACAATGATGTGCATGTGTCCTGGAAGCTCCTAGGCCATCTTGTTGATTTTCCCATTCTGGGGAAACTTGCTAATTTTCCTCCCAGTATCTCTGGGAGAAGAGAGCCTGCTCTGTGCTTGAGGTTTAGCTCTCTGCAGGGAGCCATTCCTTGGCTGTTTAAAGAAGGCTTTATGCTTTGCAGCTTTAGATCATTTCACATGATGAAACACCATCTCACTACTGACAATTGTAATTTAAAATGTTTGACGGTCTTTTCAACTGAAAAAGAGTAATCATCACTTGCCATAGGCAGACTTGGAAAGTTGCTGTTACCGATCAGAGTGAACTGGAAGAATCTGGCTGGACACGCCCTGGTTCTCAAAGGCTGCAGGACTTCATTTGAGGCTCTTCCTCATCCTCACTGGCTTCCATTTGCCTCAGCTGCTCTACCCGTGCCTGTCTCCAGGTCCCCACCCTCCCACAACTTGCATCTATCCTAGCTCCCCAGCCTCTGAGAGAGAATCTGCCTCCATTTCCTCAACTGTAACACTGGGAGTCGGAACCCTGCCTATCTGTTTCCCTGGAAGGCCCAGGCCATGGGAAGCGCTAAGCTTTGGAGAGAGACTGGCAGGGAGGAGAATCTTTGCTCCATGACAGAATCCTGGGTACCACTGTGCACTGTGTGGCCTCAGTATTTACTTTCCTGTACGGGTCTCTGTTTTCACATCTATAAAATGAATCTAGTAATGCTTGCCTGTTTGGGCTGTTGTGATTTCTAGAGCCAGAGTTGTAAAGTTTCTAACCCAGGGATTGGCTCAGATAATCTCAGTTTTATCATAGCATTATATTCATGAGACATTATATTTCAAAAATAACATAGATTGTGCACATGTATGGTTTTCCATTCCTTTATGAAATGAGCTACTTATACTGGAACTCTTACTGTCATTCTCTTAACATCACCATTACCACCATCATTACCACTGTTACCACCAGTACTACCTCCAGTACCATCTTCACCACCAGCACCGTCAACACCACCAGCACTACCACCACCACCACCACCATCACCATCACTATAACCATTACCACCATTACAAATAGCAACAAGAGCTGGGTGCAGAGGTGCAAGCCTGTAATCCGAGCTGCTGAGAAGGCTGATACAGGATGATTGCGAGTTCAAAGCCAGCCTCAGCAAAAGGGAGGTGCTAAGCAACTCAGTGAGACCCTGTCTCTAAATAAAATACAAAATAGGGCTGGAAATGAGACTTAGTGGTCGAGTGCCCCTGAGTTCAATCCCTGGTACCCCCCACCAAATAGCAACAAGAACTCTTATTGGACTTATATGCCAAGCATTATTCTAAATGTTTTCCATGTGGTTATTCACTTAATTACCACCAAAACTCTATGAAATATTCAAATATTATTAGCTTCATTTTTCAGTGTTAATACCTTCATTTTAAAGATGACAAATGCAAGTCTCAGAGACACAAAGCAACCTGCCCAAGGTCACAGAATTAATAAGAGGTGATGGAGCTTCTGTTCTACACTTTTGGCCACATCTTTCAGGTTATTTATGTGTGCTTTTCTCTCTGTCTGTGTATATGCGTGTCTCTATATAGGTCAGTACATACCTTGGCATTTTGACAAGGAGGAGGTCTTGGGAGCTTTTTAATTCATTGCAAACATTGTGAACAACAGAGGCAGAGACTCTCTGAGAGAGACCCGGCATATTCCACAGGATGGTTAGATATTTTAAAAAACAAGGTCTTTAAAAAAAAATCCTATAATAGATACTAATTAGAGCAGTAGAGGTGTAAAAAAGGGGAAGGACAGTAAAATTTTCATTACAATGCAGTTAGAACCTTCACTAATAAGTCTATTTTGTTTAAAAGTAATTATAATCAGTGGAAAATGCCAGAAATTAGTCAATTATATAATCGAACTTTCTTTCAACCTTTCTTTCTATTCATTCCTAACTTTGTTTTTTTCCCCGGAAATCAAAGAAGCATATAAAAGTAATCTTTGAGGTTCAAGTTGGAGAACACTCTTATTATGGCCAGAAACATCTCATTAATATGGTTAATAAAGGAAACACCTGGAACCCTAGAGTGCTTGCCCTCAATTTGACATTGGATGGATGGAAGGAAGGCAGGACTCATGACTGTTACCTTGTTTGGGACAAAAGAAAAAGAAAAGTCCTACTCAGTGATTCCAGGCCCCAGTTTCACATGGCCTATCGGTCTGGACTGCTAGCTCTGTGAGTGGGGTCATGATGTTTGCCATAGGGGGAAGTGGGAGGGAGAGCAGTGGCCCAATTCCCCCCGTGGCCATGTGGTTGATAGGGTGCAGCCCCCTGTGACAGGACTAGCATGATCATCCTTCCCACCGCCCCCCACATATCAGAACCACTTCAGGCTGGTCAGTGATGACATTGCTGCCCAAAAAGTCACACTGTTTTGCATTTTAAGAAGCAGGACGTTGGAAGGATGTTTTCTCTGGGTACATCTCTCACCCATCATAAATAATTGTGTGGTGGAAATCTACTTCTGACCCAGAAGCTAGAGCTACCAATTAAAATGTAAATAGTTATTTCAGAAACATATGGGGACTTCTGTGGCAGGTGTTGGGAGAGAAGACAGGTTGGGGGTGGGTATGTATGTGTGTGTGCGCGCGCGTGCATGTGTTTTTCACATATAGAAGTGCATTGTAAATCTCAGTAAGACAGTCTCCTTATAACCAAGCTGGGGAAAGCTATAGCAATGCCCCAGAACTGCCCCATTCTCTGGCTTTCTTCTCACTCAGGAATGGACAGGTGAGTCTTCCAAGGACAAGCGTCTGAAGCTAAAGACAGATCATTTCTTTCTAATTTCTCACATAGCTGGGATGGGTAAGGCAGCAGTCTCTGGAAGAACTCAGCAGACTGGGCCAGGAGGAAGGGCAGAGTGCTAAGTGCGCAGGCCCAGGGCATGGCATCCAGAGCAGAGCAGTCCGCAGGTGCAGAAATGGGCATAGATCAGGGAATAGCTACCAAAGCTAGCAGGGGAGGTATGGATTTCAGATGTCAGGTGATGCAGGAGGTCCGAAAACCAACACTGGACTTCAGCAAGAGATCAACTCACAGGACTTAAAATTAGCAAAGGAGATTTTTTTTTTTTAAATTGGGAATTCAAAAAGTTGAAGGTGCAAATATAAAATCAAATAGAAAACCCAGGCATTCGTGTGCTATGTGAAAAAAAAAAATTGGAACATTTATGCAAATTCTCACCCCATCTTTGAGGGTTTGTCACCATTGTGGCAGAAGCCAGTCTTCAATGCTATAGGTATGGGGACAGGCAGTGGAGAGCACCTGTCTGAGATGCAGGTGAACATAGATAGAAGGAGAAGAGCAGGTAAAACCTGGCACAGCCACAGACTGCCCTTGAGTGGACAGGCTCTTGATAGTAGAAACTGAAAAATTTTTGCTGGGAACCTGACTTGAAGTCAAAGAGCAGGACATTTGACTATACAATGAGATTTAGGGAAAGTTGATAAAGGCCCTTTTGTGAGTCTTGGAATGAGATCAGGATCAAATTAAATGTGATTATTTTTAGGCATAATTTGATGAAAGAGATCCTGTAGTAGATGGAATAATAATCCCCCAAGGTATACACCTCTCCACCCCTGAAACGTGTGAATGTGTCACTCTACTAGCCAAAGGGACTTTGGAGATGAGATTACATTAAGAGAGAGCCAAAGAAGCTAAGCTGTTGGTTTGAAGAGGGGGATGGGACCATGAACCCAGAAATACTGCAAGTTTATTCAATCTGGAAAAGGGCAAGGAAACAGATTTTCCCCAGTGACTCTTGAGTGAGTGTGGCCCAGCTGACACTGATTTCAGTTCAGGGAAACCCAATTTGGACTTCTCACCTACAAATTTTGTGTACAATACTGCATTTGTTTTGTTTTTAGCTGATAGAGTTGTGAGATAATTTGTTATAGCAGCAATAGAAAACTAACTCTGGTATCATTTTTTTCCAAGGTATTTCTTTCTTTTAACAGCTTGGTCTAGAACATCCATCCATAAATCCTGTTATTATTATAGTTGGTATGTATAACATATTAATCACATTGTGTTTAAATAAGGATTTATGTCTTGAAAAGGAATAAAATCATGCTTAGCCCCAAATCCTTTATGTCAATAGATGTTGTTTGCTTCTCAGCAGACCCTAATTGTGGCCATACCATCACAGTTAGGAACACAGTTTTCACTTTAGGAAAAAATATGTAAGGAAAGCACAAAATACCAGGAGAATTGCAATAAGAAACATTCAAGTAACAAGTCAAAGTAGAGGTTAAGCAAATATCATGTCTTGACATGAAACTGTACCTAATAATAGTTCAGTGGATCGTTGAGAGTTTTATAAATATTACATGTGTCTAGGACACTCAGAATAATTTCCCTCTTTTCCAGATGCATCTAGAATTCTGTAGCCTCTTATTTCTGCAAGATCATTTGCTACTCCTGATTTTTTCAGTATTAACTAGGTATCTTTGTGTTCTTAACTATGTCATTAAATATGATAATTACTGCTCCCTTCCCCTAGATCAGAAAACAAGACAAGCTCTGAAAAAAATACCACTTGTGGCCAGAAAATATGGAGTGAGATCAATGCACAGAAACATATATGTACCTTCCCAACAAATGCATGCATAAAAGTAGACAAGGAGGAAATGCATCTTCTACTTTCTTCCTCAACCCAGAGCTGTTTTTGACCCCATTTGGAGTTATCTCTGCACAAGCTGGAGAGAGATGCAAACTGCTTGCTGGTTGTTGTTGCTATGGCAACTGGCAGAGACAAAAGGCCACAAAAATGAAGGAATAAGATGACATGTAAGGATTGAAAAAAATGGGGTTTTCTTTCTTCCTCTCTCCTCACAGTGCCACTATGACTTAGTAAATGCCGTGGTTTACTAAATCAAGGTATGTGAGAAGAAAAAAGACAGGGGTTTTGTCTTCTGTCTCGACATCTGTTTTCTCTGCATAATTCAATTAAGAGTCTTTAGTTCTCATCCCCTCTTCTCTTAAGAAAGAGAAGCATCCTCCACAGATCTATGCCCAACTCTCATTTTTCTCTAAGAGAGGAGATGTGACTCTCTGGCTCACTGTGAGGACCATCTCTAGCCAGAATAATGCCTGCCTTCTGACTGGGGTGGCTTCCATCTCCTGAGGCCAAGCAGTGGCCGCTTGCAGCAGCTGGGAGGCCGTGTAGATGCCCACTGAGGTCTTTGCCAGCTTTCCTGTCTAGTGATTCGGAGATGAAGCATTATAGTCATTTGATGTAGGGGGAACGGGACTGCATATCAAGTGCATCTCTTTATAACTGGAAAACCAGAAATGATGGCAAGCCTCCTGTTTGGAAAAACTCAGGGAGTGTCCACTCTCTTTCACCAGCTCCCTTCAACCTTGACTTAAGATAACTTCCTGCACTTGGGATTCCAATGACTTTTTTCCACTTCAGAAATTAGTCTTGACTTCTGCTAGAAATGCACACATTACATTTGAAATATGATCTTAAAATAAACATGTTTTATTTTATTTATTTATATATGAGGAATAATAGGTCGTTCTGTATCATTGGTTCCAACCTCCCTGCTGTTGGATGACTGAATTGCTAACTAGTATTTCTCAAGCTTGACCACCTGAGCCAGAAGAGGTGAAATCTTTTGTTAAAAAATGCATATTTAAGAAATCATATTCAGGGAGCCCCTTCTCAGACCTTCTGAGTGAGGACTTTGAATGGGCCTAAAGAACAACTTCTTTTTACTAATGCTCATTTTATCCTTAAGATCAAGTTTCTTCTTCTAGCCCAGGTCTTCTCAATGACCTTCGGGTTGGTTGGAGCATTCAGGATGATGCTTGATGCTCATTTGGCTGCTGGCTTGCCTCTTGGTTGACAAGGAATATCTTTTAGGCAAGTTTAAGCAAATCTACTTCTCTTGGACAGGGAGAAGAGCAAGCACAGTATCTACTTTAAGCAAAACTCTTCTCACATATGGATGACTCAATCACTCCTGCCTTTTTTTTTTTTTTCATTTGAATTTCTGCAGTCAGCGAGGTGTGAAACTCTGACCTATCTCACGTTGCATCAGTCTTCAGTTTCTCTCAGCCTGATTGACTACTCTGCCCGCCGCTGCTAGGTCCTTCATGCTATGGGGTTTTTGTGATATCTATTCTGACGGAATGCCAACTGCCTGTCATTATTTTGTTTTCCATTGCTCATGTCTAGCTGCTCCTCTGAAACATATCCAATACCACTAGTTCACCAACTTCAGTAATACTGGACTGACTTGGGAGACTTTGCCGAAGCACAGAAGGTTCAGGACTCAGCAGGAATGGGCTGAGGCCTGAGAATGTGCATTTCTAATAAACTCTTGGGTGATGCTTATGTTGCTGGTCCAGGGATTGAACGTCACCCACATCACTGGACCACGTGGAACTGATTCAGCCCTGTCCTGTAATCCTGGCCTTTCATCTGACAAAGCCATGCATGGTAAATATGTTGAGTTGGGCAAATGAAACAAGACACCTCTGTGCCCTCAGACTGGTTCTGAGATACAGACTTTGAGTTCCCAAAGCCAGATAGTCCCCCAAAGAGGCCTGTGGTTGGCACTCCCCAAATCCATGGCCTGTTTTTGGACTTATTTGCAACCTCAGAACATAAGGCCAGACTGGTGTCCAGGCTGCTGACCTTCTTGCAGCTGCTTAGCTCAGAATCACGCTTGTCATAGGTTGCAGCTGTGATGCGAACACTTTCTCAAGCCTCTGTGCTCCCTCAACTTGCTCTTTCAAGGCAACTGTGCTGCTCCAGCCCTGGACTTCTGTTGCAACCTACATGGTCCATGATTTTTGCCTGAGATTCTCAAACCACCCTGGGAGTAACATGAAACTACTCGTTCATACTACAGAGGAAAGGGCAGCTTGAATCGAGGCAAATTTGAAAATATAGAGTATATTGGTCCCTTATTATATGCTGATCTAAATTCTCCAGTATTAACATATTGTTTAATAAGGATATATAAACATCAGGAGCCATTAACATGGATTATTTCCTTTTAACCTCTGACACTATAAGATTTTATAAAGTCCCATTTTACAGATTAGACACCAAGGGTGAGAGTGGTGAAGTAATTTGTCCTCACAGAGTTGGAGGTATTGGTCTCAGGACTCTGACTTCAAAGTCTGAACTCGGAATCTCTGGTCCTGTGTGCCTTTAGTCATTCAACTTCTTCAGATGACATTTTAAAGATGCAGCTTCTATCAAATTCCACTCTACAGTGAAGAGTTATGATAAATTCCCAGTATATTTCAGGCAGTTTGTTCACTTTGAAATGTTTTAAAAATATGATTCTAAGACTCTTTGTTAAGCCATGGATTTTATTTATTTAGCGAAAAGACTCCTTAGAAGGAAGAACAATAAAGTAGGCCCAGAAGACCCAGCACCTCATCCTCTCAGATCACTAGAGATTCGGAGATTGATGTGAAAGCCACCAGAGAGGTCAAACTTTGGGGATGAGAGGACCCAGACGTTAGCCATGACTCTGCCACCAGCTGATTGTGGGACTGGAGACAAATTGGGAAACTCTGTAGGACTCAGTGGTCTCAGTTGTGAAGTTACAGAGATAAACAAGGCCCTATCACGTCTCTGCTGAGGACCCATTAGTTGATTAATGAACTCGAACTAATGGCTAACAAAATGTAGTAAAGAAATAGCTTCTACTTTTATGAAGAGATTAAAGCTAGTCATTGCATACAAACGTGTACTGAAAAAAAACTTGGAAAGAAATTATGTCCTAAAGTAAGTAAAAAGTGAAAAATACATTCTCTTATATTACTACTTTGCTTAGGAACCCCACCACCAACACCAACTTTTCCATTTATAGGTAGAAGAGCGTCACATTCTAAGCTAACTCTGGTCAAATTGGAACAAGCTCACTATCCGTAGTACCTGAACTAATCAGAGGTTATTTATCAAAATCTCCCAAATGTACCAAGAAAGTTAGAGAGTTAATAATTCGTAATAAAACCTTTACACCCAAATGTCAACAATCTGAGATTGGTAGTAAAGATTTTTCAGTGAGATTCTAGAAAAGTAGGATGTCTGCCTCTACCTTAATTTCATTTTCTGTCCTCATTATTAGAACACTTGTTCTCTTTCCTCACCATGCCACAGTGAAGGTGACACTGTTACAGTGAATGACAAAGTTGTCACAGAGTAAGCTATGGGATGTTTATTAGGGTCATGCTATCCTTTTTATGTTCAAGTATTAGGTGATTTTGTCATTATCCTCAGTAAGTAATGAGTTTGGCACAGATGGTTGGTGTTTTTAAAAAATGCAAAAGAAGATCTGATGTGGCCAGGAAATTAATATTTATCTCATAAAGAGGATAGTTTAATTATCACCTTAAATTATAAATGTTCACTTAAAATAGTCTTACTGATTGCTTTCTATTAACCACCATTTTTTTTCTTTGGGCTGACATTTTTAACCTTTAAACTTTAAAAGAGTTTTTAACCAAAAACGACATGCAATTCAATTTAGGCATATGGTCACCAGGTGTTCAAAGACAAGAAACGCTTTGTTTTGTGGTAGGTAATACAGATCTTACCTATCAAATTTCTATTTATTTATTTACTTTATAATAATAAAAGCTCTTCACCAAAAGAGATAAATATGGGGAAGAGTAAATAATGCTGTAGAAAACTGGGTAGAGAGATTCTAAAAAACAAAGAGATAATAACAAATAAAATGAAAACCTAGGTACAATTTGAGATCATTTTCAAAAATTCATGGAAAATATTTATCAACCCTACTATTACCACCAGACTTTGTTCTTTCTTAATTTATCTAAGATGTCACCTGGAAAATCAGTGCCTCTTAGGACATGACCCACCTCCAGGACTTGACTCCTGGCCAGCCTTGTATTAGGTGTATTATGAATAAGAATTGTGTTTCCTAACTCCAGCCATCCCAGTTATAGGCTAGTGTGTGTACCATATGTACTCTACACACACCCCTCTGCCTACACACACTCATCTAATTCTTTACTGTCTTTGGAGTCCACCATGCTTCTCTTCCACATGGAAAAAGGAGAAGAAAGTAAGTCACACAGATAAGTATTTATTAGCAGTGTACACACAATAGTCACACACTAATAGAATTACATTTTTTTTTACCATTAGAAAGTAAATTTCCATTACAAAGTAAATTACTAACAAAGAAATAAGAGGTGTTTCTTATTTATAAAGAATCTTCTAGACCAGGTTTCACTTAAGTTTCCATAAAATACAGATATAGTGGGCAGTAGGGTTGTGAGATTGTGTACGGATTCAGAAGCTAGGATGTGGGATGAAAATCAGCATGAAAGATGGAAATTACTTCCTTGGAAATTCCTCTGGGCTGTGCCATACTGGAGACCAGCACACAGTCTCTCAGCATTCCCAGTGGAGCCAGTTTTCATTCGGCGTGGGAGAGACCACCCTTGGATCAGCTGAACATCAGATGATACAAATGGCTTGGGTTTAGGAGCCAGTGTCCTGGTCTATTTTCTGTTGCTAATGTCGGATGTGGTAAATGATAAAGAAAAGAGGTTTATCTTGGCCAGTAGTTCTGGTCCAAGGTTGAGGGGCTACATCTGGTGATGAACTTCTTGATGGCGGAGTCCTTAGGCCGCCCAGGGCACTGCTTGGCAAGAGACAGGAAGTGTGAGAGACCTAGCCAGACTGGCTCTGGTGGCAGATCCACGCTCCAGATAACCCATTAATCACATGAATGGATCAACCCATTCATAAGGGCAGAGCCCTGATCATCTCTTAAAGGTCTCTCCTTTTAATATCTCAGATGGGGATTAAATTTCAACATGAGTTTCAGAGGGGACAAAGCATATTCCAACCACAGCAGCCACATTGTAGAAAAATATGTGTCTTTAAGCACCAGCATCATTCTTAGTACAGCAAGATACTCATAGCTGAGAGCCATGGTAACTGGGGAAGCCTCCAGGCCACTACTAGTTCATGGTTCCTCATCTGGCCCCCTTCTGCTCTTTACACAGAGTCCTGCAAAAGCACTTGGTCTACCTGTGGTTTATGTCTCTCTTACCCTCCACTCCTCCTCTTCTCCTTTGCATTCTTTATCCCTCTCTCTCCCCTGCCTGTTCTCCTCCTCTCGCCCCTCCCTGTCTGCCTCCTCCTCCTCTACTATCCCTGCAAAGTGTGGAATCCATTCTAGTGGAAAGCATACGTAATGAACACAACCCCAGGACAAACTGCTGTGACAGTCTTGCTGTGTCTCCTTAGTTACCTAGGAAAGATGATTGCACAAACAGCTTCTGTCATAAAACCTTTCAAAATTTAATTTCCAAAGGTCTGCATCTATGACTACAGAACCTTTAAAAACAATATTCTCTAGATGGCAGGGGAAGGATTTGAACAGATCTAACCACATTTAGCAACAATGTTAAATATGCTGTTGCTTCCTAGTGAGTTTTTTTTTTTTTTTATTAGTGAGATCATTTTATTTTGTTTTGTTTTTGTCTTACCTAAAATCTTAACTTTTGCCATACTGGGTTTTTTAAATTGATTTTTGTTTATTTGCTTCTAAATTTTGTAGTTGTTTTGTTTTACAAAGGTATAAGATCACAAAATCAATGAATGAAGTCTCATCTGTAATAAAGCTCGAATTTTGTGCTGGTTTTCTGATTCTTTGCTGAAGAAGTTCTGTAACATGTTGCATTTTAACTTGCACTTCAGTTGGGCAGCATGCATGTGGTCCAAAGCTGCTGGACTTTTTCTGAGGACAGGTGGGTGGCAGGAGGAGAAGGGTGTGAGGAATTGTCTGGGGAGTCAAGTGGTAGAAGAAAGACAGGTGTATGGGAGAAAGAGACCCTGTCTGGGCCGTCATGGCAAATTATAATGGAGGGGAGAGCAGTCTGAAAGGAACTGATCTAATTTAGACTGAGAAGAATGCAGCCATTTCCAAAAGAGTGTGTATAATTTCAGGCAGAGAGCAAATTTTCACGGACAAGAATATCTCCAGTCTGGTTAAGCTAATGAAACCTTAACTAGGTTACAAAAAAATCGGAATAGGAGCTTGAAATGGACCAGTAAAGAAAAGGAGCAATTTTGGTTAATGTGTATTACCCTGGGTGGATGGCTGATTTTGTCTGTAAAAGAATATCTTTAGCCTAGTTAAGCTAATGATACCTTAACTAGGTTACAAAGACATCAGAGCATTAGTGGGCAGCGCTGACACTTAGAAAGCTGTCAGGATCCTGTGGAGAGTGACAGGCAGAGTTCATGACAGGGTCCTGGTGGCAGGGTATTGCTGATTGACAAGACCAGGCAATGTGCCCACAGTGACTGATATACAACAAAGGAAAAAAAGTCAACAAATAATAGTTTGAATATATTTTTGCAGTTTTTCCATCAAACATTCCCTCTGTACTTTATCTAATATTTAATTGATATTATTATTGGCTCATAAACAAACCATTTAATGTTTATAAACTAGAACTGCTGTGTACTTTTAAAGTATTCTCTTTCTGATATGCATTTTTCTCTTTGTATTGAGCTTGCGTGACTTTTTGGATTGCCCCCCCACCAAAAAAAAAAAAAAATTCTATGTGCTTTTAAATGTCAGTTACTCATAGGAGTCACCTCCAACCTTTGGGTAGAAGAAAAATGACTGATATATCATCCTAAAAGCAGACACCTTTCAAGAGAGTAAAGGAACCCAGGCAGGCTTCAGATCAAGATTCAGATAAACCAAGATGGACAGGGTCACTTTCAGACATTGAACACCTACGTTTTGAGCTCTTGCTGTGTGCTGAGCCCTGCACAACATACCTGGGTTACAACAATGAGCAAAACAGAAAAAGAGCCCTGTCCTCCAGAAGCTTCCATTCTGATAATGAAGACAAACAAAATACACAAATAAACAAAACAAATCGATCAACCACTGGGATGGCAGAAGGTGATCATTGCTATGGAACAAAGGAAAGATTTAGCAGCACAAGGGGTTGGGACAGAATGTGGTATTAAAGAGCACAGAGAGGACAAGGTTCACAGAGGTGATAGTCCCTTCCACTTGACTGGGTTCTTGGTTTTGGTGGACTCTTGGGAAGACCATCTGTTTGTCCATCCACCTACCCTTGCATCTGTTCATCCCATCAGATTGTGCTTCCTCTGTGCCTGGCACTGGACTGGACTTGAAGAGGCAGTGAGGAAGAAGACATGGTCTCTACTTCCAAAATGTCACAGTGGGAAAAAAATACATAGTCAAGGAAACCAGAGATCACACTGCAGAGCTCTGCCCCAGTGGCCCCTCATTTGGCTCCATCTCAGACATTCCTGCTTCCTCCTTCCCATGCAGAAGAACCTCCTCCACGCCTTCTTAATACCTGACCCAGGCTTTACTTTACTTTATGGCACATGCCACTCTGACAGTGTTACATTTTTATTTATATTTTATTCTCCTTCGCTAAAGAGTAAGCTCTGAAAAGAAAATATTGCTTTGTTAATTGTTGTATCCTTATTGACTAGAGCAATACCTGGTATGTAAAAGATGCTTACGAAGATTGTTTAAAGAGTGAATAAATAAATAAAATATTATAAGAGGAATATACTAAATAAGGTGTTGGTGACCTGTACAGTGGTGAGCAGAAAAAAAATAATATTAATGTAGAATCCCCAGGGGACAGTATAAGGGAGAAGGTGAAAGTAATGTTATTCCAGAAAGAAAAAATATTTTTACCAGGTTAAAAATTTTAATTTTACATTATGAAATATTCCAGACAAACAGAATAGTATCTAAAACACTATATTATTATCATTTTTAAATAGTGGGTAAACTGTCCATATAGACCCTTAACATAGATTTTTGTTTTATTTTTCCTGCAGACATTGTATCTCTTCCTTGAAGGTTCCAGAATATTTGAGTGCCAAAACATTCAACATAACAATAACTTAGTAACAAGCAGCTTCTGTTCTCTTAAAAACTATGAAGGTCTTGTCCATCTTGCAAAGAATGTCCCTTATCTTTTAGCTGAAGTGGAACCCCTCTTAGCTCTCCATGACCTGCTTACTCTCTGGTATCCTTCTGAGCAAATCTTAACACTCTTTGGATGGTAGATGGAGCAGTATGCCACAGGAAGTGGTATCAGCTATGTGACGACCAGGATTCTATCTCTGGAACTTGACTCCCGCAGCATTGATTCCCTTCAAAGTAGGGAGCTGGGGCTTGGTGTAGCTCAGAGGTAGAACACATGCTTAATATGTGTAAGGCTCTGGATTCAACCTCTTCCCCGGCCACCCACCCCCTGCCAAAAAAGAAAGAAAGAAAGAATGAAAGAAAAGTAGAGAGTCAGGGAAGAGTATTTTATATGTTCTTTTAACAAAGAGAGTTTATTCTTAGCTATGGCTACAGATAACCCCAAACTCTAGTGGCATTATTATTATTATTATTATTATTATTATTATTATTATTATTATTATTATTTGGTACCAGGTATTGAACCCAGGGGCGCTTAACCACTGGGCCACATCCCCAGCCCTTTTTTATATTTTATTAGAGACAGGGTCTCACTGAGCTGCTTAGGACCTCACTAATTTGCTGAGGCTCTGTTCAAACTCAAAATCCTCCTGCCTCAGACTCTAGAGTCTCTGGGATTAAAGGCGAATACCTCTGCACCTGGCTCTAGTGGCTTTTAAAGTAACACTTTTTTTTATTTATTTCACAGTGTCTAAGCTGATGTTGCTGACTGGGCTCAGCTGGTCCTTTTTTATTTCTAGTAGCTCACTCAAGCATTTGCAGTCAGCTGAGCTTGGCTAAGTGCTGGCTGGTCCAGAATGGCCTCAGCTGGAATGACTGCTCCCTGCTCCACATGGTCTCCCATTCTGCAGCAGGCCAGCCCAGCCGCAGGTAGGTGGCTGCAGGGCAGGATTCTGAGGAAGAGCCACAGCATGCAGTGCAAAAGTGTGCAAGGTCAAGGCCACTTTGGCTGCATTCCTTTGCTAAGAGCAAGTCCCAAGATCAGCCAAGATGGAAGAGGTGGAGAAATTGACTCTACCCCCTTGATAGGAGGAGGAAGGACAATAGGTGTCGCCATTTTTGCAAACAATCTGCCCAGAGACAGACATCATTCACCATTTCACTTCTTCACCTACCTGTCTGCTTTACTTTTCCTTCTCACATAATTTTTTGAAAACCTAGAAAATTTCCTAGACATTTTGGGCATCTCCTAATATCATGTCCCTGAACTAGCCATTCCTATGGATAAGAAACAATTCGGGGATGTGTTCTACCTTTAAGATGCTATTGCGAATGAAAATAAAAAAGAAACTTAAGAACAAATATGATCTCACGGAATTCTGTCGAGCACCCCCAGATGTGTCAGGCTTGAGAAAAGAGAGAAACGAAGGTAAACATCGTACAGTCTCTGTTTTGGAGGCATTCCCAGTTTTCAAATTATTTAGCATTGTTTTAGGTGGCTTTTCTCCTTCGCTTTTACATTCAAACAAAAAGTCCTGTGGATTTTGCTTTTAAATGCCTCTTCAATGGATCCCTTCCACCACCCCCTCAGTTCAGTCCTCTTCATCTGTTGCTATGACAACAGTGCAAGCTTCTTGCTGGTCTCCCCACCTCCACCCCTCCTGCTCTGCTAAGCTATTGGCTGAGTCCTGGTTGCTGCCAGAATGGCCCCTACTATACAGACTTGGCCATGACACTCTCTTGGGAGCATCCTTCCATGGATTCCCTCAGCAAAAAGACTTATAGCAAAAGACCTGTTCATGTCATACAAAGCCTTTTTGAACCGGCATCTTCTCACTCCACCATTTTACATTTTATTCTTGAGAAAAAACCAAACCATTGACAGTTTCGGTCTTACCAATGTTCGTCAAATGTTTTGTCATATATTTCTTGTTCCCTGTGACAAGAACAATCCCTCTCCTGCTCGTCTGCCTAAAGACTGTAACTTTCTTTGAGGGCAGGTTATCCTCAAAAAAGATATCTATGTTATTTAGTAACTGCACATGATGCTCAAAACGGCGATTACTGCTGTCTCTGATGACTCTAGACTTCTATGCCTACCTCATTTCCCACTAGGATGATTCTGCATTATTATGGTCTCTTCATTTTCGGCAGTCTCCTTTAAGAGAGTGACCCTATCTTTTCAACCTTCTTTCTTCAGCAACTAGCACTTAATAAGTATTAATTGAATGAATGAAATCAAACTATAAAAAAGTGTAAGATATGAAGTCTGGTTTAGTTACACTGATGGACAGGCAGCAAAGTATCATATAATGGTCATTGGACTTCAAGACAGAACATGCTGCTTTGCCTCTTAATAGCAATTTGACCTGAAGGAAGTCTCATTGTAGTCTCGGTTTCCTCATTAGTTAAACAAGAATAAACCTACTCTTCCTACCTCATAGAAGATAAAGTGGAAGAATGAAATTAAGCATTGAATTATGTGCAGAGCAAAGCTGAGAACTATCCAAAATTCTCACAGCAGGCTTTAATGAGATGATGGTCTCTCTCCCCTGACTCTCACTCATGGTCTGTGCTTACAAAGTCTCTAGGAGGCAGCAGAAATATATATACAATTTGAGTACTAATAAGTATTTTGAATTTAACATTGCCTTTTAAATACTGTTGCTTTTATCTCATTTTGCTTTTTTAAAGAATAAGCTATCTCCAAAGAATGTTAAAGAACTTATGGTGTCAGGGAAATGTGCTGTATTCAGTAGGTGTGTCTCTGGGTGGGGCTGTGGTGGTTATGCCATGCAGAGTAAGCTCTCCTCCACCTACATTACAACCCTAGAACATCATGTCAACATTGGCATGGCATACAGTCTTGACAAAATAATGAAGCAACTATTAATCCCATCATAGGTTAAGGAAAATGAGAAGTTCAGGAATTCAAATGTTTGTGTGCACAAGAAGGTGAGTCCTGAGAATTAAGTGATTTTCATTTGGGAACAAGTTTTTGTATTCTTTGATATTCTCTTCCTACCTATTCACTTATATCCCTTGACTATTAACCTCAAAACTCAAATCTTTTAAAGCTTTGGTCACTTACTATAGCAGCCTGTCTTTACATCTCTCTCATTCCTCCTAGTTTCTCTTTGGTGGTTTTTGTGGTTCTTATTTGTGCAGCTCATTCAGCTCTATTTCTATATCCTTTATTCCTGAGCTATTGCCACTTGTATCACCTCCTCCTGAGACATTGCTCTGAGTTTCTCTCCCTTCTTTCATCTCCTTGAGACTCCAGGTCTTCTGCCCTCTCCACATCTTCTGTGAACTGGGTTTGAATATCTTTGCAGACTTAAGAGATTCTAGATGCTTTCTATTCAAGATCAACAATTTTCCCCTTTGAGTTTTTATTTTTTACTTTGTTTTGCTTAGAAGAAACAAAATTATTTATGTTAATGAAAAAAAAAAAACTTCAGTAAAGGCAGCCAGACCGAAGTAAACAGTTTCTTCAACCAGGCCCTTTGCATTATGATGAAAGGGGTGGAAGGGATGACGACTGTCCCTTGGGAAGGCAGAGAGAGTTCCAGGGTGAATACTGATCATTGTTGAGGGCTGTCTCCAACTTTATTGAATGGAATCAACTGTTCTTGCTAATATTGTCAGGGATTTGGCTGCTATTCAAATCTGGTGACTAACTCACAGAATAAAAGGAGTCAAAAAGATGGAAAATCTGTGGAGAAAAACAGAACTATGGCCAGACAGGATCCCATTCCTGCCACAGAGGCTCAGAGAAGCGTGGGGACCCCTGAGGACTCCCAACCATACGTTCATCACGCATGCGTCTGCCATGAGTAATCTAGAACAGATGAAAATTGCTGATTTTCTTACAGTGGGGAAGAAACTCTAATTACAACATAAAAGTCTTTTAATTCTTGAGTGATGTGGGGTGGGTATATGATGGATAGTAAGAACATGGGTATGCCTAGGTGGACATTCTGCCCAGGTTTAAGTTATTTGGGGAACAGGATTCTCACCTGCACTGAACTGTCCAAAGTGCTGACCCTCCTGTGCCTTCAGATCCCCTTCCTCTCAGTCTTATCCTGTTTGTCTCAGATTTGGAGTCTGGAATCTTGCTACTCTTGCTAGTAGGACCACATGCCTTCTCTTCTTTCAACTTCTTCTCTAGGTCCCACAATCACTCTTTGCCCATCTCACTGCAAATATGGTATTTTGTGGTCCGTAAAATCAACACCTGGAGGAGGTGTTAGTGCTCAGTACCTGAAGCCAAGGTCTGTGAGCAATTGCATTTACAAAACCACTATAGATAGTATTGTAATTTTTTTTAAACTTCAATGAGTTCTGTATTTTACTGATACTCATATACATCAAGGTGTAATATATAGATAATAACTTTACTATACTCTCACATTTATTATAAATGTTTAATTGTTATATAAGGCATACATTTTGGACAAAATCTGCTCAATGTTCACTACTAGTTTGAGTTTTCAGATGTTCAATGAATTTAAAATTTAAATACATTTTGGAAATAGTATTTAACTTTTTAGAGTTTCTGGGCACAATGAATTCTCCAAAAATAAGCAGTGTTTAAGAAACATGTAGCTACAATTTTTTTACCATTTGTATTTTCTCTAACCAGTATGTATCCACAGGTGCTGAGTATTGGTGAATAAATTTTGGAGGCATTGTTACATTGTCAATTTTCACATTTCAAAATCTTCTCTACGCTATGGATATTGTGGTGAGGATTAAATGTTGTCCCTTTCTTAGAGTAATGGCACAATGGTCTCATTTGTAGAGCTTCTCTCCAGTGTGTTTTCTCTGATGTCTAGTAATATGATATATAATTTAAAATGTTTCTACATTCTCTACGATAGTATTGTAATTTAATTGAGAAGATTAGAAACAATTCAAAACAAATGTGGGCTCTTCTAGGAGAGAAATATTGCAATATTGTTTCAGACCCATTGTCTCCAGCTTTGTCTTCTGCTACAAATGACACCCTCAAATGAAGGTTCTGATATCTTCCTTAATGTCACCATTAAAGGTTAAGTTGCCTCCCGCTCTCATCTCTTAGGAGTCTTTTCTCACCAAAAGTTGACAAATTTGTCCATACCTTTTTGAATCTTTTCATATTTCCAGTTAGTACCACCTGTGGAAATAAAGGGTGTACATCTTTATAAAGCTTGTTGTAAAATTGCCCCTTTGGATCCTAAACTCAATTCACTCATGGTTCTTATGCTCTTTCCTCACCCTGTCTTCATGTTTGTGGACATGTGTTGAGAGCCACAGCCAAAAGGGCCTCAGCAAACTTTCAGACTGCCAGCTGATGATTGGCTCACAGCGGCCCCAGCAACATCTAGCTGATTGGCTCCTCTGCAGTGATGCTCATTGGACTGTTTCCCTGCCCTTTCAGGCCACGGAGCTGCTTATTGGGGGACTTTTTTGGCTCTGCCCACACGACCCAGCCAATCGGCCTCAAGAGCAGGAGGATTGTGGGAGGTGGAGAGGCTGGTGCTGGGGGTGTGTGGCTTGGGGGAAGCCAGTGGTGGCAGTTGGGCTCTGAGGGTTTTTCCTGAGGAGCTGTTTTGTTTGGCATGTGTGGTTCTAAAAATAAAGTTAGTTTCTTTTGACAAGTGGCTCCTGAATTGTGCCCAGCCAGACTGCGGCAGACATGTGGCACAGATTTGTTTCCTCTGCATTACTCTTTACATGATAAGCATAGAGTAGTCATTCTCAGCCCTTGCTGTTATAACAGGAGTACTGGCCTGGGGTCTCCAAACCTCCAAGAGAACTTTAGAAGAAATGCAGGTGGTTTGTGAATTTGGATGAAAAAATTTACATCTTTATTCTCCTTAATATTGAATTGAAATTTGATATTTTCTTCCCTTACAAATACCACCAGTAGATACCACAGATATTTTTTATATCATGTTATATTGATAGATTAAAACACCATTTATGCTTGTCAATCTTTGAAGTCATAGATTTATTATACCTTCTATCAGCCCTGATTACTTTCTGTGCTAATAAAGAAGTACATATATCTCTATATCAATCATTTATTTTTATATATCTTGATAACTAGGATAGCATCATAATTAGTTTCCTTAGTAACATGTTCTAGTTTATATATTTAAAAACTTATCCTGAGAGGACGTCCACAAGAAACAACAGACTATCAAAGGTGTCCATGGCACAAAAAGGGCAAGGAATCCTGGTTTTATAGACTGAAATTACCAAGCTTTTTGAAACTCTATCTTCATACACAGTTCCATATTTTGGAAACCATTTTGACTGATCTTACCTGGAAATCCAGTTCTGTGATATACTTTCTGAAGGCAGAATTGAACATAACATTTTAAAAAACTGAAATGTCACAGTTTATATAAAAGGTAAGCCATTCTGCCTCATTTCCAATATGTATTTTGATGGTGATCAACATTTTACTGACCTTAGTTCTTAGCAGTATACTGACCTAGGATTCTTAGGAAACCATCCTTTCTTTAACTTATACTCAGTATTTTATTCCACTTGGGAAGTTTGGATTACTTATATTGAAAAGTATTACCTTGTATATAGATTTGTAAGGATTTTTCTACATCCTTTTTCAATCACTTGGACCTTCTCTCTTCACATCAGTTTCGTGTTATCTGCAATACAATCCTGTCTTTTCTCAACATCTTTTATAAAATTGCTGAACAGCACTGGCCTGGTCTCATCTCTGAGAAACCAGTCTCTTCATTTTATGCTTCTCTGTGCAGAGAAAGACACTTCTTTAATATTCTTTTTCCTTAAACCAATTCTTTGTATATGAACCCACAACCCTATCCTATCTCCTCAGTCCCATAATAATTCATTAAACTGATCTTAAAAACATTGAATGGGGGAACCATTAATTAGTGGCTAAGAAATTCTGCCACTTTTTATTTACATTTCTACTTTCCTCCTCAAAGAATTCTAAGGAGGCAGACGTGAGTTTTCCCTTGTTTGAACCATGGGACTTTTCCCTTAATAAGAAATGTTTAGATTTCATAGCTTTGCATTTAAATGACTATTATTATTTATAAATGTTTTTATAAAGATTAGAGCTTAGACAAAACACCAATGGATGTGGAATTATGATTTTAAAGAGCCTTATCAATTATCCCAGATGTTCAGTCTTTACATACATGTATACGTGCACCTCTGCGCGGATTCCTGACAGACTGTTCATAGTTACCATAACTAATAATAGCCACATTTGGTGTTTGAATGGAATGGTGCCAAGAAATGGTGAGATCCCTTCATATAAAATCCAGGAATCAGGAATCTTGCACTAATATCTTTTTTTTTAAAAAAATGCTTCCCAGTATTTTATTTATGGTTTGTTTTATTGATGATCTTAGTGTTTTATTGATGCTGTTTTCTTCCTGCCTCTCCAGAGTGCATCTGGTCTCATGAGGTGTACTCTTCAGTTTTGCCCCAGGGTATTACCTACCAGCTTGGTGCCCTCCTTGCAGTTGGGTCTTGCATAATTAATACACCTGGAAGTATTGCCAAACTTCTGTATTGACTTTCTCTTTGCCGTCGTCTTCTTATAGTATCTACCATGCTCTCGTCCAGCTTCCCAGATTTGCTCTATTCAAGCCCACACCCCAACATCTCCTAATTCACCCATTACCATTAACTCAGTTTTAGTTTACTCTAATCATAATGTCTGTAAACAATTGTGATAATAACCTGCTCTTACAAAGGCTACTGAAACCATTTGGCTTACAGTGGCTCATATCTACTTATTATAGTTTCTGTTAGCCATTTCTCCAGGTCCACTGTGGGGTTCTCACAAATAGAGGATGCATATTCAACAAAGCAGTATTCAGAGGAGGTGGCCATTTACAGGAGTCAGCTGTGTATTTTGGCCAATTTTATTCTTGAGTTCCTTCAGAAGTCTTGGGTACATGTCACTTCACTCTGACAATTAATGTGTATTCATTTTGTTTCACGTTTTGCCCATGACAACAGTGTGACCATTTTTTTCCCTGCTAATGGAACCCTAATTCTGTTCAGATAAGGATGGGGACGGGAAGGTGAGAAGGTAGTTTCTTTTAACAATCTTGGAGGATGAGCAATGATTGATTGGAGCTATGATGGATATCCCATGAGTATCAAAAAATCGAAACCAAACCAAACAACAACAACAAAACCTTTACAGCCTCCCATGCATCTAGGGGCATCCATGGGATTTTTATGGCTAGTAAGAGAAAAGGAGACATCTTTTGGAGGTTTTTGGAAATGGCTTTGATTTCAAATAAAAGCCCAGGTCCACCTGAGGGGAAAGCCTTTTCTTCTCTGACCGTTCCTTTGTGCCTGCATGCTGCTTGCTGTGGCTGCAGCTGTCTTACAAGCACGATGGGCTGGTCAAGGGAAGCAGAATGCTGACCCAGCACCCGACAGCCTTGGACCCCTGCACTAAGGCTGTAATAATCCAATTCCAGACTTAGTATTATGTAAGATAAACAATGAACTTTTCCTGAGTCAGATTTCTGATACTTGTAGCCAAACACATTCTTCACTGCTTTGGGCTTAAAATACAGTGTTTTAACCACTTTTTCTGTCTGGGCTTCAGGTTAGAATCAAATTCTAGAATCTAGTTTTTAGATGTAGTTTTAAGAATCGAACATGGTAGAAGATGTTTGGGAAGCAAAATAACATCCAATCCTCCTTGGGAGAAGAAAAAGGAAGGTGATTTGATGATTCTTTGGAGCTACAAGGGCAGCCAGCAATGAGAACATTAATCACTACGGGCAGTTCATCCAGACAAGGCCTCAAAGAAGAGAAACAATCAAGGAATGGAGCTTCTCCAGGCAAACAGAGGAGAGGAAAAGGTCAAAATGCGTTAACCAGGGAAACACAATGCCTCTCTGGACATTTTCCAGGGTCATGTGCCAGAATAAGGAACTATCTCAAAGGAGGAAGTCTGGGGTGGGGTCTTGAACCCTGCCCTGGGTCTGAGACGGCCCTGCCACTGGCTCACGATGTGGCCTGTGACTTCGCTGGTTCTCACTCCTCTGCTTGGATGCACCATGAGCCATTTGTTTCCACCAACCTTCCAAGGATTTAGGGTGAGGAAGCGGGACGTAGATGAGCAGCCCAAGTGGAATATCAAATAATTTGAAGGATGTCCTTGAAAATCAGTACTAAAAAGTTTTTGAAATAGAAAAAAATCTATTATTTTTCTATATCCATGGCACAGATGCGGGAGAGCAGCAAGAGAAGGACCAGCCCGAGCCTGAGGGTAAGACAATTCTATAGGTCCTGATTTAGTAAGACAAAAATTGTTTGATCAACATACTATGTGTTCAAGAGACTGGTTACCGGTGGTTAAAAAATCAGGAGATTTCATATGAAACTCTCTCTGGCCTCTCGTAAAAAGTCAGCCATCCTGGTGATATTAGGCCTGCATTTCTGCATGGCACTCTGGTTGGACCAGAATGACCCTTGACCCATGACGTGTGCTCTTGTTTACGCTGTCACCTCTCTAATGTCTCTGTGACACTGAGGCTGTGCTAGTTTATCATCGCTCTTGTTATTTTTCTCATAATAGACTGTCTCTTTCAAGAGTAGGAAAACAAAAGAATAGACAGAGTAGGCTGTGGGTTTCTAATAATACCAGGCCCACTTCATCATTAAAATTAGCTTCCTACCAGCACCTGTAGGCCTCAGAATTTGCAAACCCACTGCAACCGTAGTCCAGACCACAGATAGAAATTTGTCTTCATGACACCTTCAAACTCATCCTTCTTGGAAGAGAGAGGGTGAGAAGGTTGATTATTCTTACAGGCAAGGCATCTTTAGTGCACGGCAATAGCTAAATTAATTCAGCTTTCCAGACCCTTGCTGCAAGACAGCTAGTCTGACAAATGTCATTGCTAATTAGTGTACCGAGTCATGGGAGGGAACTCACTATCTGGTGATCACAATTAGTGCTTTTCAATAGGCCACGCAGATTAAGACATGACAGGCAATCTTGGCCCTGGCCCTGAGACGGTCCTGGATGTCAGCAGGAGGACCTTTGCTTTCTATCGACAATCTAGCCTCTGCCAGGGCCATTTGCTGGGACAAAAGTCACTCGATTCCGGTTCAAGGAAATAAACATATGGCACTGCAGTCATGACAAAGGGGATCTTTTTTTGGTTTTGAAATATATGGACACATCACTGTAGCCTGATCATCTCTCAAGCCTCAGAGTAAAATGCTGTGCTCACGATACCTATGAAACCGCTGCTTTCCTCTTCATTGTCTCCTAAGCTGAAAGCTTAACGTGTGTACCTTTTTTTTTTTTTTTAAGATCTGTTAATTAGCCAGACTATTAATTTGTCCACTAAAAGAAAAGAGCTCTCTGGAACTAGGAGGCCTAGATAATTTTATGATCAATGTCAAACCTGTTGGCTGTGGAGAGTGGGGAGCACTCTGTGGGACCTTTGGTGCTTTGGATATCAGTGTGGTAACCATGCTGACCTTCTGACTGAAGGACTGGCCTGAGGCCTGGCTTCCAGACACCTGTGAGTAGGTGGGAGAGTATTTATAAGTTCCCTCACCTTAGCTGGGAAGAGATACAAGAGCAGTTTGAAAATTACAGGGGAGGTGACAAGGAAACCACCCAGGCAAGTGCTCTGGGGGCAGTGAATGCCATCCAGACCAGGCTGCTATCTGCCCAGACGTGAAAGACTCCATTGAAGTCAGATATGGCCAGAGCCTGCAGGCAAAGAGGAAAACGGCTTGAGCAGGTATAGCAAGTGCTGGGAAGGCAAATGTGAAGCTCTCCTCTGGGGACAAAGCAGAGCAAATGCTCCCATGTCGATGGACTTTGGAGAATTGGCAGGGCAGAAAATTTAGAGGGACACGATCATTAGAAAAGTCCTAAAGGCCTAGAAAAGAGTGTCTCGTTAATGTTTGGAAAAAAAAAAAAAAGAGTGAACAAATCTTAATATGAGTCAGAATGTTGTGACTCATGAATGGGGCTGGCGTGAAACCTTGGGGATTTGCCGTTGCTGGGTTAGTAAACAGGAATTCCTGTTGGATCTCACATCAAGAGCCAAATTAATTTTGCAAAATGCAATTGCACATCACTTTCATCCCAGGGTCTATTGCCTGTGTCACAAGAGTTACCCCTCCTGCCTCCTTCATATGCACGAGTGGCAAAAGGAGATTTATGTGGAAGTTAGGTCCCTTGTAGTTGCTCATTTGAAAATAAGTGCTGTTTTAAATAAAGGCAAGCCCAGGGGAAGAAAGGGATGTGGTGGCCGACTTCTCAAGGCTATGTACAGTTTAATAACGCCCCAAGAATGGCCTCAACTCTCTCCTGACCGATGTTTATGAGGTGATCAGCCATGGATGTGTATCAACCATTTCTGATCCAGTTAGAACTTTATATTTTCTTGAATTAATTGACTGATATGTTTTCTGCCTAAACTAAAAAAAGTGACTTCTTTTGATTTGTCCTATAACTAATTCTTCCAAATCCTACTCCACAAGGTGAACAATCTCCCTTTATTGCCCTAAAATAATTTCCCAGTAATGGTACCATCTTAGTACAGTTAGAGATTCATTAATTTGTGGTGCGCTCCCAGGTCATACCCCCTTTAAAAGCAAATATCTCTCCCCCTTTTATTTGTTCCCAAATTTTGGGGAAACATTAAAAATTTGGACCAGTGATAACATATTAAAAGCTCTGCTCCATAGGCAAGTAGGCAACCCCAAAGAGTGAATTGGGCCAGATACAAGAAACGCAGCCCTGCAAGAAGGGTGTAAAAGGCAGCTGTCACTCAGCTCCTGTGTGGAGCCATGGGGAGTTTTGGAAACTGAGGATAAAATGCTCTGTCACTTCTCAGCCTCAGCTCCTGATGCTGTGTGAGAATAGGGACCTGCTGCTGTCAGATCTTCTGGAAATCAAAAGTTGAAGGTAATGTTTCCTGACGTTTTGATGTTACTACTCATTAAAAAATTTAAACCCATTTGGGTTAAACATACTACATCTGTGGCCCAGCAATAGTGCCAAGGCCTGGTATGTGGAGCTGCAGGCCCATCTCAGAATTTCCAACTCCCTTCTTTTATAGGGACACTGGTGCTTTCACAGCCTTACATAAACTACTAGGTTGATGCAGCTTTGAAACTCCCCCTTTTCAACTGGATTGCTGTCTTCAAACCCTTTCTATAGACACTATGGGTTCATGTTTTAGTCAGCTTTTATGTTGCTATGACCAAAAGACCTGACAAGAACAATTAGAGGAGGAAAAGTTTATTTGGGGGCTCACAGTTTCCGAGGTCTCAGTCCATAGGCAGCAGGCTCCATTACTTGGGTGAGGCAGAACATCATGGTGGAAGAGTATGGTGGAGGCTCAGGACATGACCATCAGGAAGCAGAGAGAGCCCAGCTCAACAAGGACAAAATATGTACCCCAAAGGCACGCCCCGAAGGACCCACCTCCTCTAGCTGCACCCCACATGCTTTCAGTTACCACTCAGTTGATCCCTATCAAGGGATTGATTCACTGATTTGGGTTAAGGGTCTCATAGCCCAATCATTTCGTCTCTAAACCTTCTTGCATTGTCTCACCCATGAGCTTCTGTGGGATACCACATATCTAAACTGTAACAGTTCAAACTGGCCCTCATGGTGTGAGTTAAGTCTAGGTTAGAGTGAGCTTGGCAAAGATGAAGGACAGTTTCCTTACTTGTAAAATGTAGCAGCCAGGCTTGAAGGCCTTCACTGGCTGCTGCTGATCTGAAGATCTTGCAGCATGCCCTGTAATGGTCATCATGGGCTTTGGGATCAAGGCCCTTTGATTTACATGCTGGCTCCTTAGGACCTGCATAAACTGGAGCACATTTCTTTAACCCCTCTGAGCCTCAGTTTTCCTATCTATAAAATGGGGATAGTGATGATCCCCACTGGAGTTTGTAAGGATGGTCTAGGGATTAGATAACATGGCCTTCTCCTCTCTGTGTGTAGCTGTCTCTTTGTCTCTTGTCCTCTTATAAAGACACCAGCCATATTAAAGGCCCACCCTATTCCAGTGTGACCTCATCTTACCTTATATCTTGATTAAATCTGCAAAGACCCTATTTCCAAATCCAGCTTACGTTCACAGGGTACAGAGATTTAAGTTTTCAGCATACTTTTTTAGGAGACACAGTTCAACCCACAGCAGTTATCTCAGCAGATTAATTAACCCTTGGAATGCCACGTCTGTCTTTTGTGACTCACCCATCTCATGGAGTTGTTTGGCAGATCAGATGCATTCATGTTCAGGGAAATCCTTCTGTAAAGCATAGAGCACTTTGTAACTGTAGCGTAGTTTGCTCTCACCCTGGAAGGGATGTGATAAGGTCAGAGATGATGATTGTTGAATGTGTGCCTTCCTCTGGAGCTATCATAAAAATAAAAGGTTGTAGTATTTATTATTAATAACCTGCTCGCTGGATCCCTGGAGGCCAAGGAGCCTGCTGATGGAATCCTCGGACACTCTTCTTATTTTTACTTCTCCTGACCCACCCCTCTCCTTCCCGCATTGAAAGCATGGCCATGAGTTCTGTCCTGAAAATGAAATGATGGTGCCGTTTCCCCTCTCAAAGAAAACACATGCCACACAGGGATCCTGGCAAATTAGTCTCAAGGTATCGCTTTCAGATGCAGGCCTATCGACCAGAGGGATAGATTCCCTTGTGTTTAAGACCTACAAATTTCTGAAACTTGAAGGTAAAAACTTCACACAGAGGTCATTTATTTTTAGAAAAAGAAAGAGTGCACAGACTTCTGGGCATCTCAGCCCTTAATGCCCTTGGGCAGCCTTTCCCAGCCTCTCTTGGATTTCCCCTCTCTTTCCCCTTATTCTCCTTATGCCACCATTTTGCTTGCTTTCCCATAGTTTTTCTTCTTTAAATCTCTCTTCTCTCTCCATATTCCTCCCCCATTTTCCTTTCCCTTTTCCCACTTCACATTTGCTCTCTTTGAAGAACATAAGTGTCCTTTTCCTTCTCCCACTCACATCCTTTTCTTAATCGGGTTTGGACGAGATCCTGGGCTCAACTCAGCTTTCTTTTCATTCTAAGGCCCTTGTAGGCCGGTCAGCCCACAATATACTCTGCCATGCTTCTGTGACAGTTTATAATCTATTTTATGGACCTTAAAACTATTCAATCTCCTTGCCCCCTAAAAGAGATTGCTGACACTAAATTGAATCCAAAGGGTTTTGGTGGTGGGGCTGCTCCTTTATAGACACTTTTTATTGATGTCCCTTTATTGTTTTTTGGTTGATCTGTGCTGCTGAGGTTCTGGGCCTCACCTCTAGGCAGGGGACCACATGACTGGAGGGAAGAGGAAAGGCTGCCTTCCCCCCAGGCTCTGTTGAGACAGCACTAACCCCCCAAACCAGCCACCTGTGCCAGGAGAGGGTAGGGGAAAGACACTGTCTGTCTCCCAAGGTTTGAACTTCTTTTACAAACCATTTGTTTGATAATAGGGTGGGGAGATTACACACATTGATTTAGCAATTACTTTTTTGAGCTGTTCTAGGGATCAGGCACCAAGCTGGGTGCTGGGAGCATAAGGTTAGGCAAAACACTCCTCTAAAACCAGAAGATCTTATTGGTCAATTCACAAATAATAACAGAAACATTGTGTAATTCCGGCTGTGCTGAGCACCTGACCTCATGGAATGGAGTGGAGGGAAGGGACTGCGATTCCTGAGGCAGTAACCTTGACCTGAGAGTTGAGGGGTGATGGAGCCCATCACGGAAAGGCAGAGGGGATGGAGGGACCACTGATACAAAGGCCTTTGGCAGGTAGAGCTTGGGGCATGTGGAGATCTGAAGACCAGCAGGACCTAAGAGCAGGATAGCAGGGTCTGAAGACCCAAGGCGGGGCAGAGGCCATGCTTACTCTGGTGAAGCAGGGAAATGCTAAAAAATATAAAAAGGAAAGTCATCTGAAATACTACTAAGCCACTCTTCAGGATTGGTATCATACTATATTTACATGTTTTGAACTTTTCTGAGATATACCATAAAGTACTTAAAGTGCATTTATCTGAAGTGTGAATCTCACTAGATTTCCACACAGATAGACTCTGTACTTACCAACTTGTGATTCTGTTTTCAATGCAGCACTATAACAGTTTTGAATACCTTGAAAGTGCTTCAAGAATATGAGACTCACAGACCACCGTTCTGCCACAGGGTGTCTTCTAACTTCTCCATTTCTCGGCGTGTATGTTTCTTTTGTCTTCATTGTCCCTGTTGCAGTGTGCACTGATGATTATGGTGTGTAAATGTTGGTGCATGTCTAGTTATCTTCATAGAAATATTAGAAGTAAAACAGGTGTGAACATAGTGGAGCTCTGGGTACATATTGCCAAACCGCAGGAAGGTGAGTTGTTTTGCTCTAGATCTCCAGTAGTGTGACACCGATCCTTAATCTTCATCTGGTGGTCTCTGTTAACCTGCTTCTCTCGTGAGAGGACTCATACTTACTTCCCTACAGTTGAGTCTGAACACGGAAACATTCTTAACAAGCTAGGGATTGTCAGTGAGTGCCGGACATCATGTGAGAGGCCTGGACACCTCCTCCTGCCTGGGAGCCGAGCCAGGAGCAAGGTCTGTGGCCTCTGCTCACCCTGGCCAACAGACTTTTACATAAAGAGGTTTTCAAGCTGTAGGAAGATGTAAACATCCCTTTAGTCTCTGTTACAGTTTAGATATGAGGAGTCCCCCAAACTCATTGTGAGACAATGCAAGAAAGTTCAGAGGTAGAACGATTGGGTTATGAGAGCCTCAATATAATCAGTGCATTAATCCACTGATAGGAATTAACTGATTGTTAACTGCAGGCAGGTAGGTGCGGCTGGAGGAGGTGGGCCACTGGGGGCTTGCCATTGGGGTATATAGTTTGTCAGTGGTGAGGGGACTGGTGTGATGTCCTGAGCCATTTTCCTCCTCCATACTCTTCCGCCATGACGTCCTGCCTTACATTGGACCCTGTGGAATGGAGTTGGCCGTCTGTGGACTGAGAACTCTGAAACTATGATCCCCAAATAAACTTTTCCTCCTCTAAAATTGTTCTTGTCAGGTCTTTTGGTCCCTGTGGTGAAGAAGCTGACTAAAACAACCTCAACCTGGTTTCTTGATTGCTTCCCTCTGCTATTTTCTCCCACAGTGAACCCATCCTTCCCATAAGGAGAGACTATTCAGTATTTGTTGAATTATTAAGATGCAGTTTCTCAAATGATATGGTCTAAGAATTTTCTCTGAATTCTCTCTCTCTCTCTCTCTCTCTCTCTCTCTCTCTCTGTGTGTGTGTGTGTGTGTGTGAGTGTGTGTAAGGGAAAGAGAAAATAAATATCACCATAGAGAAGGAATAATTCTGTTGATCTCTGGCTCTGCCCTTCCCTCAAAGCAGCAAAACGTTGCTGGGTTTCTGGGCTTCTCCACCTGTTCAAAATGGCTGGCTCCTGTTTACTTCCTTGTTTGTATGTCTGAGCAAAATGGAAAATTCAAAGGAAGGTGTTTTGCTTTTTCCCAGAGCAAGAATGCTGAGCAGGGAAGCACTTCCACCGTGCGTTACTAATGGTGCTTGCTCTCTGCAGATTGGCTGTGAGCCCAGGTTGAAGGAAATTCACTTCAGACAAATACATTCTGCCACTTTCTCTCTTGGGGACAGACATGGCACAATCCCAGTGGGTCATCCCATCTGTCCCCTGGAGCCAGGATTGCTTCCTGCCTCATCTCCACAATGACTTTTTAAACATGACTTTTAAATAAACCATAAAATGAAAATATTCCTGGCAAGTGGAGAAAATATTCTTTTAGTTGAAAAGACTCACAGAACGTGCAACATAGAGAAATACAAACAAACAAACCATATAAAAGCAAGAGCAAGGAACAAACCTGTGCTTATTTTGTCCTTCTTTCTCTCAGCAAGAGGCCAACCTGGACCTCAGTCATCCCAAATAAAAAGGGATTTCATGTGGATTTGCACTTATAGGACTGAGGTAAGGAGGGTCTGCCCAGGTAGGAAGGCCCTGGGCCCAGGGGGAGCTGTAAAGGAACCCCAGAGAGGAAGGGAGCCAGAGTAGACATAGCAACAGGGAGGAGAGGAAAGCTTCAGAGAAATTCATTATCAGAGAAGACCCAGTCTTAGGATGGTAAGCCTGGAGGCCAGGAGGCTCACAAGAGGGGAATGAGAGTCCAGGTTGCTCCTTGGACACCAGTGTAGGACGTGATGCCAGGGAGCAGAGGACATGTCCTGGGAAGGCATTGCCAAGTGGCTATGCAGGGCATATCTCATATCCCAGGAGAGGCCGTGCAGGACCTTGCTAAGCTTTGAGAAACATGAGAAAAAGGTATACAGCATGGCATCTGCCCTCAGCCAGCTTTCACTCCAGCTACGGAGGCTGATGTACAACAGGTGGAGTGTAAAACAGTGTGTGGTGAAGTGTCCCAGGGCGGGCAGTAGATAGGGAGTTAGTTTCATTAGTGCTCAGCAGGAGGATGCACTTTAACAGTTGGAAAGGATTTCCTGGAAAGGAAGAGGATTCACATCTTGGAGGAGAATGATATTGAGACAGGAAGGACAAGGTACTTCAAATTCTGGCTCTGTGACATTGGCCACAGAGCAATTGGGTGGTTGGGTGTTTTTTGCCAGGATGACCTCTTAGCAGTGGATTACTTGTTCATAAATGTTAGGAAAAAGAGCTTTCTTCTTTGCACAAGACAAATGCAGAGGACATGCATGTTGGTCTCCAACTGGGTGAGGGTATCTGCTGCTGAATTTCTAGATGTGGCTCTCAGTTGCATGGCTCAGAAAGTGGAGTTGTCAGTGATCTGAGAAGGGATCTATCTGTCCTGAGAAGGATGCATAGTTACCAAGTTCAGGAGACCGACAGAGAAACAGAGCCGCACTGTACACTCACAGTGACATATTAATGGTCCCATGGGTAGGCATATTAAGTAGCTCATGTGACCAGATCTTAAATTTTTCTCAGTGTAGGCAGGTTGATGAGCAGAGGTGAATTATAAGCAATAGAAACTATTGTGTGCACATGGAGCAAGTAGGACTAGAAGGGAAAAGGGCTATGGCACTAGACCAAAAACAAACTAGGATCTTCATCTCTCAGCCATGTCTGATCATGAGACCAGAATGTCTGACATCAGAACACTAAAGGTCATAGTCTAAAGCAGCAGGATGCCGTGTGTCCATTGGCCAAAGCCACCTCAGCCCACCTGCCCACATGTCTACACAACTTGCCTTCCCCTTCCTCCTTCTCCCCCAACAGTCCCATGTCCTGTGAATTGTCTACACATTGTTCTGCCAATTCTCCACTTCTCTGGTCTTCTTTATTCCTTTATATCCATTGGACTAGTCTCAGGAACATACCAGTACCTGTTATTTTCTCATTTTAAAAACATTTCCTCTTGAACTCCTTTCTCTGCCAGCTAGTCCCTTGTATCTTTCCTTGTTGGGAAAGCTGTATAAGAAGGGTCAGCTTTTCCTCACTCTTTCCAACTCATCTTCTCCCTTTCTCGCAGGCTCACTTTAGTCTGACTTTCACCACTCACCTCTTCTCACCTCTTCTCACCTCACAAAATCTACCCCTGACCAAGTTGCCAGTGGCCTCCAGATTGCCAATCCAGCAGTCAATCCTCAGTCCCCCTCACCTGGCCTATTAGCATCTTTGAGCAGAATGGATCATTTCCTGCACCTGATGAGCCCTGGCTACATCTCTTATCTCCTTCTCTCCTCTCATTTATTCTACCTTGGACCCCCTGACCTCCTGGCCACTCCTCATGCAGGGTGGGCATGCTCTTGCCTCAGGACCTTTTTAGAGATATTTCCTTTTTGCAGAGAGCTCTGTGGCTCACTGTCTCACCTCTTCAGGTCTTTAATCAAATATCACCTTCTTAGGGGTCACTATTCATGCAGTTACATTATAAAATGTACATGTACAGGTACATTTTTGGTTCCCAAAGATCATTGCCTCTCTCAATCCATTGCTCTGCAATCCCAGATGAACCTCCCTCCTCATCTGTATGAGTTTTAGAAGAGACCCATGAGAAGTTGCTAGAGGTGTCTTATGTTCACATACAGAATGTAAGTTTTAATTATTTTAAAAGTATGAACCAAATTTCAGAAAGCTGCTTTGAAAATCATGTTTTGTATACCCTAAAGGAAATATACCAAGTAGATATAAAAACGTGGTGATTAGATTCAATGTGAGAGCACCGGACTTGGTGTATAAACAGTGGAGGACCGCTAGACACGTGAGCAATGCAGGATTGTGAGTAGACTTGGGGCAGCAGTGATGAGGAATGGGGCAGAGGTGATAAAAAAATGAAAAGGTTATTAAAGAGGCATTGAACAAGTAAGAGAAGGAAATGGTTTAGTAGTTGAGACCATTGGATTTGGAGTCAAGACTGCCTGGAGTCCCACTATAGCTCAGCCACTGAGGAGCTGTGTGACTTGAGGCAAGCTTTTTGATCTCTCTGAGACTTGGTTACTTTGTGTATAAAATAGGGCTAATTGTGCCTTTCCCACAGGACTTCAATGATTAAATGAAATTGTGTATGTGAGGTGCTTCCAGCAGTTTCCAGCATATTGGGAGTGTTCTAGAAATGTGAACTCTGATGTTCTTGCTGTTACGCAGACCCTGAGAACAGACAGAGGCCAGAGCAGATGGTAAGAGAAAGGTTATGGATGTGGCCATGTCAATGATCGTCAGGCTCAAATAAACAAAACAATAAATCCTGTGACTAGGATCAAATCCTAGGGCCGCAGCTGGTAGCAGAGCTTGCTGTAGGTCAGATTTTCCTGGGAAACTGACTATGAGACTCTGAGGTTTGTATGTAGGAGACCATCTGGGATGCTCTCAGGAAAAACACCTGCTAAGGAAGCAGGACAGGTCAGAGAGGGGGGTTGGAGTGCCACGCAGTTGCCAACTTATGAGAAGAACCAGTTGAGTCTAGGGGACTGGACCCTGTACCCCCATTGACCTGTCATTGGATGCAGCTTTCCTCAGGGAGTGGGTGTTCCCTCGGGTGAAGCAGCTTACTTCTGTCATCGGCAGCTCTAGGAGAAGACCTCCACTGTGGACATGTCACAGCCAAGACTCCCTGTAACAAAGTGCATGAGGGCTTAGTCCTGAGGGGAGAGCTGGGTAGTGCACTACAGTATCCACTACAGGACTGAATTCCCTTTTCCACCAGAGTCCAGACAGAGACTTGAGGTTTGTGGAAGGAAACTCTGTGTCACTAAATTCCTTACATGGTCAAACATTTAGTTAGGTATTAAGCTTTCCTCTGTTGGGTTGACTTTAACAGACAAGGAAGAGAATGGCTGTGATTTTAAAAACACTTTCAGTTGACACAGTAATTGTACATATATATGGGGTACCATGTGATATTTTTGATACATGTATACAGTGTGTAATTATTAAATTAGGGTAATTAGCATATGTATTGCTTTGAACATTTATCATTTCTTTGAAAACATTCAAAATCCTTTCTTCTATTTTGAAATATACAATAAATTATTGTGAACTATAGCCATCCTACTGTGCTATAGAACACGAGAACTTATTCCACCTATGAATTATAGTTTTATACCCAATAACTACCATCTTTCCATACCTTCCTCCCCACTCCCCTCCCACCCTCTGGTAACTACCATTCTACTCCCTACTTCTATGAGATCAGTTTCTTTAGTTTCTGTATGAACTTGCTGCATTTGTCTTTCTGTGCTTGGCTTGTTTCACTTAACGTGATGATCTTCAGTTCTATCCATGTTGTTGCAAAGGATAGAATTTCATTTTTTTATGACTTGTTTAAAATGGCTATGGTTTTTAAGGGACCTTCCCCTTATTTAATTTTATGCCTTAATGAGTGGTTATGAAGAAAAGCCCAGGTTGACTATGCAGCTGGTGATACAGGAGCCCTGAACTAGTTGCCAAGGACCTCAGCTCTTCCTAGTACTTCTGATGTGAGCCCCAGGACTGTAACACCCAAGGACTACATTATCTCCATAGTCTTGTAGTGCTAAGGTGGTGCTCAATGCATGTTCTTGATTTGAAATCAGCATTTGAACAGGACTCTACCAGTACACCAATGCTCCAAGAGGAGAGACTGTGGCATCTTTCAGACAGTTTCCTAGTGCTCCAGGGTGCCAGGCACACCCTTAAAACCATGACTTGTGTAGGCACACATACAGATATATGGCACAGACCACACTTGCAGATGCTCTGCTGCATACAACCTTCTCATAGCTCTCCTTCGCTGTGTGCATTGCAGTGGAGAGAAGAGCACGTAGGTGGGCGAGGAAGAGCCACTGTTCCTGGGAGATAAGGTTCTGAAAGGAGGATGTGGACTGAGAACAAGCCCAGTGGTACAGATCAGAAACCCTTATATGCATCAAGTGTCTGCGTCTGTCATTTGTGGAACTGCCTCTTCCTAAGTGCTCCTGTGTATGTCATCCCATGTGATGATGACCTCAGCATTCATGGGACTTCCTTTCCCAAGCCAACAACTTGTCACTTGGTTTTTACTCTAGTGTTTATTTTTGCAGGCAGTTTTCTCTGTTTGACTCTAGATTCATTTCCAATATCTGAACTAATGATCTAGTCTATCAGCATTCAATCTGATAGACTAGATCATTACTAGAGCCCTTCCATATCTGACTTGACCCGAGCCAGATGTCATGAGGCAGAGTACCTACGGCATTTCCAGAATCCCAGGGCACTCAGCACCTCCTGCATCCTACTCAGTTTGCCCTTTGTATTTGTCGTAAGCTGTATGTCCCCATGTCCCCTGGCTGGGATTTGAGAGTCTGCCTTCCCATCCTGTTTATAATTTAATGTATTCTTGGATGCTGACAGATCCTTTTCCTTCACAATTTTACAGACTTGATGGGCAGATTACCTCTCACTTTACATATTGAATGATGAGTATGACTCTTTGCTTTCATTTGTTCCTTTAAACCATTTACATGTTCTTCCATCTCCCCCTGATTTTAATAATTAACAGGAGCAAATCATGTCTATGATTGTATAATTTTGGCAGACTTTGATACAATGAAAAGGTTTCACTGTGACCCATATTTGAAACTGCTTGCAGCCTGCAAATACTGGCCCCATCATTTCAGGGTCATCCTGATGTGCCATGTGGATTGCAAGAAGTGAATCCTTCCATTACATCTACCTTGACTGCACCTGCATAGAGGTTGTCAAAGACTCTTATTTTTAAATGAAAAAGACAAGGAGTTAAAAATACAGTAGAAACCTTTTATGATGCTGATTTTAGCCGACAGGACTAACATCTGTGTTGGAAGCAGACTGTATCACACCCTATTTCTTATTTCAGTAGGTAATAGTTGTGTTCCAGGGGAAATAATTTGACTCCAGGGGTTCTTTTACCATTTTCTGTTAAGAAATCCATGAGGAAATGAGCCCTCTGGTTACTCTGAATAATTCTGTTATTGGATGCTACAGTTATTCTGTTGTATTTGGGAGACACAGTTCTCAGAGTGTATTTAGAAATGGCCATGTCATGGGTCTGTAAAAATTTGATGCTTTACTGTATTAATTAGGACATAGTGGGGCTCCTTTAAACAGAGAGGCCATTCTTGGTGAAAAGGACAGATTCTTAGACATGAAATAGAAACAGAGAGGGCAAACCCTGGGTAAACAGCAGTACGTAGTCCTCTTGGCCTTACGTCAAGTTTAGATGGGACCAACCACAGGGAAGGAGCCCAGGCGTAGCAACCCAGAGACAAAGGCAAGGTGACCCTAAAGTTATACCAGTTCTTTGGGCACCTATCATAATCTTCATGAGCCAAAGTAAGTTCCTATTTTCTATTTGTAGTACCTTTAACATTTTCCCCCTTTGGTTCTCCATTAAATCTTTAAAATGCTTAAATCTTTTGAAAGCCAGCATTTCTCTTGTCTTTTCTATAAGGAATGTATTTAATAGTAACCTAATAGCCCCAGTTGAGTTCTGCTTTACAGCTAATAATAATGGGAGGTATTAAAAACATTTTCACCAATTCCAATGAAATTATTGATTCAGGCAAGTATTATTGTTATGAAAATCACTAGATATATAGTTATGAGGGAAAGGACATTTGTTATACTACCAAAATTACATTGGCTACATGTTTCTTTCTGATCCCAAGAGGAGAACACAACTAAGTATCCAACACAGTAAAGAGATTATCATCACCTTAATCTGGTAGCCAATCCTAATACCACTGTTGGATAAGGGGCTGATGGGGTACATATGTCCTTGATGTAATTCAGCACAACTCTGCAGCATCACTTAGGACACAAAGATTAGACATCAACCCATCAGACATTTAGGATAGATCTTTCTAGGAGAAATATAGGAACAGGCTAAGCATCACTAAGGGAAGTAAACATATAGATCCAGTAGCTGAGATCCTCACAAACCAGGGTCAAAAGGGAGAGCTTGCCAGATTTAAAAAATACTACCACCCTGGATTAAAGACTGAATAAACTAGCGGTAAGGAAATGGGGGTGGGGATTAAAAAATTGTGAAAATTTACTGAAATGGAAAAAAGAAATCACTGACCAAAAAAAAAAAAAAGACTCTGGGCATTGTACTCTAATATCTCTTATTGGTAAACATATATGTACATAAATATTAGAAAAAGAGTCAGAAAGAGAATGTGCCCAAGACAGCAGAAACAGCTGACTTCCAGGTGGTAGTAATGTGATGTTTTATTTTGACTTTTACTTTCTACTTGTCTATATTTTACAGTTTTCTATAATGCATGAGACTGTTTCTGTTATTTTAAGAAATCATCATAAATAAAATATCAAAATGGAATTAAGATTTCATTTTCTATCAAGACTTATCCATTCTTTTGGAACTTGTGTATTTTTTAAAATAAACTTTATTTTGGGGTATTATTAGATTTATAGAAAGAATACACCGTTGTGTTTTCCCCCTAATGTTAAATACATTTGTCAAAACTAAGAAATCAACACTGATATGTTCTCATTACCTAAACTCCCAGCTTCATCCAGATTTCATCACTTTTTCCACTAACGTTCTTTCCTACCATGTTGCATTAAGATCTCTTTAGTCTCCTCTTGGCTTTGCCAGTTTTTTAAATTTTTCTTGACCTTGACAGTTGGGAAGAATACTCTCAAGGTATTTTGTAGAATGTCCCTTATTGGATTTTTTGGATTCTTTCCTTGTAATCAGACTGGGCTTATAGGATTTATGAGAGAATTCCATGAAAATCAAGTGCCCTTCTTATTGTCTTACATTAGGGGATCAACAACACAACTTACCAGTGGGAGAGTTGACCCTGATCAATGGATCAAGATAATATCTGTCACATCTCTCCACTACTTTTCTGATTACTTTTTGTTAGTTACTAATTTTCCCATTCCATAGTTTATTCTAGAAATGAGTCACTAAATCCAGTCCATATGGTTCTTTCTGAAACCCCCCACCAAGTAAACCAGAACACTAGTTAATTTTAGCTAAGCTAAGACGAGTTAATTTTTGCCCACTTTTGAAAGAACATCATCTGATAACCACAGTCAGTTGGGTCATGACATTGGTAGAAATGGAGGTGAAGTAAGAGCTGCCTAGGAAAGAGGTGACACTTAGAAAGCCTTGTTCTTGGCTAGCCTCTGCTTCTCCATATGGACCCTCCCCCCAACTTGGAGATTCTCCATCCCATGCTCAACTTGAAAAATCTGGGATTCATTTTATTAGAGCAGTGGTCTTTCCTTATAGGAGCTATATGTAATTTCTACGGAGCTTCACTCTGACTGGAAAATGGGTAGCAGTGAAAAAAGGGGATGATGGTGAGGATAAAAGGAAGCTTCCTGCCAAGTTCTCTTGCCTGGCAGACATCCCTTCACTCTTGGGAAGTGGGCTACGCTGCCATTAGCCAAGCGACATTTCAGTTATTTCTATCTCAGGCTCCAGTCCTGACTCAATTATAGTCTATTAAATAGTGCAGAAGAACACCAAGGGGTAGAGACATGGATGTCTCAGAAACATCCTCTGCCAAGGTGAGTGCAGACCAAGAAGAGCTACACTGAAATCAGAGAACCGCGTGGGTGCCATTTTGTTTCTCTCTAGTCTTCTGCTCAGCCAGGCTTGCAGTTCATGAGCTCTGTTAGACTACCAGATAACAGGGCATTCCTGAGCCTTCTAAAATGGTCAGAGCATCACCAGAAAACCAACAACATTCACATTATATTATGTCTGAAACTATTTGGCTTATTAGTATTTTTTAATCCTAGGTCTTTCTGCTCTTTTATACTGCTTTACCCAGTAGAGAGTTTGTGTCTTTTTCTAGGTTTTCTGAAATACTAGGATTCTTTTATGATACCCAGATGAGGTGTTCTCCACCAACATGAAGCTTCACAGATCCACATGGTCCCTTACATCTGTCTCCTTCCCTTCTTTCTCATCTATCTCCCTTCTTACCCTTTCTTCCTTTGTCCATTACAAGTAGTATTATATGAGAAACAAAAGCCTCCAGTTTAAGAGAACATTGAAACAATTTTTGGTAGATTTTTCTCAAATTGGGGGACTGTTCAAGTATGTTATAATTCTATCAGAAAATTCTTTTCCCATTAGAAAGTTTAAAAAGGAATGTAAACCTAACAGAACTTCTCATTAAATGACTTTTTAAAACACCCATCTCTTCTTACCACTCTAAACATAGACTAAGAAATTACTTAATGCCCCATCCCCACCCACAAGTGTAAATTTGAAAACAAATTTAGTTGAATTTTGTAAATCTATATTTCAATGGCAAACTTTTTAGGCCTAGATGTGTATTTTAGGGAATACTTGATCAAAGTCTCCACATTTCTGCTGTGCACTTCAATAGTCTAGATTTTCTGAAACACTAGGATCCTTTTATGATACCCAGCTGAAGTCTTCTCCGCCAACATGGAGCTTCATTGATCCATAAGGTCCCTTATGTCTGCCTACAGTAGTTAGTGGGGTGGGGAAGCAGCAAGAAAGTGAATTATGTCGATATTGTTGATTGTGCACAATGTGATTTACCTGAATGTTTTATATTGATAGCAAAACACTGAGAATAATGGAATATTTCAATCATATCCTACTTTTTGTGAAGACCTTTTTAAGGCAGTTGAATAGGAGACTCCATCCTGTTGATGTTTAATTATGGGAACCTTTCTACAGTTTGAGAAAATGATACCCCGCACTCTTTCTTTGTAATGTCAACACTTAGTGGGATTCATACCCAACCTTTTTAGGTTATCTGTGTTTTTGCCTTCCTGACTGGAATACATTTTTTTTTTGGAATACATCTTTTATCAAGTACCTTACTCAAACAGAATATCTTGTGTACTGCTAAGATTATTTTGTGCCATGTTCAGGCCCAGTATTTATTTTTAAAAAAGTGAGCACTGTTTTTTGCCCTTCTGACAGTGAAAATCCAGCTGTTTATTGTGCAATGTTATGTATACGTATATGTGTTTGCTTGGGGGAGCATCCTGTGCCTTTGTATAAACAAATATTAATTGGATGCATTTATCATCTACTCCTTAAGACGGTCATTGGTTTGTAATCATCCTCAGCTCTGTTAAAGCTCTTCAGCTGATCATCCTATGGAAAGTGAAGGCCTCTGGGTTTGTTAATCTCTCTGCAGTTTAGAGGCAGGATATCATCTTCAAAAAGAAATGTATACCTCCCAGTCTATCAAGAAATTTAAGATTCAAATATACAAATCTAGAAGACAGCAGACCTGTAACTGGTATTACAGAGGCTAATGTTGTAGCTGCTGCACCTAGTGACAGACCCATCACCATCTTCACCCTCTGTTCCCTTCTCATAACCACAACACAATGCACATCTTACCTGCACACACAGGTCACTGTCCCATGCTACAGGGAATGAGGTGGGTGGGTGGCAGTTCCCAATCCCAGGAGTCAGGGCTAGTGCATCATCTACGTGACTATGACCTTTACATGTAATTCAGTGATGCGCCCCCAACACACACCATTTGACTCTTCTAGTCAATTTAGCAATGGCTTCTCCTGATTTTTTTCTTGTGGCCTTGCTCACACTTCTTAAGTTCTTCAAGATTCTTAGCTGAATAATGCATAATTCCAGTCTCCCACTCAGAATAAAGAGTAGATGCTCCCTGTTATAGTAGAGAAAATAATTTCTATTGAGTTTTCCTATGCCACACTCGGCTTACCAGAGACCCAAGTATTATGTGAAATTTTTCCTTCCTTAGAAGAAGCAACTCTCATTTTTTATATTCTTTTTCTTTCCTGAGTTTCAAATATTTCAGTTTAAGAATTATTATTTAAAAAGTTTATTTCTATTTTTTTCTTTCTTTCCAGATATCCCTGCCTGATTAGGACATAAAGAGTCTCAAATATATTTAAGTGAGTCAAGAAAATGAAGGCCTCAGTAGTCAAAATTCCTTACATTAAAACAAAACAAATCCTAACTACTTCTTTGAGGTTTTGGATAATGAGGATAGGTTTGGTAAGTGTAGGAGGGACTTTCATGCCTCAGGATAGTGGCAATTCAGATTCCCCCTTTTTCCCACAAGGAAAATACATCTTATCCTTTAACTGAGGGAAACGGAATCCATTTATACTCCTCTATTTTGTCTTTGCTAGAACCTTTTCCATTTTGATACAGAGAGTAGACCTGATACATCTGTTTTTCCTTTTCAGTCTTATATTTAAGTCTCCAGCTCTACCTCCTTCTCTGAGTTCCAGGATCAGACACCTCTGCTTTCTAATGGATGCCTTAGTGACATCTCCACTCAAATTTGACATGCCCCAATGGAACCAGAGTCTCCTTCTCCAAACCAGTTTCTTCCTCAGTCTTGACAATCTCTATAAGTGGCACCACTACCCATCCTGTTGTCCCAGTTATACTTTATCCTTCTCTCCTCAGTCCCTCATCTAGTCCATCAGTAAATGTGTGGGCTCTAATCCAGGCCACTCTGACCCTTCACCTAGGGTCTTCTAGGAGCCTTCTCCATGGGAGATCTGGTCTACCCCTTCATACCTGCCCTACCTCCTCCACCAGTGCTCCTCCTGTCACCTGTTCTCCATATGGTGGGCGGAGTGGCCTTCTAAAACAGAAATCATGTTATGTCAAAATTACGTAAAAATTCCTAGATGCTTCCCACAGCACTTAGGTCAATATCTAATGCCACATCTGACCTACTAGGTACTGGGGTCTTGGCTAAAGGTGTGTCAACCTCCTGTGTGGTAGCACCACTCTAGGCCCAGAGATTCTGTAAAGGACTAGACAAAGTCTGCTCTCCTGCAACTGAGAATCTGGGTTCTGAAAAGATAGGTCTCGAGAACTCTGGCAATCTACCAATTTGTGAACATCACTGCCCTACTAAAAATCCTCCATAAATCAGTTTTTGCTCTGACTGGAACACTCATAAATTTTATTTTCTAATTTCCCTACTCCATGTAAGTGAACTTGTTTATTTCACATGTCTGATCTGCTGCCAGATTCAATATCCCACTTTTTAATTTTATGCAAAACATCACTTTCTAAGACCTATTCTCATTTATTACCAGCATTAGTAACTGGCTTTTTTTTTAATGGACCTTTTATTCACAGAAAAGACAATTTTGAAAAATAGTCATTTTATGAGTGTCAATACATATGTAACAACAAAGGGAAAACCACACTAAGACATTGATGTGTCCCTGCCAAGGGATAGGCTAGCTTTTCCCTCTGGCTGGGCAATTCAGTCCCCCACAAACCTTATGATGTATACAGTTCAGAGGTTTGTCTCAGCAGACTGCGGAGCTCCTCTGTGCCTCTGGAGTCTCTGGAAAACTGTGGACATCACAACACCCTCTACCCTCAGAAGCCCCCTCCACCACCTTCTTTCCATCCTTACCACCACTGCCCCATCCTCCCACTCACTCCCCTTGGAAACCTGGAGCTTGGCAAGCAAACTTATGGCTACCCCAAGCTGTGCCAGTCCTGGGCCAAGGCAAGAGGCTGCCGCCCGACCTTTACTTCCTTGGTGGCCTCTGGTACCCTCCCTTGCTTGAGTTCACTCCTTAACACCAAACCATTGCTCCAGAATTACTTTATTTTTAACACGTGGAGGAGATTCTTTACCAGCACAGTTATTCATCCTTCTGTATGTTTTGAAATATGTTCTCAGGAATTCACTTTCTGTAGGTTACGTTGTACTTGAGATCTCACTGCCATTTAGTGTTTTGATAATCGATATAGTATGGCAATTCATCACACATAATTCATCTGCTCACCTCTTACAGACCATGCTGGTACCCTTATATTGCAATTTACAAATTTCTTTGTTCCCAGATAAACTGACACTTCTATGTTTCTTATGACTCCATCAATTCAAAATTAAACCCTGGACACTTGTTGCTCCAAGTCAGTGTCCTAACTCAAATTTATATAGGCTTTTACAAAGGTCCCCTATTTTTTCAACTAAAAAGAATTTTCCTGTTACTTTCTGTATTTTCAAGATACATCTCATGACACTATTCCTGATGTTACCAGATCCCTGATTATGTCAGAACTTCAGCATGTGTAATATGTTCATTACTGAAATAAAATAGCATGTCATAAGACTAAGCCCTTAAAGCTGAGCCAGATCATTTACAACTACATATATAAAGATGTCCCACCATACAATAGTTCCTTCTAGAACATTCTGGAAGACAGGCAGACTTTCTGTAAGCCCAGTTAGGATTTGAAGGGATATTTCACACAATTCAGCCATTTAGACTTTTTATATAATTTTTTCCAATAAATCAGAAACACATTACATATAACTTTGACTCTGGTTATTGTAACTCGTACTTTAGAGTGAATAGCGGGAAAATACTTCTAGTGAAAGCAAACCATAAATGTTTATGTGGCTATGAGCAGCTTTCCATAATCCTTTCTGTTGGGGGGTTGACTGTTCTGTTTTATCCACCTCCCGCCCTGCACCTGTCCTACTTATTTTCAGCCGTGTTGTAAGTCATACATTCTACTTACCCCATTGGAATATCTCTGGTTATCCCTGGACCACCTACTGGTTTTAATCAGCCCTGGCCTGGAGATCTGTTACCAACTGTTACCAGACCCTAAGCTCCACGCCCATGGCTGTAAAAAGTTCGCCCCTTCCCTCTATTCTATGCTGTTCTAAAAAATGACCCCAGTTTGGCCCTACCTAGTCCTGTTTGTAAAACTAAGAGATGGAGCCTTCATCATTACACAATGATGTCAAGACTCTCTGTGAGGCCTGGACCTCCCACAGCCTCCCCCTGCCTTTCAGCATCAGTTCATCAAAGTCAGGTGGACCAGAAACCTGGTCCCCTGGAGCAGGTAGCCTCTAAAAAAGTGTGGGGATTCTTAGGGGTGGAGGTGGCTTTAAAATTTTGTCTTCATCTCTGGGCTCTGGATTGTCATGGGTTTAATTAGTGCTCCCTAATTCGTCCTTCAGCTCCTTTTTCTCCTGGGTAATGACTTGATTAAAAATCTTATCTGTTTATTGGTGGCATTCTAGTACAAAGGGCCATTTGGGGACTTGGCAGGATCTTCAGCACCATTCCCTGGACTCCAAATTATGGGAGAAGTCAGAAGCATTAAGATCTGCTCCAGGAACCTTACTCTCCAGCTGATCAAATGAAGTGCTAGTTAGGTTCTCCTTGGAGCTCTCTCTATGACCTCACTACATGAAGGTCTTGAATTCTTGGGTTTTTCACCATGGCGGGAGGTGGTCAGGAATACTCTGAAGCTATCATAATAGCTGTGAATTGTCTTCTCAAATAATGTGATTATGTGTACACATGCTATCATTGAGCAGCCTTTTGTTTGCAAGTGGAGGAATCAGCTCTGGCTAATGTAAATTCTGGGGTTGTTCCTGGATTCAGAAAGATAAATAAGCAGCCTAGACAAGGGTAGGGGAGGAACCAGGGCCATCCCTTGGGATCAGCAGCTGGCTTTTGGGAGGTTTTCACCTGGACTCCTCTTCAATAACTCAGCCCAGATAATATCCAGTGTCTGTATGTGTCCCAAACCCCAGGAGAAGAAGTTAATTGTCCTAGCCTAAGTCAGAATCTGTCCACTTTTCCAGGGTGGTGGATGCTCATGAGGACAATGTGTGGCATGAGACCATTCCACTGATGGGGAAAATCTTTGTGAGCTGGGCAGGCATGTCTCCTTGAACTTTGCATGTAATTTTGTGACATTCAGTCCTTTTGCTTTGGAGGAACATAAAACTTGTTTGGACAGAATTCATAGAATCTGAGAATATCAGAGTTGGATGGTAGTTAATATTTATATTGGATTAATGCATGTTTACCATGTGTTATACATTAGGCTAAATAGTTTGCATGCACTCTGATCTTATTTTTGTAGTAATTACTTAAGACAAATGCATATGACTACTTTTATTATTCTATGGATAAGAAAACTAAACCACCCACTAGAGAACAAGATAGCTTGGGCTCCCCCAAGCTTCTTACAACCCGGTCCTCATAACTTTTTGCAGTCAGGGGAAGAAATTCTACTCCACCTTCCAAGTTCCTGGAGATCGAAATCTGATTTCTAGTTGATCCAAATACGTCAGAGGTAAAACCACAGAATGACACTTTGTCCTCACCTACAGTGGATTTCGGGGCAGACAAATCCCCCTGAAGCCCATCTTTTCTTCTACACTACATATGAGGACTTTGAAGAGGTTTTCATGCCGAGAAGCTATATTTAGTAGAATCCTTTTAATAAAGGGAAGAGTGCTCAGCCTTGGTATCTGCATGCCCCCATTTCTGTCACACCGTGGGTGGCCTCACTCTGCCCACCGCCCACCTCCTGCTGCGTCTCCCTGTGGCCTCACACTTGTCTTGCCTCACCACATGCCTCACCCACAACTGTTCCGTTTCTGGGACTCTCAGCCACCCACTCCTGCTCTGTTCTTCTGTCACATAACCCAAAACTCCTGCAGATTCTTCCCCCCAGGGCCATCCTGTTGGCCACTCCTGCTTTCTACAGGAAGTTGTTCTCTCACCTTCTGTGCACCTGCTGTTGAAACCTGCCTTCTTTCACTTACTTGTGATGACTTGCTCTAGCTGCTGAGCCACACACCCTCAGATCCTCAGCCAAGGGTGTGCACCTTCGTGGGCATATGGTTGTGTCCACCAAGGCACTTAGGTACATCTAGCTGACCATATAGGACATTTCTGCCAGTCAGAAGCATTTTTTTAAACTTGAATATAATTATTTTAGCTCACGTGTGCTATCAGGTGACTGAAGTTCCTGGAGTTCAGCAGGAAGCAGGTCAGGTGTGTCTTTCCTTCCTCCAGACCTGGTTCGATGCCAGGCTGGAGTGCATACTTGGTGAGAACTTGTCGTGCACTGCCCCAGGCATGTTGCTTAAACCATCAGGCTTCTCATGGAGACGTCTGCCTGAGATAAATGAGAGCATGCTTTTCTGCTTCAGAAAGACTATCAATGGGCTGGGATTGTGGCTCAATGGCAGAGCACTTGCCTGGCACATGTGAGGCACTGGGTTAAATCCTCAGTACCACATAAAAATAAATGAATTAAATAAAGGTATTGTGTCCAGCTACAACAAAAGCCATATATATATATATATATCTATATATATTGAGAGAGAGAGAGAGAGAGAGAGAAAGAGAGAGAGAGAGAGAGAGAGAGAGAGAGAGAGAGAGAGAGAGAGAGACTATCACTAATATAACTGCCTGCCTGGTTTGCTGTGAGCATAAGGTAAACTCACTAGAGGTTGGCCTACTTTTCCCTAGATGAAAAGTATTCTTATCACTTCAATTAATTTATGACGAATTTTTCTAAACAACAAGAAAGAAAATTAATTATTTCTTCCCCCTGAATTATTATTTTTTTTGCCCTCCCCACGTCCCCTCCTGCAAATCAGAAGGGTCATATCATCATATACAAAACCCAGTCCCGGAAATGGTTTGAGAGCTGTTTAAAAGGAATGAGAGTAGTAGCTACGACAGATTGGCATTAGCTTTCCCCATCAGCCACTGCAGCACGAGAGCATCCCCATGTTCCCGGCTCCACTGCTGCCCTAAAGTTTCCCAGGGCTAGAAATTGTGTGACTAGTTTGGGGATGATTAAGTAGAGGTCAGGAAGACTTGCCCTCATTTCCGATAATCTACTCAAACAAGCAAAATCAAACACTCCCGGGCATTCTGGAATTTTTATAAAGAGTTACAGATGTTTTAGATAACACCACTTTTGTATGTATATCTGCATGACTGTATGGGGACAGTCCACAGACTGTCTTGTGCGCCTCACAAGGTGAAAGGCTAAACTGTCTCTTAGTAGTAATTGCTTGGGCTAGAACAAGATATTTCCAATATACGCTCGGTCCCCAAAGCCCAGCTGAGTCTAGCAGAGTATCACCACTTCTTGAGCAATAGGGCCTGGGAACTGGGCTGAACAAGGTTTCCGCAGCTGGCAGAAACAGACTCCTTACTCTGGACACAGTCACCATGTGCACACCAGCCAGTTTATCAGTTTTTCTTGATACCACTGCTCACATCAGATCCAGGAGGTATAAGTGGGAAATTCATAGTAAAACATGGGCAGCTATTCTGGGCTTTCTCTATCAATTATACAGGCATGTATAACTTAAAAGGGAAGGAGTATCTATTTTTCTATTACCAGCTTGCCATGAGTAGGCCATATCTGCTCTCCTAACAGCCCCTTCTGGATTCTGCAGTGGTCTCTCTCATAAATTGGTTTTGAAACTGGGTCATATCCAGGCTTGGACATCCATTTGTATAGCCAAATGGAAGAAAGAGGGTACAGCTGTACACAACTTAATATAGTAGAGTAAAAGACACAGTGGTGATAGCTGTTATGTATTTACCACTTAGAGCTCAGAAAGATTGATGGGTGTGGGAGGCCCTGATGTTCCTCTGATCTTAAAATCTCTGATTAGCCAATAATAACACACCAGCACACCAATTATACCAGCTGTCACTAGGCAGCACCATGCTGTCAAAGTCATCAATAGAGTGACAATCCCCTTTGCTTTCAAAATTGTCCTTGATCAGTCTCAAAAGCATTAATTGTGGGGAGATGTCTAAATGAATCTAGACAGAGAAAATTGTGTAGTTTTTCAAGGAAGTTGTGGATCTGAACAGGAATTTGTTCAGAGATTTTTTTGGGAAATGATATTTCCAGAGACCTCTGTGTTTCAGAGGGGTAACTGGCATGAGCACCCCAAAGATTTGCCTGGAATGTCTAGAAAATAAGAAGAAACTCCCCTGTTCTTTTGAAACTACAGGTGCTCTGGGAAGTGAGCAGGAAGTTACAGGAGGTCGCCTTGGGGACCTAGCGTATACTGGAAACATCTTGTTCTAGCCCAAGCAATTACTACTAAGAGACAGTTTAGCCTTTCACCTAGCAATACTTCAAGTTCTAAAATTCATTTCCTTTCAGGTTAAAATGTCCTTCAAAAAGAGAGAGAGAGAAAGAAAAAAGAGGAAGAAAGAATATCATTTAGGCTTAAAGGACAGCAGGAGAGAGGGCAGGCAAAGTTGAATTAAAGGGTAACTCATTGCTCCTCTGCAACCTTCCTTTCTTAGAGTTTTGAGGGGAGCGCCTGTTTTTGAAGTTAGAACCTGGTTCTGTGCTCTTCTTCATAACATGCACTGTGGGCTCTGAGCCCAAGCCCACATTTTGGGAGTTTCTGTTTGTGTTTCCATGTGCTATATCTCATTCCACAGAAATACATTAACGTACTTTGAGAAGGATCCATTCCCAAGCAGAACCAAGTGGGTTTTACTTGTTGGTAAGAATCCTCTCTCTGAAAGGGGCAGCCTTGTCCCCAGCCTCACAGGCAGCTGGTATCCCAGTGGGGTCTTAAGTTGCAAGTTAGTCTATAGTTTAGCTTACCTTGCCTCTGTGTTTTCAAAGGTAGAAATTCTCAAATTACCTGGCCCATTCTGAGATGACATTTGGTTAGCAGTTTTATGTAGGGCTTGGGATTGAGTGTAGGGATCATAATTTCTCAGTTCTGACCTTTAGCTCTCAATCCCACAAGACCCATAACCTTTCTCATGTGCATATTTCCTCGAAGGAAAAATTTATGGTCTACTACCTCTGAAGGGAATCTCAAGTGATCTATATATACAATGTACTCATCTCAATCAGTATCTGAACATTGATTTTGTTTTTAACAAAGCATTTTAGAGAATGCAAATAATGTACAGAAGGCATTGGAGAAGAAAGGAATCAGAATGATCAGGAGAACTGGGGAGGGTTTGAAAAAGGAGGTGGTGTCTGAGCTTGACTCTGAAAATGGAAGGGATTTGGCAGGTGAAAAGGAGGAGAGACTTCAGAGGAGTGCCTGCAAGAGGAAAGGGTGAAGAGGCTGGGGAGGAGCCGCTTAGGAGAGCAGCAGCCTCGGAGGGCAGGTTTATTTTTTGTGTGCTTAGTTTCTTTCTTTCTCATCCTTATTGTGAATTTTTTTTATTGTGGCAAAATATTCATAACATAAAATTTACCATTTTAACCTTAACACTTAAATTATGCAGCTCAGTGCCCTTAAGTACCCTCACATTGTTGTACAGCCATCACCACCATCCATTTCTAGGACTTTCTCATCTTGCAAAACTGAAACTCTGACCGCATTAAACACCAGCTCCCAAATGTTCTCCCTCAACCTGAGATAACCACCACTCTCCTTTCTGTCCCTGTGAGTTAGACTGATGTAGGTACTTCATGTAAAAAGTAAAAGGAATCATGCAGTAGCTATCCTTTTGTGATTAGCTTATTCTCTTAGCAGAATGTCTTTAAGGTTGTGGCATATGTCAGAATTTTATTTCTTTTAATAATTAAATAATATTCCATTACACACACACACACACACACACACACACACACACATCTTTTGTTTGTCCACTCATCCATTAATGGACATTTAGGTTGCTCCACCTCTTGGTCACTGTGAATAGCGCTGCTATGATGGTGCGTGTGCAGGTATCTGTTGGAGTCATTGCTTTTACTTCTTAGTGAATATACTCAGAAGTCGAATTCTATGTTTAATTTCTTGAGAAATTGCCTCGTTTTTATTATGAAAATTTGAGATATTCACTAAGTTGAGAGAAAACTACAACAAATACCCATATACTCAACACTTAGATTCCAAACGAAGTAATGAGTCTCAAAATTTAGCCCCGGCATGCCATTCGATAGATGTGATACATGGAAATTGAGAGACGTGGATCTTAATTCCTGTGTTCTGGTATTTTGCACTCAACCCCATATCATGTACAACGTTTTAATACTTACTTAAAAACTTTTGATTCCCTGCCTTAGAAGTCAATAGGGAACGACTATAATTCAAATCTAACAAATGTAAATAACTTGCCATGTTCTCTTCATCTTTCTATCAATAATGTTTGATCTTTAGTGAATCACTTGAATGTAAATTGCAAATATCATGACCCTTCATCCCTAAATACATCAGTGTACCTACATATCCACCCTGACATCACATCCAAAAAAAATTAATAATAATTTCCTGACAGCTATGCCTAGTTCATATTCAAGTCCCTCAAATTGTCCCCCAAATGTCATTTATGATGCCTCTTTTCAAACCAGAATCTAATCTCAAACTATCACATATCACAGACCTTTGACTCTGTCTAGAGGTGAAAGGGAATCTCTGGAGGTTCTGAGCAGGGAGAGGTAAGATCCAAACTGAAATCTGGCCATGTGATCCTCAGTGCTTCTTGTGGTGGGGAGGGGGATTTAAGAAAGCTACTGAAGGGTGGCTTCCCTACTCTGGGGTAGACCAGATACATATTCTGATGGGACTTTCATCTGGCATATATTTATGCCAAATCTTCAACATGTCTGAAACAACAACAAAAAAAAGACTTACAGTGAGTCATTACCAAGCAACCAGAAGTTCTGCCTTCACAATCTCCAAGTCTTGTTATCTAAGTAAATAATGTGCCAGTTGCAGCAGTTTCAGCTTGTGCTTCTGTGGCACATTTAATACTGAGAATTCACAACTTGTACGATAGCTCATTTTCCTCTGCAGCACTCCTCCATGCCTCTTTGGTAAAGAGAATGTGTTCCTGGGGAGGAATGCCATCCTGGGGCTTGAGTAGGGTATCTTTATCCCCTAGGACCACTCCACCTTTACCTTCCCTAACACAAAACCAAGCACCCCTAAATTCTTTATATGTCACTGAATCAGTAGTGTGTTTACTGAGTGACAACTAGGTACTCAGCCATGAAGGGGAGTCAGAGGAAAGATAAAGCACTCAAAACCAGAAGAGAAGGAAGAAAAGCATCATAATTACAAAATCAGTGCTTTCAAGCAAGAAGGTTATCAGGTAGCAGATGTTCAAAGATGGGCCAGAGGAACAAAGAGCATGAGAACTTCCCAGAAGAGATGGAGGCTGAAGGTCTTGAAGGAGGAGTTGGGTGTGGACAGAGCAGAGGAAGGATTCCCCGCCCTGAGCACGGTGGAATCAGAGCTGTTCTCTCCCTTGTCTCCCAGTGCTCCTCATGGAGGTGCTCCACGTCAGGGACATGCTAGCAGCTGGTGCTGCAAAGAGAGCGGCCCCTGAGACAAAAATGTTCAGGAATCTCCTGAAAAGATGCTCTCGTGTGCTCAGGGAAACCTAATTTTATTCCTCCTGATTGTGTGTGCTGTGGGCATCACAGACCATGTGCATACTTCTTAGGGAGCTGGATGTAGGGTGTGGAGAATGTCCAGTGGGCCAACCAGGCAAATTCATTTCAGGTTGATAGCACACCATTTGGGGGAATTCATACAAAGACATTAATTTAGGAAGAACGTATTAGCCTAGAATTTTTCTTTTCTTTTTAGACATAAAAGACAGCTTAATTCTTTAGAGTTTACCCTCTCTTGCTTTAATTTATGATTTCTTTACTTTCAAAAGACTGGATGCTGTGGAGGGAATGCCTCTTTTAGTCTCAATAAATCATTAGCAAGCTCTGTCGCTTGTCTTCCTCTTGACTTACAGTTGCATTTCCAGGGGGTTTTGTCTTCGGACTGATGCTGCACGTTTGGGCTAAGGTTTCCCTCTAATAATCAGTAGCACCCAGCATGTTGCAGGTGACCCTGGAAAGACTAGAATAAAGGCAGAAGCTCCAAAGAGTTGGGTCCCACTGGTTCCCAGTGGTCTTGGTGCACTGCTGTAGAGCTTCCAGGTTGAGCGTGGAAATGGGATGTTATGGAAGAACCCAGGTGTGGGCCTAGTAGTTTGGTGTGATGTGGCCTCTTCTGGCCCCAACCCTGAGGATCTGATGTAAAGCCAAGTCCTTCTGTCTACCACCCAAGGCCGCTCAGTGTGGCAACTCAGGAGTTGGATATGGGTTTGAAGTCTAGCCCTGCCACTTACTGGCTTGTGGCCTTGGACAAGAAACCCTTCTTTTCTTGAGGCTCCATTTCCTGATTGTTAGACCTGAGATAATGAGAACTAACTTTAAGGTTGTTTGGAGGATTACAAAGGGTATCAGAAAATTCCTCATCTTCCAGCACTTATGATAACACAAGCCAAATCATGGCCCCTGCTAGAATACGAAGCTGTGGCACTTCTGTCCCAAGGCTGCTGTCCCTGACATCATCTTCTGCCTCCCCCCCCCGCCGTGCTAATGTAGATACATGGTATTTGCAGCAAGTTCTATCATTTTCCGTTTTGCATCCATGCTGCGGTTAGTCTGCATATTCTCAGACTCTACGAAGATCTAGATGAAAGGAATGACATAAACAGTTCTTTTTATATATCTGCATGTATTTTCTCCTCAGCCGTATCTCACCCCAAATCCTCCTTTGCCTCTCTGCTCTGAATTTCTTCTTGTGTCAGTTCCACCTTGAAGTTCTTGCAGTGTTTCACGAGTGCACTGCCACCTGGGGGACCTCTGACCTTTTGTTCTCTTTCGGCTCTTGGCCAAGCCCCAGCCTCCCACTGCTTCACATCCACTGTGTCCCCCTTACTCATTGCCATGTCCTGACCCTGAATGGCCCACACCCCCATCCCCTTGTTTGTATTTAATTGTGATTCTAGCTCCTCAGAATTCAAAGAAGCCTGGCTTCAGAAGACATCCTCCAGAAGAATCCACAGAAGGAATCCAGCGGAGCTCAGAGTGGACCTCAGGAGCTGCACCTCACATGAATAGTCTTGCAGTCTCCAGAATGTCATCGTTTTGAGCCTCCCACCAAGCTTGGAGCAGAAGCATGGCTGGTTTGCCATTTTCTTCATAGGACACAGAAGTTGACATTCGGTGACCCTCTCTACTGAGTCACGGTGGTGCCAGAATCTGAGCCCACGTCACTAGCTAAACACTTGCTCCATGACGCTCTGCTCCTCCTCAGCAGATCAGCTCTATATTTACTCTGCTGTGGTTTCTATATCAGGGGAATGGGAGAGGGGACAGGGCTGGGGGTTGGGAAAGGGTTGGAACCAGAGCGCTATAATTAATTCTTTCTCCCACACAAGCCACTAAAATATCACATATAATAAACAGCATCACCCCCAAAATGCCATGATTACACAGCATGGCTTCACGTTCACGAGGAAAGGGAAGGGATAGCACTAATTAACAGGCGGAGATGGAATATTTACAACATACTATTACTGCTAATAGGATTATCTTCACCCTTCTAATCATGGTGGAGACTCAGGGTCCTCCCAGCTGTGTGGCTGGCCACGCCCCATGGGACAGGATGCCATGAGAGGCTTGGGGGCACCTACATCTTTGGATACCTACCAGAGAGGAGGAGTGAAGAGGGAGGCAGCATCTTGGGTGGAGGAAAGAGTGACATTCTCAAGCCAGCATGCCACACCCATGTGTCATCTTAAGTTGATCCCAGTTTTCTTGCATGCCTCCAAGGAGTTTGATGCCCAAAACCAAAGGAAGAAGACCAAGAATCTATTTCCTATGTCAAAAGAGGCCAACGAACCACCACTTTTCCGTCTTCGATATCCACGCCTACCTGCCTGTTTCCTGAGGCATCTCTTAGGACTCAGCAGCTCTCCCTCAAGGAGTCCCTGGTCCTGCAGAGCCTCCGAGGTCTTGAGAAGAGCCTCAGAAAGATGCAGCAGTGGGACTGGTCACAGAAAAGGTTTAGGTCACACCCAGCTGCCCACCACCTGTCCCCCACCCTCCTAGTAGCCACATCGGTTCACAGGCAAGGGAGCACTCCCGTTGTGGCTTTAAAGAAGAGAAAAGTGAGATAAGGTTCTAGGAACAATTTTTTTTTTTTTTTTAACATAGAGAGTTGGTGTAGTGACCACTTAGCAGCTATTAAAAGTCCACATGATACCAACAGAATGACCATAAAGAAGGTCACCATTACAGAGTGACACTGAGAGAGGAAGTGATGAAGGAGCCAGGGAAAAGCCCACTTCAATAGTCACTGCAATTCAGGTGTCATTAAAGTCTCTCCATCAATTTTGTATGGGGACAATGACTCTCTAAGACATTCGTGATTGTTGTCATTCAGGGAAGAGAAAGAGAGAGCCAGGAGGACAAGGTGTCGTCAAGTTGGACTTTGTTTTTTTTTTTTTTTTTTTCCATGAATGTGTTGACCAGGGGAAAGGAGACGTGGGAACAGTGTCACTGTGGCCACCACCATCACCCCAGGAGCACTGTGATTCTGGCTGCCCTCAGTGAGGGCTGAGGGTCAAACAGAAGATGAACTTCAAGGCGCTGGAAGCCATAAGCTTGTGGAATTTTCTCTCCATAATCATAGCGACTAACTGTTGTCTTCTGCTTCTTTCCCTTAGAAATAGTGTGGTGAGGAAAACAATCAAACTAAACATGGCCCTGGGCGATTAGAAAAGGTCCTTCTCCCCTGTCATTCTTGGACTTTCTTTAACATCACTGTCCTGAGGGCATCCGGCCTGTTGATCCGCCCTCTGTTGGCAGATCAGCCAGGAGTAATGCTACTTCCCTGAGCTGGACCCTCCTGCAGGTCCTGAGACTGTCAGCCCGAATACAGAAAGGCTGGCCTCCCACTTGGAGCCCGTTCTGATTTTCTCTGTAGTATGCTGATTTGGAACTCATAGCACATTTGCTGAGAGGAGCCATGCTATAAATAGTAGGCAGGTTCCCCAGCCAGTTACTAAGAGCCTGCTGAGCCCATCCGCTGCTGAGCTGGGAGCAGGGAGCCCTGGCTCTGTTTCCGTCCTCCATTAGCCCCTGTGTGACTGGGAGCGAGTCATTTAGCTATTGCCCTGGATTTTTATCACCTGAAGACTTATTATTGATCTATATTGAATAATAGAGAATTGCAATGCTATTACAAATACTCCCATGGAAGTGGTATTCCAGTTTCCAATGTACAATTGCCCAATGAGGGGCAGAAGTGAGGGTTCTGTCCTCTCTGTCTCTGGCAGTCCAGGGCCTGGCTGCAGCAGCTCTGGGCAAACTGAATCTCTGAGGAGGGCTTGGGCCACAATGTTAGCCTTTGGAAGCAGGGAAATGAGAAAGGGTCCAATCTGGCTGTACCAGGTTTTTTTGTCAGGAAATATGGGTGGTCATGGAGAGAGTGGGCAAGAGGTCACTAGGGCAAGCTGGGGAGTGTGCCACAGGTTGTACAGAAGGACTTTCTGTTCACTCAGTAAGGAGGTTTTGCCCAGGGTGAGATGTGTTATCAAAGGCCAAACTTGGGATATTTGAGACTTTTGCTTGACTTTTAAAGTCTGAAATTTCATAGTAACTCTGAGAGTCTAACCAAAGTTGGAGTCTAATCAAGTTCTGTGTGCCCATTTTGAAAAGGAAGAGCCCTCTTCATGCCAGAGCTTCTAGAAAACCTCTTATACCCAGGTACATGGAAGACCAAGAGGGCCCTGGTTTTGTAGCACTGCTGGGGTGGCAGCTGGGACCCAGCCACTGTGCCAGAGAGTCTGGGAAACACCCGGAGGCTAACAGCCCATCCCCCACCTCATTTCCCTCCCTCATTTGTCTCTCTCCATGCCTCTTCCCACCACAGTGGGGTTTCTCTTGTCCCCAAGGCTTGGAGCCTCAGATGCTAGTTTGGTCTTTTCACTGGGCCATCTGCAAGAGCACATGGGAGGCAAATTAGACTATTAGGCAGGAAGCATAAAGTAAGATTTGCTAGGATGGTTTGATGGAGAAACCCGTGCTTTCTGGAAGCTGCAGGAGCTGCTACAGAAGGCTCCACTGAGCTGTGCTCTGTCTCTGGTGGGCACTTTCAGCACTGGCTGACAATGCAGTGGCTGTTGTCCAACCCTCTCAGTCTAATGACGAGGAGGCTGAGACCTGGAAAGGTGAGCTGAGTTCTCTGAGATCACAGAACTAGGCAATGACAGGAGCAGGGCACTGACCCCTGTGTTTGCCACTACCCAAACTTCTTGTGCACTTCCAAGCAAGGGGCAAGGAGGAGAGCCCATGCAAAGGGCCTTCTCATCAGCAGAAAGGCTCACCACCGCCCTGTGTCCCGAATTAGAGAGCACCCAATTGCAATCACCGTGCACTAAATATGCAACAGCTTGTTTGCCTTCTTTGAGGTTCTTTTTAATTTTGGAAAGGTTTAACATCCTTGCAAATGCTGACCAGATTTAACTCCTCCATCCGACTTTCCTCTGGCTTTCTCGATTCTCATCTTCAGGTGCCTACCACATGTGGACACTCTGACCTTGTTTCCCTCTCAAAGTCATTGCAGCCAGTGGAAGAAGGACTTTTCTCCTTCCTCCTAGGTTTCAGTTTCAGCCATCTAGATGGTCCCTAGGCCTCAGTCTGTCTCTGACGTGGGCAACACTGCGCCCAATTGTCAGCAAAAGCATGTTGGGCGAGCTGGTGGGGAATACGGGGTTTGGTGGGATCATCTTTGAATATACTTGCTGATGGGAAGACAGGGAAATAACTCAGGCTGTCTGTCCCCAGGCTTGGGCTCTTTACCCAGCATTCTAGCCTGGTGAGGAGTTGCGCAGGTTCTTTGGAGTTTATGGTAATGAAATGTTCCTGATAGTCACAAATGTCATTGGCAAGTGATTTGACTTTGACTAAGTTTGCTAGTCCCCTTAGCCTCTGCGTGGTGAGGAGTTGCTTACCTGTTTTCTGGATGTGTGTCCCTGCCATTTCGGGACATAGTTTTTAGGCATTGGTTTGTCATTCTTCTTTGCTTACCTGTTGAATTACATCACAGGGAGAATCCTGTGCCTTGCAGTCTGCCGACTCATCCAGGGAAGGACTACATCTCTGTGGATCCTTTTCTTCCTTCCCTAGCCCCAGGCACTTTCTGTTTTACTTTCCATTTTAAAGTTCTGTCTGACTTCGGGTCTTGGGATTTTCATTTCTCCTTCCTTCCTTGTTATATCTAAAAATAACAGCACAGGTATTCTCTATTTGAAAAGAAAACGTAGTGGGCAACAAAAATATATATTCAATCACTTTAAATACAGTCTTCTGTGTGTCAAACTCTGATGGCTATTGGAAACACAAAGACCAGCATAAGCCGATATCTGATCTCTAGTAGTCCATGGTCAAGTGGCAGCAAGGAGCATGGCTGCAGATAATTAGAACACGGCATTCCAAGGGCTGGGGTCACCACTCGCCCCCGCAGGCCCGCTCCTGCTGGCACTCTAGGAGCGCTAACGTCTCAGACCAGGCTGAGTAGAGCTTACTGATCTATTTTTTATCTTTCCTAAATCTGTTCGCCAGATGACAAGAACAGAGATATATCAAAATTAACCAAGGCTGGAGTTCAGAAGTGCAGAGGAGTTTCCGCATCCCCTACCTGTCCTTCCCTGGCTCCAGGATCCTTGGGCCCAGTTTTTCTCGCAGACACAGCTGCATGTCTCTGCCTTGTCCCACTGCTTCGGTTTGGACCTGATGGACAAGAAGCTTAGCTTGGATCCCATTTACTCTTCCCTCTCCAAGGCTGTTCCCTCTTTCCCAGAACCTTCCATCTCCTCTTTTTGATTTGAGGCTGGGAATACACCCACCCATTCCCAGAATAGTGTCTTCTACCCATAACTCTCATTTAAGGCAGCCCGCAGCCTCACGTTGGAGTTCAGTCTTCCACCCAATCTTGAGAAACGGTGTGTAAGTTCTCTTGGCGTATAAGGGCCTCCTTAACAAGAAGCTGCTGCCTGCTCTTCCTGGGGGGCAGCTGTTCAAGGGGGCCTTCAGGAGAAAGCAGACTTTGAACGGGGCCCTGAGGTTTGGGGCAGAGCAGGAAAGAATTCTAAGCATGGGAGTCACCCATGGGGCACTCAAGAAACAGGGAGTGTGAAAGGGCATAGTGTGTCATTGTCACGGCCCCTGGCCTGTCCCTTCTGCCCTCAGTTCAGATGGTAGCCAGTTGTCCCAATAGTCTAGTTTTTCTTCTCTCTTATCGTCTGAAACCTTCTCTGAAGGCCTCCTGAAAGACCATCCAGAACACTGATGAGGGGACCAAAGCATGAGTTAGAGTGCCACTAGAGATCCAAGTCTCACGTGGGTAGTGGATTGTCTGGGGTCACTATAGAATAAGTCCACCTCCCCTAATTCTATCTATCCATTGTCAGAGAATAATTTTTAAATAGCTCAAAGCTTGATTTTCATAACATTAATTAATGAAGGAAGCAGTAAGATAGTAAAGCTGATTCAAAGGTCATCGAAGAATAGGCATTTATATATTCTGTAGGGAAAGACTTTTAAAATATATAAGACTAAGATCTCTAGGTAAGAGACCACAGGACAACAAACAGTAAGCAGTGGGTTCTTTTCTACAGACAGAAATCTCCTGTGTCTCTACAACACTGTTCTCCTTTGCCGATTAGACAGAATCACTCACTTCAACTATCAGTTTTCTAAAAGCCAACATCTACATCTGACAAGTTATAAATATCCTAATCGATAGGAAATAGCAAGTCCAACCAAAGTGCACACCCCTAAGGAATCAGCTAACTCAGACACCTCCCAACGCCCTAGTGAAAGGACCCCAAGAAATCCTTTGCTCCATTTTCATATCCTGGACACTTTTTTGAACAGCAGGAAAGATAGCCCTAGGAATTTCTTTTTTTTATTAGTAACAACAGCAAACATTCATTGAGCTCTTCAATGTGCGAGCAATTCTGCTCTGCAGTGGAGTCACAAGGAAGGTGAGACACAGTCCTCCCCCCGCCCCGCCTCCCCCCCTCCCCCGGGGGTGATGATCAGGAACTAAATGACACTACAGGGAAGGGTTAAAAGGAGGAGTGCACAGGTAGTATTCAAGTTCTGGGGGGAGAAAAATGCACCCTGGCAAGGAAGAACGAACAGCCTTCTTGGGGAAGCTCCTTAACGCCTGTGGGTTTAGCTAACCTCCTTTCCTGGCGTCTGGGGCGTGGGTGTCTGCTGTCTGCCTGTGGAGACAGAGGCGCCCTTCTTTGCAGGTTCTGCAGAGAAGGGAGTCAGATTTCTTTTGTGATCCTTTCCTCCTTCCCTCCCATGCCTGTCATGCCTGCCGACATTTCACCCATCATGTTGGGGGCTGCATCTTGGCAGCGATCAAACACTGTGATCCACAGGGTGCTGCGGCGGTACTCAGAGTGCCACACCATCAGCAGCCTAGGACCCAGTGTGTCAGTGCTCCGTGCAAAGACAAAAGCAAGCGTGGGGCGGAGAGGAGAGATGAAGGTTGGGAGGAGGGAAGCCAGTGTCTGAGCAGTTGCCTGGAGACAGGTGGACAGATGTGGAGTGAGCTAGACGGACGGACTCTGGGAGATGAATGTCACAACCTTGGCTAGTTGGGTCTGTAATTAGCTGAGCTCCAACCAGCCTGTTATTACAGGCACTTAGCCATGCCAAGGTGAACCCGAGGCAGTGAAGCTTTCCAAAGCCTGAGTGTTGACAGCAGCCGCAGATCTGCTGAGGGCTCTGGGCTCCGCACAAGAGGAGGAGTCAATCAGATTATTAGAATCCTTTGATTTTTATTTAGCACCTATGAGACAGAGCCCACTACCCCTGATAAGCTCCATCAGATGCTATTTTCTATAATCATAAGGAGGATAGTTCCAAACAAGAAATGGGAATGTTGTTATTCTTTTCTTTGTGGCTGGTATACATTTCATTTGCCCTAGGTTTGTGACTATTTAAAAAATAACTTTGGTTCTGGGCACAGTGGTGCATGATTCCAGTGGTTCAGGAGGTTGAAACAGGAGGATTGCAAGTTCAAAGCCAGCCTCAGCATCTTAGGGATACCTTAAGCAACTTAGCAAAACCCTGTCTCAAAAAAAAAAAAAAAAAAGTTGAGAATGTGGCTCAATGGTTAAGCATCCCTAGGTTCTATCCCTGGCACCAAAAGGAGAAAAAAAAATGACTTTGGGACCATGGAAATCACAGAGATAAACCTATATGGCTGTTAAGGCCAAAGCAAGACACAATAACAGAGCCATTCCATCCCTGGTCTTCCTAAGGGACTTCTGGGAGACCGGCAGGCAGTGGTGCACACATCCTTGTGTGATCTGTGTGTGATGTAAAGAGCGAGGGTTTGGTGTCAAAGGGACCTAGTAGGATCCTGCTGTGCAATCCCAGAAATCAATTTTACCCTTTGGTTTGTTTTCTGTAAATGGATGTGTTAAGGCTGCTATGATTTCATCTGATAATTTGTCAAGAGCCTTTTCCAGTGCTGAGTGTAGATGCTCGTAGCAGAATTTAGTTAAGTGTTAGAGCTTCCAGCTGCCTGTTTGCGGGGGATACGGCCCTACAGGAGGGGAGCGCCTGGTGATTATTCACCCAGGGAAGGGGCAGAACTCAGGCAGTCCTGTGGGGATTTTGCCTCTGTTACTTGCTAACCCTGATCTTGGGTACTCAATTCCTGTTTTCTCACTTCTCATTTGTAGAATGGGAATACTAATGGAACCTATCTCAGAGAGTTGTGAAAGTACTAAGTGAGATAATCCACTCAGCATCAAATATTTTGGTTCGGTGTCTGGAGTGTAGTCACCTCAGTCATTATTAGCTCGCCTATTGCTGTGGGGAATCACACCCTCTGGCAGCTCCTTATCTCCAGGGGGATGCTGTAGTTACTGTTCATGTGCCGTTCTCCAGAGGGACCAAAGAGTCTCCCAGAAATGGATCCTTTCACAACTATGTCCCTTGCAGTTCCTAAAGGCTGTTCCCCACTTACAATACACATTGGAGCTCATGGCCAACCTGAGAGGTTGGCAGGTTAAGCTGTTTATCCCTGTTGTATTAGTTTCTTAAGGTAGCTGTAATAATTGACCACAAACTGGCTTATTTTCCCACAGTCCTAGAAGGCAGAAGTACAGATAAGAGTGTTGGCAAAGTCGTGCTCCCTCCGAAGACTCTGCGGGTGGGGAGAGGCTCCTTCCTGCCTCTTGCAGCATCCCTGGGCTTGTGGCGGCATCACTGTGATCTCTCTCTTTCTGTTCACATGATCTTCTTCCCGGAATCTTTGGGTCTCCTCAAATTTTTCTTCTCCTTTCTCCTCTATGGACAAAGTCTTTGGATTTTAGGGCCCACCAAAGCCAGGATGCTGTCCCTTAGATCCTCAACATAGTTACATCTGCACTAAAACATATCCACACAGAACCTATTTCCGAATAAAGCCACATTCATAGGTACCAAGGGTTGAGGCTTGGACGTATCTTTTGGAGGACACAGTTCAATCTACTTCACCCATATTGAAGACTCAGGTTTCCTGTCTTTTCTACAGTGTGTGAATACTTTGTATCACAGGCAAGATGGGACCCAGACCTGCTGGTATCTAGTCCTGTGCGGGATTCCTAAGTGAATACCCCTCTACGAGCATCCAGCACCCTCAGGCCAAGGCTGCAGGTGGAATGCACCCTCCCCTGTGGTAGGTTTGCACGTGGTCCTTCTGCTTTGGGCCTTTCTACTTCCTCCCTTTTCTTTCTCCCTGGTGGCGAGATCAATACAGGCTTTCCTGTAGGCCCTTCTCTGAGGAGCTCTGTCCAGCAGATTTTTTTATGATGCAAACTCACCTGTTTCTGTGACCCTCCCCCAGTCCACTGGGGCACTTGAACCTCAGCCAGATCTGGAGACACTGAGTTCTAACCCGAGGGAGAGAATTTGGACATGAAAACTGTAGCTCCTTTGATCAGCTGGTGCTGGTTGGCCAATGAGCCTTCAAGGGCCTCACTTCATCTCCATGGAGATAGGGAGCTGCCTGGTCCATGCCAGGGGTGGGGCCTAGCAAGGGCAGTACCACTGGACTCGTGTCTCTGCGTCAGAGGAGGCAGCCTCACTATTCTGGAGGCCTTTCCTGAAGTTCAGAGACAGGTTGTGAGCTACCTATAAAACTCACCTTGACCTTGCCCTCACCTGACTTTGACCATGGGGGTTGGTTTCCCAACTTTAGAATGAGAAAAACATACTCCCGATCTGTCTCCCAATCTGTGAGGATCAGATGAAGTGATTTATACAAAAGCATGAAGATTAATTATTATTTTTTTTATTTTCCCCACAGTTCCTCTCCCTCATAATCTAGACTTGGTCTCCTGGAAAGCTGGATTCCTTCACCAGGTTGTACACCTGTGTCTCTGCCCCAGGCAAGGGCTGCTGCCCCACCTCCCAGAGGAGAGAGGGTCTAGCCTGAAGGAGGAGGCAGGAGCCATGACAATGGCCCTGGGGTTCCTTCTCACACTGCCATGGAAACCTCTGGGTCCCTTAGGAGAGGAGATGGGGCTTCCTGGTGTTGAGGAGCTGCTGTGACAGGCTCTACAGATAGATTTCCATTTTAATGGATGTGTCAGGGCGTCAAAATGTCTATGTTGCATTCAAGCCTCATTAAAATGGAAGCCCATTGCCACAGGGCACAGAGGAGGGTGCTGCATTATTTATTGTTTTTTTTTATCTGTTTTCCTAAAACTGGGCTGTTCAGGTTCAAATGGCAGATAAAATTGCCACCCACCTCTCTCCACCCTGTCATTTTCCAGCTCACATCTGTTCATTGCACATTGTATGTTAAATGTTACATTACCAGAGTGTCAGAAGCCCTGAGCAGTACCTCTGAAATCTGATTTGTCTAGCTTCCTGGCATTGTGCAGGGGTTATTTCTGTTCCTTCCTTTCTCAGGAGGGTCTCTGGCTCTGGTTTCCATCTCCAGCATTTCAGCCCCTTCTCCAGGCCCGAAGATGTCAGGAAGCTCCTGCTTCTTTTCCCCCATTCCTTGATCCTTGCTTTCCATCTGGACCCTGCACTTGACCAAGCCCCTGATCCTCCCTCCCAGACTGTACCAGAGTCTGATGTGACAATGGGAGCTCCTTCTGCCACCCATGTGATCTGACGACCTCCAAGAAGACAAAACTGCTGACAATCACCTGGAGAGCAGTGTCTGCATTTGTTGAGATTATTATTACACACTTACTGCACACATATGCTGGATCTAAAGGACCACGTTTCCATACCTTTAACTCCTAGAAAGATAGAGATTAGTGGACATGCATGTAGTAAATTTAAATCTTCACTTAAAAATGCACCATATTACACTGGACGCGGTAGTGCACACCTGTAATCCCAGCAGCTCAGGAGGCTGAGGCAGGAAGATCGTGAGTTCGCAGACAGCCTGAACAATGGTGAGGTGCTAAGGAACTCAGTGAAACCATTTTTAAAAAAAGTACAATATAGGGCTGAGGAGGTGGCTCATTGGTCGAGTGCCCCTGAGTTTAGTCCCTAGTACCAAAAATACAAAACAAAACAAAACAAAAACCCAACCACCATATTCTAACTAGGATGAAAGAGAAATAATCTATGTAGGCAGACAAAGAACTAGTATTGTTCTGTAGTACTAGACCTTCAAATGACATTTGTTAAGTTAGAAATCTGATAATGAATACTGTATTACTCAAATTCTGAAGTTGAAGTGAGGTTTTGTTATAGCTCTTATATTTCTAGAACTCACACCCCCAGCCTAGAGAGAATAAAGAATAGAGTTGATAGCAAGTTTCATTATAATGAATTAGAAAAAAAAATGTTTTGAATGAGGCTGGGAAAGAGAGGGAAATGATTCTATTACCTCTAGCTTCTCAGTTCTCTAAGTCAGAGGCCAACAAAATATGGCCCACTTATGAACCAGACACACGCACACACCTGTTGGCTCACAGATTGCCTAGTGGGTCTGTGCTATGACGGGAGAATTGAGTAGCAGACTACATGGCCTGGGAAGCCTTTAGTAATTACTGACTGGTCCTTTACAGAGAAAGTCTGCTGACTCCTGCTCCTAGCTCATGGACACAGGGCTGTTTAGCATTCATGGATAAACTTCTTGGCAGTGATCGTCCATGAGGTGTTTAAAGTTTGCAAAGGCTTCCTTGTTGGTTATTTGAACCAACCAAATACGACCAAATCAGAAGAGACAGTACTTCACAGTCTGAATCACAAATATATCTACATAATCAGATGTCACCTCCTTAGAAGATTGCATTCCCTAAAATTATTCTATATAGATGGTTTATGATCAAATATTTTCTTATTTTGTGCTATTCCCCTCAGGAATGAAAATATCACCATTAACAATAGCAACAGTGCATTAGCAGTGATGCTTCCCAACATTTACTAAATGCTTACAACATGTTTTGAGAGTCCTACATATATTCAGATAACACCTTGGAGGTGGAGGTAGTAATGATCCATTTTACACATAAGAAAACTTCATTATAGAGAAGATAAATAACTTTTCCATGTCACCTGGAAATAGCAGAGCTGGTTAAAATCCAATCTCATGCCTGAACCTGTATCATGACCCACCACTCTATGAGGAGCACATCTTTTTATAGTGTTTCTTGAAATTGGAGTTTATCTGGATTTCAGAGTCATGGAATTTTAGAACTGAAGCATTCGGATACTCTTAGCTCAGCATATCTCATTTTGTCAGTAGTGACTAACATGTAAATAGTGCTATAAATTTGAAGGAGTGCATTTACATGGATTCCCTTATCTGATATGCATGCTAAGCCCATGAGGTTGACATGTTGATTAGTCAGCTCTCCCATTACTATAACAAATACCTGAGACAGTCAACCTATAAAGAGAAAATGGTTTTTTTGGGCTCATAGTATTAGAGGCTGCAGTTTGTGATTGGTTGACCCTGTTGCTTTTTGGCATGGTGGCACATCATGTTAGGAGCACATGGTGAAGCAAGACTTCCCTCCTAACAGGGACTGAAAAAGAAGAAAAGACCTGGGTTCCACAGTCCCCTTTGAGGGCATGCTCCCAGTAACCTGAAGATGTTCCACTGGGCCCAACCTCTTAAAGCCTCCACCAGCTCCTGAGAGCCCCAAGCTGGGGACTGAGCCTTCGAGACATGTGTCTTTGGAGAACACTTCACATATGATAGCCACAGGTCTCCTTTTCAGAAGAGGAATGGAGACAAGAGAAGAATACACATCACCTAGTGAGAACAAGGATGGGGCCTCTTATCTGAGTTCCTTGACTCTGAGGTGCATAGATTTCCAGGCCACATAACCCAAAGATTCACTGACTTGACTTGGTCCAAAGTCACCAGCTAATTGTCATCAGCACCAGGGCTAGCACAGGATGGAAAATAGGGGGAGCCGAGCATCTCCAGATGAGACAGGGGAGGTAATCCAAGAAATCCGATCGTCTCCTTGGGGAAGATGGAGCAGCGCGAGGTCTCCAAGGCCCAGGATGGCTGGTTTCTTGTGATAGCCATGCATTCTATCCTTCCACATTTACTGAAAATGACATGCCAACATTGAGTTAGAGCAGTGGTTCTCCAAATGAGCAGCCTGTTAAAATTCCTGGAGAGCCCTAGGATTTTCTCCCTTGGTAGATTTGAGGTAGGAATTGAGATTTTGTATTTATAATATTTCTTGGTTCCCAGGTGGCCATGCTGATAGCAGGGACAAGAGTCACTGTATCAGAGACTAGAGACACATCCAGCATCTAATCAAGATAGTTGAGGTCCTGTCCTCAACAGAGCCTGTGTGTGTGAGTGAGTGGATGGACAGATGGACTAATGGGTCTGTATGGACAGTGAATTAAGAGATCATCACATTTCAGTGTAGGAAAAGCTCTAATAGGGGTAGGGTGTTTGTATCAGTCCATTTTTACTCCTATAACAGAACACCACTGTCTGGTCATTTACAAGGAACAGAAGTTTACTGACTCACAATCATGAGGCTGGGAGGTCTGAGATTGAGGGGCCACATCTGGGGAGGGCCTTCTTGCTAAGTCACAATGTGGCAGAAGACATCACATGGGTGAGAGAGGGCTGGACACATCTTTATAACAAATCCACTCTGAAATTAACGAACCTTCTCCTGTAACGATGGCATTAGGACGTTTCTGAGCACAGAGCCCTCCTGACCTATCACCTCTGAAAGGTCTCAACACTGTTGCATTGGAGAATAAGTTTCTCACACAGGAACTTGGGGGACACATGAAGACCACTGAAGTGTAGAACCAAAGGAAAGAAGCCAGAAGTCTGCCTGGGGACAGAAGGCTTCCCAGAGAGGGTGGCCCCTGGGTCAGTTCTGAAGGCCCAGGCAGAAAGTGGAGATGCTTTTATGCCCAAGGAACATCCAGCAAAAAGGCCCAAAGGTGGGACAGCCTGGGACCTGAGAGCCTAGGATGAGTTAGGGAATTCCCACTGAGGGAGTCGGACATGACTGGCCAGACGGGTTGAGTCTTGGGCAAGAGATGGGAACAAGAAGAGAGGGGGTTAGAGAGCCAAAGGCTCCAGGGGCATCGAGGAGCTGGGATTTCATCCTTAAGGCATTGGGGGGCCACTGAAGGATTTTGAGCTGTGGAATGGCAAGACCAGAGGTGCACTGCAGAAAGATGTGAGATTGTGCAGACATTCTGAACTGGAACGAGGCCACCACATGTCACTGTAGTGAGAGATGACAGGAGCCTGTGAAGAAATAGCCAATGCATGCCAGATGGCCAGTGGGAAAAGGAACAAAAACTTTTCTCTGCTGCATTTTATTTGGGAGTGTTGCTGATCTCATTTTGGGCCTTTTTTTTTAAATCATAAGTGCTCCTGTGTGTCTAAGAATGGGAGATAGAATGTTTATATTGATTCTCCCTTGCTGTGTGACCTTGGGAAAACCATTAGCTCTCTGTGTTGCTCTATTCTCCTCTGGGAAATAAGGATGGTAGTGGGTGATAGTGAGGATGGCATGGGATAGTGTAAGTAAAATGCCACCAACTACATTCTAAGTGCTCCACACTCCCCTTTCCCAGGAGAGATGACACGGTTGAATATTTCTGTTTCTTCTCTGGTCTCTGTAATTAGCCTGTTTTCTTCAAGAAAGAGAACAGCAAGAGTCCTTCCAATACACAAATACCAGTGCTTGTCTTCTTTGACTGTCTCTGCCTTTCTGTTTTAGAAGTAATTTCATGGCTCATGCACTTGAGATTCCATCAGGAAAGCTGGGCCCCTCCATCAAGCGGACGATGGTCCTGCTGCGTGTTCATTGGCAAATCACACTTCTGTTAATTAACACAATGTGGGCTCCAGTGCTCAGCTCCTTCCAAATGTGCCCTTTCTCACTTGGGGTTTGAATTGTGGTCTCTCTTCTCTGCTGAGCCCCGGGGACAAGCATGTCTGGGCTGCCCCTTTGTCCTTGCTCCATCCTGGGCTCAGCAGCCTCGTGCCTCCCCCACACCCCCACCACATCCCTGGTCTGCTGTCCTCTAGCTTCCCAACATCCCCCTCACCTATTTTCTGGAAACTTTCCTGATTCCTCCCAGGGACATGCGTTTCTATTCTGAGCACTCTGCTTTGACTTGGCATGCCTTCCTGAGCTTCAGGATGACCGGGTGGGTAACAAGCCCCTCTCTGCACCACTGCTGCACCCTGATGTGCCAGTGCACCCACCACGAACTGCACCAGCCCAACCCCCAGCAGGGCCGTTCACCGTCAGGGCTGCCTGGTCTGTCTTTCCTTCCCTTGAGTCTGTCCTTGGGCATTTTTTTTTAACCAAGGGTGGCAATTGGTAGTAATTATCACCCACATCCTCTGGCCTGATACCTAGTCACTGAGAAACCTAGAAATAGCCAGTGAGACAAGGTGCCTTGTGACGTCCTCCGCAGAGCCCATGTGCCCAACCATGACCTCCTCTGTTTTAACTCTGATCGAACTTTGAAAAGTTGGGAGTAGATACTGTGCATCTCTGGTTACTTTTGCTGTGACTAACGCGTTCAAAGTGAACCACCGGGGCCACGGAGCTGTATAGTTAGAAATGCCTGAGACGCCAATTCTGCATGTGCTCTTACCCTAATTTTTAAAAGAGGCCTGAAATTCTAACACGTGTTGCCACACATTTGAACCTTGAAAAGGTGCTAATAAAATAAACCAGACACAAAAGAACACATGTGGTATGGTTTCCCGTGATTGAGGTGCCTGTGGTGGCTGCCAGGGACCTGGAATGGGGATAGAGAATTGGTGTTTCACAGTGGCAGAGTTTCCAGTGGGGAAGATGAAAAGTCCTAAAGATGGTGGTGACAGGGGCACAACAATGAACGAGTCCAGTGCCACCCACTATATGTTGAAAAGTGCTTAAAATGGTGAATTTTAATTAATGTACAGACAAAATTTTTCAAAGGAGGAAGGACTATTATGAAAAAACTTAAAGCATCAAATGAATATTTGGAGGAAATAAAAAATATAAAAATAACTCATTGAAAGTTCCATTTATTAAATCAAAGTCATTCTCTTGGTGTTAAGATATTTTAAAAAATGGATCACGTATAACATGGGCTGTTCACAAAGTCATGTTGGGTAGATACGTGCATTTGCAAGTGCAGCTAGACGGTTCACCCATCCATCCAGCACAGCCAGGAGCCCTTGGGGAGACCTGGTGATCAGTGCTGAGTAAACCAATCAGTGCAAACACACTAATTTGAGTTGAACTGGAAAAAACTGACGATGGCAATGAGCTGCTGAACTTGAAGAGTCCAACATCTCTTTGTTTTTGTGGGTTGGTCTGTGAGTCTCCTTCAGTTGGCTGGGAGGAGGCAGGTCAGGCTTTTGATGCAAAGATGTAAGGGAAGGACATGTGGGAGATGCAGCCTCCCTGGATCTGATGGGTTTCTGAGGTTGGACTGGATGAAAACCGACTCAGTGGGCTTGAAGTGACCTGCCCCGTCTCTCATTCCTATATCCCCGAAGACCCTCTGACTGAATGGACTTGTCTTTTTTTCTATAAGAAGAAGCCCCAATGGGCAGGGTGTTCCTCCAAGATGTCTGAAGCATAAGATTGTTATAATGATTAAAATGAATGAGATGTCAGGTCCGTAGAGCCTTGCTTTATTCGGCATATATCTGGTTAAGAAGCCAGGCCAATGTCAGACTCCAAGGATAAGAGTGGGGAAATGCAGGAGCCCAGTGTAAAATCTGACAAAAGTTGTAATTCTGTATGGGCCTCATTCAAATATAAATTGCCCGACAGCCTGCTCTGATGTGTCCTGGAACTGAGGCAAGTTCAGTAGCAGCATGATCCTACTTTATATTTCTGCCTTTGAATCCTGGGTCCAGGAGATCTGCAGCAGCCTGAACTGGTCGACGACACAATTCATGCTGCTTATTGACAAAAAAAATCTTTCACTTAATGCATTTAGATTCTGGAAAAGGTTGAGTTTTATTTGATCTGAACCATTTGCTAAAGAGAATTTGGGTAGATTCAGATGAGAGAATGAAAAGAAACTGGTTTTGCCAGCAATGGGAAGTGTTCAGTGGAACGCAGAGGGAGTCAAGCTCAACCAGTGTTCAGTTCCCCCAAATAGCTCCACGGCATGGAGGGCACAGTGTGCACCGTGCGTGATCCCTGCTGTCTCGGTGTAGCCTGTGCCGCTGTATCAAAACACCTGGAGCTGGATGCTTTATTTTTAAAGAAAAGGTTTATTTATCTCACAGTTCTGGAGGTTCAAGAGCCTGGTGCCAGCATCTGCTTGGCTCTGATGGGAGCCTCCTGGTGACAGTGTCAAGCGCTCTTGCAGAATGTGGCAGGGGAAGGCAGGAAGCAAGAGAGGGATTCCTGAAACAGACTTGCTCCAGAACAACCCGTTCTTGTCAGAACAAATCCACCCTGGGAGAGCAGCTTAATCCCTACTGAGAGTTGTACCCCATGACCCCCCTACCCCAAGGACCCACCCCTGGAGTTCCTGCCTCAATACCACCAACACCACCATTGGACACAAAGCCTCCAGCACATGAAATGTGACACACTCAGACCATATCCAACAATAGCACTCTCTAATCCTTACATTCTGTTGTTAGCACCATTTAATAGATGGGGAAACCGAGGCTTAGAGATGACCAAAGTCACATGGCTGACAAGAGCCAATGCTCTAGCCCAGAAGTCTAACACCACACACTTCTGGGTTTCAAGATTCTCAAGGTTTAGTTGCAGGTAAAAAGTCTCACTGTGATTGGTTGCTGAGAGCCATAGCCAAGTAGGAATGACGCATGGCATTTTTGGTTGAAAGGTGACGCCAGCACTACCACAATTCGCTGCACCAACAGGTAGTTCACAATGCATACAAGTGATACATAGTCCAGGCAAGTTCTGCAAGCAGTTCAAAGCAGAGGAATCCATCAATATGTCCATTTCCTCCCAAAGTAAATCGACTCCTTGACTGAGCATTACTTGTTGAGTTATTATTCATTGAGGCATCAGTTTATACAGTTTGTTGTGATAATTTTCGAAGAAGCTGTAGTTTGGTTTTATCTTTGTCTTCACCAGCACTGGGATGAAGATAGGAATTCTGGCAATGATGGCTAAAAAAAATATATGTAACATTCCAACAGGTACTAAGAAAACAATTTTCTGAACAATTTGCATTATCCTGAACAGAATTATTAAATATAATGAAAAGGAAAGGTGAAAGTAAACAAACAGATCTGTTAACCTCCTTATTTGTACACATATTAAAACAATCCTCAACAGCTGTTTACCCAATTTAAATTAAACCATTTAAATCACGAGAATAATAAAAATATTTGGATCCATTTTTTCATGAGCGTTCCTCATATATGATATATGGACATACGCACACACAGATGTACAACACAAAACACAAGTGTGCACACAAACATACAACACATAAGACAATACTAAAGGCCTTGTAGCTTTACACAGGTGAAATCTCCATTGCAATGTTTAAAAACTCCACAGTCAAAAAATAAAACTGATCAGAAAAACATTAAACTAGGTCTGTATGAGCTCAAAAAATAAAATAGAACTTTATGATGTGGGAAAAGGCAATAATAAAATAGATATTGAAAAAAGCATCCTGGTTAATCACTGTCGCAGATGTAAGAATAGCCAAGCTGGAGCTCTGGATATCAGCTGTTATGGATTTGAGTCAATCATCTTCTTTTTGGTCTGTAGAAATCACTTTGGTTAGTCTCTCTGGAATCCAAATTGGCTGCTGTTCTCCCTGTGGAAACGCACAAACAGACCCCCGACTCCAGACAATCACTGGGTCAGGACCTTTCCATTGTCCTGTTAGAATATCCTTCCAAAGTACCTTAGGCTTATGTACATTTTTTTTTTGGATACATATGCCTTTCCGCAGCACTAAGCCCTGATGAATCCAAATTTAAAAAGTTTAGAGTTAAAAGGGTTATTTTAAGTTTATCTTTGGTGAAGTCTTCTTTAGGTCTCTGGAAGAATGCTCAGCTTCACACTGCCACAAAGAAGCAAGCATGATGGCATCTAATGGCAAAGTCTTTATGATCTTTCATGTCATAGAAAGTGTCCGTCTGTCAACCAAAAATAGGGCTCGAGCACCTTTTGGGTGCCGTGCATGGGCTGTGTTGGAGTGATGTTCTGCGCCCCTCCTCTGTCTGGCATTCAGGACTTTGCAGCTGGCTCAGCTGTTTCCCTTTTCCTACAGAGAACTGACTGATGTCACATCCCAGTGTTTTCTCCTCCTCCAGTCCCAACGCTGATCCTCCAAGAAGACTGACTCAAAGATGGCCTTGGGCAGCAAGGGCAGACTGGTCTTAAGGATGTGAAAAAGTAGATAAATAAAATAAGGATTTTACCAGTGTGCCTTGTCAGCCATGAACAGAGGTGTTGGAGAAGCACACACTCTGTTCTGCAAGTCCTTGAATCCGCTTTCTTCGTCTTCTGGGGTCCTCTTGCCTGTGCACAGAGTCAAGTCACCGGGGGGTTTAGTATGTGGCTGCTCATGGTGTTTGGTTCACAGCTGCTGTGGATGATGAGGAAACTTCTTTGTGGAAACCAAGTGCCTCCAGGAGGGACAACTTCTGGCTAGACAATGCTGAGAAGAGCTGTTTGAATTCCCTCTGTCCCTATATTCCTTATCGAAGCACAAGGAGTCTGTTTATTTTTGTGTTGGTTTTTAACAATTCTTTTAGTCTTTGATGTTAGAGCAACACATGCCTTTGGTTAGGACTTTAAAAACCAAAGAAAGGAGAAGGAATATAAAATGCACCCATAATCCTCTTCCCTCACTATTAACCTTTTAGGATATTTTGTTTGTATTTTTTCTTGCTTATTATTCTTATCATTAGTGTTTATGATAATTATAATTATGTGTCCAGGAGCAGATAAAATATACAACTTTGCATCTGCTTTCTTTTTTTCAACATCATTTAATTTCTTCAAAAACATCAGCTTTATGGCTGCATAATAGCCCATAATGTGAGTCAATCATCTTTTATTTAACTATATCCCAATTGTTGGAATAGTTAAGGTTTTCAGTTTTTACAGTAGAGTTTTAATATCTGCAATGGGCTTTTCACATAAAACGTTTGGTCAGTCTATAGCATTAGAAATTAATACTAGAGAATATGTGCAAGTGACTTTTATTTCTAAAATTTACTCTATAGAAAGATGGAAGTTTCTATATAGAAAGCTAGTATCTAGCTTCCATTTCTACCCATGTTCTATATCTATTTAATCTATCTGTATCCACACGCCCACAAATACACAGAGCTACAAATGTATATATTTAGTAGTGGCATCCCCTTAACAAAAATATTATCTGACTTTGATAATTCAATAGTCCTTGCAAAGTACCAAAAATTGGGTAAATTATTATGTGTGCATCATTATTTATTCAATTATTTGCCACAAATCAAGATAAACCAGCCGCTTCCATGTCATTATCAGGTGAGCATCTTTTTGAATGGTTGGAGTTGGGCTGAGTGAACAGGACACAGGGTGCAGAAGAGCACCCAGGACTTCAGGGCCAGCAAAGGCAGGAGAGAGGAGGGCAGAGAGCGTTCATGGGGCAGGGAAAGCCCTTCCCTTGGCCACAGCCCAGAGCATGTGAAGATGAAGAGAGAAAAGAGATTGTGCTGGCAAGGAGGGTCGGACATGGAAGACCTAAACCCCAGGCCTTTGAGGCAGGCAGTGGGAAGCCACACTAGGGTGGAACATGGAGGTGAGAGAATGAATTTTGCTTTAGAACAACTAGTCATCTGGCAGAAGGGCTTAAAATTAACTAGAGCTGAGGAACCCTGGATGGAAGGATTGGGGGGCTGGATCCGAAAGAGGAAAGAGAAAGGTGCTGACTAAGCCCCTCTAAGTCCCAGGCCAGGAGCAAGACATTTTATGTAAATTTTTCATTCTACCACCCAGAGGGCAGAAAGTGACAGAAACAGAGGTTAACACAAAACCAAAGCTCAGGCTCACTGGACTCCACTGAGCTGCCAAGGGGCGAGGAAGGAGGGCCTGAGCCAGAACAGAGGCAGTGTCTCCAGGGACGAGAGGAAGACCTGCCTTCAGTACCAAGGAGGCAGAATGAGGTGAGCTTGGAAATGATCAGAAATGAGAAGACCAGGAAGGAGTGGGATTCCAAACGCCTCCAGGACTTGGAATCTTGGGAATGGGGATCCCTCAACATCAACTGGGAGGAGCACTTGGAGAGAGAGCCCTTGGGGTTCCGGAAGTGCAGAAGGAGCATAAACAGAACCCATAGCAACACACCCAGAAAACCAGGACGGTATGGTCAGCAGCCCAGAAGAAAAAGCAGCCCTGCTGAGACGGACTGAATAGACCTCTGGTTCTTAGAAATTAAATTGTGATTTATGCAGGTGACATATATTTGAATGCAGCTGAAGTATGATCTGATATTAAGAGTTTAGATGAATTTAAACCCTCACCTTTCAATAAAAAGGAATGCTCCTTGCAAATTCTTGGGTGAGTCAGAAGCTCCAGAGCCAGAAGGAGCCAGGTTTCCACCTCCTTCCAGTTCTACAGCCTTGATCTTGCCCTGTGTCCTTTCATGCTTAGTCTGAGGGCAGCCAGGACCATGAGTTCCTTATCTTTAACTTCCTCAAGAACATGCATAACTCACTTGAATCAAATGTATGAAAGATGAAAAAAATAAAAATTAAAAAAAAAAAAAGAACATCTGGATGTCACCAGGAGTCCACTCTCCTCACAGACCCATGAGGAGCAACCTGGAGTTGAGGAACATTGCCTAACCTCTGTGTCCAAGTCCTGCAAGCAGAGAAAGCCCTGGCCCCCTTTCCTTTGCCACTGACAGGATAGTGTCTCCACAGGCAGCAATGAATCTTGAACTTGAGAATTTTGCTGTGTGGCCTGATGAATTATAATAATTTGCTTATTATTCCTTCAGAAATCATCTGGGAGCAGAAAAGTCTGGGCATCCAATATGAACATCTTGCCTCAAATATTTTTATCTATCATGCTTAAAAAAAAACAAAAAAAACCCCAAAAAACTCCATGATCCATTTAGTGTTTTTTCCAACCTGGTCAATCAAACACTTGATCTCTTTTGGGAGTCCTGAACAAAAGTTCTTGCCCAAAAGTTTCCTGTTTTGTTCTGGGTTTTCACATATCTACCAATGACCTTGGCCTCATTAGTGAGCACCTGGCTCGAGTGGGCTTCGATAACCTGCCGCAGAACAAAGACAACATGGAGGGCGGAGGGAGAGACCGGCACACCCGGGCCAAAGGGGTGGGGCTGTTCCTCTCTTGTCAAACCCGACATGAAGCACACAACAGGTATTTATTTAACAAAAGACACAAGGCAAAACACCAGCAAAATTCAAAAGTGACTGACTACACGTGAAGCATGAAAAGTGTTTCCCGTCATGTGAGACACTTCAAGCATAGAAAGCACACCAAAGAAAATGGAAAACATTTGAAAACATAAAAGGGAAGCCATTAGGCACCACTTTTCAACGAAACAGAAAAGCCTTTCTCGTCGCCTAGCTCTGAGTGAGCTGTGTACTGTGCACCATCAACTGTGCCTGACACGTATTAAGCACTCTGTAAATGCCAGCTTCTCCCTCCCTTTCTGATCATCAGGAGAGACACCATGGGCTCCTACTAAGTCATGCTCCTACCAAATGGAAGGGGCATGTTCCTTCACTCTGCGGAGAATTAGAGCTTCTTCTCCATATTAGGTGCTGAGTGACACAGAGAAGAAAAAGGAAGTGTTGGTTCCCTAAGCAACTGAATGACAGCAGAAGACACAGCAAAACAGTAGGAGGGAGAGGACAGTAGAACCCCAAGGCTCTATGTTCAGCAGCCCTCTCAAGGGAAAAGCTGGTGTCTTGGTATCTTCCGTGGCTAGAATAATACCTGGCTGGGAGATGAACCTTGGCTAGCAAATGAATGAACGTGTACTAAGTGAGCGAGCTCGCCCACAGCCATGCTCCATGATTGGCACTTCTGGGTAGGAGCACTCAAGAGAGAATGAAGAAAGAATGAGGCTCTGAGCTGAGCCTGAGTTACCTGGAAAGAGGAAAGATGTCTCTCGTCTCTAAATTTATCCACCTGGTCCCTGCTGCCCTCCATTTACCAAGCTTTATCCCTCCCTCAGCCAACAATTACCACTGAGTATGCATGTGTGGGTGAATGGGTACGGCGTGAGTCTTACTTTCTGAGCACTTACATAGCGCTTACTTTGTGCCAGCCTCTGAGTGATATACAAATATAATTTTCATAACAATCTGATGGCGTAGGTGCTATTATGGTCCCTGCTTATAATATGAAGAAACTGAGCCACAGAACCCGGAAGGTTACATAGCTATCTAGGCCCCGCGATCTGGAATTGGGACCCAGACAATTGGACCCCAGATTCAGGGTCCTTCAGTACCAACCTCTGCTGTCCATCTGTCCATGTTTTTAAGTGGAACCAGGGAGGGCTCTCCTGATTTTTATGTGTAGGTCTGCTTTATTGATTTGAATAAGATTCAGAGCAAGTGAAAGGCTGTCTCTGGTATCTACAGGTTCATCTTCTCTTACATTTTTTTTTTCTCTTTGGCATAGAAATGTATTCAAGCCTTGCATACTTTTCAAAAAAGTGCTCCCTCTCACTGTGTCCCCCCTAACTGGACCTCCATCCCAGGCTATTCGAAAGCCTCCTTTAACTGACTTCAACTGACTTCCTCTAAAAGAGCCCTTGCTGAGGTCACCTGGGACCTTTTCCAGTTGTAAATGTGGTAAGCTCCTGGTGCCCAAATCCATGTAATGGTAGGAACTGTGTTCCCTATGGCTAGCCTGATGGCTGGCATACAATTGGTGTTCACAAAATCCTTGTTGAGATTTTATTCAATCCCAGCACCATTAGCCAGCCATTCATTTCTCTCTTTCACTCCCATGATATCCCCATGGTAGGATGTAGCTCTATCCTTTTTGACTATCCATTCTCCTTCTCCCTTTCTTCTTCTCACTCCTGCAATAATGCCACTCAAATTCAGTCCTGAAATTTCTCTGCTTCTCACTTTTTGTAATATCTCTGTCAGAGCAGGCATTCAGTACCTGTGCTTTAACTTCATGGGACCAAAATCAGTATCTCAAATCCTGATCTCTTTCTCATGCACTAGACCCATACAGTAGGGCTAGTGCCTGAGATGGAGATTAGTATGGGTGAGCATCTCCAGTTAGATGCATGAATATTAAACAAGTAATTAATTGAATTTGACATCTTCCTCTTCTCTTACAAGTTTTGTGCTTCTGTCCTTCCTCTTAGCAACCCCCTCATAAAACAGAACAAGAAAAACAGTGACAATCCTCTGTCTCCTCTTTCATTCAGTGTCTTAGTCAAGGATGTTGCCATTTTTCTATCATCCAACCCAGAAACTTGGAGGTCATCAATGACTTAGCCCATTTCTTTGTTTCTCACATGTAGTCACCAATGTCTGTCAGTCTGATTACTTTATGTTGATCAATATAAACTTAGAGACTACAAAAATTAAAAAAAAAAAAAGACTTTATTTGGGGCCTTAGGAATTGCAATCTGGTAGACACAGTTTCCAATAACTGTGAATCAGTGTTTTTGAAGAGGGACAGGAAAGTGGGAACTTAAATGGACAAGCAGTTTTACAAAGTGATAAGAATTCCCTTATAGGGAACTTTTATTGAAATTGAGAAAGAACAAGCTGCTGTATGACAGGGGCCCTGTAACTGATAGAAGATAAAGAAAAGAATATATATACTTAGTACAAATGTCCACAGAGCAATAACCTCTTGATATGCATCTTGAGTCTCTGGCACAATGTAATTATCTGTTCTGGCTGCCTGCCGTCAGGTGTCCAAAGTCCACATTCCCAGGCAGCCCTGGAGTCTTGAGTCCTTCTCCCTTGATGGCCCCCAACTGAATTTGAAAAGCTCTTGCAATGTTTTTGCCATAATTTTCCTTTCATTTTTCTCCTCTCATTCCTGTCCTCTGCTACAGGGCAGGTCTTTATCATTTTTCTGCTCTAAAGGATTGTCTTGTCCCTAGATTCCCTCCCTCTCAATTAGCACCCCACTCTGCAGCTATGATTATCTTCTTAGAGTGAGCAAAATCCTAACCAGTTTCTCCCCTGATTAGAATCCTTTTGTGGCTCACTATGACCTGGATGGAATCTAAACTCCAAGTATGGTATATGAAGTTCCTGGCAAATGATGGGCCAATGAATGCTCCATCAAAGTCACTTTAAGCAAAAATCTCCTGTTCTGCTCCCAGTCATCACAATGGAAAATTGAAATTGTTTTAATTCCCTGGACAGAACACAGCTGGTTATAGGAGGTACGTTTTTGTTTTCAACAGACCACAAAGACTGTCCAAGTCATGATATATAGTAATTATTCTGTGAAAAACATTACACTGGAGTATTCAGAACATGCCGTCTCCTTACTGTTCCTCAAATATGGTAAGCAGATTCCTGCTTCCCAGAGTCTTTGCACTTGCTCTTCCCTCTGCCTGAAATGCTTGTCCTCCAGACATCCATGTGCCCATTTCTACCCTACTTGAGGCATTTGCTTGAATGGCATATTATTTTTATTTATTTATTTATTTATTTATTTATTTATTTATTTATTTATTTTGGGGGGCCAGGAACTGGGGATTGAGCTCAGGGGCACTTCCCAGCCCCCCACCCACGTTTGTATTTTATTTAGAGACAGGGTTTCACTGAGTTGCTTAACACCTTGCTGTTGCTGAGGCTGGCTTTGAACTCTTGATCCTCCTGCCTCAGCCTCCTGAGCTGCGGGGATTACAGATGTGTGCTGTGATGCCAGCTGAATGGCACGTTACTAAGAGAGCTCGATGGTAAATAGCAGTTCCCCCAAGTCCATCACATCACCTATTTTATTTTTCTCCATAGTGTTCATCCCCACCTGACATGTGTACATATATGTGCATGCTTATATGTATATAGTTAGTCTCTCCCTGGAGGGCACATTTTATGGAGATGAAGACTCGGTTTTGTCCACTGCAGGATCTCTTACATAGCAGGGCTTGATAACTAGGCACTGAATGAATTTATAAAATGAATGTTTGATATCTCTATTTCTACTGAAGAAAAAAAAAAAACTTCAAGCAGGAGATAGGATATAGGCTTTAGTTTCCTTCTACAGGGGTCATTTTCTGGGCAAGATTTTTACTTGAATGAGCTTTTACTGTCTGATACAGAAGCTTGGGTCACAGGCTGACAGTAAGTCAGTAGGACCACAGAGAAGGGGCTGGGGAAGGAGAGGTTGACTGGGTCACTGGTTCATTACTGGTTACGGGAAGGGAGGGAACCACATTCAGGAGAAGGGAGTGTTTCCCGTGAGGGAGGAAGAAGAGATGGCCCTGCTCTCTCACGCATAGTCACTCCCAGCTCTGTGGGAAGTACACACCCTGTTATCATCTACTTGATTTACGATCCCTCAGCATTCTTCAAAAACAGCTCCATGATGTATTATTAGTGTTTTAATAACATGCTCTTTATTTTCAACTTCTGCTCTGTCTCTCGAGGTACAGACAGGCTGGCGTATTGCAAAAATGGTGTTGAGAATTACAACTTGGAACAGAATCATCTGGTCTACCCCTAGACCTCCAAAAGGGCATTGTTAGCCCCACTTGAGAAAGTAGACATATAGATGCAGAAATTGTGGGACTTCTTAAGGTACCAGAACTAGTGAACCATCAGAGCCCATCCCAGCACCCTGGGCCAACACATACCAATATCTCACATTGTTTTTTGTTTTAACTTGAAAGTGCCATTTTTATCCTGCCACACTGACTGTGCCTGCCATTCCATGCACAAGGCTTGGGAAAACATCTTTGCTTACATGTGGCTGGAGGTAAGCACTTGCCATTTTAGGCCCCTTCACTATCATACTTCTAAATTGGAAAACAGAATTTTCCAGAATTGCAGAATTTGATGATTTGGGGGAAGAAAAAAAAGAAGTTGCTAGTATTATATCTCTCATGTTGTTTGTGAAGACTAGTTTGCCAAATACACATTGGATGATACGGATAATAGCTGTGAGGTCCACTGTATTACTCCCCCTGTCTTGTAGCCTGGCAGTCAACATAAGTGATCACTGGCATTTATGGTAGCACTTTACAGTTTACAAAGGGCTTTCACAGATTTGCTTTGATCCATGACTTTACCAGGCTGTAGAACATAGTGATTAAAAGCAGGAGCCTTGGAGTCAAACCAGGACTCTCTACCTTAAACTATGGCTTCCAAGCTGCCAGCTTGGGGAAGTTTCTTATTATCTCATCAGCAAAAGGGAATGATAATGAACTTATTGATTTGGGGGAAGATTAAATGTGATGATGTATATGATCGTGTATATATATTTTTTACTGCTTAGGACATGATAAAACATTTAAAATGCTAACTTTATTATTATTATTATTATTATTATTATTATTATTACCTATCATTATTATTCTTGTTTCAGATATGATGTGCATAAGGTCATCTGTAATTAATTTATAAAAAAGACCACAACTTTATTTTTTTTCTTATTACAACCTTAAAAGTCCGTTTGGTCCTAGTCTGATCTTCCATCTCCATTCCTAGATGACATCTGTGGGAGATAGCACAGATTTTTTGATAACTTATCAGGTATTAAAAACTTTCATTTGTAGCTAATAAAAATTGAGTCAAATCTAAGATCAGAACTTCACTCTTATATCTAGTTTCAACTTTTCTCTAGCTTGGTATCGATCCACTCTTGGAAACTTGTAGGAAGAAAAGAGATGTGTCCAGATTCTTTAATCTTTGTTTCACCTGCTCCCTGTTAACCCCAGAATTTCCTGTTCCTCCAGGGCTGGTAAAAGACCCAGGGATCAAATGAGCTCTCTGAGATGGTGCCCTCCAGGTGGCAGGGCCAAATGCTGACTCTGCCTCATGTAGGAAAATTTTGTGATTCTTTCAAGAAAGCTTTGTAGGGACTGCCAATGCCCTATTGTCTCCTGATGTGGACAGGGCATTGTCCAGGTGACCTGGCTCCACTTCCTCCTCAGCTCCCATTTTTGGTGCTACCACCTATGGAGAATTTTTGATGGAGTCATTCCAACATGACAGGCAAAGCTGCAGGACAGTCTTTTTGAGGCCTGTTAGCCCCCATTGGCTTGTGCTTGGCCAGTGGAGAGAGCATGAGATCCTCCCCAGACAAACTCTGGGTACGTGGCTTTGTCTTAGCTCCACCTGCACGGGCAGCTCCAACCAACCTCTTGTGTCATTTTTCTCAGGCCACAGATAGGTACCATCCCCTGAATCCTCTAAACTCCAGCGTATCCAAGTGCAGTTTTCCAAGTGATTCTCTCCAGGGCTCTTTCCTTGACTTGAGTTTGAGGTGGCTAGGAGTGGGGAAGTCCCCACTGGGAGGAAAAGGGAATGCAGTTCCCAGAAGACTGAAAGCGTCACTTCCCAGCCTCCTTCTCCAACCTGAAGGTAGGGAAAGCACAAACTGCAGAGGAAGGTTGAGACACCCGGTAGCAAGGTCGGCCCAGGGCTGCATTGTTCTTTACAACAGCGCCATGCCCTAGAAACCATTCAAACCACATATGCAACTTAAAATCTTCTATTAGCCTCATTAGAGACATAAAAAGTAGCAGGTAAAATTAAATTTCAGATTATATTTGACTTAATCTAATGTGTCCAAAACATTGTCTTATCAACGTGTAATATATATATATAAGGGTTAAAAGATATTTTAGACATGCCTGCTGAGTTTCTGACATCTGGTATGTATTTAACTTATAACATGCCTAAGTTTGGTGTTCAATAGCCCTTTTAAGGGCTCAACATCCTTGTGATTATGGCTATGGGTAGCATATTGGACAACACAGCTTTATCCTTGTGAAAGCAGATTGTCATCTATTGTCCTCAGCTTTGAGGCCTCAGAACTAAGACAGTTTGGTTGTGGTCTGTGCAATGCATTCCAATCAATATATGCAGGGCCAGACTCATATGCTGGCCTGTAGCCTCAAGTTCTGTATTTTGGTTCTGTTTTCCCAGGTCATCATGCTGTCCAAACAGAAATCACTGTGCTTTGTTCATGGGGACCCCAGTAGATGAAGGGACATTTGAGGGTGAGAAGATTTCTATAGAGATCCTTGTGAGGGTTTTGTTTGAGGTTCTGGGAGGTCCCGACACACCTTGTCCCTACAGTGTGGGGTACGGTGAGAGAGACTTACTCAAGGAACCATGCACATCTCACTGAAACTACTATGAATGCAGGGAGCCCCATTCCTGGCCTGCACTGGAGCTGCCGTGTCAACTCTGACCTCCAACAGTGAATATGCCCACCGTGCACACTGTTGGCCAAAGAGAAGATAACAGGTCTTTAGCTTTCATTGTTAAAAGAAAATTTTCAATGGCAGCAGTACACTAATCCCCCCTTTTCTGCAGGTCCTACATTTCAAGACCTGTAGTGGATGTCTAAAACCATAGATAATACCAAACCCTAGGAATACCATTTTTCCTATACATAAGTACTTATGATTAAGTTTAATTTATAAATAGGCACCACAGGAGATTAACAACAATAACTAATAACCAAATAGAACAATTATGACAATATACATTAATACAAGTGATTTAAAACTTGTGATTTCTGTATTTCTGGATTTTTCCATTAATATTTTCTGACTGTGGTTGACCACAGGTGACTAAAACTGCAAAAAGAAAAACCACAAATAAGGGAGCAATTACTGTGAGTCTTTTGAAAGACAGTACTTCTAAGAAGGAATCTGAAACCTAAGACCTGTCCTCTCTCATTGTTCCTGTTAGAGAAAGTTGCCTTCTTTGTATTTAGAACTGTTCAAAATCACTAAAGCTCACATCTCCCAAAGAACTCAAAATCCGATTTAAAAAATATATTTATTTTTTAGCTGTAGTTGGACACAATACCTTTACGTATCCACATTAATGTGGTGCTGAGGTTAGAACCCAAGGCCTCATGCATGCTAGGCGAATGCTCTACCACTGAGCCACAACCCTAGCCCCTGATTTTTAAAGGAATACATTCTCATTGTACAAAAAACAAAAACAAAAGCAAAAAACCAAACAATCATAAGGGCTCCCTGTAAACACTTGGTACATTTCATTATTGCTCCTCTCACATAGGTACATGCGTAGGCACACATATGTACACCTGCAGTACAGGGGTCATCTGTAGTGTGTGGTCTTGCGCATTAATTTTCACTTAATATTCTATCATGAACTTTTACTATATCATTGACATTCTTCAACAGAATGGTTTTAATTGCTGAATAATATCCCATTATGTTTTATTGAATGTTAAGTTCTCTTCTGGGGTTTAAAGTGGCGTGGAATATGAAAAGCACCGAGGAATTGAAAGACCATGATAAGACCCTTTCCCAGAGCTGCCTCTTACTGGCCATGTGAACTTGGTCAGTTAAAATCCCCTTGTCTCCATTTCCAAAGCATCTACCTTCTAGACTATTGGTAGGAGGAATTGACATGTCCTGTACAGATTGCCCATCACACACCTAGATGGAATGAATGGACAATTATTGTTAATTCCTATTCAGTCTCCCCTTTCCTCTGCCTTTTCAAATTCTTCACCATCAACTGGTTCCCAGGCACCTGCGGCGTTTTTCTGGGCTGTATAGCACATCCAAGGTGCCTGTGTTCTTTCAAAGCTCTTATCTTCTGATTGCTTTGTGGTGACTCTCTGGGTCACATTCTTGCCAGGCAACTGCAGATCTCTGGACTTGGCACTCTGGCACTGTCTGCACATGATACAGGAAGCAGGAATGGAAGCTCCCCTCAGGTGGAGGAGCCTGCCTAGCTCTACAGCTGTACCTGGGTGGCTGAGCAGCCACTTGCTTCTCTCCTCGTGTGGTCCCACCTGTACTTTCTGCATTTGGCTCAGCAGCGTGCAGCCAGAGGAAGCCAGCCCTTCTTGCCTCTGCCTCTTGTTTCTGGGTTTTCTCTCCTCCTTTCTTCTCTTCAGGCACTTACTTTAGCTGCTGGCCCAGCTCTCATCAGGCGGGTACAAATTTTGTAATTTGCCTCCCATTGTTTTGACAATGGATGTGATTTGTATATGGCAGTCGCATAATATCCCTATTTATGGCAGCTCTCTAATCGGAGGTAGGATTGAGAAGGAGAAAGCATGGAGCCTGTCTTCTGACCCAGAAACCACTTCTTGTTTCTACAGCAACTACCTTCCCCCACTGTCTCTTCCTGGCGGGGGAGGGGAGGAACAGTGCAGAAGGGTCTGCTGCTTTCATGATCTCCAGGGTATCGTGTGCTTATTAATCCTCATGGTTCTGTGTTATCTGGAACCCAGATGCATGCTGATGTGTCCTTTATACAATAAGCAACTAGGTTGAATGGTTAAGCAATGGTTAATGCTGGCTTTTAAAACAATGAGATTGGCGAGGAGAATAATTGACTTCAAGTCGCGATGACATCTGAGTCACTGAAGCGGGCTGAGTCGTCAAGGTGTGCTCTTCTCACCCTGGTTGTCCCATATGCACAGGTTTGGGTAATTGTTACAGGGTGGCATGGTGATCTCATTTTGCAAATATTTGTTGAGCACCTGCTTATGTCAGGCAATGTGCTAGAGAGTAGGAAGACAGCAAAAAGCAGACATGAACATGGCCCGGAACCCGCTGGAATTTATTATAATTGCACAAACAAGTAATTATAAGAAGATTTGTTAGTGATGTCAACCAAGTGCTACAGGAGCCCCAGTAACTGGTTCTTAGGGGCTGCCACAGTATCACAGAAGCCTCTCGGAGACATTTGCTTTTTGGGAAATCTTCAAGGATAATAAAAGCTTGCCAAATGAAGGGTGCGGGGAGCCATGATAAGAGCATGGAGTCTTTGTGAGGGAGGCAGGGAACTGCAGTGGGGAGCTGGAGAAGGATGGAAATGCAGGGGATGCAGAGGAACATTCCAAAGGGCTTTTGAGGGATCAAAACCTGACATCAGGCAATTTCTTGTGGAAACCTAAGAACTATTTTATTTTCGCATAAAAATGATTCCTTAAATAAATAACCAACTTAGCCTCTAGAAGAGAGTCCTAGGTAAAGCCTCCTGTCAGATACTTTATCATTTCTGCTTTTCTGGACAGAAGCACTGACACCTTCCCAAGAGCCGTCATCAAACCCCATTTCCCTTCCTGCTCGGTGGTGTGGAGCTTGCTGCCAGGGCCCAGGGGTTCTGGCCCAACAGCCTCTGTGGCCACCAGCACCTCTGCTGTTAGCTGCGGTAGCCTCCAGCTGTTTTGGTCCTTGAGGACAGGCAGCACCAACACTCAGGGGTGGATGCATTTCTATATCAACAACAAATAAATAAAACCTACACCCGGACCTCTCCAGATACCTGAAAAGCAGAAGAAGACGACTCGCTCTGGGTATCAAGTCCTTGGAGGATGCTCCTCAGTTCCTTCTGTGGTCAGGTGCAAGGGAAGGAGCAAGTGAAAAAGCGAATTGCTTTCATTAAGGTGACTTCCATTTCTGTCCACATTTCTATACCTTCAGCATTGTTTATACATATTAATTTGTTTAATCCTCTTAATAACTTTTTGAACTAGGTAATCACCACACACAGATGGGGAAACAGATCCAGTGGGATGGACTAATTTGCTTACATTTCTGTGGCCAGGGGCTGGAAGAACCAGGATTTGAACAGGAGCAGCCTGGTTCCTTGCATTCCCACCTGTTATATCACTGTATGGTTCCCCAGGATCAGAACCCCACTTCCTTCAGAGGTAATGACTATGCAATGATGTCCTGTGCTTTGAGTCGGCCTGTCTTGGGGTTGGTGCCATAGCTCGACAGTTTGTTGCAAACCTCTCTACAAAGAGCTGTGATCAAACCCTGTTTCTCTTCCTATTCGATGATGTAGTGCTTGCTGCCAGGGCCACCAGCACTCTGCCCTCCAACAGAGTGACCTTGATTCAGAGGGGACTGATCACTTGGTGAATGGCTGTTCAGCCCTCCAGGGTAGCCAACCCTCGCCCACCCTTGTAGCCAGGGCTGTCTGCCTCTGTGGTGAAGAGTGGAGAGGGGCCACTGTGGCCAGCAGAGGACCATGGCTTGGCATATAGCTGCAAGCAGCCCTCTGAGCTCTTACTGCTGGGGCCATTAATACTGCGCTACCTTTTCTAGGTCCAGTCATTACCCTCGAAGCAAGGTCTAATGCACACTTACCCTCTTTTCTGCTTTTTTTTTTTTTTTAAAGAGAAAAAAATTCCAATCATCATCATTTTTCTGTGCAAGGTCTTTAAAGAGCAAATAGAAAGACATTCAGAGCCCAATATATATTTTCCTTCTCTAAGTGATGTTTATTTAAATGCAGATATCCTGGTTTCCCATGTAGAGTTGCAAGCAATACCTTTCAATTTAAATGTTAATAGGAGTGTAAACTTCAAAATCAAAATTTTTCCACAAGGGAGAAGTGCTTTTTCTGGCTCTGTTTAATGGTTCTCCTTGCCATTCCTCCTCCACCCTCCCTCATTAGCAACCTTCCTCTGCCCACTCCTTTCCGCCGTGCTGAACCAAATTCAAAAGAGTTTAGAATGCACCTTTCTCATTTCAAAAATTAGAATGTTAAATATTAGGGTCATGGAATACAGATAATGGACTCAAACCCAACCCGACTGGTGAGAAGATTTTTTCATCTAGGCCTTTGCCTGCAGAGTCAAACTTAACGTACAAGACTCTTTCCAATGGGATTACTTAGGCTAGCCCCAGGAAGTATTTTTCCAAATCTTCAGAGTTAGGTTAATTAGGGTTTTTTTTTCCTTTTTCTTTCCTTTTTATTTTTCTCCTTCTTTTTCCAGAATGGCAGGAAGGGGTGGGGGAGAGAAATACAAGCTATGTACTGAGAAATCACAGAGAATTAAATGGTCATTCCTTACTCCTCAAGAGAGAAGATTGACACGTAGGTCAAGGCAGGTGGGCCGCATTGGTGCCATCTGCATGTGGCCATCCACAGACAGAGTGGCAGCTGGGACTCACTCCAATGCGAACAAAAAGCAACAGATTTTAAAACAATGGAAAAAATGTACAAATGCCTCCAAGTTCAAATATGAGGTATAATACCTTCCTACGAGCTGTTGGACCAAGATTTGTGTGTGAATGTAATATCTGGCTTCATCTTCCTTTTCTGCATTTCCTCATTTTCCTGCCATTTTTCAGCAGTTTGTAAGCCTCCTTAAGTCTTTTGGAGCACGATAGGACCATTAATACGTGAGTTAGAATTGAATTTATAATATAAACTTCATAGATTTTGATTCCATTACTTTATTTCAAGGTATTGTTTTTGTTCTCCAGCTTGTCCTTTTTAATAGCATTCTGTTTTTATTTCATGGAGGCAATATCTTTCTGCTGTCGTCTCTCTGGGGATGTTAATAATAATTTTGAATGATGTTTTTATTCTCCCTGCAGAGTTTCCCACGTTGTTTCTCCCCAACTTGTAGGCTGTTCTCAGATATCTGGAGATAATTGGTTGTGTGCTCGTGTTTAAAAGCGGGGTACTAAAGAGCTGTGTAGGAGCACTGGGCCAGCTGGGGAATCCCCAGACAACTTAGGGCTTCATTATAGAGTGGTCTGAGGGCATGCATGGGGCAAAGGTCACTCTCAATCTCTGGGGGAGGGCAAAGGCCTGGGAGCCAAGGTGGAGGAGTTAGACTCTCAATGGTGAGGTTCAATGTCAAGTGTACACATAGTCAAACACCTCCTGAGGGTCTGGTTGTGAATTTCTTGTCCAGTACCTTGACCCCTAACTGTGCTGGTTCACTCTCATCTGAGCATGTTGACCCCATTCCTAGGTACTCTGTTTTATGTCCCTGGGGGTGGGGGCACAGAGGTGTCCCTCAGTGGTCAGGAATCTAGGAATCTAGTTTCTTCTCCAATAACCTCCACCAAATCCTTGTTTGCTCTCCCTCCCCTGTGCTTGACTTCATGATCCCAAGAGACCTTCGTGAACCTTTGGGGACTCTGCAGGTGGGTTTTCAGCCTCCTTGATGTTGGCTTTAGATTTGGCCTTTCCACTAAGTAGTTATGGAGTCTGTCAACTCCAGAGCTTCAATTGTGATGGTCACAATTTCTTTCTGAATGTTTTCCCCCATCCTTGTGAATTTCTGTTTTGTTGTTGTTGTTGTTGTTTTTTTAAAAAAAAAAACAATTCTCCTAAAATGGTTTGGGAGAAAAAACTGCTAGATAACATTGATTCAATGTGTTATTGTAACCAAGCAGGTCTTTAATTCCATTTTTTATTTTATTTTATCATCACTTAATAATACGGTTGTTGATTCTTCTTGTCGTTCACTGCTTTTGAGACTGTCAATAAATCATCTAACATCTTTGGATCTTTCCTTCCTCATCTGTAAAATAGGAACATTTCTTATCCTACCTACTTTATGAGGTAGTGCCGCAGCTTGCTGAGTCACTCTGTAGGTCTGAGGACAAAATAGCCAGCTGTTCGAGCACAGCTCAGGCAAAATCAGACACACAGGGGGATGTGGGGATCTTCCTGGGTCAGTGAAAGTATCCTGCTATCCTGCGGGGCCTCTGGTTTCCATCCTTGTTTCCAGATCAGTAACTTAGCATAACCCTAGGCTTCTGTTGACAAATCCCTGCGGGAGACAGGTTAGTGTGTCTAGTCTGGGTAAAAGGGCAGCAGCGCCCCCGCCCCCAACAATCCCTCTGGATCCCAGAGAACTAGTGATGCCCCAAAGTTTTGGAAGAGGAATTATTCTCTCCATTTCCCGCCTTTCTGCTTCCCCCCTGTTTTCTTCTAAGTAAAACACTTTGCTCTCATCTTCCAACAACTCTCCCCTTCCCCCTTTTTATTTGTATTTGTCCTTTTTACCTATCCATGATAGTAGAGTGTATTTGACATACTTTACATACACAGAGTCTGACTTCCCATTCTGTGGTGGTACATGATGTGCAGTTAGACAGGTTGTGTGTTCATATAGGAGCAGAGAAAAGTTATATCCAGTTCATTCTACTGTCTTTCCCGCTCCTTTCCCTTCATTCCCCTTTGTCTGATCCACTGAACTTCTGTTCTTCCCTCGCCAGCCCTTATTGTGAGTTAGCATCCACATATCAGAACATTTGGCTTTTGGGTTTTTTGGATTGGCTTATTTCACTTAGCATGAGAGCCTCCAGTTCCATCCTTTTTCTGATTAGCATTTCCCATTTGTTTTCCTGCTCGGCCTGCCTTTCCATCCATCTTTGGACAAAGTGTGCTGACCTGATGTGACCCATTGTCCACTTAATTGCTCCTGCATATCTGCAGAGTCTGGGGGGCCAGTGTAGGCCTTCCAATGAGCATAGCCAAGTGAGAGTCCATCTTGCAGCAGAGAGGGGCTCAATAGAGCTAGTGCAGTCAAAGGGAACAGGATCCCCTGTCCCCAAACCCTTCTGTACCAAGGGAAGGGCCCAGGAGAAGAATGTGCTGACCTTTGACATCTCCTGTGGAAGAGGGTATAAACCTCCCTTTGGGAGGTTGGGAAAACCAGCTGGCCTCTCTTCCCCTCCCCACCTCCTCCTTGCCCTTGAAGAGTAGAGAGTAAAGAAGCATTGGTTACACAGAGTATCCTGTTTCCAAGAATCAATCCAGTTGGATCCATGTGTCTAATGGGCGCCTGTGGGGAAAGGAGGCAGCTCAGTCCCTGTGGTGAACAGAGGGTCTGGGGGTGAGTGCATCTGGACAGCTGGGAGAGAAGGGACAGCTGCGGGTGGGTGAGTCTGTAAATAGGACAGCCTCTCCGGCAGGAATGTTCCTTCCCTCTTCCCTTACTTTGGGCTGGCTGTGGCTGACTGCACAGGAAGCTGGGCTCACGTTTTAGCATTGTAATCAAAGGATGCTCCAACAAAGCTTCACATGACTCATTTGGTGACAGGAGCAATCAGTATGGTGCTGCATGGTAATTTGGCATCCTTGGCAATTCCCAGAGGTGACAGTAACAAGTATTACTTCTGTGTGGCTGGGACAGGCATGCAGGTCAGCCCTGGAAGGTAAAGGAGTCTCCGTCCCCAACACACATCTCCCTCCTAACCAGCTTCCCCCCTGGGCTGGGGGTCAACAGTGTCTGATCCTCCATGTCAGGAAGAAAAGACCAGATCTCGGGCAGACAGAGGAGCCTCAAGTTAAACTCTGCCGGGGATCTTTTTGTTTGCTCTGGGTTCTCCACAGAGTGGCTGGAGAGGGGGAGGAGGGGAGGGTGGGCTTCCTCATCTCCCTCAGGAGGTAGGCAGACCCCAAGGGATTCCCTGCAGAAATCCTGAGGGCATTGGTTTCTCAGGGGTGGGAAGAGATGGGTGTGCTGGAGGTGTGTGCTCCTATCAGGTGGTGGTGACATCATTTGCTTTTGGTGTCTTCCCTGCCCTGCTCACACATCGCCCTTTCTTTGAGAGGAGACTGTCCTGGGGTTCTCCAGGCTGCCCTGCATTGTTGGTGGGTGGTGAGTTGTGCCCTGGGGCAGAGGTGGAGAAAAAGGCTTTGCTCTGCTTTGGAGCCCAGTGGGGCAGGCTGGGCTGGTGTCTGAGCTCCCTCACAGGCAGGTGAGAAGGAGCTGTGAGTGGGTGTGGGGTGGAAGGAGCGGCCAGCAAGACAGGGGTGGGGTGCTTCCCAGGAGGAAGTAAGAATCCTGGTTCTAGGGATGGAGTGGGAAGAGTGGGAAGTGTGCTGGGGAGCAGGCCCATCAAGAGGGAATGTGGCAATGGCTGTGGTCAGCTCTGCAGACTGGAGGGCAGAGCCAGGGAGGACGCCCAGCTGAGCAAGGGGCTGAGTGACCAGCTGAGCTATGGCAGAAGCTCTGCCCTCTCCCTCCTGCTGAGAATGCTGTCTTTCCATCTGTGTCTGTGGACTGCATCTGATGGGTCAGGGAGGCCTGGAACAGGGAAAGTCCTGACCCTGAACACAGAGCTGACCTGAGGGTGGAGGGGTGGAGGAACTGAGAAAGGGGACTGCTCCAGGGGCCCAGACAGAGGGCAGGCAGTGTGGCTCTCGCTCTGCAGCCAGACCAAGCCATGGAGCCAGTTTGGAAGGGAAGGAAGCCCCTAAATCAGCAGCTTCTCCTCCCAGCAGCCTCTCAGAGAGACTAGCAGACCCTGGCAAGAAGGGAGGCAGGCCTTGGCAGGGGCAACCCGACTGTCAAGGCCCTGCTCAGCTTCAATAGCCCATCTCCTGGATTCTTACCTCTCTGAGAGGCTGACAAATACTGGGTTGGCCACATGGGTCTGAGTTTGAGTCCCTGTTCTGTCAGTAGTTACTACCTGCATGCATTTTAGCAAGTTGTTCCTATACAGAGAAGGGATTAAGTCAGCACTTGTCTCTGGAAGTTGAGATAGATGCACGGGGAGGGCAGCACTGGCCTGGCACAAACGAGATGTCTAAACAATGACAACTGTATTATGATGAGCTCTCCCTGTGCCTAGCATATTTGTGCACAGGTCAGAGTTACCATGGGGGGGACTCTCTCCTCTGCCAAGGATGCTGGGTTACACAAACCTGTCTGAGAAGAGCAGGTTGCCTCCTTCCTGTCCCCGCCGTGCCCACTCTCCTTCCTACCCCAGGGCTAGGGTGCTCCTGACTCTGAGTCCCAGGCTTTGATGCTGACTGCTGCCTTCCTGTTCCCCACAGACCTGCGCAGAATGACGGCCGGCTTCATGGGCATGGCGGTGGCCATCATCCTCTTTGGCTGGATCATCGGTGTGCTGGGCTGCTGCTGGGACCGAGGCCTTATGCAGTATGTGGCAGGGCTTCTCTTCCTCATGGGAGGTAAGGCCACAGGTGTGGGGATGCGGTAGGGACAAAAAAGGACCTGGTTCTTGGAGTTCTGGGAGAGAGTGAGAGGCATGGAGGACAGCCATGACTTGACAGAGCTCTTCTCCCTCACTCCTCCCTTGGCTCAGCAGACGTTCTCTGAGTTCCTCCCTCCCACTAGTCACTGAGCCAGCTGTTGGGGACACAGAAGCAAAGAAGACACGGTCCCCCATCCTGTGGGGAAGGGGTCTGCCTGCTGTGGAAGAGACACACTCTGGTATGAAACTTGTGTTATGGCAGATAGAGGTCTGGGACCTGGAAGAAGCAGGAACCTAGAAGGTGCTTGGGCATCTTAGACACCTGGGCCTTGGGCTTCAGTGTGGATGAAGGAAGCGGGTGCATTCTGGGCCGCTAGCTTCCTCTCCAAGTGCCTATGTTCATCCTTGACTTATGGTCTTAATTTCCCCCATTTACAATGAGGTGGTGTGGGACAGGGCTACACACTCTCTTACCTCTGTCCCCCTTACTCTATTATTATCACAACCATAGAGCCAACCATCGTTCCCTAAAAGGAGCTTTATGTCAGGAAGACTGCATAGCCATATAGGAATAGGTATCCTGTCTGTGAGCAGTAAAAGTTCATCCAGTGCCTACTTGTGCCTCCTGCTTCTCTGAAAAGCTAGAATGTGCTTTTTGGTCTCCTGGTTTGAGTGTCATCCAGTGCTACAGTTTGGAATGCTCAGAGAAAGGTAGTGGATGAATTGTGTGGACTTTGGTAGAGGGGAAATGGGCTGAGAGAGAGAATTAGTATTATTTGTGGGAAAAAAAAAAGATGAGTCTTACACAAGGTAACAGATGTCAGCTAGGTTGAAGGTATCCCACACGAATAAATGCCCGGCTCAGGTCTCTTTTGTGAATAGCCAGGTTCTGGGTTTCTGAGCAGAGGTGGGAGGAGGAGAAATGGACCATGCTGGTTCTTTATCCGCAGGTCGAGCTGGGAAAGGGAACTTGTCCTCTCGGTACACAGAGATCTCTGGAGCCTACTGAGCTCTGCTTTGGGGGGAGGAGGAGAATATTACAGGATCAGCTTGAGCCTGAAAGTTCCCCGTTCCCTTGAAGCACATGCTTCAAATTCGAGTGCCAAAGGAAAGAGGAGGTTCTCCAAGGAGAAATTCAACTTTTACATGGACCTCCAAATGTAAAAAGATAAAAGTGGAGTGGCTCTGTTTGTAGTGATGCCTCTCTCTAAGTCTTCTTTGGATATATAAAGACAGCTCCAGTAAAACAGGGCTTTCCTGAGGGTCTAGAGAGGGCTCCCAGGAATCCAAGAAAAGCTGAGCAAATAGGCCTCAGGCAGAGCAGGAATCCCCAGGGGTGGCTCTCTCTCATCTCCTCCTCTTTGGCTCCTGGGCAAGTTCTCCACTGTCCTCTTCCCTTCAGGTAGGCACAAGGTTCAGAGCTTGCCTAGGTGCTAAGCCTGGGGCCTTTCCGTTCTTGGAGAACTTCTTTCTGGGCAGCTTCAGTGAGCTTGCAACCAACAGCCAGATGCAACTGGCTAGCTTGTCCTTTCTGACCAGGCCACACATTGCACGTCAGACAATAAGCAGGTCAGAACTGGGTGACCGTGGATGGGCCAAAAGCTGTGACTGCGGTGAGGTCACTGGGACACCTCCCAAAGGGCTGAGGTGAAAGAGTGGGAAGCTTCCATCCACTGCTGAGGCGCTTCCCAGAAGCCTGGGGCTCTGGCAAAACAGTCTGAAAGCCCTGGCTAAACTTGATTCTGAGTCTGCAGCCCCTCCCTGCAGGCTGCAGAATGAGAGCCCTGCTTCCTGCTTGCCTCAAGTGGTGCTCACCTGCTGCATGTCAGAGCTGCCTGAAGAGTTTTCACAAAACACTGATACTGGGTCCCAAGCAGAGCTTCTGGTGGTCTGCCTGTGCACACAGAGCCAGGGATGGGTGGAACAAGTGAACCTTAGAGTACTTTCTAGCTCCAATATGGTATGCTACTAGGGACAACTGGTTGGCCAAGGCCTCTCATGAAATATATATATATATATATATATATATATATATATATATATATATATATATATATATATTTTTGATATATATATGTTACATGTGATGTGTGTGTGTGTGTGTGTGTGTGCATTTTTTTTTCTCTAGCCTTCCATGATTGTTCCTCTAAGCCTTATGCAACAAAAGATAGGGTGGTACTAATGGGCCTGTTATTGCTGGAAAGGCCATCCAAGCCCTGATTATGGTGGGGTGGGGGGCAGGTCAGTCAGCTTTTGTTGGAATCGCCCTGTATTTTTAAATGACAAAACCATACTTTCTGATAGGGTCAGTGTGACAATGAGCTTTCAGGATCTGCTGTTACAGCTCTTTCTTGATAATTGGGGGCCATCGAGGCCAGAGTGAATCCATCTGACCCAAAGGCTGCCTAGGCTTCTCCTTCACCCTAGAGCTTTGTCATCCATGACCCTAGGTAAGCAGTGTCTTCCTGCAAGCAGCCAGGAGGGAAGTGGTGTCCTCATGCTCGTGGATACCTTCAGGCCAGGCAGTAACAGAAGGGGCTAGAGAACAGAGCCATTAACTGCTGACCCTTGAATGCTGCTCTTCTTTGGAAGATGAAGCTGGGGAAGTGGGGTGAAGGCACTCTCATCCTTCTCAAATTCGAGTCCTTTCCAATTGGGGTAGACACAGACCTGCGAGTCCAGATGCCCAGGGAAGCTGCCATCTGCTGACCCATGAGCTTGACTTAGTTGGGAACTAGGAAGGAAACAGACCCAGGCAGAAGGGTGGTGCCTCCATGCCCTGATCAGCTGTGAGAGCTAATCTGAGAGGCTGGATGCCAACCCAGAAGTGTGGCCTGGAACCATAGATCCCCGTATGTCAGAGACATGTCAGCACCAACCCTCTGAGCACCTCTAGGGGTTAATCTCCCATTGTCAACCTGCTGAAGAACTTGAACAGCAAGCCATCCTCTATAGCCACCTCCCAGACACAGCAAAGCATCAGTCACCAAACTGCAGGTGTTTCCCACAGAGTGAAACAAAAAGGCCCCACAGCCTAAGCTTTCACCCAGGTTGGGGTTTCACAGTCTGCAGCTGAACACAGACAGGTGCCCAAGGGCTCAGATCGGGCTGCAAGTGGGATGAGCAGGTGGGGACTACCTGCAGCAGCTTCTGGAGCTGGCCAGGCATGGGTGTGGCCAGCAGGAGGAAAGGAAGCAGCAGCAAGACTGAGAAAAGGACATTTGGAGTGAAGAATCACAGATGGAATTGCAGGTGACTTTTAGGTGAAGCTGCCAGGGCTAAAATAAACACGGAAGAATCTATTCACAGCCCCGTCTCCTTTCCATAGGAAGCCGGGCCGCCTGCACAGGGCACTTCTCCGTTCAAGGTTTCACTGTTTCTGGGTTAAAGAGAGGGCACCTGGCATCCCATGAAATAACTAGCAACAAATTGTTTAATTAATGCTCAACCCAGAGGAGGTAATTAATTAAGCAGGGCAACTTTGTCAAGCCTGGAGGCTGGGGTTGGCCGGTGGGATCCAGTTTCCCTTTTGGCAGAACCTCCAGGGAGGATCTAGCCCAGACTGGCACAGCACCATTTGGGTGGCAGCAACTGTCCTGATGATTCATCAGTGATATGCAGAAGCTCAGGAACAGGATGACACAGGGAAAGACTGCAAGCTGAGGAGGCATGTGACGGCTCTGGTCACTTGTGATTCCCTTGCTGGTGTAGCTTGTGGACTCAGGTCTGGCCAGCCAAGCCATGCCCCGCCCTAGCAAGGGCCCTCCACACCCCTCCTGCTGGAAGTGTTCCATCTGTTCTCTAGGCTAATGCTGGAGCCTCTACCTGGCTGCTTCAACTCCACTCCAGCTACTCTGGGATCAGTCCTGCACAGAGAAGTTAGCATCACTTCAAAAAAAAAAAGAAAAAAGAAAAACAACAATAAATCAAATATCCTTCTCTTCTGCTGTCAATAGTCCAATGGCTTCCAGTTGAACTTAAAAACCCAAATTCCTTACCCTTCTTTAAGGGCCCTTTATAATCTGGCTGATACTGCCTCTCGGACCTCCTTTCCTGTTCCTTCCCCTACACTCATGCCCCTGCAGCCACACGGACTGCCTTTCTATTCTGGAACACACACTGGCTGATGCCTTTTTCCATAGAGCTTCCCCCATAATACCTCATGAATGGCTCCTCCCCCTGATTCAGATTCCAACAGGAAGGCTCCCCCTCAGAGACAGCTCCCTTGACCTCCCATGAAGACACTGAGGGACGCTCTACATTTTAATTACTAAAATTTTCTGCAGCACATTCATTCATTCTAAAATGTTTGTTATTATATTTTGATTTTGGGTTAACTTTATTTGGGCAGCTTAAAACTATAAATGCTTCTATGTCAAAAGTTGTGTGGATCCGAATTCCATGCCTGGCTTAACCGGGTTTTCTGTTGAGGATCTCACAGAAAGAACTATGATCAGAGTTGAAGCTGGGGCTGGGCCTCATCTGAGGTTTGAGGTCCTCAGCCAAGGCTGTCATGTCAGTGGGAGAATTCATTTCCCTGCAGCTGTGGAGCTCGTAAAAGTTTATTTATCCAAGACGGGCAAGAGAGGGAGTCTCCTACTTCTGTCTCTAACCTCTAGACCCTCTTTAATTAGAGACCCTTAATTTTCAGAACAATTTTAAATTTAGAGAAAAAAGTGAGCGGATAGTCTAAGGAGTTAAGATTTTACCCCTACCCCTGTGTCCAATGTCTCCTTTATAAACATGTTACATTAACATGGCACATCTGTTATGATTAATGAATAAATATTGGCATATTATTATTAACTGAAGTCCATAGTTTACTCAAAGTCCCTTATTCTTACCTGATGTCCTTCTCTGTCCCAGGCTTGCATCCACTCTGCATTTAATTCTCAAGTCTCTTTAGGCTGCTTTTGGCTGTGGCAGTTTCTCAGACCTTCCTTGTTTCCAATGACCTTGAAGTTGTAAAGAGCACTGGGCATATTATAGGATGACCCTCAGGCTGGGACTTGTCTGATGTTTTTCTTATGATTAGACTGAGTTGTGGGTGGGGGGTGGTGGAGATCGCAGAGGTAAAGTGGCATTTTTATCACATCATTTCAACATGATTTATGACTGTGGATGTTGCTGCAATCACCTGGTAGAAGTCGTGTTTGTCAGGTTTCTCCACTGTAAAATTATTCTCCTCCAAACTATATTCTTCAGAGTGAAGTCACCATGTAGCCCACACGTGAGCAGTTAAGATGGAGTGCTGGGACGCAGATCCTCCACATCTCCACATCTCTTATCCACATAAATTATCTGCAATTATTCTCATGGGAGATTTGTTTCTTCTCCACTTATTATTTTTTCTTTCATGTACTCATATCTGTGTGGGTTCATGGGCATTTGTTTTGCACTTCTGTTGTGACCCAATACTGCCTTATTTTGTTTCATCTTTGGCCATTGAGAGCCCTTTCCATTGGCTCTTGTGCCTCTTTGACATGTGCCCATCAATGTGGAGTTTTGGTTTCCACTGTTTTTGTTGTTTGTTTGCTTGTCTGTATACTTTATGGCACTTCGAGGCACTCTAGGCTCATCTTGTGTATTTCCTAGCCCAGTTCTAGAAACAGCCATCTCTCCAAGGAGCCCTCTTTCTTTTTATTGGAGAATAGAATGGTGTTAGAAACCAAGATCTGCGTAGTAGGCATCTGAAATGGTTTTGCCATTCTGGGTTTGTTCATTTTCTCTCTCCATGCTCTAAGATGTAAGCTCCATGAACTTCAGAGCCTCATCTGCCTTGGCAAAGGGACACCTCCACAAAGGCATCTCTAATATTGAGAACAGGGTCTGTACCTTAATAAATCTTTGTTGGATGGACACATTGAAAAAGTGAATGATCAGCAACAAACAGCAAGTGTTCTGCTTTTGTCTTGATAGAGCAGGTATTCTTCAAGGAAGCAGCCTCTTATCTATAGTTCCTGATCTTATCATCTCCACTTCCCTGAGATTCCTCTTCCTCTTTTTATCTTTATTTGAAAGGTCCTAGGGTCTGTCTTCTTCTGTCAGGAAATGTTTCAAATTTCTTTTGGAGGTAGAGTATGAATTACACACACTCATGAAGAGCTTCCTGTCTTTTACCTGGAGTCATAGACTATTAGACATGGAAGGGACTTTAGCCACCATCCAATTAGACCTCCTTGTGTTTCAGATAAGAATGGTCATGTCAGGTTGTCCTAGGTCACCCAGCTAGTGACTGGCAGAACTGGAACCCGACCCTGGCCTGTGACCCCAGCCTGAATTCTTGCAGCCCACCCGACTGACGCTGCCTCCAGCACCCCCTGTTGAAGGTCCCCGGGCCCCACTGAGCCACACTTCTTTCCACACTAGCCTGACTCCAGTTCTTTCTTCTCAGCAGGTGCCAGTGCACCCACCATCTCCCCCAACTTCCTGTGTACCCCTCATTGTGTCCCCTCCTTCCTTTTCCTCCTTTCTCGAAGGATAAAGGGGGCATATGCAGGAGCAGTAATGGGAAAAGGGAGTCATAGGGTTTCTCTTGGCCCGCCTGTGCTCAACGTGACCTTCTTGACCTTCCCAGTCAGTCTTAGGGAACAAGAAGAAGCTCCAGCTATTAGGTGTGAGTGATGGCAGTGATTTGCAAACCAATGACTCCACATAGCCAGCATCTGTAGCTGCTTCACCGGTTCACCAGAGAGCAGAGAGCTGAGCAGTGAACCCAGACACTCCGCACAGCACCCCACAAAAGACCTTGATGAAGACCCAACTTTGAAAATCTACAACCCGCAAAGGAAAAGTCCATGGCGATGTTTTATTTGAACAGTAAAGTGATTTTAGGGTGGAAGAAATTAGAACAAGATAGAGATTTCCTTGTGGGGCTCCTCTTAAGCCCTCCCCAACGTTGTTCCTAGCTCTGGCCCTACTTAGAAGCATGTCTGGTAAGGTAAGGAGGCCCTAAGCTTGAAATTGGGCCCCTAGATCATGAATTCATGATTCACGGGTCAGAGGGGGAACCCAGGAGCTAAGGACCTTCCTGGGCAAGGAGAATAAATTCAGCAGGTCAATGACTTTCCAAGACACAAAGCTGATGATAAATGGTAGTTGTTACTCTCATATATCTACCATAAGTAAAGCCCATTTTGATAAAGCACAGAAGTGTCCGTAATCTATCATGACCAAGCAAGGGCGACTCTGGCATAAAACCCGCCTACTTACCCTGCTAATCTGCTTTATAGTTCCATGTGAGACTTCACCAGAACATCACAACGCTTCTCTTGACTCTTTATCTTACAATCTTTCAAAATGTTAAGCAGAGTTTTATAAGCCCCTTTATACCCTAGAATACACCTTGCCCCTTGAAAGGTTTATATTTGGATATTTATTGGCATTTGATACTTACATTTAAAGCAATCCCAGAGGGGAAAATTATGTCAGTAAGAGACATTTGGGGGAGGGAACACATTATTAGGAGATTAGTAGGTGGCATCTGGGTTTAGCTCATGTCTAGTCAGTGGCCAGGATCGGCCATTCAGCAACCCAAGCAGCCAGAGGGCTTCATTTTCACCTTGAGTTGGAGAAGACCCAAGGAGGTTACATCCTTGCCACCCAGTGGGACCACCCCTGCTATAGATGTGGGCTTCAGAAGACAATTGTGAGCAGCTTTGAACCCAAATCTGGTCTGTGAATTCCATATCAGAACAACCTACCCACCAAACAAAAGCCACAATGCCACAGTTCTCTAGAGCAAGGAGGAAATATCCAGACAGGACAGAGCCTGGGAGGAGAATGGGAGGATGTGGTGCATGAAGACATCCTACCCATGAAGAGCTTGTGTGGGAAGCCAGCCTTCATCTCATGTGGCCCTTGGCACACCTGCCATCCCCTACCACCTAACTGGGGATTATAGTGCTTGTTCAGAAAGTAGAGTCACCCAGTTAAAAGTGGAAACTACAGATTTTTTTTCATGAAGATCTATTCCAGGACCAAAGGAGCTTTGGACTATTCATGTGACAGCAGAAAATTTCCTTATCTGCCTTTCATGCTTTGCTTCAATTTGCTCATCTATTAAAAAGGGCTAATAATAGTATCCAATTCAAGCATAGCTGTGAGAATTATAGAGTTAATTCATGTGAAGGGCTTACAATGCCCAGTGTTGTCCCCAGTAAATTTTTAGATATTATTATCTTAGCTACTGAGAAGCTTATTTTTTAAATAGCCCCCTTCGGTGACAGGCTGCTCTGAGCAGTCTCACACCAGCACTGCCAATGCCACACGCACCTGCAAGCCACGGAGATAAGAAAGATGAAATCCTTAGACAGATCACGTCTCCTAGGTCATCACTACCCTACTCATTCATTCTTCCATCCATTCTATAAATACTGATTGCCTGGTAAGTGACAGGTGTACAGAGGATAGAGTTCTCATGAAGCCAGGTACCATCTTCATCTCAATCCATATCTGTTGCAATTGTCCTCTTGCTTAACTTCTCACTTTCTAGTTGGAGAGACAGACAAAAGGCAAGTACCATAAGTAAGTGAGACAGGTTACGTGGTAAGAACTGTGGATAAAGAGGAGGCTGGGAAAGAGAGAGGGACGGTGGCATCATTGTAGTTGAGGGAAGTCCTCTCAGAAGTTGTATGAAGAGCAGCAGGCCAGAGGAAGACCTAGGGCAGGATCATTCTTGCAAAAAGAACCTTGAGACATGCAAGGAACCTGGGATAGGAAAGAGTTTCTTGGATCTGAAGAAGTTAAGCAAGAGGACAATTGCAATAGATACGGATTGAGATGAAGATGGTACCAAACAGATGGGCAGATCATGAAGGGCCTTGGATACCATGGTCAGGGGGTTGATTGATTTAGGGGGCATTGATCCCTGTTCTGTCCTGTCCTTTATTGCACAGATTGTCCTGAGGCTCTCCCCTGCGCAATATTCAGGATTCTGAGACTTTAACTCTGTACAACATGGCCACTTCCATTTTCAGTGAGAGGGGATCACTGTGTCCATGCCTTGGGTGACCAGGTTAGGGTTAGGGTGGTACAATGCACCCTCAGAAGGTGTTGCAGCTATGCACCCAGGAGCATCCCTCTGTGCCAACCAGAACTGGCTACATAATTTGAGGGGCCCAGTGCAAAACGAATACCACAACCCCTTGTTCAAACATTATTAAGAATTTCAAGAGTATAATTGCAGAGCATTAAAGCAAGAAGACACTGTACAGTCATATTCCCAGGAAGCCAGCTCAGCCTCCAGCATCTCCCAAGCACTCAGACACCTTGAGCCAGAACCCTGCAGCCTTCTTGCTGCAGGGGCTCCAGGGATCTTAAGATATCAGGTCTATTCTCTGTTCTGCTTATAGTTAATTCTCCCTCAGTCAGGCCAAGTCTGATGCTGTGATGACTAAATAATCACAAAAAAAACCCATGTGTGCCCTTTTCCTTATGACTAAAGCAGACTCCCCAAATATTGTGAAAACCACCTGTCAATAAGAGAAAGTTTTTATTTCTTATGTGATAAGAGAGAATGCCAGCTTGCAAAACTTTGAGGGATCTCAGAGGGAGGAGGGAGGACCAGGATTTTTTAAGAACTGCAAGTTTGGTTTAAGGCCACTATTTCAATGTAGGTATTTGGTTAAGGCTAGGTAAGAATAAAGTCATAACAATTGTCTAAGAATATATCAGTAACATCTAGGACTAACGGGAATGGCCAAGTGAGGATGTAGAAGCAAAGGGTTCAGAGAATCTTAAGAGGCACATAGTCTGTGGGTGCTTTTAGTAGACTTTAGGCTAATTAGGCCATTTATCTAGGCAGGACAGTTCCAGAGGTAGAATAGCAGAGTCACATGTCTGAATTATTGAGTGAATGCAGTCCAGCCTGGGACTCTGATACCCTGAGGCCTTCTCTCAGCCCCAGCAAGGTTCTGTCTTTCCTGGGATAGAATTAACACCACAGTGGCCTGGGTAGGAGTTCCTTGCTTCCTCCCAGTGGACAAGAGTGGGTGGCAGGGGGACAGGCAGGAGGAGAGGGGAGAGCAGGGCAACTGGACGACCATCTCCACTGCCAAGTGGTGGTTGAAGAAGAGTTTCTCCACCAGCCTGCCAGGGGAAATGAAAGCCCAAGAAGCAGTGGTGGTGCCACAGTGCTCTGTTGACTTCAAAAGACCCCCTCTCTGGGCCCTTCTGAGATGTTTTTTCAGAGATGTGCAAGTTTCAGAGAAAGGGAACTTGTCAGGCAAGCTTCTGACCCTTGAAACAAGTCATTTTCAACCAGAAAAATGCTGGTTGCTGGAGACCCCTCCTATTAGGCTTAACAGCTGCTTCCAGGAAGCAGTCAAGAGGGAGGAGCAGGATTAAGTGAGGGGAAATTTCTGTTCTCTTGGCCCCAGAGGTGGAGCAGGTATGGTGAGGGTAAAGTGAGAAGTGCCCCCAAAGAGTCAGGCCCAAGGACATCTTTGCCTTCTTGAGGCTCCTTGTCACCCCACTTTCTGGTTGGCTGAGATGCACAACAAGCATCAGGACCTGGGGAAGAGACTGCAGCCAAGGTACCAGACATCATAGCAAAACCAGACCAGGCCCAGCATGGGGACCCCTGAGAAGCTGCAGGGCTATTGTAGTGGGCAGATCAGTGTGCACAAATGGAAGTTACAGCCCCCAGGTCCCCTGGGTGCTGGAGACTCAGAGAACTGGCCCAGCTCAGAGGGCCAAGGGGCAGGGCCTGAAAGCAGCCCCTGCAGTGAGCAGCCAGGCCCACCCTGGCCCAGGGCAGCAGCTCTGCACCCCACCTCACTGTGGACAGGTGAGTGAAGCCTGGAAAGTCCCATCCACTCTGCTGTCCATACTCCACAGGGGCTCGAAGGCCTAAGGGAGAGTGGCTCTGGGGCCACCTCAGAGCATTACATGGGAAAGGGTTAGGACTGTGGTCCTGGACATGTGAATTCAGTCTACTCTGGTGAGCGTACATCTGTCTCCTAGCAGAATTTGAGCAACTAGGACAGGAGGGTAGTGGCTTGCATCTTAACCATGTCTACTGAGGCCTGTACAAACCTGCTGGGCTTCCCTGACCTTCTATAGTTCTCCTGATTTCAAATATCATCTCTCGCAATCAGCTCATGTCCCATACCTCGTGTCTTGATTTGGGGTTTGGAAGATTCATGCACTCTCAATACAGAAGCATCAAAAGGTCAAGGACATCCAAGTTATGACAGCAAAAAGAAAGTCCATCCTCCCTGGAGTGACCCATTCATACCTGCCCCATGCTCGGTACTCATTAAATGCACAACCAGCTGTCTAGTGCTTACTAAGTCCTGGGTGCTGTGGAAGATAAAATAAGACCCACTGGGGCCTTGGGACTGTTCACAGTTTTAAAAAGGATTCAGATACCCATATCAATTAGTGTGATAAATTATCTACTTTCCTTTTTATGGCTCATACCTTTAAATGCAAACTATAAAAAAGAAAAAGAATTCTGGGTCTTTTTGTGAGATAAGAGGACATCATCTGTCTACCTGTCTACCACTCTTGGAGGGGGAAGGTGCTGGTCTCAACCCTGGAACAGGGCTGTTTATGGTTTGGGCAGCACTTTAGAGATCACAGACCTTTAAAGGCAGGGTAAGATCTTACTGACCTTCAACCCCCTTAGAAGGCAGGTGGATGAGGCAGAGAGGGGAGATCAGCCGAACACCCACGCTGGGTCAGCGTTAGGCACTGTCTCCTCCCATCTCACCAGCTGCCCTTTAAGAAGGGTGTTACCACCCGCACTTGGCAGATAACGAACTAGACCCATAGAGCCATGGAACTAACTGAGAGTCATGCAATTAAGTATATGGTGAGGCCTTAATCTAAGATCTTCACCCTAATCCCCATTCTTCCTTCTGTGTTCCTGGGAGTGGGGGAGGAAAGAACGGATGCTGAGAGTGGCCACCTGGGATAAAAAAAAAAAAAATAGGCCTGAGGGCTTAACCAGCAGGGCAGACATTCACAAGTGTCCATTACATCCATCCACCAGCACCCGCAGTGTCCCCTACCCCTCCCATCAGCCGGGAGCAGGTGGATATTTGCTTGGGGTGGGAAGGTAGGAAGAGAAAGGCAAAAAGGGAGGCCCTTCTGTTACCTACATGTTCCCAGGAGCCTCAAATCCAGGTGCAACAAAGGTCATTGGGGTCAGGGTGAATCCAAGCTCTGAAACCTTAGGCAAACTTAGCACTCACACACCTCAGTTTCACCACGTGTGACGTTGCACCTACCTGGAGAGGATTAAAGAGGTCGATGTGCAGAATGCTTGGACCGGAGCCTGGGACCAGTGAGCACTCAGTGCATTTGTGTTGGAATTGCTCATTCTGTCACCAGCTTACTCTTTTGCAGTTCCTAGCGATTGCTGAGAGCATGCAGGCACTTTGCTCAAGGGCACATTGTTCCTGAGGCAAGGATTCAAACTCCAATCCACTTGACTCTGAAGCCTGGGCTTTTAATTATCATGCAGCACTCTCCCCTATCAACCAATGTATATGATCCTCAAACAACTCAAGAACTGGTCGAGTGAGAGCTAACCCCATTCCAATACCTCATCATGCAGAAAAGGGGTGTTGTTCTTGGGCAGCAGAAAGGAGACTGGTTCGGTTCATGGAATACTTCTTAGAGAAACGGGAAGACGCCTTACCTTTTCATATATTCTCATACAAAAGGCAAAGCTTGGGGCTCATGAGGCAAAAAGAATAATCCTTAGTTATTATTTCTGGAGGTCCTCTACCAACCCACATCACCTCCTGAAGTCTGGTCTCACTGCGTCAGGGAAACTGCTCTTTTTTGGAGATGTGCTTGCTTCCGACTACTCCACCTGTCACCTCTCCTTGAGCCTCCTCTTCCTGACAGCCCTAGGGCTCACCCATCTCCATCGTTCCTGAAACTTTCTTCTCTTCTAAGGCAAAATATTTGTGTTCTTTCTTCTTCTTTCTGCCTGTTCTGTTTCTTTCTTTCCTTTTTCCCTATGAACGTGTCCCCCTGTCAGCAACACCCACCCTCATGGTGTAGACAATCTGTACACAGACGAGCCTGGACCTTGGTGTAGAACAGTCTTGTCTGAGCTCCAGATCATGGTTTTTAGTTGTTTGCTGGACACCTTCACCCTCTGGGAATCTCAAACGTGCCTTCAGCTGTTCTTTTCTCTACACACATGCATAACACGTGTGTTGTATGTTGAGGAATACATGTTAAATGCCTGACTTACTGCAGGTTCCCAATCAATGTCAGCTCTTCTCTTTTCCCTTCTGCTCTTGACATCCTTGAAGATCAGTCTGTCACTCAAGTAATTTTTCTCTTTTCCATTTTCACCCTCACCTTTCCATCAATCGTCAACATCTGCCGATATTTCCTTCGCAGTGTTCTCTGTGGCCCATTCATTCACTGCCACGCCTTGAGCTCCATCTGGGCCCTTATGACTGCTGTGGTGTTTGGGGACTCACTTAGCCCTTCGTGGAAATCTCTGTCCTACCAGTTGGTTGCCAGCCCTGAGCCTGCGTTTTCTCATCTGTAAAACAGAGATAGTGCTGCCTGCCCTGTAGGGCTGTTGTGAGGATGAAATGAGTGAACACAGAGCAAAAGCATCTAGCAGAGAATCAGCATTTCATAAATGTTCATTTCCCTACTTTCCCCTGAATTCATCCTTTACAACATACTGCTTTTCTAAAATACACTAATTACCATGTCATTTCTCTGATGAAAAATATTCTGTGGTTCCCTGATGTTTATAGAATAAAATCCAGTGTCCCCAGCCTGAAGTTTGGTGTTAGCCACAATCTGGCGTCATGTGCCTTCAGCAACATGTCCTGTGCTCCACTGGAACAGATCGCTCACGCTGCTTCTGTTGAAGCCCTGGGCTTTCCTCAGGGCTCAACTTGCAGTCAGCAAGTTCCAGAAACCTTTCTGAATTGTCTTAACTAAGTCCAGACTCTTCCTCTTCCTCTGAACTTACATCATTCTGGGGACACTTGCCTATTGTGAGTAGCTTAGAGAACAGATTTCTGCCCATTGCCTATCTCCCCCAGGTGTCAAAACCTTTGTGGTGGCAGGGAGTCCCTTCCTTGTTGCTGCTCTAGTTGTCATTTTGTCCTCTTTATTTTAAACCTTCATATGGGTTTCTGTAGTTCGACTTTTCACTTGGGTGCTTTCTGCTAAAGGGACATAAATGAAAGTCAGTAACTTCTTCCAACCGTCCTTCAAATATTTGGAGCAACCCTATTGCACTTGTTAATGATCTTACTCATCAACTCAAGTACCCGTCAGTTGGCGCTTACTGTTTTCTAGGTATTCTTCTAGCCTCTGGGACATGCTAATAAAGATGTGCATGGCCCGGTCCTGGAGGGCCACTCAGGCAGTGGGTGCTCAGACGAGTAGGGTGGCAGGTGGCCTGTGCCGTAACAGAGGGAACTCTGAGAACACTGGGGAAGCCTCCCTCTGCTGGGCAGTGTGACCGCCTCCCAGGGGAGCTGCTGGTGGAGGCTGAAGGAGGAATCAGTGAACTCACCCTCTGTTTACTTTTGCCCTGCAGAGGCTCCTCATGTCTATTAAATGAAACTGTCCCCAGAGCTGGCACCTTTTCAGAAATGGTAGGCCAAGGCTTTATTATTTATTTAAGTTTTTTAAAATATTTTTTTTTATTCTTTATATAGGATTTCACATGGTACTAATATATTTGCAGTTTTTAGATATCTCCATGTAAGTGAACTCTAGTGAATGAGGCAATATCCTTTTATCTGGAAAAAATAAATAAAAAGGTCAGATCACTTTATATAAAGTTAAAACATAAATCTATGATATTTGATCCCTCAATTTGGGACCTGAGTAGGAAGGAATGCCGGTAGATGCTTTCTTCTCCCTGATGCCCTCTAAAAACCTAGCAGTCTCTTCTCAAAGATCTTATTGCACTCTTAGCTACGTTTTATTAAAAATAATGGCTAATTAATGAAAATGCTTTCTATGGTTCAGCTCTTCACATTTTCAGTTAAGTTCCATGGAAATCATATTTCCCAGAAGCCTCTGGGTCACAGTTTTTTTACACACCCTGAGTTAGTGGCTCAGGCTGACTGGCCAGCCGTGCTCTGCTTACTGCAGCATCTCATTAAGGCCCACAAGGTAGGAAGCTTCTCCACACTTTTTAGAATGCAGACTCCAGCTTCTGAGGTCCTCTTGATAAGGGAGGAGAAGTGACTGCTTCCTCTTATAAGTGAGATGAAGAGAGGGGCCAGTTCATGGGGCCCAGCACCTTGGAGGGCCCCATCTAGAGTGGCAATATAGGTGCACATGAAATAGCCGTAATGACAGCATCATAGGTGGATAATGCATGGCTTTAAATCCTGGCTCCAGTACTTAACTAGCTATGTGACCTTTGGGAATTTACTTAACCTCTCTGTGATTCAATTTCCTTGTCTAAACCTCATAAGGTCGCTTGCTTGGAGGATTAAGTGAGCCAACATTGGTAAAGCACTTGGAACAGTGTCTGTCATATAAACATCACATATAAACATTTTGTCCCCATGAACCTATGTGTGTGTTCACCAGTCCAGCAATGAGGTGACAGCATGGAAAACTCACTTGGGTATAGGTTTTCTTCCCAAAGAAAGGCCAGGGCCAAGGTGACAAAGTGCCAGGGATAGAAACATAAACCAAACCAGGTGGCAGTCTCACCTGATCTTCTGGCTTGGTGGTCCCCAAGCTGCTTCCTCTCCTAAGTAACATGGCATTGACTTGGATCAGACAGGGCAGAAACCAGAGAGGTTTCTTTCAGGAGCCAATTTCTTCCAGACACTTAAACACCTGGGCCCCCATCCTTCCACACTGAAAATCAAGGCATGTTAGAGCTGAGCCTCGTGTGCACATGGATGTCAAATACTGATACCTAATGCTCTCATCCACCTTCCCTTCTGGTGTGTTGGGAGGTGAAAAGCAGGATCCTCTCCATGTGGCTCATGCTGGATACCATAGGGACAGCAAGTCCTAGAGCAAGTGAGAATGATACTTTCTCACCTCAAGTCCTGAAGTTCTAAGGTACCTGAGATGGGATCTGGTCCCATCCCTGTGTTCCATGGTCACGGGGACTGGCCCAGACAGATGAAATGTTTTCCCTACTTGTGGGTACATAGAGGGACCAGAACTCAGTTTTCTGTTTGCTGGTGGAGTACTCTTTCCACCAAACCACATCCCTATGTGTTGTCACTGTCCTGTCAGGAAGCTGGTGCAGGCTAACTAGTGTCTCCCTGGGCCACAAGAGCCTGCTTACCACCATGACAGGACTTCAAGTGTAAGGACATGTCTGTTGACTGGGCTTTGTGCCAGTCCAGGAGGTGATGTAACTTTCTGTGCACAAGCCTCGCATGTTGCCTAGGAAGATGAATGACCAGAGCAACCAGGAAGCTGCATGCCAGAGAAGGTCTGCAGGAGGCTTGTATTATCCCAAGTATGGATCCCCAGCAAGAAAAGGTAGAATTGCCTTCTGCTCTACATGTTCTCAGAGTTTACCGCATGGACCACTGTCATCAGAACAAGGAGAAAAGAGAGGCATGGGCAGGAAGATGGCATGCTCTAAGTGGCTTTACTCTTGGAAGCTCACAAATCACAGTTTGAGAATGTTCCTCTCTGCACAGCTGCAGATGCCACTCTCAGTTTAGTTAAGAAGCCAGTTGGATCCCACTAACTCAGCTCTGAACCAAGGCCCAGATGGATATGAAACTGCAAAGATTCTCATTGAAAAATATGTGATGCTATACTCTTAATTCATTTCCTTTCCAGAACTCTCCTTCCTACCCTTTGTAGAAAACTCATAGCATAGCAAATCTTGCTCCATGAAGCATGAAATACCCAAGGTCAGGTGGGCAAAGTGGAATGAGGCAGTGGTTGCTTCCCCTGGGGAAATTTTTTTAAATAAAAAAAAAATGGAAGAAAGTAAAATGGATAGTTCTTAGATATTTCCACAGTCCAATAGTTTGAGGTTCTATGGCAAAATCAAATATTTGCTTTGTTATGTGATTTGAGATCTCCAGCAAATTATTTAATTTAACTTAGGATTACTATGTGAATTATATAATTTATTTGATGTATTGGTAGTAATATACATACTTTTAAATACACATGTACATTATAATTGCATATATATGTATATAGACATATTATGTATAGTTTACAAATATATTTACATACATAATATGTACATTATACACATAGACACCACATCCACTTATCACAGCAATCCCAAGAGATATAAGATACTGAGGCTTAACCTCAGTGGGTAGAACTAATCATTGGGACCACAATTGGAGCCTCTTCAGGAGAAACAGTAGTGATGTTTTAGCCAAAAGAAGAAAGGATAATATGCTGCTTAGACTATAAATAATGAAAATGCATTTCAGTTGTGTAATAAACCAGTATGGGATACCCATCAAGGTCACCTCAATATTCCAGAGGAACCAGGACCGGATCCTTGGTGGCAGCACTTCTAAAAGCCCCCCCATCTTGGATATTTATGGCAAGATTCTTTGTAACACAAAATATTTGAAGCAATGCAGACTCTTGTCAACGGAGGCATGCTCAGTTTGGCCATGCTCAATGCATACTACAATGTGGTATGCTTTATGGTTGTTAAGGTTTTATGTCTAGATATGGAATGTCACCAAAATTCCAGTAAGTGATGAAAGCAAGGGTCAAAACAATATGGTTTTGTAAGAAAAAAACACTTATAAAATGTATTTTTAAAAAGATTAAGAAATGGAAAAAGTACACACCAAAACTGTTTGCAGTGGATTTATTGGTTAGGAGGAGCAGGGACATCAATCAGGAAAATGAAAACATCTTTTCAAGTATTGCATACATTCCTAAATTTATTCTAACTTTTCCCAGTAACTTTTAACAATTAAGAAGATAATGAATTAAAAGTACAATAATGAAAATTTTAAAACAGGTGTCCAACTCAAGTTGAACAGTGATTGCCAGTGTTTCTCCTCTGACCATTCCTTTCCCCCTTCCTCGTGGAGCCACTGTTCTAACAAACTTCTTCACAAACCCACCAGGGCACCATGGACCTCACTGAGGGCTGTAACCTCTTTTTGCTCAAAGACAAGTTCATTTCCAAGGAAGGACTGTCTTGGAAGTGGATTTTGAGATCCTTCCAGGTTCCATGGTGCTGGTTCCATTGAAGTCCACAGAATGAAGAGTCCTGCGCAAGCACTTCCTCTGGTCTTTGTTGAGAAATGTCACTCCCCAGGGGTAGCACTTACCCCAGAGTGAGACTGGATGACAATGGAGTGGCCAATGGAGATGGAAACAGCAACCACATTTTTTTTCTTGTCCTTAAGAGCAATTTTTCTTCAATTTCACTTAAAGCTTCCCATTTCTAATATTATACCTTACATATAGAAAGCAATTTTAACTTCTCCAAGCCTTTTCACATGTATTATTACCATTCTTCAAAATAATCCTGCAGAGAGGATATTATTCTGATGCTGAATTTCTGCAAAAATAAAAACACTCTCTGAAACCCAAGGTACCAATTGAAATACAAAGTGGATGCATACAGGCCTGGGCACGCACACACATGCGTGCACGCACATGCGGGCGCATACACACACACACACACACACACACACAGAGGTGCACAACATCTCAGCAACCACATCACAATTTAGGAGGAACCAGGAGAGTGGGAAGACCAGGCATAGTGTCTACTTCATTCTCCTCTAGGCTTCAAAGATCATGTTTGACTTAAAAGCTCCATAACTAGAAATTCCATTTCCTCCAGTGATACAGAAGTTATACTCTGTGGTGTGTAATACCCAAGGAGACATCGCCACCATTTCAGTTCTTGTGAAGGTTAGAGTCTTGTTGAGCACAAACTATGACAGAGAAAGAGGCAGTCTCTGGGATTAATTGTTGGATTGCTTGATTCAGAACACAAAAATTTTAGGGATTCAGAATAACTGTGGATTCGCTTGTGCTGGGAATACTTTGGAAGGCTTTTCAGGAGATTCAGGATATGCATGGATCATAAACAATAGCCAAGGACTCTTTGTCAACTGGTGGGGGTTAGGAAGGTCAGTGTCCAGTGAAGGAGGCTGGACAATGGCATTGTGACCTTGGTGAATGTCCATTGTAATGAAGCCTATGAACACCCCAGAAATGCCTTCTTCCATATGCTCACCCCTTTGATGTCTTCACAAGTTTGTAAGGGATCTGGGTGTAGTATAGAGGCCACCGTGGCCAGTGACCTTGTGATCGAGTCTAAACACATTGAGTGGGAGTGAACACAGATATGTAAGAGAGATTACATGGAGAAAACAACCCACTAGATGCCCCGCAGCTACTATTTCATATGGTTTTGTTTAGATGCCTGTTCTAGCTATGGGGTGGCCATCGAGTCTGGGAACATAGATATTCTTATTTTATGGTATACTGCGATGTAATGCTGTTAAGCCAATCATCAAGTATTCACCTGCTCTATTAGTTTTCCAGAACTGCTATAACGAAAACCATACAAGGTGGCTTAAACAACAGAAATTTATTTTCTTATAGTTTGGGGGCTGGAAGTTCACGTTCACGTGCCAGCCAGTGGTTTCCTCTGAGAGCTCTCTCCTTTACAAGAGATGGCTTCTCTCTTGTGCCTCATCACAGGAGGGTGCCTTGGTGTGCATGCCCTGGTGTCTCTTTTTTTTGTCTTAATCTCCTTTTCTTATAAGTACACCAGTCAGATTGCATCAGGGCCCACCCTAATGGCCTCATTTTAACTTAATTACCTCCTTAAGAACCTTATCTCCAAATGCAGTCATGTCTGAGGTACTGAGGACAGTTAGGGCTTCAACATATGAATTTTCCAGGGGAATAATTCAGTCCATACACTTGTGTTTCTAGATTTGGTGGCCACCATATGGATATGTAAAAACCAAGGGATAAGACTTCAGTTATATGATAGGAATCTGGATGAACAGCGCATGCCCCTCAATAACCATGGGGGATTGGTCCCGGGACTCTCCTCCATGGATACCAAAATCTGGATGCTCAAGCCTCTCGTGAAATTTATATAAACCCTGTGCACATCCTCTCATATATTTACATCATCTCTAGATTACTTATAATATCTAATACAACATAGATGCTACGTGAATAATTGTTACACTGTATTGTTTAGAGAATGATCACAAAAGTACATACATGTTCACTGCAGAAAAAATTTTGTATTTTCAAATATTTTGATCTGCGGTGGATTAGATCCACAGTTGTGAAATCCACAGACATGAAAGGCCAGGTCTACTCTCTTTAGAGCCCACTGATGCCAACCTATGTGAATGGACCAGTTCTTTTGGGGGAATACGATATTATTGTAACATAAACATGCCAGAATGTAGGATAGACTTGTAGTGTAAAGAGGCAGCTTCAGGAACACAAGACCCTGCCTGTCCCAGAGGTGTGGCTTCCAGGTTCCACTCGTGGCAGTGTCTTGGCCTATGCCAATTTTCATAGCTTGCAGAATGATGGGTGACTTGGCCCTAACTCAGAGTCCCATCCTGGACCTGTATTCTCTTCCCAAACACAGCTGCCCCTCCCTTGCCTCACCCCAGCGAATCCCTAAGGCACCTTGAATGTAAAACCCTGTGACCTGCCTGTTGGCAGCTGATGATGCAATGGTGTATAATTCAGCCGTCATTTATATTCCGTGCAGCTCTGAACAGAGCTATTAGGTGTTCTTGAGAGCTGAATGCTCCTAGGGCATTTAATCTAAGCAAAGGAAGGATTTAGCACACATCAGCTTCCTAGGATGAATGCGCCACAGTTGGAGGAGGGACTCTTTCCCTGCTTGCTGATTTGCTCCTTTATGGTTTTAAAAATCAGATGTGGATTGCAGTGGGGGAGGGTAGAGAGAAGACTTGGGACGCTTTGTCCCAGACCTCCCTGGCACACGCTCCACTGCGGGGCTTCTGCAGCAACAGCTTTTACAGAAACCTGTGGACTTCCAGTCACCACAGAGGCCCTCACTCCCTATAGAGGGCCAGGGCTAGGGAGGTGCATGTCATTGCTCACTCCTGGGAACCGAAAATGTCCCGCAAATGGATTCCAGCTCTAGAAAGCCGGAGACATGATGCACTGGGGAAGCTTGGGACCCAACTCGGTCACATCAGGAATAGATCTTTGGGGAAATGCCTGAGCATACGATATATAACTGCTCTGGATCCCTGTGAGAACCCTCGTGGGCCTCGGTTTCCTAGGAGATGCTTCTTGAATTAGTAAGAGCATTTCTGCTGCCTAGCCTGAGGCCCAAATTTTGACGCTATTTCTCCGCAGAGTCCACTGCTGTGGCATTACTGCCGTGGCTTCTCTGAGACTCCCTTAGGGTGTGGAAACACATGTTCTACCCTTCCCTCGCTGCACAGGGTATTCTGGCAACAACCACACAGGAGGCCCCATCTTGTCTGCCTTATGTACCCGCAATTAGTGCTCAGAAGTGGGCTGAGCAATGAGTTAACATCAGAACTGAATATCAGCTTAAAAATATCTTGGTCATTAACCTTTAAGATGGCATTGGATGGAATCGTTATCGGCTGCTGATTAAGTGTTCCCAGGTGATTTTGCAGGGTGACAAAAAGAATTAGCTGCACCCAAACAATGCTATCCCAGCCTGGCAGTGCTGAACATTAACAACACATCCCAAGGATCCAACTTGCTATGTTTTTCCACTGGAGAAGATATTGGACTTTCTAAATACTACAGGCAGGGATTCACTATAGCAGTCCCCGCAGTCTGCCTGGTGGCCTGAGTGGAGAACAGGATCTGGAGAAAGCCAGTATGTGAGGTGTCTTCTCAGCCTAGGACCTCCAGATTGAGTACTGAAAGTTCTACACTTCAGACACCTCTTTCCCCAAAGCCAAGGCCAACTGAGATGGTTGATCTCCCTACATGGAAAGTAAGTCTCTGCAGGGGTAAAAGAAGTTAGGAACTTAAGAGAATTTTGGTATATGGGGTGTCTTAGTCCCTTTTCTGTTGCTGTAATAAAATGCAGTCCTGTACCTCAAGACATTTTGGTCAGTGGCAGACGACATATACAACAGTGGGAACCATGAAGAGCATGAGGGAGCTCAAAAAGTCTATCTCCAAGGAACATCATGTACCTCTATGATATGACACTCACAAAATTGCAGAGTGATGCATTTCTCAGAACATATCCCCATCACTAAGTGACACATGACTGTACCCGAGACTGGGTAACGTATAAATAATAGGTGTTTACTTGGCTCCTGGTTCTGGGGGCTGGGAAGTTGCAAAACATGGCATCGGCATATGACAAGGACCTTCTTATGCCCATCATAAGAGGGTGGGAAGCATCATACGGCAAGAGAAAGCATGCCGGCTTGGTTCTCTCTTCCTTCTGCAAAGCCACTAACATTATCATGGGGAACCCACCCTCACCACTTCATCTAATCCTAATCCCTTCCCCAAAGCCTGTCTTCAGATATCATTAAATATGAATCTGTGGATGAAATTTCCAACACATAACTTAGGGGTAGCACTGAAAATGTGTGGCCAGGGAACATATGGACATGCTGTGTCCCTGGGATGGGGTGAGGAAAGAAGGAAAGATCTCAGTCCTGTCCTGGTGGTCATTCCAGCCATAGAAAGGGGGTGTTGCTCGACAGTGTGTGATGCCGGACAGCAAGAGAGCCAGGGCCCTGCAGGTCTGAAAAGGCAAATGGAGACAGAGTTGCCCCTGGAGACTGAGAGGGAGCAGCAAGGGCGGTGCAAGGAAGCCTGGTCTCGGGGCAGCTTGCAAACCAAGAGCAGAGATTTCCAAGCAGGCGGAAGTTGTCCAACAGCCAATAAACTAAAACTAGTGAGAAAGCTAGAATCCAGTATTTGGCAACCAAAGAAACATTAATTAGAGATGGCAGCAATGCGAAGGAAGTGAATGAGGAAGCTGTATTTGGTGTTGGAGCCGGAGTTGGGAATCTGGGCATGAAAACAGTTTTCTGCCTTCCACCCTCACTCGAGTGTAGGGGGCCGGTGGGGAGAAGCAATCCCAGAACTCTGCAAGAGCCCTCCCCTCTTCCTGCAGGTATTGACAGCACACAGAGGTGGGCTCTGGAGCAGGGTGGTAGGTTACAAGGTGACATCATAATTGTGATTCCTGAAAGAGCTTCATGTGGGATGGTCATCAAAAGAAGCAGATGCTGGGTTTGAACCTTCGAGAGGTAGCACTTGTATGTACACAGCCTATTGTCCCTTGGTCCATGGCTTCCTGCTCACAGGTGGAGTGTACAGATAGGGACACTAGAACAGTGCCACATCTTCTAACTGGACTCCTGAACTCTGAGCTCATGGCAGCTAGAGTCCTGGCACAGAGAGGGTACTTAGTTTTTGTTTCTCATTCCAACCAGCTGCGACTGCCCGGTTTCGTCTGTCTGCCTGTAGGACTGGGTTAAGGAGGCTGAGGCTCCTGGCTGGACCAGCCAGAGTGAAGGTTGAGACTGATGGTCTATTTCTGCCAAAGGCATGGACTTGTCACTAATAGAGCAGCCATTGGATTTTGCTGTCCAAAGGCTAGTCCCTGCAGTGATATACCTGAATGAAGATCCCATGGGTAATGGGAAAGGCCAGTGGTTTTTGAAAGTGTTCACATTACTACAATCCTTTCTTTCATCAAAATTTCTCATGGAAGAAATAAAAACAGAGCTGTTATGGCCCCAGAGAGGAGAGAGGGTTAGGAGTCTCTCCTGTTCTCTTCCTCCTTCCCATTGGCAGTTCCCGAGAGACGTCTCCATGGAACATGATTTTAAGACCACCAGGGAAGGTGGCACTTCAGAAGAGGCCAGGGAGGACCTCTCTGAGGACGACATTCATTTGAATTGAGATCCAAGAGGAGCCATTCTAGGCAGAGGTGACACACGCTTTGCTAGTTTGAGACACAGAAAACTTTCTAGTGTAGCTAGAGTGTGAGTGTAGGGGGGTTGCGGGTCAAGGTGAGAAATTTGGTCAGAAAGGTAGGCAAAATCCACTCGGGTAAGGCCATATAGGCAAGATACAGGAATTTGGATTGTATTTATTGCAAGTTATTATAGGGTTTCAATAGGACAGAATCATAACCGTAATCTGACTTAAAATACCACTGGCTACTATACCGGGCAAGAGTGAAAGGCAGGATACCAGTGATCGGTTACCAGTGGTTCATGTGAGGAACGGGGAAGCTTGATGCTGGTGGTGGCACCGGGTTTTTTGCAATAGAGAGGTGCAGTCGGGGCATGCAGCATGCCGTCTCAGCCCAGGCATGGAGCTAGGGCAATGACCAGGTGGGGACCCTTCAGCTTATTGCCTGCAGATATCCTGTTCTTCTATCAAGACTTACTTCCCACGGGAAACCCTCCCTGATTTGGCATTGCCATATCAGAATTATTCTGACCGTTTGCCACCAGATATTTATTATTCATTCTTTCCCTAGACATTGCTAGGCTTGGAGGGGACCTTTTAGCCATGTGCTCTCTGGAGCTGATGATTAACTCAGGGTTTTTTTAAGCCCCAGCCTGGCACTAACTTCACTTCAACCTTGACTTTTCGGGTAGGCATGACTCCTATCCCTACTAGATCATAAGCCCTTTTTGTAAAAAAAAAAAAAAAAAAAAAAAAAATACTTTAGAATTTAATTAAAGATTCTTAAAAGTGGGGATCATGTCTTTTTATCAACTCTTTTTTATCATCTCATCATCTCCTTTTTTTTTTTTTTTTTATCTCCCTAGTATCCAGCATAGTGCTTGGCACAAACATACAAGTTCAACGAACACTTGCTGATTATCTGTTCTGAATTCCATGGAGCCCACTGCCACAGGAACTGTCCCCTCCACCCCATCATGGCCAATCTGTCCCCACCCCCAGACTTGACATTGCTTACCACAAGCACCACTACTGCCCTAGCCAGAGTCATACTTGTCATGATTCATAGCCAGTGTCTGCAGCACATACCAGAGCCTTGCTCCAAGTGGGAAGAGTTCTTGTCACTTAATTGCTGCACTAGAACTACAATTAGAATTGGAATATGATTGGAATTAGGCCTGAACCCCAACCCATGGGAGGTATTGTTAAGAAGACAGTACCATGCATTATTACTATTGCCTTTCTTGTATCCTCACTTATCTATGGCTAAGTACTCATGAGAAATTAAATGACCAAGTATAAAGACCTAGCCTCAGAGGCCATGTCTGCTACTTCCTGCTTCCCATAGAGTGGGCTGGACCTGGACTCTTCTGAGCAGAATCTCCCTTATGTTTCCTTAGCATTCTCCAGTCCTGTGCCACCACCCCTGGGACTTTGGGTTGCAACTTCCATGCTATGATGCCTATTGCTGCCCTTTCATGGAGACATCTTTTCCATCAGAGCCATTTAACATCTTTGTTTAATTTCCCAAAGGCCCCCACCTAACCCCAGCAAGTTGCTGGGGGGAATTATGCACCCCACACTCCCCAATTAGCCACCAGTTTACTGGCAGAGTTATGCCCATTGCCTTAGATGGAGATCATTCCTTGCTTCTCTGTCTTCCTCTCCCCCACTCTCCAGGACTCAACTGATATCTGTTGAAGCACCTTGTGATTTAAACTATCAGAATCCAATGCTGAGGAACAAGGGCAATTCATTATTAATTTGATTCATTTATTGAGGATCTAGTACATGCCAACTTCTAGCCATTTCTAACTATTAAAACACAATTTTCAGTTTGAATTTATTAGTAGGGGAGTATATAAAAATATAAATCCTTGTTCATAACAGAAAGAGTAGCATATGTGGAAACAAAACTTGTTCCAACTCTTCTCTTCTTGTACAGGGAAACTTCCTGGCAAGTTGTGTAGATGAGTGGCTTAAAGGGCCATCTTTTTTTTTTTTTAATTGGGCATTTTATTAAGAGGACTTTTAGACAAATCCAGAAACAGGTCTACACATTATCCTCAAACATTTCTCACAGACCTACCAACTTAAAGGACCATCTTGAGTGAGAGCCATGGAAGTTTTTCTATCTTTAGGAATATTGAAAAAAAGAATTTTGAAAAATTCCAAAGGCACAGTACAACTTATAGGAAGTGAAGGCAGGAAAATGCCCCAACTAACTCCATTAGCATAACATAAGAAGATGTACGTCTCTAGAAGTCATTTCCCATTGGAAATTGGGTCCACATGGTCCTTCTCTCCACTCACAATTTATCAACCACATTCTTTGTGTCTTGTCCATCCTGCTGGTAGAATATGCAATGAAAATTGTGTATATCAAGCTCTTGTAGCCACAGGCAGCCTGGGAAGGCTGACACTCCATTGAGATGGACCTTCTGCCCCCAAACAAATCCCTGGACTTCATGAAGAGGACAGTATAGCTGCTGATGAGAAGAAATGTTCCCATTTTCAAAAGTGTCCTTTGTAAATATGGCTTATGTAAAGTCTTCACGGGACCTCATCACATCCAGAGCTTCAAGTTATAAGAGGCTGACTTGGTCCACATCTCCAGGCAGAACTTTCTATACTGCTCCAGATCCTGTTTCTCAGTGCCTTGAACATCCCATGGACAGCTCAAATTTGAACTCACCCCACTGGGCAGGTGACTGTGTATGTATGTACGTGTGTGCAAGCACATACACACATCCATTCTGTCTTAAATCTATATGTTAGCAAATTTTATACTTGAACATTCAATGATAGGTGCTCAGGCTAGCAATCAGAAACATAGCCACACTATGTGAGACACAAACAGGCCAGTTTTGTTTTGTTAGAATTTGGAATATTTGAAAATCATGTCAAGACACAGTTTTCTTTTGCTCTGCCACACCCAGGCAATTGCTTTCCTCTTGGCTGTACCCCATGGACTGTCGTGTGCCCTCTCCTACCTAGAGCTGTGTCTCCAGGTAGTACAACGCACCTCTGCCCCAACACGAGGGTTCCAAAAGGCTGATCTACAGGAGTCATCTGAGAAACTTTCAGACGAGATCGGGCGCATTCAGGGTGGTATGGCCATAGACCATCTGTGAAACTTTGCCGCAGTCTGGCTGGGCACAAAAACACGAGCCACTCAAGCAGGAACAAACTTTATTTCCAAACTCCACCAGCACACTCCCCAGGAACTCTCCCAAACGCCACCCACGAGGCTCCTCCAGGAACACACCACACACCAACCGGAACTCCCTCTCCCGGAACTTCCCCAACCAATGCGAACTCCCCAGGCAATCCTCCCGAGAACTCCAAAGTAGCGGGCTGAGGTGGACAATAAAGGTATAATATACAATTGAATCAATCCAGCATCATCTTAATGGCTCCCCTCTCAACCAATACTATTGGCAAAATGCCAGGGGCCATTCCAACTCGGCTGTGGCTCTCAGCAAAACTTTCAAAAACTAATGCTGCCTATGTTATCCCCCAAGAGATTTGGATTTAGGAAGTCTGAGCTGAGATGTAGTCCACCCTGGGAACCATCAAAGAATTCACTCTGAGAACTAGTCACAACACAAGGGAATGATTTGCTTTGCGACTCCCACAGATTTGGGACCATCCTTACTATTCTCACAAGTAATGGCTGTGTGTATAGTTTGCTGCCCCCCCCAAGCATGTACACACATGGAATACATGCACATGCACACACAAATATACACACGAACACACATAAGCACATACTCACACACATAGACATTCGTGACATATATACATACTGCGCTTGTGTCCACATCACCCCTGGCACATCACTTCCTGTTGTCTCTACAACTAGTCATTCTTGAAGCAATTATTCACTAAGCCATTAGGATCTCCAGACTCTGGTCCAGTCTTTCCAGATCCTCCTCTCTTCTCATGCCCACAGTGGCCTCCTAGCTGGTCTCCCTACCTCTGGACTGTCCTCTATCTACGCTTCTGGCTCAGTGGTCTCTGAAAATGCACATTGGAGTCACCAAAATGCCTTGACCCCTCCAAGGACTGACTCCACAAGAAGCTCAAACCTCTCATCTCAGGACATAGTGCTCATCCCAGGATCCCTCCTCCCTACATGCTCCACCACATAAACTATTTTTGTTCCTGATCTTTGTCCCCAGGTAGGATTATTTTCTTAACCTAAAATGAAACCACTAGGTCAAAGGTATGACTATAGTATACACGAATTTACAGTTCCCCTAGAGTCTATGGGAGGGTCCACTTTTTTGTACCTTACTACCTCTGGAGATGATCGTTTAGAAACAGGGCAAATCCAAAAATCAAACTAAAACTTTACGATTTGATAGATCATAAACTATCATTATACTTTGAACTTTCAATTCTTGGATTATGGGTAAAATTTTACCTTCATTGCCTATTTTTATTTCTGCTTCTGTGTTCTGAACTTTGATCTATTACATTTCCTCTTTCTTCAGTAAAACCTTTTTCCTAACCCAATGGTTCTGAAGAGTGGCCACCTGACCCTCAGCATCAGCATCCTCCAACAACTTGTTAAGAGCACAAAGACCTATGAACCTGAGACTATGGGAGGGGACCCAGCCATCTGCTTTAGCCCTCCAGAACTACAGCCCACCAGTCCACATTGAGCTGGAGCCCAAGTGGGCCATCATACGTGGGGAGAGTGTTTCTATGAAGGGACCACCTTGCCTGATGGCCAGTCTTAAATAGAAAATGGAGAAGACCCCAAGCTGTGGTCTGGCTGACTTCACCTCTCTGGGCCTCGATACCCTCATGAGTAAAATGGGATTATAATATGACCCATTACATAGAGTTGTTTTAAGAATTAAAGTTTCAATACCTGCTGAGCACTTAGCATAATTCCCAGCACACGCCCTTACTCTGTCTGGGTATCACTGCAGCTGCTGTGGCCACTTAAATGATCACAAACTCATTATCCTACTCCACTCTTCCCCCTTGTCCTTCAGGTATCTTCTGGAAGATGTAAGCTGGACCTTCAAGAAACTTGACTGTTTGGAAGCAGGAAGGAGTTTGTGTAATCAATGTCAAACATAATGCACCACTTTTGTTCCCTCCCCTTAAAAAATATGCCTCTCTTTCCTCCTTTCATTGACCCAGTCCAGCCCTCCCAAACTGTACATACTTCTGCAGGTCACTGGGAGTTAAAAAAAAACATAAGAGAACAAATACCGGAGAAGTTCTTGAATTCATCCTAGGTATACCAAATATTTATGCTGGTGAAAAATGGATTTGATTCTAAAACATTTTATCCTATTCTACCTCTTATAGCAGTCTTCTGATTGATGGTCAATATGAATAACATTAAGAGGAGGTCCCAGTACCAAACAAGCTTGTGAAAAAGCTACTAGAACTAGGTGATTTGAATGAACTTGTGCCAACATGGATTGTGAGTCTTCCTGAGTGAAAAAGCATATTCAGGCTCCCACTGTTTTGACTCAGCCCCTCCCACCCCACACTGCAAAGGAGGGTCTCAGAGGGCTGGTGTTCCATGGAGAATGCTTTAGGAAGTGTTGTCTTACTGGAAATGAAAAATGACTTCCAGGAGTTAGCAATCTGAGAAAACGAACTGAGAAAGAAATTTTCTCCTGCTGGCCAAAGAGTTGTTAGTGAATAGATTGGAGAAATAATACTGCATAAGATGTTATGTATCAGAAAGAACTTTAAGTACTAAAAGAGAACTTTTCTCTTTTCAAAGAAAGAAAATGAGGAGCTGGGGTTGTCGCTCAGTGGTAGAGACTTGCCTAGCACCTGCGAGGCCCTGGGTTTGATACTTAGCACCACATAAAAATAAATAAATAATAAAGGTATTGTGTCAACTACCACTAAAAAATATTTATATAAAAAAGAAAGAAAATGAATTTAACATGCTTTAGAAAAATGAACTGAATGCTGTCCTGCCTCACTTGCCCCTCCCCAAACTCCTAACGAGATAGTTATTTGGGGTGTTTTCCAAAAGAAGAGACTTCCTGAGTTTGTCCAAGACTGGGAACTTTTTAGAGTAAGGAAGTGATGATCCCTTAATACTGTCTTCCCTGTGAATATTCCAGGTGGTGACCTCTGTGATCATCTGCTCTAACCTGGATCTTCTCATTTTTCTTCCGCAAGAAACTTGAAAATGTAATAACCCTAATTTTTTTCTCCTTCCCTCTCCTCTTCCCTTTCCCTCTCTGTTTCTCCACCCCAACTTTTCCCCTTGTTCTCCAGGAACCTTCTGCATCATTTCACTGTGCACCTGTGTGGCTGGGATCAACTTTGAGCTGTCACGCTACCCACGCTACCTGTACGGACTCCCCGATGACATCAGCCATGGCTATGGATGGTCCATGTTCTGTGCGTGGGGGGGCCTGGGCCTCACGCTAATCTCGGGATTCTTCTGTACCTTGGCCCCTTCTGTCCAACCTGTCCCGAGGACCAACTGCCCTAAATCCAGACCCGAGAATGGGACAGTGTGCTAAAAAAACAAACCCATACATATATATATATATATATAAATATATATATAATATACATATATAAAACAAAACTAAATCAAGATGATGCCAGTGCCAAGGTAGAGTTGAGTTGGCTCAGGCACCTGCATCTCGCCGGACTTTGTGTTGCCTCATCACCAAGATGGGGAAAGTGTTCCCATCCTGTGGCTCTTCCATCAATTCTTGACTTTTGGCTTCACAGTTTCTTGAAGACAAAGCAAACATCACCACCTGCGATAGCATCTTGATCCCCGTCACTCATGAGCACGTGGTGGGGAGCTGGAAGGGACAGTGGCAGTGGTCTGGAGCAACCCAGATGTGAGAAGGAAGTGCCACGCACTGGGCCAGCAGGAGAGGACACCACCCCGCGGTCATATCCCAGGGAAGCGCGGCCCCCTAGTTCATAGAGCCGAACCACATCTTCAAGGCCATTTTCAGTACCACTTCTCCTGCTCTTCCTGTCTGAGCTCCTTCCTGGCCCACCAGCAACACACAAGGAGTAGACAAGAAAACGAACCAAGAAGGAAGTTTTCTCTCTGTGGCCAAACTTTCGGACAAAATTTTAGAGGTGGGAAGGGGAGAGAACATGCTGAGAGGCAAGATTCACACCAATAAAAGGACACTTCAGTGGATGCTCAGAAAGCCCAGTCTTACCTTCCAGCTGCCTTACGCCCAGTTAACAAGAGGCCACCCCGTCCTCCCCACCTGCACTCCCTGGGCAGATCGGAGCCTTGGAGTAGTGGTGTGATGTGGTATGAGTGTGTGTGTGTGTGTGTGTGTGTGTGTGTGTGTGTGTGTGTGTGAACATTGGGTGGTTTCCTTTATTTCTTTTCCGCCTTTTAAATGGAAATATTGTATTTTGACCATTGTCTCTCTATCACTATGGTGGTTTCATGGCTGAGATGGAAGCCCAGATTCCTAGAAAGTATGAGAGGCAGGCCTCTATGGATGCCAGTACTTGGTGCTGCAGCTGCAGATGCCTGAAGAAAAACAGAGAGAGACAGAGAGAGAGAGAACGCACATGTGGTGGATGCTGCCTGAGTGGGAGGTTTTATTATCTGTGATGCATTTTTTCTATTACTTTTGGTACAACAGAAATTCCCAGAGAGCAGAACCGAGAACAAAACCACTGGGCCAGAGGACCCTGTGGCTCTGCACATTACAGTTCTGGATCGCCACAGGATTTAGTCCTCTAATTTTGGAAGTTCAAGACACAGCTGGGCACAAAAGCCATGAGAGAAGAGGGGGGAACACACAGTTCAGGAGGGAGAAGGAATGTCGCCTCTGGTTGCTGTTGTACAAGTGCGTACACCAAACAAGACCTTCACTCCCCCTCATGGGGGCTGTCCTTTGTCACTGGACATCTACCCCTTTCCTAGGGGTAACGTCTGTACAGATGAAGGAAAACGAGTCACATGCAGAGAGAGAACACCTCCATTACCCATGGGCTCAAATTTGTATGATATTGTGTAAATTAATGGAGAACTCTTGACTTTCCATCTTCTTCCCTTTCCTCTTGATATTCAAGGCCATGAATCCCAAAATAGTTGTCTTAGTAGCTAGCACCCAAACAGAGGTGAAATAAATCCACCCCGGTGTCTCAGGCCCACTTAAGCAAAATGACGCGGCAGGTGCTGGTGAGTGGAGAGAAATCAGAGTTGTGAATGCTGTAGGGCCGGAGTAGCTCAGTCACCTCAGGGGCCCTGCTGGTGCCCAGCAGCCCCAGGGGAGGCAGGGAGAGAATCCCTGAGCTGACATAGTCACAGTTAACCTTGCAGCAGAGAATCTAGCTGTTTAATAGCTCATATGCTTTGGGAACTTTGCCAACACTCAGCAGCCTGCCTTCCTCATTGCTGTTTCTTCACCTGTCTTCCAACCAGCTCTCCCCTCTTCTTACCTACTGACCACTGGCCCTGGCACCTTGCATCCGTGTTAAGTCCAGCCTGTCATTTGCTCTTCTTGACGGTGTGTGTGTAATCCATATCTGGCTATGACATCTGATGTGCGTGAATGGGCTTGAGTGTAGATGCTGTGTGTATCTCTGGTGCATTTTGCTTGTCTGTGTTAGTACACACCTGCACGCAAGTGTGGATGCCCTACTCAAGACTCCCTCTCCAGGGAGCCCAGTCAGCTTCTGCAAAAGGTCTAGTGTGTGAGTGCCCTTGGTATGGGTGTACCGGGCGATGGAGGAGAGCCGGGTAGAAAGAAGTGCTCTTGGCTTCTGATGGAGGTTCCAAGGATTGTTTTTAAGACCATATGAGAAGGGAAGTAATTTCCAGGAAACCCTAGTTTTTTAATTGGGAATTTTATTTTCATTTTTCTTTGAAAGTTTGATCTCTCCCTTTAGGGAAATGGCATCCTTGGGAGAGGGGAAGAGTGAAAAAAAGTATCTCAGATTGAGAGGCCTTGTGACTTTTTACCAAGCACCTTGAATTAGACAGGGAGAGCAAGTATCTGTGAGCATCCATTTGGGGCAGAGGTTTATCTGCAAATTCCAGCTGCTTTCCAGTTGCAGAAAAGTGGGGGAAACAATTCTAAATGGGAAAAATTTCTATCAACTGTTTAAACTTCTTTAGTAACCATTTTTGAAGACACTAACTCATAGAACTATCACTATTTATACCCTCTTTTTCTATACATACTTGCTACAAGTATATCCTCTGCCCAATCCAGTACTTATCTTTGTGATGAAACTTTAATGAAATTTACTGCATCCCTTTGAAATTTGAGCATCCCTGAGATGTCAGAAGGACTCTGGGGAAGTAGAGCATCTGTGTCATCTCCACATCTGCAGACCGGGGCCTTTTAGCTCTCTGATATTGGAGCCAGAAAGGTACAGATACAAGCACTCTGGGGTCTGTCCTGCTTGGGAACAGTAACATGGCCAGGCTCATGGTCAAAATGGAAGCCCCTGTCTAGGAGGCAAGTCCTAGCCAATAGGAAGAGAGCCCAGGTGACTTTGATTCTCTCGGCAAAGGGGCTTGACCATAGATCTAAACCACACCCCTCCGAGCAGTTCCTGAAGCCTCCTGACTGTAAGGTAGCTGAGGAAGAAGCAAAAAAGAGACCTGACCTGTGAGGCTTTCAAAGCCAGACGCTGCTAACTCCAAATTGAACTAGAACCAAACCTAAAGAGGGGCTTAGGGTCAGTGGCCTCTATAAGACCCCCAGTTCCCATCCAGGTCAAGTTCAAATTCCTTTTGTGTATGTAATCAAGCTTATGCTGTGAGCTCCATGCCAGCCAACCTTGAGCACAGGGCCCATTTCAACTTTTATTTTTTTTCTCCCCTCTAAGATTAGGGACTCAGAAAAGTAGCATGTTTGCCTAGAGAGAGATCCCATTTTTCTCTCCCCTCATTTTGTGAGTTATGGTTTCTTTTTCTGTTTCTTTTCTTCCTACCCTCTTTTACTTGCCTCTGAACCTACCTTAGTAAGCTAAGATAGTTAAGTACTTCATATCTAGAAAGGGTAGAGATAGACTCCAAGTAGCCTCCATCTTTATTTGTTGTGGCTTTAGGTTTCATAAGGAAGACTGTGGCTCACCGGCATCAAAATTTTAAAAAATGAAAGACTGCACCCATTCTAGTTTCAACCTTCCCACAAGTCCTAGCGTTTCAGCAACTCTACCCTTTGACCTCTAGGGATTATGAAGTCACAAAGACTGGACAGCTCCACCAAATCAAGACCAGCTTTCCTTGACCTCACATCCCTGTGTAGCACTCTTGGCCCTGGTGCCATGTTGGTCTATTCTCCCACTGGGTATTTCCACCCAGCAGTGCTTCCTTTTCTTTCAAGAGGAGAGGGTACCTGAAGACTGTCTCTCAGTATTGGTCCATACTTACGGTAAAAGGCCTGGCATGAAAGCATCATATGTGGTTGTCCTGATTTAGTGGAAGAATGTGCAGTTTAGGATTCCAAAGATGTCTACCTGAGCCAATGTCAGACTTCAAAAAAATCAAATAGATCATTTAGAGGCATTTAGAAAGGAACATATTCACTAGCTTATGCTGAGAGTGTTCATGAACTGGTTTGCAAGTATCCAAGGGAAGAAGTGGGAAGAAATACACACCCTAGTCATTCTTTGGTGTGGTTTATGTGACATTCGGTTGTTTCTTTCAGTTCAAGTGAAGCTGCTTTTCTGAAAGTGTTCTGTCTGCTCCTGGGACTAAGCATCCCCGTGAACACATCCAGTGCTGTCCTGGTAAATGTGATGAGTCAGAGTGAGAGGCGATTTCAGCACATAGAGAAACCAGTGGTGTGTACCAGCTGGACTGGCTTTGGTGCTATCTTCCAGTTGGTATGGCAGAGAAAAGGGACAGATTTTTAAGCAAGCCCACCACAGAGTTGATGAACACAAGTGATTCTAATATCTCTCAGAGCCATTGACTTCTGGGATTGTATTTGGCATCTTTCCATTGATTCTGCCATGGTGTAAAATGTTTCTTAAACTTGATTTCCGGTTCTTAGAATATGTTAATATCAGCTATTGAGCTTTTTCTCCTGAGTAATGCATGCTCATTGTAGACATGTTTTTTACTTATAAAAGTGAAAAACAAAAATGCTACAATTTTGTCCATAATTCCATCACACTGTCATCTATGGTGGACCCGGTCATAATGGCCGTGGCCCCAAACCTCTCTAATGCATGGTTTTCTCGGGATTGGCAGATGGGACTATGAGGACATTTTATGGCCACAGAACCACACTGTTCTGCATCACGTTGACTCTCTGTTCATGGCATTAGGAGCACAGGTTCTGAGCCCCCAGAACAAAGAGGCCTATGAAAGCTCAATATTAGAAGGTGAAACAGGACTAAAAGTTTCCTGTTTGGGGATTTACTTCTCTCTCTCTCTCATATATATGTATACATACACACACACACACACACACACACACACACACACATCTCCCCTACTTGTTCTTTTTTCCCCCAGGTGTCATCTCAATCTAATCATGGGTGTAAGAGCACTGAAGCCACTTATACAAGCTACACTTGTATAATGCATCTACTGTAAATTTCATTTCTGTTCTGCACTAAAATGATTTGACTCTGGGCACTGTGTCTTCTCCATACTTGAACTTCCTCATCTACAAGGTGAGGATGGTGATAACACTTTACCTCATGGTATACTAAGGGTGACGAAGAAATCGCAAAGGGACTTGCAGACACGAAATGCTGTATGAATTACGCACGGTTCAAGTTATCTACAGCAGCAGAGCCCTCACTGAAATGGAATTCTTGCATCTAGTTTCTGTGCCTTGCTGTTAAAGGGATAGAGAGAGAGGTCATCTTGGTTGCTAAATAGGACTTTACCTGTCCACCAGAAGCACATGGGATTCTCTTCTTCATTCAGACCCTCCAGAGAAATTGGCTCCTGAATTTACTTCACATGCTCCCAGATTCTTTCCTATCATCCCAAAGCCAATTTTGCAAAGGGCACTGTTGTCCCTCTTGCTTATTCCCAGAGAAGATGGAACACATAAACCATGAGCTGAAACAGTTAACTTTTAATCAAAGCATGTGGTTAATGCCTCGTTGTTTGTTTTGACCAATTCTAGCATTATTTCCAGCTATACCTACCCAAGTGGTAAGAACAAGTTAGATTCTGAAAGGTTTAATGATTTTTAAGTTTAGGATGAGAATAAGTTTCAAGGAGGTAGGACCTGCTTTCTCTTACCCATTGGAGAAGCCCATGACTTCATTGGAAGCCTCCAAGTTTTTGCAGGGAGTCCTCTGGGTGGGACACACACTGGGACATGTTCTAAGAATGATCTTGTTTGGGAAAAACTGAATCCTAGATTCTAAATGAGAAAAGAATGTACTCCCAAAAGGGTCTGTGCACTTTCTGCTTTGCAGTGGATCAATGTTGTGTTGAGACCTTCTCTTAGGGAAGTTCAAAAATTGCCATTCATATAGCCCAGCCAGGAATGGGGAAACTGCCCAGCCACAGGGTGTTTGTTCAGTGCTGAGAAACAGAAATCTGGGTCGCACCTGGGATTGCCCAGCCGCAGCTCAACCTGGCATCCCTTTGACAGACGCCAGCCTCTCCTCTTCATTCCCAAGGACTGGTGTCGCTTCCTAAGGAACTCTGTGTCCCTCTCTCTCTCCTGGACCCCGAGCATTCCATTCCTTTCCTTTCTGGGTGGCCCTCGGACCCTTCCTCGTCTGTGTGTACCGGGGTGTCTGTGTCGTGAGTGTGACGATGCCGTTTACAGAGTCCTCTCCGGTATCGCCCATCCCCCTTGCCCATCGCCACCCCCCGGTGTGACTGTTTTGCTATTCAAGACTCTCTGTAAAAATGTACAATAAAAGTGGAAACTGAAAATAAAGGGGAGGGGTTTGCGACTACTCACATGCGATGTTGTAGCCCTCAGTTTTCTGAGGACTTAGGAGGAACTGCCCTAGAATCCTGACTCTGGTGGCATTTGAGGGGCGGGATGGCGTGGCACAGGTGATTTTTCTGGTCATTTCTCTGGCAGTCAGAGTTCTGTTCGAAAGGGGTTTGCCTTGATAGTAGAATTTATCTCCCCCAAAGTAAGAGCATATCATCAAAGTCAGAAAGGCCAAGGTCATGGCAAAGGTCAACACAGAGACCTGATCCTGAGGTGGCCATTCAGCAGCTGTGTTACCAGCTCACTCGGGGCCTCGGGTGAGTCTTGTTACCTCACCATGTCTCCACGTCCTCTCGACCTTACAGGGAGTGGGGGAGCTTTCAGGACTCCTGGGATGCCGAGTCTCCTTGTCCTTTCTGCTGCTAGTTTTTGAGAGACTCTGTTCCTGCGCTGGCTGGTGTGTGCTTGCTTACTTACTACGTTGAGGTAAACCAGGAGTTTTTTCTCCCGGCCGTTATTGACCCACAGTTTCATTCCTCAGAAAGTCACCTCAAGTCAACAGCCAGTTTGTGCTCAGAGTCCAAAGCCTTTTATCTACCTTTTCATTCTCAGATGCCTTTTCCCGCCTACTTTGACGATCTCATTTTATTATCTCTACTGACAGCTTTGCTGCACCAGGGCCCCGGGTAGGAGAAGGAGCATCAGAGGAGAGGAGGCATGTGAGTTGCCTTGTAATCTGTGACTCGCTCTGCAAGTGTGGCTCTCCAAGTCAGACGCAGGAGGTCTGCCCCAGGGTTGCCACGGAGGGGAATGGAGAAGGCAGTGGTGGTTGTGGGGTGGTGGCCATGTGCAAAACTGTGGATCCAGAGTAGAGGTTAGATGAAGGGGACTTTTAGATGGAGATGTGGCTGAATCACCAGAACGCCCTCAGCGTAGCAACAGAGAAGGAGCCCCAAGGCAGTGACCCTGCAGAAAGAGGAAGCAGGATCGAGCAGGGAATAGATGATCCTATTGCACAAATGCTGCCTGCCTTCAAGAGGAGAAGAGTAGCTTCCTAGAGTGGGGAAGCACACCATGCTTGGTCAATGACAGCGTCTCCCTCCACTCCGTGGTTACAGGCAGCTTCAGTCTAAATCCTCCTCTGATGATCCATGATGATCATCTCTGGGACCAATTTCTGGTAGGTGATTTGGACCCCTGCTGTCCAACAGGATATATGAGTCACATGTGCGATTTTACATATCCTAAGAGCCACATTTCCAAAAGCCCAACCAAACTGGTGAAATTAATTTTCATACTATGTTTTAACCCAACATATCAAAAATATCACTTCAACATGGCATCAACATAAATTACTGAGATATTTTATGTTTTTTTTTTAATATTCTCAAGCCAGTGTGAATTATTTTACTCTGAAAAAAAAAAAACAATTTTAATTTGAATCAGTCACATTTCCAGTGCTCTACTGCCATGTGTGGCTTCTGGCTGGTGTCTAGGCCAGGGCAGATTTAGGGTCTTCTTTAAGAGACTGAGCGGACCACTCTTCCCTGTGTATCACTAACTACCAAGATCGTATCACTGCTGACAGAGGCAGGAGGCTGGCTGCGTTGGCCGAGAGTGGAAAGCACAGAGCAATGTCCAGCTGCTGTCTTAACCTCTGGAAGTTCTGTTTCACCTACTTAGTAAGGGAACCCCACCCTCATGACCTACCCAAGTCCTAGAGGGCAAAGCAGGTCATGATCTTTTAGGCTGCAGGAGCATCAGCCACTGCCTTATGATGTCCTTTATCTCTCAGTGGGGAGGGGTGGACAGGCCTTCTCTCTGTGAAGAAAAAAGAGCTCACAACCATCTGTCATCTGGTGCAGTTGCCTGCTAAGAACATCTCACCAATATTTGGAGCTGTTTTCTCCATTCCTTAATTTTCTAGCTTAAAATCAAATGCTAAAAAGGAGGTACACTGAGCGGCAGCCACAGGTGGGCTGGGTCTCCTGGGAGGTGGCAGTGACAAGTTCTATCCTTGCACTGTGACTCAGGCCACCATTGCCTACCTCTCCTCTCTGCTTACACACCTTCCTTGGGTTTGAAGAAACCTCTTTTGTTCAGGAAAAAGACAAGTAGCAAGATCTTAGTGCAGAGAACAGAATAGAACACAAGCAACCAACCCCCGGGCATTCTCAAAGCATTTCAAAGAACCAGTATGACAAGGTTTGATTCGTTTAAAATATAACATTCTGAGCCCTGTGTTACCAAGCGAGAGAAAATGAGCTGATTTGGTGAGTATGTTTTATATATGGTCATTAGACAGGGACCATCGCCGACAAAACTCTCGAACACCTGGAGTGTTTATGGTCCGCCAGATTATTGCTCAGTCAATATAAATTTATTTACCTTTACTTTAATTTGCATAGTGCTTTCTGATTGGTTAGACAAGGAGTGGTGTATACTGCAGGATTCTAACAACTCTCCCCTTGGAGGTAGCAATTCCTGTGGTTATTGGTGCTAAAATAAGATTAAATATTATGTTAATTTGTTCTGATATGATGTGAATAAATGTATTGTTTAATCTTAACAAGAATGCTACATCTTATCAGATCTATTGTACTGTCTGTTCCTTCTCATACTTAATTAATTACAGAAAAGGTGATCCAAACCAGATCTTGAAACTCTTGTGATTTCTAAGAGGAATTTAACAGGGAAGTGGGAGGGGGGAATGAAAAGGGAAATTGCCAGGTTCCTGTGACTTTGAAAGGACTGAGGAAGCAGAGAGCATTTGGGGACTTCACTGAAACTGACTGCATCTTGCAATTTTCTTTTTCAAATTGGCAGAAATATTGTATTTCCATCGATTGAAGAAAAAAAGTGTCTGGTAATTAATTAAATGACTTGTTCATGGAAAAAATAAAATAAATAACCTGTCAGTTGTGGAATGTAAACTGATTAAACAATTAAATAAAGAAGATCATGTTGTGTGTTTTAAACGATTGTGTCTGCTCTCTGCTTGTGGGATGGGGCGGGATGGGGAGGGCAGAGGCTGGAGTATTTGATAAAGAATAATATTGTTCTCACTGGTTTTGTATAGAAATAGATAGTAAGAGTCTTACATAGATAGCCAACTGAAAGCTGTAATCCAAAAGGAAATTGACAGTACACATTCCAATCCTGGGTAGACCAAAGGTACATGCTTTGAGGATTGGGTAAGAGATGGAGAAAAAAAAATGGAGGGAGATTCAGAAGGCAAAAAGAGGGAAACATTATTTTTCTCCTTATTACTGACATTGATAAATGTTTAAAGGTTTTATGAGAAGCTGGAATTACTAGTTACCTCCGAGCCTCTTGATTTATTATTTCCTGGTTAGTGGTGAAGAGAGAAATTCTCATCTTTAGCATCTTTGTTCTCAATTTAGAGTTCGTTCTCTCTACCCATCTGCCTTTTAGGAAGTTTCTGACTCACATCTAGTTAGGAAAGCCGGAAGCCTTGGAGAGATGACGGGAGGTAAGTGCTTTTTAAATGGTATTATTTCTCAATCAGTATCTCTAAGTTTAAGTGAAAGAAACTGGTTCTGCCTGATAGAAATGGAAAAGTAATTTCCTGACCAGACCTGGGGCTGGAAGCCCGTCACACAGTTAGGAGGTAACAGGTGGCCAGAACCACATTCTGATGCAGTCGGGATCCTGAGGATGCTGCTGTGGGACTCAGGACAACCTGCCCGGCTTCTGCTCCTGCCCTGGAGATGCGTGTGGCTGCCTCTGCCTCTTCCTTCATCTTACAGTCCAACAGGATGAATCCATGTTCCCATTTTGTTTGTTGGTTGGTTTTTCAGGTACAGCTCTCACGTCAGAATCCCAGGTGGGTGCACCATTGAAGGGGGCCAAGGAAATAGGTGTAGAGACTTATAAGCTTCTCTTTGGTGGTGAGTTTTGACTCTCATCAATATTCATAGAATAGACAAAAGAACTCCAAAGAGATGCTAGACAGCCAAAGAAGGAAAGATGTCCCTTAGAGGTGGAGAACTGGGGGGAGAGGGGAGATTCCTGAATGAGAGGTACATCATTGCACTTCTGTGGTTTGTCTGAAGAGTGGTCAAGAGGACAGGACACAACTCACAATCGTCATGATCTGAGCCATGGGGAGTAGCCTCGGTGGAAAGATCCCCACACTGTTGGGCATTATACAGGAGGATTGCCTGTGTGGATCTAGCCTGACACATCACACTGATAGAAGCAGTGGAACACACATATACCGAGAGGAGGCATCTAGGAAATAATGGAAATGAAGAGTAAAGTATTTCAAAAATAAGTATAGGGTAGAGGATAGCACCTTATAGAATAGATGTGAGGAACTTATAAAAGAAGAACATGAAGAAATGGGAGACCAAGAATCCTGTTCCCATATACCCCCTTTGTAGCAATGTCCCTGAGAAGTGAGAAAGAATGAAACACCCCTGATCTTAAATGAGCAAGACCTTCCAGCCGTGTGCCTTCCAGGAAAACAGGTGGAATTTAAGAACCTCTTCCCTACTGACAGGGGTGAATGAGACTGGGGAGAATTCCCTACCAGGCCCTATGACTTCAATGTGGCAGCATTCTGACCTCAGGGGTGCTTGGAGACACCAGCAGTTATCTGAGGCAGAATACCCCCAATCCTAGTAGGTAGCCTGGGATAAGCCACACAGAGAGTCTGTTCTTTGTGTTCTTTTTCCAATGAAAGACCACTTTGATTTTGGTAACTGATGAATTATGCAATCCGCTGAGTTTAGCAGAGAACTAGGTTTGTGAAAAATATAACTAGAGACCGCTTCACTTTAACCCCAGTGCCTCCAGACACAAATATCCCGACGGTGAACTATTAAATTGCAGAAAGACAGCTCCAAGATTTGTAACCAAGCCCCCAAAATGCTCAGGGTGGTCCTTGGAGAGGTACGCCAGGAAGCCTTCCTTCCTCAGCCTCAGGTTAAGTGACCTTCCTCTAGTCCCATGCTACCATGCCATGTATTGTGGTATTTATCACTTGCTTAAATATTAGTGTTCTCCTTGGTATCTCCTTGGGAACAAAATTGTCTTAAAGAGTGGGGATTCTGACTTCATCTTTGTATCCTGATAACTAGTAATGCCTGGTGTGTAGTAAGTGCTCAATAAGTTCCTACTGATCTGAACCAATGGGAGGGAAAGAGAGAGAGAAGGGAAATTGCATGGAAATGGAAGGAGACCCTCAGGGTTTTACAAAATTACATACAAGAGGAAATGAGGAAAAAGGGAAAAAAAACAAGGGGGAGAGATGAATTACAGTAGATGGGGTAGAGAGAGAAGAGGGGAGGGGAGGGGGAGGGGGGATAGTAGAGGATAGGAAAGGCAGAAGAATACAACAGACACTAGTATGGCAATAGGTAAATCAATGGATGTGTAACTGATGTGATTCTGCAATCTGCATATGGGGTAAAAATGGGAGTTCATAACCCACTTGAATCAAAGTGTGAAATATGATATATCAAGAACTATGTAATGTTTTGAACAACCAACAATAAAAATTTAAAAGAAAAAAAAAAAGATCTGAACCAAACCAGTCTTCAAACTAGTTTCCATTCCTTCTAGTTGGTCCTTAATGATTGGTGATTGGTGATCCTCAAGATCACTTTCAGATTCAATGATTTGCTTGAAAAACTTGACAAATTCAGAAAAACTGTTATGCTCAGGGTTATGGTTTATTGCACTGAAAGGATCCTGATTGAAATTAGCAAGGGTAAAATGTTCATAGGACAGAATTCAGGAGAGACCAGATGCAAAACTTCCAGGTGTTACCTCCACTGGACAGCCCTTAATTCTCCAGCAAGGCTCTCTTGTGCCATGCGACCAGCGCTGGCTTCATGAAAGAAGGTTCGATTCATAAGTAATTGCTAGTGAGTTTTAAATTAAAGAGACAGACTCTCATTGCCTTTAATATCAGCTCCAAGATGGCTTCTCCTAGCTCCCGCCTCCAGCCACCTAATGCGGTGGTGAGGTTTACAGAACAGACTAGCGAGAGCGAGAGCGAGAACACGCCAGGGAGTGAGCTTTTATTGGGGAACAAAAAATTCCAAGGAAAGTCCATCCAATGGAAGTTAAAGGGGAGCAGCATCCCAAGGTCAGGGGCGACGATTGGGTCTTCGGGGCAGTGGCCAGGCACGCCTCTGCACGGACAAACCCTTGGACCTGGGAAAGGGTGGGGAAGGCTCTAACACAGCTGTGTCTAAGCACTCTCACCCAGCCAGGGAGGTAACTCAAATCAGTGTGAGGATGGCCTCCCATACTCTCTGACAACACATAAAAGGTTTAACAAAGTTAAAACAAAGTTCCCCTCAGTCTTGGTGTCCGGGTAGACATGGAGTGCCCATGTGGCTGACCATTATTTAGTCTTTAGACCTGCCAGGGGTCAAATTGATACGCCACAGCCAAGACTCCACCATCAATCATACTGTTGACACAAACTGTGATATAGCTTTCCATTGCTGTGACTAAAACACGGGACATAAACAACTTAAAAGAGGAATGATTTATTTTGGCTCACAGTTTTCAGAGGTTTCATCCCATGGTCGGCTGACTCCGTTGCTTTGGGCTTGAGGTGAGGCAGAGCACCATGGAGGAAGACCATGGTGAAGGAAGGCTGCTCAGCTCAGCCTAGAGGGAAAGAGAAAGAGAAAGGAAGGGACTGGGGACAAGCTAGACCCTTCCAGGGCACACCATTAATGACTTATCTCTTCCAAATAGGCCCACCGTCTATGATTTCTACCACCTCCCAATAATACCATTAACTTATGAATGGATTCAATCACTGCCCCAAAACTGACCTCTGAGGCTCACTGCATGAAGGTCCAAGCCTTCAATTCAGGAGGTTTTTGTGGGACATTCTAGATCTAAACCAAAACATAGACCATCTAGTGGGACTGACTCAAGGTGACCAGATAAACAAAGACTTTTCTCACAAGGCAGGTATTCCCAGGGCATAAGGGATGTCTCCCTGTAGTCGGCCAAGGGCCAGATCTTTCCTTGGAATATACAGATTTTGGTCGACCCAGGCCTGCTGAGCCAACCCCTTACTGCACACTAATCTGCAAGATGAGTTGGAACAAACAAAACCCACTTCCTGTCCCCACTAGAACTCCTCCCCAGATGTTCTAAATTCCTTCTTCTTTCCCTTGATGCTCTACAGACAAGCCTGGCCATGGCCTTCACAGGTCAATGGCTTGAAATTCTTTGTCAGATGGTCTCCTTTCTCTCTTTTACTTCTCAAGTATCTCCATTGCCCTACACAGGCAGCTGGGGTAGGACCTGGAGACAGAAAGAACACAGGTGCTTGAGACTTAAGCAGATCAGGATTTTAATCCTTCTACATACAAGTTGTGTTACTTGGCCTTCTCAACTTGTGTGCTTGGAAAGTGATTATTCCAACACCTACCTCCCAAACTACTTTAGAAAACAAAAGACTTAATAAATATGAGAGCAAAAATAAATAAATAAATATGAGAGCGTGCTTGGCTCAAAATTGTTATTGGTACTCATTAGCCTCTCTCTTTTTTTTTTATTGATTTTTTTTAACCCATTAGCCTCTCTTCACGGCTGCTATGATGTTTGTCTTTTTCTTTATGAAGCACGTCTTCTATTTCTTCCCTTAAGAAGAGTTTCTGAACTGAAATGTGCACACTGTTCAGCATCCCAAAGGTGCTCTACTCACTGACCACATCAGAAGCTGAGGGACAGTGGATATGTGGCTAATTTAAATGCAAACAACTTATTGTACTCAACCATCATTTATTTATTATTACTATCCTACACAGACATACAGCTCCGAGCAATAAAATCATGCTTTCAAATATTTTTATTTCAGGAGAAAATATGAACATACTCTTCCCCTTTGCAGAGTCCTTCCTTTCTAAGAGTAAGACAAGTGCTTTTGAATCTTGCTACGCCAAGGGTGGTTCTTGGCCAGCTGTACTAGCATGACTGGGGATCTAGCTAGAAATGCAGAATCCAATTCCAGATCCACTGAATCAGAACCTGTGTTTCAACATGACCCCAAGATGATTTGTATGCACTGGTGTGAAGCATTCATTTGCCTATGTATGTGGAAAGCTTGTTTCAACACTTGTGCTTATATCTTTTATCTAGGATCAAGATCACAGTAAGATTTCAAAGTACAATGAAAAAAATTAGTCACAGTCTAAGGTGTCAAAGCCACATCAGACCAGCTATAACTTTTTATCTTTTATTTTTTTTATTAACATATGCGAATTGTACCTATTAATTGGTTTTGGGTGATACATCCATACTTGCATACACATACATTTATCAAATGCAAACTTGCTTTCCACCATGACCCTTCTCAATTTCTAGTAATCACTATTCTACTTGCAGGTTGATTTTTTTAGGTATCATTTTTAAATTGTGTCCTTAGAAAGATCCTTTCTGCTGTGTCTCACACTGGTTGTTAGGGTAAGAACCAGGGAAACAAGATCACAGAATTGGACCTTGTTTCTCCCAAAAAGCAGAAGTGAGGGAAGCCACATGGAAACCTCGCGGGAGAGCAGCCTCAGATACTTTTTGGAGGGGAGTTTGCTTTTGTCTCCTAAGAAACCCTGGAAGGTGCAGCCAAGGGGATCTGAAGGGTGAGACTAGAAACCCAGCAGCCTAATATCACTTTGAGTTCTGAGTTGAATGGACAGTGTAGTCATAGCTACAGGCAAGGAGTGTGGCGTCAGACCACTTGAGTGCAAAACTGGCACCACACACCGATGCTGCCGACCTCCATGCCTCATTTTTCTTCCTCCTTAGCTAGGATACTAACATAAGCCTACCCTGCAGGGTTGTTGTGAGGATAAAATGGGTTAATATTTGCCACATGCTTAAAACACTGACTGACATATAGCAGGTACTACATACATATTTGTTTATAAATAATTAAAATTGTAAGTAGCCTATTGAAAGTCCTAATGGCAGAGTGGAGGGATGGGAAAGGGGGGCGGGCAATGCAGAATGAATTCTTTAAAACTCACGTTATGTGCATATGTAATTATACCACAGGGAACTTCACCTTTGTGCATAAGTAAAAAAACCTAATCAAATATAAATAAATAGATAAGTGAAAAGAAGTCTAGTAGAGGAAGAGATCAGGGCAGGGAAGGAGGATGGGAGGGAAAAGGGGGGATCATGAACTGAAATCAAATTCCATGCATGTATGAGTTTGTCAAGATGGACCCAAAAGTCCAAAGGGCTTTCCAGCTGGTGTGACACTAAGGGCTAAACATTAAAATAGAGCTTTCATTAAGGACAGCAGTGGAAAGGGTTTTCTATGGAGTCACTGTGGAGCTGGTGGTGGTTCCCAGTATCTGGAGGTCGTGGGAGGGCCTGTCTGCCTAAGAGTCTGTTGGGGTCACTGGCTGTGGCCTGTCCTGCCCCAGATCAGGGTATTATACCACTGATGGGGATGCAGCCCCTGCGGACACTGTCCACATTCCTGACCCTTGTCCAATGGCTGGGACCGAAGTTGGACTAAAAAGCCCTGCTCAGGACCTTGCCCACCCCCGGGGGCAGCAGCAATGACTGTGAACAGAGTTTTCAGTATTCCTTCTGAGCTCTTTTGCTGCCATCGAGTTGTAACAAGGGGGTTTATCCAGGTTGAGGTGGTAATCTCCTTAGCTTTTTCTCCCTTAATTCCTCTGGCAATGTGCTATGAGACTCCATTACACAGGGGAGCAAAACAATACAACTCCCAAACTCCAATGCTTCTTATAGGTCTGGGGATGGAGCAGTCAACAAAACAGAAGTCTTTGCCCTCAAGGAGCTGATAGCCTAGGGTGGGTGAAGGGGAGACAGATTATAAAATAAGTAAATTAGTAGACAATATAGTGATAAGTTATTAGAGAAAAATAAATCCCACGGGGGGTGGGGGCAGACATGCTAGGGGTGTGGTCTCAAAGGGTGAAGAAGATGATGTCCCTATAATAACCTGAGGGAGGTGAGGGTGGGATAATAAACCGTATTCCAAGGACACAGGTGAGGTGGTCCAGGGTCCGACTTCAGGAAGGCAAGGTAGGGGGAGGAAAGATGATGTGAGTGGACCTCCCTTCCCCTCGAGGTACCATGCCACTTTATTTCGTCATGCTGTTGGCATGAGGATTCACCACACTGTGGTATTGCTGAGCTGTTATTTATGTTTTTCTCTCAACTTCATAGTCAGGGTTGGACCTACCAAGTAAAATGAAGATTTCGTGGGCTCCCTTTAGCCCTGAGTACAAACCCCTGAGATTTGCACTCCACCACACTTTTGAACAGAATGAACGTGTCTGGCATGTGCATCCCAGGCCATGAAGGCCCTCAGCCCTCTAGATGAGGGCACATGGTTCTCCATCCATGACAGCCTAACTCTGTTGTCCTGCACTTGAAAGATCACAAATCATTTTAGTGGTTTAAGCGACTAGGAAGACACCAAGACCTCAGTAAAATTTTAAACTGTTATAAGTTGCCTTCTGAGGATCTTGTTTACAATAAGATTATGTCTGCTTGAGAAGAAAACATTGAAAAAGACATGAAATTGTGAGTGTTGAATCAGGACAAAGAAACTTTTTTTATTCCATGTCTCTTCTTCTTTTTCTTTTTCCCCTCAATAGCATCTTTCAAGTTTCTTGCTCCTTCTAGCTGTCTCCAAATTCCTTAGGTGCTTGCCACCATAATTGGTGGATTTTTAAAAATATTTTGGAGTGGTGGGGACCAAACTTGGAACCTTGGCAAGTGCTCCACTACTGAGCTATACCTGCAGCCCAGGAGGTGGTTTTAATAACCTGATCGATGTTCTAAAATTGTGGGCCCTAAAAGATAATTATTTCTGAGGTTTATAGACCAGAACATTAAAAGGTTAGGAACAAAGAAGAAATCAACTTTGATAATCTATATCTACAAGGTGAGTGGGAGAATCCTCAAAAGGTACATACAGCTTTCGAACGTGAAGCGGTGCCTATGCAAAGTAGTTCTCATTAATTCTGAACCAAATGGTCATAAAAACAAAATGGCCTTCAGAAAGTGCACTGGCTAGCCAAGCCTGAGAATTTGCTTTCTAGCCCCTAGAGGTCTGCCTTTTAATATAACCTTCAAATGCTGAAGGATTGAGCTTCATTTACACCAGAATCAGGACTAAAGCAAAAATAAAACTTATCCTTAGCTTTTTTGAAGGCCAAGTGTGGATTCATCTTATTGAATATTGCATGTCCTGGAATATGCATTTTCTTTGAGAATAACCCAGTTCCTTTTACATTAAAGACTTTTCTAAAACGAAAACATGCAATGGCTTAAAAGCCATTTTAGAAAGAAAATTTCGATATGGCATTTAATCTACACTAAGCACTGCAATTTTTAAAAAAATGATTTAAAATTTATATTCATTGAGAAAATAGGGAAAATTAAGAAGCAGGAGGAGGAGAAAGTGGAAGAGGAGAAAGAGAAAGAAGAAGGGGTCCATAATATCCTGCCACCCAAAGATAACCACCCTTAACGTTTTGATGTATTTTTTTTCTTGTGAGTCGTTAAAACAGTTATAATCATGTCGCGTTTGCAGGGCCTGCATTTGACACATCAGCTTATAAAAACAAGGAGCATCCTCTCCCAGCACTAAATACTTCATCCTTGGATCTTGTCATCTTGTTACTTCAACATCAAATGCCTCAGCTGGGGCTGGGGCTGGGGCTCAGTGACACAGCACTTACACAGCACAGGTGAGGCCCTGGGTTCGATCCACAGCACCACATAAAAATAAATAAATAAAATGAAGGTGTTGTGTCCAACTACAACTAAAAAGAAAAAAAAAATGCCTTGGCTTGAAAAGAAGCCCGCCTCTGAGCCCCAAGGTTGATCTGGAGATCTCAGCTCTAAGTCCCACGTGCTGTCAAGTGCACAGCAGAAGCTCCACTTGTAATTTTCCTCCCTCCCTTATTTCTTAATAATTAGCACAATTGTTCTTCCACTAATAAAGCTGCTGGTTGGCTTCTTTGTCCCCATTTAATGGATTTTCTTGTCAGAACTATCGTTAAACTTTTGCTTTTCCCATTGTTAGCCATTTTGAAGTATTATATTCAGGATATTCTACCGTGACTTGCTACTTCTCCTGTTTGTCTTCCCTTCCTCCCTCTAGTCTCAGTCTCCCTCTTAGACACACACACACACACACACACACACACACACACTGCTGAGTTCCAATGGTAGATCAGAAATACATAAGAGCAGAAAAATCAGTTGAGGAGAGTAACAGGGGTAGGGATTGAATGTGGTCTCCAGATTTCTGTATATTTTCTTACAAAATAGGCTAGAGTGTAAATGGTCTCCCCTCGATTTGTGCAATACACAATCTGGACAACATCCCCAGTGGCCTAGTGACACAATTCCAAGGCTCAATTCCAGTAAAGTTCAAGGCCAAGCAGGATGCAAGCAGACATTTGCTCAGTTGTCCAGGAGCTACTACAAGTGCCAGAGTGCACTCGTGTATGATTGTCTGGTTGCACATGAGCAAATTCCAGTTGCCTGTTTGGGAGTGTTTGACTTGCTAAGGAGGGACCTTCAAAGGAGGATAATTTGTACACCCAGAATCAGTCTGGGGCTCCCACTTTCTCCCCAAACTTCACACTAGCTTAGAACCCTCTTTCGATCCCATCTGGGAACAATGCTGGCATCCCCACTATTGTGGGTTGAACTGATCCCTGCCAGAAAGATGTTGATGCCCTAACCCCAGTACCCAAGAATGTGACCTTATTTGGAAATATGAACCTTGCAAATGATCAAGTTAAGATGAGGACATTAAGATCAGCCCTTAGCATTAGAGCAGATTATGCTAAGTGAAGCTAGCCAATCCTTAAAAAACAAATGCCAAATGTCTTCTTTGATATAAAGAGAGCAACTAAGAACAGAACAGGAAGGAAGAGCATGAGGAAAAGACTAACATTAAACAAAGACGAGTGGGGGGGAGAGAAAGGGAGAGAGAAGGGAAAGCATATGGAAATGGTAGGAGACCTTCAATGTTACACAAAATTATAAGAGGTTGTGAGGGGCAAGGGGGAGGGAAAAAAGGGAGAGAATTGAACAACAGCAGAGGAGGTAGAGAGGGAAGATGGGAGGGGAGGGGAGGTGAGGGGGGATAGTAGGGGATAGGAATGGTAGCAGAATACAACAGTCACTAATATGCCATTATGTAAAAATGTGAGTGTGTAACCGATGTGATTCTGCAATTTGTATTTGGGGTAAAAATGGGAGTTCATAACCCAATTGAGTCAAATGTATGAAAGATGATATATCATGAGCTCTGTAATGTTTTGAACAATCAATAAAAAAAAAAAAAAAAAAAAAAAAGATCAGCCCTTAGTATGAATTTTGTGTCTTTATAGAAAGGGGAAATTTGGACACAGAGTCACACACATAGAGAAAATACTGTATGACTGTGACGGCAGAGATCAGGGTGATATAGCCATGTGTCCAGGGACACCAAGGACTGGTGGCAGCCGCCTGAAGCTGAGAGAGTGCCTGGAGCAGATTTTCCCTCCCAGCCTCAGAAGGAACCAGTCCTGCTGATACCTTGATCTCAAAATTCCAGCTTCCAGAACTGCTAGACAACAGGTCTTGGTTGTTTATGTCACCCAGTAGGTGGTGCTTTGCTGCTGGAGTCCTAGCAGACTGAAACACCCACCCACCAAGTGCCCAGAGAAGCACAGTGAAATGAACTTTGCTCTCCAGTGACAGTGCTGTCATTTCAGAGAAGCTTTACCTTTGAGGGAGTTCCCTAACCCCTAACATACCAGTGCAAGTTCGCTCCTTTCTCCAGGGGCTCCATCTGCCGAGCCCTTGCTAGGACCCACGCCTTGGGCCAACCAACACCTGTAGTGAATTTTTTGGTTCACTCCTCACTGCGACCCTATGCAGAATGCATGGCCATTAGCCACCTCTGCAGATGAGAAAATGGGCTCTGTGAGGTGACACGACATTCCTGAGGTTCACACAGTTGGCAAGTGTTAGGTGCAGGACAGGCTGAGTAAGCTGTCTGCAGGGCATGCCAAACAAAGTTAGCTGCAGGATGACCTGGCCACTCAAACCCTCTGTCTGGTTCTTTATCACCTGTTTGCTTCAACCCCAAACGCCCAAGCCCCCGCTCAAGGCTGATCACGTAGCCCGCCGCTCAAGGCCAAGCACTTAACCCCCTTGTGTGCCAACAAGGCAGCTTGCAAACCCAGAGACCCTCTTAGATTTAGGCAGCACAGCAGGAGGGCTATAAAAGCCTTCCCCAGCTGCCCCCTCCCACTTCTTTCCTTCTTTCTTTTCTCTTTGTTGCACTGCTGCAATAAAGATCTCTTGGTTGCTCCGAGTGTTGTGGTCACTTTCCTTTCATTGGTGACAAAACCCAGGAGAGGGTTAAAACCCTCTTTTGGGTCCCTCTTCCTTCGGAAGTGCCACACACCGGGCGACCTGAACCCATTTTCTCGATCGCCAGAACTCCATCCACCACGGGCCTTCGATTGGTGAGTTTCCCCTTCCTGGAGTCCTAAACCCAATTGTGGTATCAGGAGGATTTGACCATTGATTGTCCAGCAAACCTCTTTGCCCACCTGCAGGGAGGAAAACACCCCACCACAGCCTTCAAGGCCACAGTGGCCCTCAGGGACTCCTTCCTAGGATAGAATAGACTCCTGGGTTCAAAATTATTCCCTTCTCACTTCCCAGCCGGTAATTTACCAGCATAGGCTTTGTAGGTCTCCCTCAAAGGACTGTGTAACCTCCGGGGACACATAACAGTGAACTGAACATCACCCCACCCAGACCTTCACAGTCTCGGTGGCTCTCCTAAAGTCCTCACCTCCAAGACTGGGCCGCTAGAGAGAACCTTACCCTCCCCTTCCTCTCTCTTCCCCTGTCTCTCTCTTTACCCTCTTTCCGGCCCTGGGAGTATCCGGCCTCTCCAGGAGGGGTCCCGAAAAGCCTTGGCCAAGGTCTCCCACGGCTCCGGCTCCGTCCAGGACGAGAGCTTCGACTGTCAGGATTCGGTGACGACCAATCTCTGCAGCTTGAACCTGCCACTAAGGCACTCCTGATTTTTGGCTCTAGCGGGGTCGCCGCTTTTGCCAATAAATCAGTTTCCTCCTTCTCTCTTATACTACGTTTGCATCTCCTTCCCTCTCCCTTATACTACATTTGCATCCTCTTCCCTCCTCCTTATACTACATTTGCGACATGGGTAATGTGTCCTCTCTGCCGGTCGACTCTCCCCTACAATGCCTCTTGGATAACCTCAAACCCCTCTCCTTGACACCAGACATCAAACCCAAAAAATTGATCAAACATAGCACCCAAGCCTGGCCCACTTATCCCTTAGACAACCAAAGCAGATGGCCCCCTTTTGGGTCCCTAGATCCCTCCATTCTGAGGGATCTCTACAATCACTGTGAGCATTCGAAAAAATGGGTAGAGATTGCTTATGTCCAGGCTTTCTTCTTGCTCCGTTCCAATCCTGCTCTCTGCACCTCTTGCAAACCTCTACAAATTCTCCTAGCCTACAAACCAAGCCCCTCTACCAAAGATCCCCAACTTTCTCCTTCTCCGGACTCATCCACTACTTTTGACCCTGCTGATGAACCTCCACCCTATAGCCCAGCTCCAATAGATTCTCACCCTCAATCTTCTGCCCCAGACTCTCCGCTGTCACCCTCACCTCAGCAACCCTCCACTCACTAGATCAAAAACCCAAACCAATGCCCTTCCTCAAATAATTGCCCCCTTGCATGAGGTAGCAGGTGCTGAAGGCATAATTGGAGTACATGTCCCCTTTTCTATGGCTGACCTCTCCCAAATTGAAAAACCACTAGGCTCATATACTACCCACCCAGTTGTATATACCAAAGAATTCCAATATTTAACACAGACCTATAGCCTCACCTCCCATGATGTCTATATGTTCCTCTCCAATACTTTACTTCCTGAGGAGAGAAGACGGGTTTGGGAACAGGCTCGCACTCATGCAGACGAGATCCATCAGACCAATCCGGCACATCCCATTGGGCCCCAAGCAGTACCAGACCAAGATCCCCTCTGGGACTACAACACCAGTAACGGCATCACAAACCGAGATCATTTCACCACTTGTATTCTGGCAGGCCTAAAAAGGGCAGCCCAAAAAGCAGTTAATTTTGAGAAACTTCAGAAAATCATCCAAGATAAACACAAGAACCCATCAGCCTTTCTAGACCACCTAACTAAGGCCCTCCTGCAATACACTAATTTGGACCCAGAAACTCCTGATGGCCGACAATTACTAATGACTTATTTCTTTGCCCAAAGTTTTCCTGATATTCAGATCAAACTTAAAAAATTAGAACGAGGCCCCCTCATTCCCCAGACCGAGATTCTTGCTACTGCTTTTAAGGTCTATCATAACCGAGATGAAAAGGCTAAACACGGCGAAAGTGCCAAATGCTGGCTCAGGCCCTCTGTGGGCCCTCTCAAAACTCATCTCCCATGTGGCAAGACCATCCCCTAAAACCAGAATCCCCTGGGGCTTGCTTTAAGTGTGGACAAGAAGGACATTGGAGCAGAGCCTGCCCCAATCCAAGGTCACCTACCAGACACTGCCCAAAATGTTCCATGATAGGCCACTGGGCTTCGGAATGTCCTCGTACTCAAAGGGGTGCACGGTCAGGCCCTAGCCGCCCCCATAATCTCATGGGACTAGCCACTGACGATTTATGGGGCCTCAAGACTCCTGTCCCAACAAGTCCAATCACCATGCAGGAACCCAGGGTCCAAGTGACAGATGATGGTCACAAAATTCTCTTTTTAATAGATACTGGAGCAACATTCTCGGTCTTACAGGAGTTTTGGGGATCCTTACTTCCCTCTCAGTCCCCTATTGTTGTGGTAGGTGGACAAGCAATATATCCCAAAACCACCCCACCCCTACCCTGTTTATTTCCAGGCCACTCATTCTCACACTCCTTCCTGGTGATGCCCCAATGCCCCATTCCCCTTTTAGGCAGAGATGTTCTATCTAAATTTAAGGCCATGATTTCCTTTCTGCTGTTTCCACCATCCTTCCTCCCCTCAGTTATAGCCATGGCTGCCCTACAGGCTACACCAGATCATCCCCTTCTGCTTCCACAAGACCAAGTAAACCCATTGGTCTGGGACACAGAGACTCCATCCCTGGGTAAATGTCCCCCAGTTGAGGTTCACTTAAAAAATACCTATCACATTCCAAATAAGCCTCAATATCCCCTCCCGAGGTCCAGTCAAAAGAGACTACAACCTATCATTTCCATCCTTCTTAAAAAGGGCTTCCTTAGGCCCACACATTCACCATATAATACTCCCATTCTTGCAGTCAAAAAACCCAATGGGACTTACTGCCTGGTCCAGGATCTTCATCTCGTGAACGAGGCAATTAAACCTATCCACCCACTAGTTCCAAACCCATACACTCTCCTGTCCCTTATTCTGGCCTCAACTTCCTATTTTTCTGTTATAGATTTAAAAGATGCCTTTTTTACTATTCCCTTGGCTTCACCTTCCCAAGACCTCTTTGCCTTTACCTGGACAGATCCAGATACTCAACAATCTCAGCAACTAACATGGACTGTCCTCCCTCAAGGCTTTAGAGACAGTCCACACCTCTTTGGCCAGACATGGTCTGCCGATCTAAAGGGCCTCAACCTCCCCTTTTCAATTCTTCTCCAATATGTAGATGACCTACTCCTCTGCAGTCCCACTCTAAACATTTCCAAAACTGACACTAACATGTTCTTAACTTTCTGGCTGACAAGGGTTATCAGGTGTCTCCTCAAAAAGTACAATTATCACAACCTCAGGTCACCTACCTTGGAGTTCAACTCTCCCAAGATTCCAAGGCAATCACTCTAGATCGAAAGCTCTAATTCATAACTACCCCATCCCAAAAACTAAGGAAGAAATTTTATCCTTCCTGGGTCTAGCAGGATATTTTAGGGCCTGGATTCCCAATTTCTCACTCCTGGCCAAACCTCTATATGAAATGGCCAAGGGGGACAAACAGGAGCCCCTTCTCTCATCACCTAAATCTTATTTTCTCTCTATACAACAAGCCCTCCTCCAAACACCAGCCCTACATCTCCCAGATATCCAACAAACTTTTCTTTTTTATGTCCATGAAAAAACAGGCTTATCCCTTGGGGTATTAGGTCAAAATAAAGGACCCACCTTTGCCCCTGTGGCTTATCTTTCCAAACAACTAGATCCAACTGTTAGGGGGTGGGCCCCATGCCTGCGTACTCTGGCAGCAGCACAGGTTTTACTACAGGAGACAAAGAAACTAACTTTCGGAGCACAAACTATTATCATTTCCCCTCACACTCTAGAGGATCTTTTCACCTACAAAAGCTTAAAGACCCTTCCTCCCTGCCGCATCCTTTCCCTTCTAGTCTCATTCCTCCACGATCCCTCTATTTCTTTTAGGGCTTGCTCAGCCTTAAACCCAGCAACTCTTCTTCCCCAAACTGAAACACCTCCCTCCCATCAGTGCCTTGAAATACTAGAAAACCTTATGCCCTGCCCCACTCATATCCACGAAGGGCCTTTGCCTGATGCCACTTACACTTGGTTTACTGACGGCAGCGCCTTCACACTAGATGGCCATCATCATGCAGGCTACGCTGTTATCTCCTTGGCTGATCCACTCGGCATAAAATTTTCTACAGTAGAGGCAAAATCCCTGCCTCCACACACCACCAACCAATAAGCTGAATTAATAGCCGTCACTAGTCACTAGGGCATTCCACCTGGCAGCTGACCATTCCCTAAACTTATACACAGACTCTAAATATGTTTATCACGTAATCCTCTCTCATTCTTCCATATGGAAAGAAAGAGGACTCCTTACAACTAAGGGCTCTCCAGTCACCAATGCTAAGCTCATCATTGATCTCCTTAAAGCCTCACTCCTTCCCACTAAAATCAGGATCACACACTGTCGCTCACACCAACATGACTCTTCACCTATCACAAGAGGCAATTCAAGGGCTGATCAGGAAGCCCAATTAGCAGCCCTTGCCCCATATTGTACCCTAGCACGCGTTATCCCCCATCCTGAATTCCCAATGTCAACCCGATCCATGCTCTCATATCTCCACTCCATCTTTCACACTAACTCCCAAAGCCTCAAAGCTTCTACAAGCTCATTTCTCACATTCAGCCCCGAGGATGTTCACTTTCTGCAACAGCTAACTTCTAACTGCCCCATCTGTAAAAGAACAAATTCTCAAACCCCTTTAAAACCAGGAACCTTCCCCACACATCAAGCATGGGGCCACACTCCAACAGCCAACTGGCAGCTAGACTTTACCAACATGCCACCTGTCCGCAAACTTAAATACCTACTAGTTCTAGTGGACACTTTCTCAGGATGGGTTGAAGCCTTTCCAACTGCCAACAAGCGGGCTACCACAGTTGCCTCTATCCTTGTCTCTGAGATTATACCCAGATTTGGAGTACCCACCTCTTTTCAGTCCAACAACGGACCTGAGTTCATTTCTCAGATCACACAGCATGTTGCTAAAGCTCTTAACATCCCATGGCATCTGCACAAACCCTATCATCCGCAGTCATCTGGAAAGGTGGAACGTACCAACCGAACAATAAAAGAAATTCTAACCAAGCTTACACTTGAGATTCACCTAAATTGGACCAAACTCCTTCCCCTTGCCCTATTCTGACTTAGAGTATTACCAAGGAAACCCACCCTTCTCTCCCCATTTGAGGTTATGTACGGCCGCCCTGCCCTTCCCCCTGGTGTTGCAGCTTATGAGTGGACTCCACCAGAAAGTCTCTCTTTCCCTCTTCTTTCTTTTATATGCTCTCAGCTCTGGAAAAACCAAGAAAACCTACTCCCAGACCCCCAAAGACCCCACACTTCTTTTTCCCTAACACCAGGAACCTGGGTATTCTTCTCTCCCCCACAACACCGAGATTGTCCCTTGTCACCAAAATGGGAAGGTCCCTTACAAGTTACCCTATGTACCCCCACCACTGCAAGGCTTCAGGACTCTCCAACAAAGCTAACTCCCTGGATTCACATTTCCAGGTTAAAACCTGCATCAGCTCCTGAGCCTGAGTCTGCGGATACCTCTTCTTCACCAGCATATGCCTGCAGCCCTTCTCCCACCAACCCACTGAAACTTCGTTTCACCAGGCTTCCAAAAAACAATGAATAACTTCCAGATCTGGGTCCACCTCCCTTACCTTGTCTTAGCCTATGCCTCTCTTTTCCATATCTCCTCAGGATCCTACATATGGAGATTCACAGTAGTCGATCAATGGAAAGATGGATCCATATTAAAAACTGAACAAATTGCCACTTTTGATATGCCCCTCAACTCAACTGCCCCCATTACCATTTCCCTTGCAAATTCTCGATTCTACAAAACAGTCTCAATAGGACCCTATCTCTGCTTTCTGTTTGATCAGACTGAAGATTATTGTAAATGGTGGCCAGACACCTATAAAGGCTGTCCTTACTGGTCATGTAGAATCCATCATTATGACAGGAAATTACATACCAGTATGTTCCATTTGATACCTGAGAAGACTTGGAAAGAGGCCAGAGCACAGGGCAGAAAGAGAAAATACCATTTTGCACTAAAAATCTATGACCCAGCCCACCCACGATGGGCCTCGGGAGTCACAGGAGCCGCCTTTTGGGCTAACTACCAGACCAAGCCCTCTGGATATTTATGGGTAGGGAGAAGCATAGTGACACAAACCTCATCTGAGTCAACGATCCTCACCTCAGACATACAGCACTCTGAAAAAGTCCTAAATAAGCAGATAGAGGAACTCCAAGGTCCCTCCTCCTCAGACCCCTCCAAACCCAGTTCTCAAATCCATACCTGGATCAAAGTCATCCAGGATACACTGAAATTTCTAAACACTCAGTCCCCACTCTAAATCCCCAAAACTGTTTTCTTTGTGCCTCCCTGGAAAGGCCCCTCCTGGCCGCAGTCCCTCTCAACTTCTCCTCATGTGATCTTTCCCTCACTGGTGGTAGAATGCAACCTGCCTCCAACGTCCCTTTGTGGGAACCCACACCCAGTAACACCAATTTCTCTGCTTTATCCCAATGGCTCTGCATCAGCCCTTCACCACACATCCAACACGACAGATGCTCACATTACACAATTGTTTCTACAAACAAATACACAAATCCTGGAGACTTTCTTTGGTGTAATGGAACCCTAATGACCTATATCCCTGACAATATAACCACTCCCTGTTTTGTTGTTCAAGTAACCCCTCAGCTTACTTTATATAGCACCGCAGAATTTGAACACTTATTCTCTCATTCTACTTTGCCACGCAGCAAGCATGCAGCCTTCCTACCTATCCTGATAGGAATTTCCATAGCCGCAACTGTAGCAGCTGCTGGAGTATCAGGAGGAGCTAGAGGGCACTCTATTTGGACTAAAGATGACCTTCACAAAAAACTCCAAACAGCTCTCGATGCTACAGCAGAGTCACTCTCCTCCCTCCAGAGACAGGTCACCTCTCTGGCTCAGGTGGTGCTCCAAAACCGAAGGGCATTAGATTTATTGACAGCCGATAAAGGAGGTACTTGCCTATTTCTAAGGGAAGAATGCTGCTATTATGAAAATGAATCAGGCCTAATAGAACAAAATGTTAACAAACTTACTGACCTTGCAACCCAACTGACTAAAGCTACTTCCCAAACTTCTTTTCTGGACTTCTTTCAAAATCCCTTTGTCGGGGGATCCAACATGGCGGCCGGCGAGGAAGCAGCACTTTCAGTATCTCCACAATAACAGGATCAGAAAGACCCATTAATACACCTAGATTCTATCTACTGAGGATCTTCTAGCAAAATTCCGCTGAAAGGAGACCTGCTGGGAATTAGTAAGTTTATTAGAGGTGACAGTTTGTCCCAGACGAGTGAATCTTGGCCACGCGGCTACCGCCTGCCTGGCTCTGCAAGCGGCCCGGCGGCCCAGCGCGGCGAGAAGGGTCCCCGCCTGGCAGACGGCCCCTGCCCTCCCGGCTCTGCTGGCGGCCCCCGCTCGCACTGTGAACACCCCCACCCACCCGGCAAACAGCCCCCGGCCCACTCGGCTCTTGGCCACGCGGCACAGAGGTCCAGTCCTACGGCAGCCGCCTGCCCGGCTCTGCAAGCGGCCCTCAGCGGCCCGGCGCGGCGAGAAGGGTCCCCCCTGGCCCGGCAGACGCCCCCGGTCTCCCGGCTCCGCTAACAGCCCCGCCCGCACGGTGAAAGGCCCCCCACCCGCCCGGCTCTGTGAACGGCCCCGCCCACCTCAGGAGGCGAATCTAACCAAGCCTTTATGAAATAGCAAACTGGGAACTAAAGCCAGAGATTGAGTCAGACCAGAGACAAGCCAGTTCCACCCATCCCTTCAGACACTCTGGCAAGGAGCCAGGGGCCCGCCATAGCAGAGAGGAGAAGTCACCAAAGTTCGGCCAACGAGATTCCTTCCCAGCGGAATCTACTTTAGCAGGTGTGTGACTCCCACCCACATCAGATAAAACAACCGGGAAACTTCAAAAATCTCTCCATGGGCGTGACCGTAAGGGCCAAGGGCCTCCAGACCCCCAACTCCCCCTAATGCCAGTGACATAGGTGTGACTGAAGGGGCAGAGGGAAGCAGAGAAGACTCCCCACCCCCAACTCCCCCAACCGCCATCTGAGAGGGCCTGACAGTAGGGGTGGAGGGAAACAGAGGACACCCCAGACCCCCAACTCCTCCTACCGCCAGCGGAGTGGTCGTGATTGTAGGGGCTGAGGGAAGCAGAGGGGATCCCCGATCCCCAACTCCCATTACCACCAGCGGTGACACCAAAGGTCTTAGCCGCCAGCTGCCGAGGGTGTGCCCACCAAAGGGGTCCGGAAAAATTAAACTATTGACTCCCAGACCACAGCTCCACAGCACTGGGGCTTGGATGAATGACAGAGAGAGTTCCCAGTCGTTCGGGAAATAGGGCACGAAGTGGGGCTGCAAGTGTAACCAGATCCTTGGAGAACCGCCTCTGGAGAGCAGGACTGGGCTGGCTGGCAGGAGGAAGGGGAGGAGGGGCCGTAGAAGTGAAACGGCTCTGGCCCAACAGGATTGAGAGACTCCCAGGAGCCGCCTTACAGGGATTGCTGTCGACACATTGAGGGCAAAACTCAGCCCGGAGGGCACAGCTTTGCCTACGGGAAGAGAAGAAAATGGGTCTCTAAGACCTAATTTTATTTCTTATTTTATTTTATTTTATTTTTTCTCTCCCTTTTTCCCTCTTTCTTTCCCCTTCCAAGTTTTATTGTTCTTTCCATTCTCCTCTATGCTATCTATCTCCCTCTCCTTCTTTCTTTTCAAGAGCACCTTCCCTCCCCTTCCCCCCCAACTTTCATCCCAAGCATTACATCCTCCATTTTGAGTAACTGTCTAAATGCAAATAGGTGAATGTTTCGAGGCCGTCTATAATGCTCCCAAGTACCTAGTTACTACCAACACCCTGATCCAATTGACGGTTAGTATCCCCCTTCAGTAGAGCAATCTTCTAAAGTAGCCAAGACATACTAACCCTTATACCTTCATAGCACCTAACCTAAAGTCCTAAGAACAAACAACAAATCACTATATGCATACAAAATCCGGAAGCCTTTTATAAATTGAATGAATCAGCTCTAAAGTACAATAAAGCCCAACATCTCTAGGCATAATCTCCCAACACAAAGGAGAGACAACAGAGATATACAAAGCCAAAACAAATGTATAGGAGAAAGCAGTTACAAAGCAGTCAAACAGAGCAAGAAAGTAACATGAGCAACATGAAAAAACAAGGGAAAAAAGGATTACAGATAATGCAGGACAACTTAAATCTACAGGAGGACCTAGAAGCATCAGAAACATGGACAGGGAAAGAAATCAAGGCATACCTAACTCAGATGGAACGGAATATTAGAGAAGACATGAGACAGCAAGTCCAAGCATTGAAAGTATATTTTGAAAATGAACTAAACAAACAAATTCAAACTGCAAAGAACGAGCTTTAGCAGGAGATAGAGATCTTCAAAGAAAACCAAACAGTAATTTTAGAAATGCAAGAAACCATAAACCAGATTAAAAATGATAACGAGAATATTACAAATAGACTAGATCAAGTAGAAGTCAGAACATCAGATAATGAAGACAAAGTTTATCAACTTGAAAAGAATATAGTCAACACAGAAAAGATGCTTAAATCTCACGAGCAATCTATCCAAGAGATATGGGATCTCATCAAAAAACCAAATTTGAGAGTCATTGGGATAGAAGAAGGCACAGAGGTTCAAACCAAAGAAATGGACAACTTATTAAATGAAATAATCCTAGAAAACTTCCCAGAGATGAAAGATGGAATGGATTGCCAAATCCTGGAAGCCTACAGGATCCCAAACATCCAAAACCGTAATAGACCAACTCCAAGACATATAATTATGAAGATACCCAACATACAGAACAAGGAGAGAATATTAAAAGCTACGAGAGAAAGGAGGCAGATTACATTCAGGGGTAAATCAATTAGGTTGATGGCCAATTTTTCATCACACACTTTGAAAGCGAGAAGATCCTGGAACAATGTATTTCAGACGCTGAAAAATAATGGATTCCAAGCAAGAATACTGTATCCAGCAAAATTAAGCTTCAGATTTGACAATGAAATTAAAATCTTTCACGATAAACAAAAGCTAAAAGAATTTGCAGCCAGAAAACCAGCACTGCAAAGCATTTTGGGCAAAATTCTACAAGAAGAGGAATAGAAAAATAGTGCCCCAAACTAACAGCAGGAGGTATCTCAGTAAAGGGGGAGGAAAATAACCAAAAAGTAAAAACTAGCCAAACTAAAATAAATAAATAAATAAACATGACTGGAAGTACAAATCATATTTCAATTGCAACCTTAAATATTAATGGACTAAACTCACCAATCAAGAGACACAAGCTAGTAACCTGGATCAAAAAACAAATCCAACAATATGCTGCCTTCAGGAGACTCATATGATTAAAAAAAGACATACACAGCTGAAGGTGAAAGGTTGGGAAAAATCATTCCACTCACATGGCCCTCGGAAGCAAGCAGGAGTGGCCATACTCATATCGAATAAAATCAACTTCAAACCTAAGTTAATCAAAAGGGATAAAGTTAAAAGGAATCATCCACCAACAAGACATAACAATTATCAATTTGTATGCTCCAAACAATGGTGCGGCAACGTTCATAAAACAAACTCTCCTCAAGTTCAAGAGTCAAATAGACCACAACACAATAATTATGGGTGACTTCAACACACCGCTCTTGCCATTAGACAGATCCTCCAGACAAAAGCTGAATAAAGAAACTATAGAACTCAATAACACAATCAATAAACTAGACTTAACCGACATATATAGAATATATCAACCATCATCAAGTGGATACACGTTCTTCTCAGCAGCACATGGATCCTACTCAAAGACAGATCATATATTATGCCATAGGGCAACTCTTAGTAAATATAAAGGTGTGGAGATAATACCATGTACCATATCTGATCATAATGGAATGAAACTGGAAATCAATGATAAAAGAAGGAAGGAAAAATCCTGCATCACATGGAAAATAAACAATATGTTACTGAATGATCAATGGGTTACAGAAGACATAAAGGAGGAAATCAAAAAATTCTTAGAGATAAACGACAATTCAGACACAACATACCGGAATCTACGGGACACAATGAAAGCAGTTTTAAGAGGGAAATTCATTTCCTGGAGTTCATTCCTCAAAAAAAGAAAAAACCAACAAATAAATGAACTCACACTACACCTTAAAACCCTAGAAAAGGAAGAGCAAAATAACAGCAAATATAGCAGAAGACAAGAAATAATTAAAATCAGAGTGGAAATCAACGAAATTGAAACAAACAAAAAAAAAATTGAAAAAATTGATAAAACTAAAAGTTGGTTCTTTGAAAAAATAAATAAGATCAACAGACCCTTAGCCATGCTAACAAAGAGAAGAAGAGAGAAAACTCAAATTACTAACATACGGGATGAAAAAGGCAATATCACAACAGACACTACAGAAATACAGAAGATAATTAGAAAGTATTTTGAAACCCTATATTCTAATAAAATAGAAGACAGTGAAGATATCGATAAATTTCTTTTTTTATCTTTTTTTTATTATTTTTTTTATTGGTTGTTCGAAATATTACAAAGCTCTTGACATCTCATATTACATATAATAGATTCAAGTGGATTATGAGCTCCCAAGTCATATGATCTGCCCAGATTGAGTCAGGAAGACACACACAATTTAAACAGACCAATAACAAAGGAAGAAATAGAAGAAGCCATCAAAAGACTACCAGCCAAGAAAAGCCCTGGACCGGATGGGTATACAGCAGAGTTTTACAAAACCTTCAAAGAAGAATTAATACCAATACTTTTCAAGCTATTTCAAGAAATAGAAAAAGAAGGAGCTCTTCCAAATTCATTCTATGAGGCCAACATCACCCTGATCCGAAACCAGACAAAGACACTTCAAAGAAAGAAAACTACAGACCAATATCTCTAATGAACATAGATGCAAAAATTCTCAATAAAATCCTGGTGAATCGAATACAAAAGCATATCAAAAAAATTGTGCACCATGATCAAGTAGGATTCATCCCTGGGATGCAAGGCCGGTTCAATATACGGAAATCAATAAATGTTATTCACCACATCAATAGACTTAAAGAAAAGAACCATATGATCGTCTCGATAGATGCAGAAAAAGCATTCGATAAAGTACAGCATCCCTTTATATTCAAAACACTAGAAAAACTAGGGATAACAGGAACTTACCTCAACATTGTAAAAGCTATATTTGCTAAGCCTCAGGCTAGCATCATTCTAAATGGAGAAAAACTGAAGGCATTCCTGCTAAAATCTGGAACAAGACAGGGATGCCCTCTCTCACCACTTCTATTTAATTTAGTCCTTGAAATACTAGCCAGAGCAATTAGACAGACAAAAGAAATTAAAGGCATAAAAATAGGAAAGAAGAACTTAAAATATCACTATTTGTGGATGACATGATCCTATACCTAGAAGACCCAAAAGGGTCTATAAAGAAACTAGTAGAACTAATAAATGAATTCAGCAAAATGGCAGGATATAAAATCAACATGCATAAATCAAAGGCATTCCTGTATATCAGCAACAAAACTTCTGAAACAGAAATGAGGAAAACCAACCCATTTACAATATCCTCAAAAAAAATAAAATACTTGGGAATCAACCTAACAAAAGAGGTGAAAGATTTATACAATGAAAACTACAGAACCCTAAAGAGAGAGATAGAGGAAGATCTTAGAAGATGGAAAAATGCACCCTGTTCATGGATAGGCAGAACCAACATCATCAAAATGGCAATATTACCCAAAGTTCTCTACAGGTTCAACGCAATGCCAATCAAAATCCCAACGGCATTTCTTGTAGAAATAATTAAAGCTATCATGAAATTCATATGGAAAAACAAAAGACCCAGAATAGCAAAAGCAATTCTAAGCAGGAAGTGTGAATCAGGAGGTATAACGATACCAGATTTCAAACTGTACTACAGAGCAATAGTAATAAAAACAGCATGGCACTGGTACCAAAACAGGCAGGTGGACCAATGGTACAGAATAGAGGACACAGAGACCAATCCACAACTTTCTTATATTTGATAAAGGTGCTAAAAGCATGCAATGGAGAAAGGATAGCATCTTCAACAAATGGTGCTGGGAAAACTGGAAATCCATATGCAACAAAATGAAGCTGAACCCCTTTCTCTCGCCATGCACAAAAGTTAATTCAAAATGGATCAAAGAGTTTGATATCAAATCAGAGACTCTGTGCCTGATAGAAGAAAAAGTTGGCTCCGATCTACATATTGTGGGGTTGGGCTCCAAATTCCTTAATAGGACGCCCATAGCCCAAGAGTTAAATACAAGAATAAACAAATGGGACTTACTTAAACTAAAAAGTTTTTTCTCAGCAAGAGAAACAATAAGAGAGGTAAATAGGGAACCTACATCCTGGGAACAAATTTTTACTCTTCACACTTCAGATAGAGCCCTAATATCCAGAATATACAAAGAACTCAAAAAATTAAACAATAAGATAACAAATAACCCTATCAACAAATGGGCCAAGGACCTGAACAGACACTTCTCAGAGGAGGACATACAATCAATCAATAAGTACATGAAAAAATGCTCACCATCTCTAGCAGTCAGAGAAACGCAAATCAAAACCACCCTAAGATACCATCTCACTCCAGTAAGATTGGCAGCCATTACGAAGTCAAACAACAATAAGTGCTGGCGAGGATGTGGGGAAAAGGGTACACTTGTACATTGCTGGTGGGACTGCAAATTGGTGCGGCCAATATGGAAAGCAGTTTGGAGATTCCTGGGAAAGCTGGGAATGGAACCACCATTTGACCCAGCTATCGCCCTTCTCGGTCTATTCCCTGAGGACCTTAAAAGAGCATACTATAGGGATACTGACACATCAATGATCATAGCAGCACAATTCACAATAGCTAGACTCTGGAATCAACCTAGATGCCCATCAATAGATGAATGGATAAAAAAAATGTGGCATTTATACACAATGGAGTATTACGCAGCACTAAAAAACGACAGAATCATGGATTTTGCAGGGAAATGAATGGCATTAGAACAGATTATGCTAAGTGAAACTAGCCAAATCCTTCAAAAAACAAATGCCAAATGTCTTCTCTGATATAAAGAGAGCAACTAAGAACAGAACAGGGAAAAAGAGCATGAGGAAAAGATTAACATTAAACAGAGACGAGTGGAGGGAAAGAAAGGGAGAGAGAAGGGAAACTGTATGGAAATGGAAGGAGACCCTCATTGTTACACAAAATTACATATAAGAGTTTGTGAGGGGAAAGGGGAAAAAAAACAAGGGAGAGAATTAAGCAACAGTAGATGGGGTAGAGAGGGAAGATGAGAGGGAAGGGGAGGGGGGATAGTAGGGGTTAGTAAAGGTAGCAGAATACAACAGTCATTAATATGGTATTATGTAAAAATGTGGATGTGTAACCGAGATGATTCTGCAACTTGTATTTGGGGTAAAAATGGGAGTTCATAACCCATTTGAATCAAATTTATGAAAGATGATATGTCATGAGCTTTGTAATCTTGTGAACAACCAATAAAAAAAATAGAAAAAATAAATAAATAAAAAACAAGAATTCCAGAAAAATTAACCTGTTATGTGAAAATAAAATTTTCTTACTGAAATCGACACTAATAAATAAAATATAACACATATTAATTTTCTTCACACTATGATAAAATCAGGGAAATGAGTTATATTATTTAAAATAAAAATTACCAAAGCAGTATGAATTTTCAAAAAAAAAAAAAATCCCTTTGTCACTTGGCTCATGCCCCTCTTATAGGCATAATCCTCTTCTGCACTTTCCTCCCATGCGTAATAAAATTCCTCCAAAACCAGATAAACACAATTTCTAACCGTACCTTTAACCAGCTTCTTCTCAGGGATTACCAACTGCTTCCTGAACTAGATGACTCCAACTCCTCTCACGAAGCTCTCACCCGATGCTGACAATGCAAAAACAACCGCCATCGGACAGCGAGAGACACTGAGCCCAGAGAACTTCTTAGCCTGCCGTCCTGGATTTTTGAGCCTTTATGTCCTTTTAGGCCTCCTCATGGCCCTTGGCCTCTTCTCTGTTAGTTCCCCAAGCTGGAACTCCTGCCAAAAACTGACCTTTGCTTCAGTCCTCATCCTGTTTTTGCTCGCTCTGATCCTCTTCAGGTGCTGGTGACGACAACGCTTCCAATACTTCCTAGAGTCAGTCCCTACTACAGGACCAGTGGCTGATACCAACAATCTCCTCCATCCAGGACTGGTTTGATGCCATCGACGACTTGTGGCTTCAAGGAACTTTTATGGACTTTACCCCTACCGAAGCAGTTGTCTACAGCCACTGTGTGTTGTTTCTGGCTGCCCTGGTGTTCTCAGACCTGTCCCCTGAACATTCCTCCACTTCCCCTTCTAGGCCTGACACCGCCCACCATTAAGCAGAAAGTAGCCAAAGGACTTTACCCTGTCCCCCATGTCAGTTAGAAAAACAAAAAGGGAAGAATGTTAGGTGCAGGACAGGCTGAATAAGCTGTCTGCAGGGCATGCCAAACAAAGTTAGCTGCAGGATGACCTGGCCACTCAAACCCTCTGTCTGGTTCTTTATCACCTGTTTGCTTCAAGCCCAAACGCCCAAGCCCCTGCTCAAGGCTGAACACGTAGCCCGTCGCTCAAGGCCAAGCACTTAACCCCCTTGTGTGCCAACAAGGCAGCTTGCAAACCCAGAGACCCTCTTAGATTTAGGCAGCACAGCAGGAGGGCTATAAAAGCCTTCCCCAGCTGCCCCCTCCCACTTCTTTCCTTCTTTCTTTTCTCTTTGTTGCGCTGCTGCAATAAAGATCTCTTGGTTGCTCCGAGTGTTGTGGTCACTTTCCTTTCAGCAAGTGGCAAATCAAGGACTCAAAACCCAGACCTCTCTGGCTCCAAAACTCGTCCCTGGTGACCATAATGTACTATCCTTCCCATTATGTAGCTTATCACTTCAAAATATTTAAAATTACCCTCTGATAGCTCTCTCTAGATTTCTTCTGTAAATACAAATCTCCCTATTTTGTTGCAAATTCATATTTTTACTGAGGAGAGAGAAAGTACTCCCTGTTCCACCCAATAAAGCGGAAACTGGGCAGCATGAGTTGAAGTTTTCAATGGCCAATAACATTAGCTTCCATTTTTTGAGCCTTGAACCATGCCAGGCATCTAATCACCTTACATTAATTATCCCAATCTCTGAGCAGACTCTCATTTTTCACACTTGAGTTTAGGTGACTTGCAAGGTCACTCAGGAAATGGGGGAATGTGAGGGTTGGACTGCAGATCTGTCTTGACTGCTTTTATTTATTTATTTATTTATTTAGGTGTGTGTACGGTGTTTTTTCCAGTTAAAGGTAATCATCAAACAAAACACAAAAGAACATGAAAGCTTAGACCTGCTGCAGGAACGCCATCATATATTCTCTTACCTGGTCTCCATTAGCTCTCACCTGGACCAAAACCACTGACCAAGTGATCCACCTACCTCCACTCTGGCACCCTCCCGTCCCACCTGCACCCAGCAGCCAGGCTGAGATTAGAATATATATCCTGCGGCACCATCCTCGGGCTTACACACTTTGGGTTTAAGCTGTCAGACTAAGAATAAAATTCAAACACCTTCTGTGGGCCTTCAGGACCCTATTTTATCTGACCTTCTCTACTGAGCCTCATTCACCAAGTCACCTCAGTTCAATTCTATTTCCTCCAGCAAGGCCCAGCGTGACCCTGCCTCCGTGCCCTCCCATGTGGTCCCTCTGCAGAGTGCAACACCTCTGTCTTTGGTGAACTTTCCTGATCATCCTTCAGATCTTGGCTTTAATGGCTCTTCTTCAGATGACCTTCTCTCACTCCCTCCCCTTCAAGCCAGTCCTTCTCTCTCAGTCCCAAGCTCAGTTTTCTTGCTAGTCTCCCCCACAAAAAACTTGTGTCCCAAGAGGCTTGGGACTCTGTCTCTTTGAATTCTTGGCTCTAGGGCCCACCACACTCCTGACATGTGGCATCAATGAAAAGAGAGAGAGGGAGGGTGGCTCTTAGCAGGAATCACGTGGGCACCAATGGCTTAAGGCAAGTTTCCATAATAAAAGTGGTGGGAGGGATGGAGGGAGGAAGTGAAACTGGAAGAAGTTCTGCTGGTCCCTCTACGTTTGTTCTGTTTTCATGGTTTCTGAAATCACCGAACAAAGGAGCTGCATGATATCCAGCTTTGCTCCCAACTGTCCCCTCTTTCTCTTCACCTGAGCCTCGTTCCTGACTCCTCCCTCCTGACCCCAGGGGGAAGAGCCATTCGGACACAACCTCCCTCCCATGCTTGGAAACCTTTTCTCCTTCCGCATGTCTGGGATCCCTCTGTTTTCCTCATCTTCTCTCATTTCCTCGCATATAAGCGACTTGTGATCCCCGAGGCCTATTAAAGAGAGGAAAACTGTGGATGTGTGTTCTGTGGTTGTGCAGGGAGAAGGGACGGGGAGTCTGGAAACTGCCAAGGAACGGCTCTGTTACCCGGTTGTCAAGGTAATTGTGAATCTTCATCTACTTGCCCTTGACCAGTCACAGCCAGCCAAGAGCCCTAGGTACAGGACTCTGCAGACTCCTCCTGAGTTCTCTCAAGGCTGTCCATGTGGAGACCCCCACCCCTGCTCCCGTCTGCAGTCTGTCCCTTCCTTAGGACCCCTCAGGAAGCAGCAGACTCTTCATCTGTGATGTTTGAACAGGGTTGGGCTTTAGAGTCCTCTCTACATTTAGGTGAAAGGATCACATGTAGATGTGTGGGCCCTGGAGCTCAGGTGAAGGACAGAGTGTGCCCCACAGATCTCAGAAGAGCAGAAACCCAGCCTCTTCAAACCTTGCGTCCTGCTGACTCAAAAGAGAGAGAAGGCACTCACCCCTTGCCCTTCCCAAACTCTTTTCCTGGTGGGAGATCTCACCCATTGAGGGAGAGGCATGCACAGCATTCCTGGCAGCCCAGTTCACCTGCAGCTGCAGGTGCAGAAGGTGGAGTCTCCATTCTCCTTCATCAAACCCCAAGGAGAAGTGCAGGTGCGCCTTGGTTCATTTCCTCCCTCTTCCCTCTGCACTACTAGATCCATTGCCCACCCCACCCACACCCCAACACATGCAGGCATTCAGGAGAAGGTCTTGACAGTGGTCTTTTTCTTTTTAATCTTCCAAGAGTTGTTAAGTAATATTCTGATTTCCTGTCAACATATGTCTTCATTTGGCTTGCTATGGTTCGAATGTGCCTCCAAAATTTCATATTTTGGAAAAATAATCCCCAGATTTATACATCAAAGGTATTTGGAAGTAGGACCCATGGTGGAGGTTTAGGTCATAAGGGCTCAGCCCTCATGAATGGGTTAGTCCACTCATGGACAAATGAAATAAAGGACTCATGGGTTATCAAGGGAGCAGCTCTTTCAATAGTGAGCTGTCTGGCATGTTGCTCTGTCTCACCATGAAGCAGTCTACTAGTCACGCTGCTGCATGATGGCCTTCGACAGATGCTGAGCGATACTAGCACCATGCTCCTGACTTTCCAGCCTCCAGAACAGTGAGCCAAATGAACTATCCAGATATATAACAGGACTAGGTTTTTACAAAGGTATTTTGTTGTAGAAGCAAAAAACAGACTAAGACATGGCTATTTTCACTTTCTTCTTCTTGTCTTCTAAATTTTGATAGAGAATACATTTTTTCTTTATAAGAGAAACATGATTGATGCTAATAGAAATCCAATGGGAAAAATACTAAGTGTAATTTAGAACCATCTGGAGATCCTCATTTTTCTAATAATAATTTTATGGCACTTTATAACTTATTATGCACCCATTATCTCATGTGACACTAAAACTACCAATGGCATTGCTTCACTTCCAGAATCACTGAAAAATTCCTCTTTTTTTTTCATTAATTCCTTCCCCACTTTCAGCCTAACTAACATGAGGTTATTAAAGGAGTTGTTTTTTTTTAAAGAGTGAGAGGGGAGAGAGAAGAGAGAGAGAGAAGAGAGAGAGAGAGAGAGAGAGAGAGAGAGAGAGAATTTCAATATTTATTTTTTAGTTATTGGCGGATATAACGTCTTTGTTTGTATGTGGTGCTGAGGATCGAACCCGGGCCGCACGCACGCCAGGCGAGCGCGCTGCCGCTTGAGCCACATCCCCAGCCCCTATTAAAGGAATTTTAAACAAATACTGTGTTAAGATTTTGTTCCTTGGGCTGGGAGGGTAGCTCAGTGGTAGAACACTTTCTTTGCATGCACAAAGCCCTGGGTTTCATCTCCAGTACTGAGAGAAAAAAAAGCCTTAAATTGAAAGCAGCTCCTGTAGATATTCATCTTGAAAAGCACTTATCTATAAGAGAAGATAAGGATCTTCTGACACTAACATATCTCTTTCATGAGGACAAAAGAGGATAGATTTTGTGGCTTTTATTGAATTCAGTGGACATTTATTGATCTGGTCACTAATACAGAAGTTATATAAATGTGAACTCTAGTTTCAGTTTTTGCAACAGAATCGTGACTCTTCCTTTATTATCATCAGCATCATCTGTAAGTATTTAGATGAATTGGTCTTTCCCAGCCCTAAAATTCTAAGAAACAGAGGAAAAGGGATTATCTAAAGTTACTCAGCAGGAAAGAAGGTGAATCTGAGACTTAGACTCCATTCTTCTGACCCTGACTCTTTGCTTTTCTAGCTGTTGTGGTTTGGATGTGAAGTATGCCCCCAAAGCTTATGTGAGACAATGCAAGAGGGTGTGGAGGAGAAATGATGGGTTATGAGAGCCCACCAGTGAATTAATCCCCTGATGAGGATTAGCTGAGTGGTAACTGAAGACCAGTAGGGTGTGGCTGGAGAAGATGGGCATCAGGTGTGTAGATTTGGGGTATATATTTTGTATCCAGCAAGTAGAGTGTCTCTCTTTGCTTCCTGATCATCATGTGAGCTACTTCCCTCTGCCACACTCTGCTGCCATGATGTTCTGCCTCACCCCCAGCCCTAAGACTGGAGCCAGCTGTCTATGGACTGAGACCTCTGAAGCTGTGAGCTCCCAAATAACCTTTTTCTCCTCTACAATTGTTCTGGTCAGATATTTTAGTCACAGCAGCAAAAAAAGCTGACAAAAACACTGGCATTTAAAATTCATGTTAAAATTTTCATGAGACAATTAGAGATCTATATAGGAATTGGATTGAGTGTATTAAAAATTATTTTATGTGTGTTAATGGTAATGTGAGTATGCCTTTTGAAAATAATTTATATTTTAAAGGTAGACAAATATGGATGAAATGATAAGTTTCAGATGAAACAATAAACTTCTATTTGCTTTAAAATCATGTAGAAAGTGGAGAACTAGTAGGATACAGAGAGACAAGGTGGGTTATTGACAAGTGGGTTACTGACAGTTATTGAAGCCAGGCAGGGAGAAGCTCAGGGATGCATCTCTGTTTACATATATGCCTACCATTTCCCAAAACAAAATTTTATGTATTGAATAGTAAAAATAAAAACCAGGTTTTACCCACACACCATCCCAAATAATAGCATAAGATCCTAATTTGGAGGCTTTCAAAATAACAGAACAGACACGAGGACTCAGAGACCAGCTGACTATTCAGCCACAAATGGGTCATTCCTGAGGAAGCCAAGGGTCTCCTAGAAGTTCAGGGAGCGTGTCACTGAATTGCCAAAAATAAGCTGGGATTCTACCAGATGTCCCCTCTGAGAAAGGCGCAACTGTGGCCCTCATCATCAGTGGCATCAGTATCCAAGGATGCCCAAATAGAACCAAGCATGCTTTGTGAGAGAGTGACAGAATAACCAGAGACGTGTTGAGACCCTTCCTTCACAGTGCCTCGTTCGAGGGAATTCTTCATGGGCTCCATGAGTGGGTGGGGAATTGGTGGGCGCCCTTCAGGGGTCAGTTTGACAGTATCAAACTTTAAAGGCACTTGTAGACATTTTCTTCCTGGGAGTTTTCCTACAGCTGTATTCATATACAGATATTTGTACAAGGATATTCATTACAGCATTGTTTGCTAGAGCAAAAATTGTAAACAACTTGACCTTCATTCTTGGAAATGACAAAAATAAATATGGCCAAATAGCGGCACACCACAGTTGTTAAAACAATCAAGGTCAGTCTCTGTGTGTTGGTATAGGAAGATGTACAAGATAAAACGTTGAGCAGACATGTCCTTTGATCCTATAGATGATGACAAGCAATTTTGTGAAGGTGTGTGGATTTCTCCTTAAATATAACTGAGGCTCCTCCTGGACGGGGATGGCCACAAAGTATATTCTCTTTTTTATACTGACATGTTAGATCTGCAATTTCTGGTGGGACACACTTGGGGATTAGGCCATTATCTGCAACACCCAATGCTCCTTGGCCTTACATACTCTAGAACTCTCTTAAAAAAGAGCCCCTAATGGTGGAATGAGACGAACATCATTACCCTAGGTACTCTACTTCATGTGCAAACAGAGAAGTGAAAAATTGTGCTCCATTTATGTACTATGAATCAAAGTGCATTCTGCTGTCATGCATAACAATTAGAACAAATAAACTGAAAAAAAAAAAGCCCCCAAGCTGTGGGGCCAAAGCAAGCCATCGGCCTAGGGAGACCTGACCCAGTGTCAGCCACTAAACACTCTGCTCCTTGAAGTTCTCCCGCTGCTGCTGGGGAGCGATGGGGAAAGCTAACCTTGGGAAATTCCTCTTGAAATCATTGGCTGGCAAGAGCCTAGTAAGCGATCCCAATGATGACATACCTGCATTCTTTCTCTTTTCTTGGGAGAGGTTAAAATAAGTTTAAAATCTGTACAGGAGCAAAAAAGACATGACGGAGAAGAAATGCTTTAAACTCATCACCTTCTGGGCCTGGGCCATGGCTCAATGGTAGAGCTCTTGCAGAGCATGTGTGAGGCCCTGGGTTCGATCCTGGTACCACGTAAAAATTAAACATAAATAAATAAAGGTATTGTGTCCATCTACAACTAAAAAATAGTTTTAAAAATCATCACATTCTGAATAAAACAGGTCTCAAATCAGGAGAATCTCATGTTTTTAACTTCCAGAAGTGCACTCTGCGTAAGGGTCGGGTGGCAGTGCTTCACAATCCCACAGGGTTTCGGTGAAGACTGAATGAGATCATCCTTCACATGTAGGTTGAAAACAAACTCAGGAATCAGGCAGAGGCCGTGAGGTTGCTGTGGCTGGTGTGGGGTTCCAGTCACGAGCCTGTGGCTGCTTGGCCACTTTTGCACTGAAGTCCCTGTCGCCATCTGTGGAGGTGGCAACTCATATGGTGAGAGTCCTGCACGTGCAGGCAGGGCCTCGTAACCTTGACCAGAAGGCCGAACACAGGACCAACCCTTAAAATTCTGTGCCAAGAGGTCAGCAGGTTGGAGAAAAATTTTTAGCTGAGACGGTTCCTTTTCTTTTGACCTCTCTTTCCTGCTATCTGTTCAAGCAACCAGACGATGGGTGAAATCAAACCAGATTCTTTTAACTTTTTCTCAAAATCATGATTTCCTATCACTCTGTTCCTTCCTCTGGCTTCTCCCTTTTCAAAGTGTGATGAGTTGAGCATCATATTTAATAGAGATCTGACTGATACAGATTGTAGCCTAACGATTGCTTCCTGGACTCTGCATGTCATCCTTCTATAAATACCGCCCAGTATCATTTGGGCTTTTCAGCAATAGCACTCCATGGCTGCATCCCTTCATCTGTGGTCAACCATGACCTCGCTGGTGTTTTTCTCTTGCACCTGTCCTAATTGGTCTTCCTCACCCTGGTTTTCCATGATTGGCTTCTCTGTGTCTAAATTTACCACCTTATATATTCCCACTCTTAGGAGAAGTGCCATGATATTAGCAGAAGCCAGAATTATTCAATCCCCATTATCTCTCACTTTGTCAAGGAAGAGAAAACATCTTCTAATTAGAAAGGACAGGCATAAAGACTTACGGAGAAACTGTACCTCATGAGCAAAAGGAGCAGCAGCTTGTTACAGCAAAGGGACCCAGGGACTGCAAAGCATGGGCTCAAGGGCCAGATCCACTCTTTGTTGACTATGTGACCTCAGGAAAGTATGACCTCTCTGAGCTTCGGCTTCTTTACCTCCAACAGGAGAGAGTTTGACTGTTTTATCTCTAAGCTTCCTTTTTAAAACTCAAACTTCCATACTCTGCCCTGAAATGAGTTTGTTACTGGCCCCTTTCTAAATAACTTTTGGAATCCCAGAGTCAGGTGGAAAAGACAAAGCCTCGAAACATAGGCTATGTTATCAAATTCATTATATTTGATACCTCATGGAAACAAGAACAAGGATGTCTTCCACCAGCTCCCAGGCTTACATTCTGCAGAATGTTACAAGAGGAAAACTTCTTCCATCAAGATATTTTCCAGTTCTTGTGTTTTGTCACCTTCTACTGAGGACAGCAACCTGAGGAATTATCAGAGAAGGAGTGAATGTCCTGGGAACTTCACCTCTTGCATGTTTGACCTGGAATGTTGCCCTCTAAGCCTTTGGCACCTTGGGACAATCAGCTTGGTGGCCTTTTGTATCATGGGTATCATTCAGGGCCTGCATATCTTTGGCATCAAAATGTCAGAAAAATACCAAGATGTAGTGAAGTCAACTGGGGAAAAGGTTTGAAGATTCCTGAGCTGAAGATAAGCAACTTCTCACCCCATGACTATGCTTAGCACTTCAGATGTTCAGTGTTCCAAAGCCTGTTTCATTGCCTCATTCTACAGAATGGGGAAAAAGTCAGAATCAATAGTAATTAATCTCTAACTGTGGACCCTTGCCTATGTAAGTGGGGAATCCAAGTTGGTTCTGCCATGTTGCTAAGGCCGACTTTAGAGTTTATATTCAAGTACAACCAAAGGATGTTTGAAGAATTTGATCTGTGATTTCAAAGTCGAATTTGTTAGCTCTTGAGGAATCATAAGAGAGAGAAATAAGATTGGAAATGGCCATCAGATTGCATCCAATCATGGAAAGTCAGCTCAGTATCAATGCTGGAGCATGGTGTAAGTTAGATTTACAGTCAATGCATTGTAAACAACTTTTGGTCAATGATGGACCTCATATACAATCCTGGTCCTATAAAATTATAAAACAGTGAAAAAATTTCTATCATCTGGTATTTTTACTGATTTCTCTGTGTTTAGGTACACAAACCTAAAAATTTACCTTTGTGCTTCAGTTGCCTCTAGAATAAATTTGGTAACCCTATTGATCTTTAGCCTAGGAGCCATAGGCTACACCATATAGCCTGGATATATGGCCTATATTGTGTAGGCATGTGTAAGTGTACTCTATAATGTTTGCACAACTACAAAATTCCCAAAGAACAAATTTATCAGAATGGATTCCCATTGTTGGGTGACAGGTGACTGATTTAAGAGGCAGGGGCCAGGAGGGACATTGTGAGGCTTTAGAAAGAAATGTTGTTGCCAGCAGGGCTAGTATGTACATGCTAAGGAATTGTACCATAAGCCTTGTTCTATTTATATTTTAATAGATTACTTGGCTGGCAAGTTTTAGGGGCTACTATAAACTGTTATCTATGTTCTTTAGAAAATATTTTTTAAACGTCATCTATAGGATGGGAAATAATGGGTGTCAGATAGTGCTTCGGGGTGCATTTTCAGCTTGCAACTGGTACCTGTAATTTATTTGAGTAGGTCCAGGTCAATGTGGAATGAGGTGGTTACTACTAGAGCTTTATCCTAGTCTGAATCCCTTTAACATCATTGTTGAAGGGTGGGATAAAAACAAATTCTATATGGATATCAATTTTGCCTGTGACCTGAGGCTAGGAAGGATTATAAATGTGATCACAGACAACATCAAATTCCAAGTGATTTTTTTTAAACTGGACTTAAAAAGATACAAAGTCCAACATTTTGAGTTCAAGATCAATCACACATGTGCAGAATGGGAGAGCTGCAGCTTGACAGAAATCCACATGAAATCATCTTAGCATTTCAGCTGACCACAAGCTTGCTGGGATGTGGCTTTAAAACAGCCAATGCAATCTTGTGTTTCTCCAGGTAGTAAGGCATCCAGGCACCAAATATATATCCCTATATTTTGGGCTGGCCCAAGGCCTGGAGAACTGTGTTCATTTTCTGCCCTTTACAATATTAATAGGGTTGCTGAACTAGGCTGTGTATAGCGAAGAGTATCTGAAGTAGGAAAAGATGGTGACCATAATACAGGTGGCCCTCCACACTCACAAATTCTGCATCCACTGATTCAATCAACCATAGTAAATGTAGTTGGGTATTAGTCATCTTTTTGTCCCTGTGACCAAAATACCTGACAAGACCAGCTTAAAGGAGAAAAATTTTATTTTGGCTCATGGTTTCAGAGGTTCAGTCTATGGTTGTTCAACTCCATTGCTCTGGGCCCAAGATGAGGCAGCACATCATGGTGGAAGAATATGGTGGAGGAAAGCTGCTCTGTTTGTGGTGATCAGGAGAGAGAGAGAGAGAGAGAGAGAGAGAGAGAGAGAGAGAGAGAGAGAGAGAGAGAGAGATTGGGAAAAGAGCTGTAGGGAAGATGAACCCTTCCAGGCCACACCCCCCAGTGACCCACCTCCTCAAACCACAGTCACCTGCCTGTTGTTATTACCGACCTAGTCCATTCAAACCAAGCTGAACTGATTAGGTTACAGTTCTCGTAATCCAATCATTTATCTCTAAATATTCCCACATTAGCCCTGGAGTTTGGGGGACACTTCATATCTAAATCATAACATTAGGTCTATGATGATTTCATCTGTTTTGAACAGGTAAAGACTTTTTTTGTCATTATTCCCTAAAGAATAATATAGCAACTATACATGAACTATGTACATGGTATTATGTATTGGAAGTAATCTAGCAATGACTTAAGTTTACAGGAAGATTTTTGTAGGTTATGTGAAAATACTATACCATTTTGTATAAAGTATTTGCATGTCTGTGAATTTTCATATCCACAAAGGGACATGAAACAAATCTTCCACAGATACCAGTGATGAGTATGCATAAAAAATTGTGGGAATTCTTTTTATTATTACCAGCCAAGATTTACTGACCATCAGTTATGTGTCAAGCACTGTAATTACCCTGAAACTTCAGAGAAACACAAGGTCTTATTTGCAAAGTATCCAAAGAGGATTCAGGTAAATAAACAAGATGAGGTATATAATGAAGTACACGCTGTGATGATGGACAGGATCCCCTGGGGCTGGAGGGGTGGGGGCAAGTAATTCTGATTGGGGCAATGGAAAACTCAGAGGAAGTGAACTTTTAGAATCATAACCTTTTTAAAATTGGGGGAAATATTTTATTTCTAATGCATATAAAATGGTCGGGGTGGGGGGAGTTCTTCTCAAAGACCCTTTGATTGCAAAAGATTTTGGTGTGGTATACCCCTGAATTTTCTATCTGAGGACTGGTCCCATTCTACAAGGTCACATAGCTAGTTGTACTCCTCGAGTTAGAATTCTATAGCTGTGTACTTCCTACTGAATTTCATCCAATTGTTTTTCTTATGGGCCAATTTTCTCCAATTGCTAAACCTTATTTTGTATGATTTTTCTGCTAGAATTCAGCTGGCCCACCAAATTTAGTATTCCCTGACAATTTGACAGGCACACGCTCAATTCCTTTGTCCAGATCACAAAACCTCTGACTAGAATAGATCCACCCCCAAGCCAGAGCAGGTGGCTTACCACTAGGTATGACCCAAGCTGCTCTCCAAGGATTCCTGCCAAGGGCAGGATGGATGTGAGACCTCAGGGTTGTGAGCATAAGCTCAACTGGAAATTCTATTACGTTGAGAAGAGGCAGGCTTGAAAATAAATAATTGAACTGATCTCAGTGAGATAAGTGTGTATGCTTTTGATCCATGTTAAAAATAGGAGGAGACAAAATGAAAGATAACTTTTACAGTTGTCTCTGAAGCATCTATTCTGTTGCTTCAGAGGCAGGAGGAGGGTCCCCAGCTGTTGTGTTGGCCAGAGCTTCAAGATGAGAATTTGCATTTAGAAGGTTCTTGCTCCATCTGTCGATGCTGAAGTGACCGCTCTTCCTGAAGGTGGGGATGGCTCCCTTGCCATGGCTCTTCTAGAATGGTTCATCAGCTCAAGCTCCATCAGAAGTCCTGTGTTCAACAGAAAACTCCTAACAGTCAGAGTCTCCTAGATCTTCAGTTACTTTGTCACAGTGATGAAAAGCTGACTGATACAGGGGCCGGGGGAGGGGGTGAGCACATGTGCCTCCCTCAACATTACAGAGAAGGAAGTGTGTGTGTGTGTGTGTGTGTGTGTGTGCGTGCATGTGCGCACTTGTGTTAGCGTGTGTGTGATCATCATTATAACAAAAACAACTACCAATTGTTGAATTTACTATTTCCAGGTGACATGCAAAAACCACTCCGTGATGAGGCTGTTACCTTACTGACCAGGTGAAGATACCAAGGTTTGAAGTGATTATGTAATTCACCCACAATACTAAGGCTAGTGAAGATATGGAGCTGGAATTCAAGTGCCGATCTGTGTGATCCTATTATGTGATGCTAACAAAAGCAAGACTGACTTTTTCAAGTTTATTATATCTACTGCATAAACTGCAAAACTTTAAACCATACACTTCCAAGCAAAAGGTTTTTGTGAAGACCTCCTTAGCTTTAATGCAGTGACATATTGGGAATGCTGAGTGGTAGGGGGCTTAGCTATGCAAAGACCGCTGGATTCTCTGGGAGCAGCCCAGACCCACACAGCTCTCTGTGATGGATTAGATATAAGGTCCCCCAAGAGCTCATGTGAGAGACAATTCAAGAAAGTTGAGAGGTGAAAGGATTGGGTTATGAGGCCTTAACCTGATCAGTACATTAACCCACACCTATGGATTAACGGGGTAGTACTGTAGCCAGGTAGGGTACAGATGGAGGAGGTGGGTTCCTCTGGGTGTGCCTTTGGGGTATGTATTTTGTCTGGGGTGAGGGGAGCTCGCCCTCTGTCTTCTGGTGCCAGGTCCTGAGCTGCTTTCCTCCTCAGCCCTTCTCCCATGATGTTCTGCCTCACCTTAGGCCTAGAGCCAAGGAGTTGGCCATCTATGGACTGAGACCTCTAAACTGTGGGCCCCCAAAATAAATGTTTCCTCCTCTAAAATTGTTATCAGGTCTTTTGGTCACAGGACTGCCTTAAAATCTCTCCTGTCTTGCCCCCTCCCGCATCCACTGGTGTTATGACCTAAGGTTTAGAGAAGATGCTGGTGATGGCGTCCACAGAACAGAGCCAGCCGCAATGCCTGAAGTATCCCAGTAATTACAGAGCATCACTCTGATGTCACAGACTCCAGGACAGCCAGAGCCTGAGGGAACACAGGTGAGAAAGGTTGAGATAGCTGGGCACAGGCAGCTGGGAGACGCCAGGAATGCAGCAGGGCTAGTGCAACAGAGACAACCATCAGCACGGTTTACTGAGCACTTACTGTTCTGCTTTAGAAAATTTATGTTCAATCTCCCAACAATTATACAAGTTACCAAAATGATTTCTTTTTTCTTTCTGGACATATGGACAGACTCCACTTCCCATTCTGCCTTGCAGTTGGAGTAATCCTGTGGCTAGAGCTAGGAACTCTAGAAAGTGTGTTATCTTTAGGTCCAGTTCAGAAACTCTCCCCTTACCCGCGACCCAATTCATCCCCAAATGATATCTACTTAGCAGTTAGCAGATTTCCCAAATAGAAGCAACATGGGTCGCTAAGTTTTCATCTAGAAAGCTACCCATCAAACGCCCACTTAGACTGCTGTGTGTGAGAGATAAACCTTTATTTTATTAAGCCACTAAGATCCAAGGGCTTATCTGTCACAGCAGCTGAAGTTCACTACCTAATTGTGCAAGCCCACAAGTGGTTCATTACCATTGTCATTTTAAAATGAGAATCTTCAAGCAGCTAAGTAACTTTTCCAAAGCCACACTTAGTAAGCTCTAGAGTCAAGATTCAAATCAAAGCCAGGCACGGTGGTGCACACCTATAATCCCAGGGGCTCAGGAGGCTGAGACGGGAGGATTGCGTCTTCAAAGCCAGCCTCAGCAAAAGTGAGGCACTAAGCAACTCCGTGAGATGCTGTCTCTAAATAAAATACAAAATAAGGCTGGGGATGTGGCTCAGTGGTCGAGTGCCCCTGAGTTAAATCCCCAGTACCACCTGCCAAAAAAAGATTCAAATCCAAGTTTTTTGGCCCCAGAGCCCATGCTATAGCCACTAGTTCTTTCCTGAAGGAGTTGTAGGCTTAATGAGATAATGCATGCACAGTGATGAAACACTGATGGACATATGGCCAATGTTACATAAAGACAGCTTAATTTAATTGTTCCTGATTATCATGAGTGTCCTGTGGTCCTTCACAGGCTCTTCTTCCAACCCCATGTGGCTCCCTTTCTACCACCCCCTGCCCCATGTTGACCCTAACTCACATGTTCTATGTATCTCTGACTATAGGGAATATATTTTCTGCCATTCTGCACTCTCTTTCTGTGCAGTTAGAGTTGTATATTAAGGTCCATGAGCCAGCAGGGTAGTCTTTGCTGCTTGTAGGATGGATCTAATTTCCCTGCAGTAAAGTTATGGATCTGTCCTGGACTGAATTTTTATCACCCGCTTGAAAGAACCTCTTCAAAGGTCTATGAATCAAATTGGAGAATGAATCAAAGTTGAGAGAATAGTTAAAATGATAGAAGACAAAACCAAGAATCCAAATGTTCACAACAGGCTGGAATGATGGGCCAAAACCAAGAAGAAATGTAACAGTGGAAAACAAATGGCAGAATCTTAGACGAACAGACCCTTAAAGGTCATTGGCGAGAGCCTCCGATTAAAGCTTTGAACTGCAAAGATTTTCTCCCTCTTGATTTTTACTATTCCAGTCGCATCTGTTTCTGATTATCTCTGAGTGTGTGAAGAAATTACCTTATCTGCTTAAAAATCTTGTTAAATTCCAATTAAATGGACTGGGATGACTTAGATTTTTAAACCCAAGCTCTTCTAGCAGCTGCTTTGGAAGCAGACTTGTATCTAATCCCCCGTGTGTGATCTTTGCTTTGGAAAGTGTTTAGTGAATAAAACTCAGCGTTTGCTATTGATTGGCACAATGCTTCTGGTGGGGAAGCCACTGTGAAGCTACAGTTTTACTGGTCCTTTTCTTTGTTCCTGTGTCTGAGGAAAAGAAGCCACTAAAAGGCTAAATATGTATTCTAATAAAGGCAGGTGATTAGAAGCAAAGTGTTGGTTTCCCATATGAGAGAACTGTTGGTAGGCTCAGTATCTGGTAAAGTTGCTAAAGAGACCCCTCAAAGTGTTAGGATTTAGATTTTTTAAAATTCATGGTAAACAGTTCCATTCAAGTCGAGGGGGAAACGAAGGGTTAGAATGAATATTGAGTGGTACTGGGATGATCAATAATTAAAACTATCTTTTTTAAAAATTGTGAAAGACAGCAGTTACTTGCAGAGTTTATTAAAAGACATGTTCTTGAGTCCTGCCCCATGACTATTCAGCTGGCATCTCTAAACACAAGGCCTCAGAACCTAAGGTCCTAAGATGATTATTATGTACATGTGAACATCTGAAATAAAGAGGAAATATCTTGATATTCCTTTTTCTTTGTGTAAATAGAGGATTTATGAATTAAAACAATAATTTAATGTTTAGTTAGTACTAAGTCATGCCTATGTGGTTTTAATGGGGTTTTAATTTGTATACAAAAAGTATATTTGTGCAGAAATACAAACTATTCAGTACTCCATAGAAAGCTTAGTAGTTGGGGTTATAAACCTATGGCCAAGTTATCTCTTTTTTCATGGGTGGCAGGTACTTAATGGCAAGCCAGAACCTGGAAGAAAAAAGGCATCCACCATTACTAAGTAGGTAAGTCCAACAACCTCTGGTCATAAGAATCTGCAGGGGGAATGACCAAGTTAGAATATAAAGCCGACATCCTTCCTGGTAAATGTAACTGGAGGCCAATTATTGTTTTTTTTTTTAATATTTGTTTCTTAGTTGGACACAGTATCTTTACTTATTTATTTTTATGTGGTGCTGAGGATTGAACCCAGGACCTCACACATGTAGAGCGAGTGCTCTACCGCTGAGCCACACCCCCAGCCCCCGATTACTGTTTTCATATACCCTAATCTGGTCAACTGGTCTTCATTGTCTAGGCATATATATATATATATATATATATATATATATATATATATATGTGTGTGTGTGTGTGTGTGTGTGTGTGTGTGTGTGTGTGTGTGTACTCATTATATTGAATGAGAGGGACTCAACTCCTTAGTATCCCTTTGAATCTGCTCTGTAGGCAGAGCAGAATTTGCCCTAGGGCCAGCAAATTCTGGGTAGGTCTTTATATTTTTCTGGTCTTTTTAATCACAAGAGCAGATTTCTTTTTATGGTTCATATTTCCAGCCTCGTATGTTAATTATGCCACCTAGAGCTCTGCTGTCCCCTTTCCCCCAGCTCTGCACAACCTGCTGAACAGGGCAAAGGCAGGGTGGCTGTTTGTGTCTTTCTGCATCACTGCTGGCTGCAATCTCTGTCTCTGGTGAGGGTGGTGGGAGGAGTTAAGGGAAAGGTGCAGTTTCTTGCTGCTGTGATATTAGTGGCCTCTGGTCTTGGCAAATTTTCCAATGGACTCTTCCCTCAAGGTTTGCTTCTGTGGTTTCTCTGAGATTCTCCACTAGAACCTTCCAGTGTTATCCCAATGACTCAAGCAATGGCTCCTTCCAATGGCTGCCTAAGCCTCCAACACTCGAGTTCTCAGATTCAAGGTTCAGCCTTCTGCTGGGTTCATTCATCCCCACCAGCCAGTGCTCATGGGCCAGGTCCCTTTGAAGAGGACCCCAGGTCACCTTCTCTCCATTTCACAGTTTGGTCCACTAGGAAACATGGTCACTGGACACTGTGGACACTGCTCTGAGATGGTGCTCTTTCTGTCTCTGTGTCTCTCTGTTCTGGCTCCTCAAGTCTTTTGCCTTTATATTTCTCAGATGTGCATTAGCTATTCCCCAAGAGAATTATCAGGCTCTCTGAGGGACCCCTAGCCAACCCTGCTGACTAGAGAGAGGACAAGGCATGAAAACTCTGCCCAAAAAATGTGCTTCTCCTCGGTTCTTGAAGGCTTCCTCTTTTGTAGGATGGGATGAGTGATGAGGTAACCCCAGCAATGCTGGTTTCTTAAGTTCTTAAGTTACTCTAAATGTGGTCCAGCTGTCCCTAGGAGAAGGTACTGTGTCTTTCACATCATTTTCTACACTCAGGGGTTCAGAGTGGACCATAGGAAGAGTGATAGCAGGCATCTGATGATGAATGTATACAGTCACCCTCTCTTTGTGTTGCTGAGAGCCATTGCCAAGTAGGTATGACGCATGGCATGACCCAGGTCATTTGCAGTGACATTGCATGTAAGGTGACCTTGCTCAAGGACCAGGGCGGATCCAGGTTTAGGGTGTATCCTGCTGGGATTAGGGAGTATCCTGCTGCCTCAGGCTCGCCAGCTCCTTGAGTTCCCGTTGAGTTCTTGCGGGATTCAGAGAGTATTTTGGGATGCAGAGCCCAGTGGAAGTGTGGATTTTGCCCAGAACATGCTTGTAGAGTGCCGGTGTGAGTTCGGGAATAAAGAATTGCTGTTTGAATCTACAAGGCTCGTGATTTTGTGCCCAGCCAGACTGCGGCATTGTGTGTCACCTGGGCACAGGATAGTGGGAGGACTCACCTGGCTGGTGGTCTCTTTAGGGATGGCAAGAATGAGAATGTGAAGGTCCGTAGTAAAGAGGAAATGATGAAGATGTCCAGGCTACTCTGTGGCACTTGCATGGGACTCATATTAGTGGGCAGAGAATCTTGAGAAATTAAGTGAAGAGGAAGAAAGTGTGGTAGGGAGCATGGATGAAGCTTCACCAGATCAAGTGGACAAAGAGTTGGAAGAAATTAACATCACAGAGAGCGCCAGTATAGAAGGGGCGGATACAGAAGCCAGAGATGTTCCAGCTCTGCCCCTGGGATCCTGATGGCCAGCTGGGCTTGGAGCCATTGTCTGATCGACCTGCCTGGGATGCTACAGATGAGAACAGCGCCAGTTTCCTCTCACTGGCTGTCTGAGTCCTCCTCTCTCCTTAGGAAATCACCAGAGTAGGCAGTCTCTCAGGTTGAACCCAGCTTTGAGGATCTAAAAGGCACTTTATCATTGAAATACATCCCATGTGGGGGCCTTCCTACAGAATGGTGGTATCCAGAGTGGAATCTGAGATTGAGGTGGGAAATGGGACCATGTCTCACCTCCTCAAAAGTTTTTGTTGAATCCAGCTGGGACAAGCCAGCTGAAGATGCTAGCCTTCTGGAGCCCACTGATCAGTATTGGTCAAGGAAATACGGTGCAGGTTGGCTCTAGAGTATCCACCCTGGCCAAGGCAGGAGGCTGGAGCTTTAGGCCAGCTGAGGGCACTTCCCAGAAAGAAGCCCTAAGCTGAAGCAGAGTAAAGGAAGGGCCAGTAAATCTCATAAGAAGGGACAGGGGGAAATAGAGCAAGAACTACAGGCAAGGGCAGATATACAAGAATGGAGCCCAGAAAGTGCTTGGTAAACCTTAGTTCTCAGGACCTGACAGCTTTGGCTTCTGAAGTTTCTGAGAGGCAGCCAGGAACAGAAGCAGAGAAGTCACCAACCATTCAGTTTCACCCCAGACACAGAGAACATGGCAGGAGGACCAAAAAGAGCATGATTACCAGGGCTACCTAGCGGGGCGTTTGACACAGGCAGAGATGTTTGGGTGTATGAGATTGCGTCTCACCATGCTTTTCTGCTATAATTGAAGCAACAAGGTGGTTTTCCTTTGCAGTTTGCAGAAACAATTTTAGTACTTTAAAACTGCAGTATGTGTATCTGTGTTCCTTTCTGTTGCATTAAAGAGCTATAAATTCCGCAATTTTAACTGACACTTTGGAATGGAGTTCAGCAGGGAGGAGACTTGGTGGTCCTGAAGTTCTCCAAGGCACCTGGAGAAGAAAGAAGCTTTCACTGGGGTGGCCTTTGGAACACTCTTGGTATTGAATGCCCTGAACACTCAGTAGCCATGACTTGCCCCACCCAGCTTTCCCTGAATGGGAAAATGCCTGGGATGAGCCCCTAGTCAGCACGAGTGTGCTCCCAGTGCCTCCATACCTGCATGGGCTCTGTCTGCTAATAGCCCCAAGCCAAGGGCAGAGGCCAGGGTTCAGAGACGAAAACCAGAGAGGTCAGTTTATTCTTAATGGCTGATTCTGTGGCAATTGCTGTTCCTAGGGCCAGGGTCCCTCTCTCCAGGACCCTGAATACACCCCACACCCCTTCCACCCCACCTCACACTCCTGTCCATCTTGCAGTCCAGCTGTGGATGCTCCCCAGAGCAGCAGGAAGCCCAGGAGGCAGCCAGCCTGGATGGCTAGGGGTGACCACATAGAAACAGCTGGGGACAGCTCTCCATGCACAGGAAACTCAGATGAGGGGACAAATGTGTTCATTCCAAGTCCAGACCGAAGCACAAAGGGACTGTGGTAGCTCTCCCTCTCCCTCTATTCCTCTGCCTTCACCCCTTCCTATCCCATCTGCCCCTCTCCTTCTCTCTGCTCCCTTCTGTGTCACAGGTGGGAGCCTTGAGCTGCGTTGAGCAGCCCCCTGCCAACAGCTACCGCCTGGTGTGCCCCTCAAAGGGCCCTTGCCTCTTCCAGGCGGCAGCCGACCTCTCACACCCCTCCCATTTCATTCCACCTCTCCCGAGTTCTCCCCCTCTCAGTGTTTGCCCCCCATTTCTTTCTACACCTTTAGCTTCTCTTCCTTTCTCTCATTTACATGTTTTTATTGTCACTGTTCAGTGTGGCTTTCCCCCATCCTGTCCCCTTACCCAGTCCTTTCTGTCCTTTCTTCTTTCTTGGTTTGACTTCCTTTTCCTCTGCTGCTCCCTGAGTTGTGAGTAGCAGGCGACAGCAGGAGAATCTGGCTTACTGAGGAAGTGGAGAGGGATCCTGGAAATGAGGACATTTAGGACACACTGCACTAACACACTCAAGAGAGCGCAGGGAACGTGCTTCATCCTTTCCTGACTACCTGGTGGGCAGCGTTCTGGGTGCGATGTGGTCAGAGGCTTTTCAGGGGCTGACTGTCCTTTGGGGTCAGCATGATTTTGTGTTCAGCTTTGCAGATTCAGAAACGTTATCTTTTTGGTTCACCAGGAGCCGTCACCCACAGCAAAGTAGAGTCACACTATAATATACACAGGAGAATGGAAGACAAACCAGAATGACAATGTAGTCATTTACTGTTTGCAGCAGAGATGAGCCAGATGCTCACTAACCCTCACTAACCCTTCTGCCTGGGCACATGGGGACACTATCCTCCCCAACCTCAGCTGCAGTTAGAACAATGTGATTGAGTTCTCGCTAAAGGAATGTGGGTAGAAGTGACTTATGCCGCTTCCAGATGTAGCCATACAATGTCCAGGTGCTTCAAGTGAAGAACTCTGCAGTGGGGGAGACATACACGGGAGGATCTGGGATCCTGGAGTCACCACTTGGAAGAGAGCCACCAGGAGAGAAACCTCACTACGTCGGAGTGTGAAATAAGCTTTTATTGTGTGAAGACCCTGAATTATAAAGATGTTTTACTTCATAAGTTCACATTAGCACATCTTTTAAGGGGAAAAACAACTTGTTTCTATTGTTCCCTGAACCAAGGTATGCAAGGAGGCTTGTCCTAGGAGAGAGAGCTTGTTCAGTGGGCAGGAAATGGAACAGAGACCTGAGGGTTTATGTCCTTGACTGAAATGCAGCATAGGCACACACTTCTGCCTTTGTTGAGGGAGTATTGGAAAGGAGTTGATGGAGGTAAGTGAGTGGAGGTATTAAAATGGCCATGCTTCATGCTTGGGGGCTCCCCAATCACCTGTTCATCTTTTGTTTGGAAGCAGAGAGAAGGAGAGCCTGACAACCAGAGGAAGTGTGGAATGAGGACGGAAGTGCCCAGATCTGAAGGCCTCATGGCGCACCATGCCAAGATAGAAAGGACACTCAGCTGGCTAGCAAGGATTTGGCCAACACTGGGAGTCGGGGAGGCATTGCTAAGTGCCAGACACACAGTCCCCTTGTCTCATTAATGTCTCCTGCTGTAGATCTATAAGCATTGAAGTTATTTTTTGACAAGTTAGATTTAACAGAGTTTATCTAAGCAAGGAATGATTCCTGAGTTGGGCAACATTCAGAACCAGAGAGCTTTACCCTCAGAGTGCCCGGTAAGTAGGGAGAGAAAAATATAAGTACAGCAATATCTTGGTAGGTTGCAGTTAGGTGTTGACCATATTTGGACATGGTCTGATTAGTTGTCTGCCTGTGATTGACTCAAGTTCAGCTGCTTGTGATTGGCTGGGAGTTAGCTGTCTGTTACCAAGAAAACATTACATACTCTTAAAGTAAGTTTCCAGTTTGTTTATATACTAAGTTAGGTTGCAGTTTGTTTCACAGGGACTCAGTATGGAAACAGCCTTGGCCAATGATCTCCTGCTTATTTAATTTAACAGGGACATTCCATATCCCCAGATCCCAATCTGCCCCTCCCTAAACCTATCCCATCCTAATAAACATCTATTCTTTCAATATATCAGGTCAGAAACCATCAAGTTCATCTTGACTCTCTTTCATGTCCAGTGTCTAATTTGTTAGTGAATTCTGTATGCTTTGTCTTGAACTTGTGTCCAGCGCCCACTACCTCTTACCATCAGGCTGCTACTTCTGTGCCAAGCTACTTCTATTCTCCCCTCCCCCACCCCCTTATTGTGTGTTAGCATCCACATATCAGAGAGAACATTTGTCCTTTGGTTTTTCTTGAGAATGGCTTATTTCACTTAGCATGATATTTTCCAGTTCTGTCTATTTATCTGCAAATGTCATAGTTTCATTATTTTTTATAGCTGAGTGATATTCCATTGTGTATATATATACCACATTTTCTTTATCCATTCATCTGTTGAAGGGCACCTAGGTTGGTTCCATAGCTTAGCTATTGTGAATTGAGATGCTATAAACATTGATGAGGCTGCATCAGTATAGTATGCTGATTTTAAGTCCTTTGGGTATATGCTGAGGAATGGGATAGCTGGGTCAAATGGTGGTTCCATTCCAAGTTTTCTGAAGATCTCCATAGTGCTTATAAGAAGCACTTGACATTCTAAACATAGCATTATGCACATAGTCTTTTAACCTCAAAGTTCTATTTTTTTAAAAAAACAGCAGACCCATACCACCAAGGGTCTTAATGTGCATGTGCCTAGGGCAGGATGCATTCAGCCACCGGACCTACTTGGACAGGTGCAAACTTGCAGGTTGATGCTAATGAATAAGCATAACAAAAATGTGGGGAGTAGCTCCTAACCTTCTTCTGTCAGGTTTGAGGAGCCGGCCTAGGCCCTTTTCCTCATTCATCTTGCTTTCCTTGTCACACCGTCTCTGAGGGTTGTGATCCGGGTCTGGCTGTCATTGTAGGTCATCCTTCAGGCCCCAGCTTCACTATTCCCTTCCCTGACCATCGTCTAAAGTGGGCAGCCTCTGTCCTGGTGGTTCTCTCCCATGCGGTGCTCTTGTCTTCTTTAGTGGCACTTCCTGTGATGTGGAATCACCTATTTATTCTTGCCACTCATTTATGGCAGAGGGTAAGCTCCTTGCGGGAAGGACCGTGTCTGTCTGACACAACTGTATGCCTAGTGTTTGGTGCATAATAAATAAACCATGAATATTTGAAGGATGCAAGAGTGGAAGCAGGAAGGAAGGAGCCAGGAGCTGCATAGCTGTGTGCTCGAGGTCTCCTGTCAGCCACGCTCAGCACCCCCGCCTCCTGACTGCTGTGCCGGTCCCCGTGCCCCTGCTCTGTGCTTCACCACAGCTGCTGACCCACTCGCTAACAGGCAGGTCATCCAAGGAAGAAGACAGAGGAGAAGAAAGATGAGGCTCGGGAGGGTGGAATGGGGTGTCTAGGCTCTTTTAGCCGCCACTATTCCTTATTCTGTGCCAGGATATTGGCACCTTTAAAAGCCTTGCTGTCTTCCCCAACCTCCCCACTCAATCACAAACCACAGTGCCCAGGAAAAAATAAAGGGAGAAAAAAATCAATGTGCTAAATCTCGCTGGGCTCAGCAGCAGCTCCCTGAAGCTTTTCTCTGCTGGCCACAGAACTGAGCTCTCCGGGGCTCTCAGAACCTGACTTTGGGGGTGGCAACCTGCATCTTAAAAATACACCCCTCTCACTCTTCAGCCCATTCTCAGCCTGGAGAAGACCCCGGAGGAATCCTCTACCCTGCCCTGCATTCCCAGCACTCTCCAGCTGCCGACTCTCACCTCCCCTCTGGCTGTCTACTCTCTGAAGCCTTCACTGTCTCTGCCCCACTTACCCGACCACTTGCCCATAGAGTTTCCATTCACAGTTCCCCTCTTTACCTAACCTCTATTTTTAGTGTGTAGAGAGAGTAAAAAAAAAAAGCAAAAGGGTAAATTGTTATGGATGGTTGAATTGAGAATAGAATCATATGAGAATGATTTATTTTATTTATTTCCATTTCTCCCTTAAACCATCATCCTTTTAGCTGTTCCTCCAGGTGTGAGCCACAGAGTTACTGCCTGAGGAAAGAAGGCAGGAGCCAAGTAGGACTAAGAGGCAACCAATCGCCTTTGGGTATTGGTCACAGTTCCTCAACCACTTACCCAGGAGCTCTGTCTTGAGTGGTTAATGGGAAGAGGGGAGGACTCTCCTCCTCTAACTCATCGAAAGCCCTTCCTGGTTGGCTAGGTGGATGAGTTTTATAAAGGCAAGTTTGATATCAGAAGATGACCTGTCCCCAGGAGATGCTAAAAAGAAGGGTATGAAGACGAAGGAGACAGAGAATAGTCCGTGTGCATATATACCTTAATGTCATATGTCTCCATTCATTTAGATCTTCTTAGGTTTGCGCAGTTTTCTTGTTCAGTTTATCACTATATGTGGATGCTATTGTAAGTAGTGCTGTTTTTAATCTTTTAATTTTTAAATAAATGTTGCTAATCTAAAGGAAAATAAAGGAGAGACAGAGTTAGGATGAAAGACCACAGATTCTTCTTCTTTCCTAGGGTAGAGTGTTTAAGTGTGTGTGTGTGTGTGTGTGTGTGTGTGTGTGTGTGTGTGTCTGTGTGTAGGAGGAGGAGAGGAGGAGGAGGAGGAGGAGGGAGGAAAAGATACAGGGGCCTCCAGATGGTAAGGTGAAGGGTGGACTGTGGTGCATATCCTTGGTCATGCCTTGGAGGAGACTCAGTCCCCAGCTAAAGTCCCACCTGTCCAGGTAACAAGAAGACAGTCACAGGGATGAGGAAGGGGCTGGGTGCAGGGTCCTGAGGCAGCACTTGCAGCCCTCCATGATCAGCTCAGCAAGAGTGGACAATTCAGACCTTCTTACCTGACCCAGGGAGGATGCTGGGAGGGCTGGGGGCCGACCAGGGCTTAGAGAAGGGAAAGGGACTGCTGGGGCCCAGACTCTAAGACCAGGGCAAGTGGCTGGGACTTGCCTCCTTCTCATGTCCCTCTGCTGATTCCTCTTGTATCTAAACTCTGGAGTTGCTTTCTGCACTCCTTCCCCAGGGTGCCAGCCGGTGCTGTGGCTCCCACGGCCCTTCTGCTGGCAAGTCTCACGGGCTTGTCTCCAGCCCGGCTCCTCCTTGAACTCCAGGCTATTAGAGGAGCTCCTGCTTTAACATTTCTACTTACAAAATCAATGAATCCAAAACAAGGCTCACTGCCCCCATCCCCTCCTCCATCTTCCCCCTTTCCATATGGGAACACCAGTCTCCCAGCTGCTCAACCAAAAGCCATGGAATAGGCTTGGTTTCTTTTTTTGCTCACACCATCGGGAATTCTTACCGCTCCTCCACTGGTTCTGCTCACCTGATCCGGGTCGCCATCCTCTCTCACCAGGATCTTCCTCAGTCACCTCTCCTCTTCTGCTCCAGCTCCCTACAGACTCTTCTCCATTCGGCAGCCTGTGAGACGGTTGAAACAGGAGCTGCTCAATGCCCACTGATCAACATCCTCCAGTGGATTCTCGTCTTATTCAAAGAATAAATGAAGCTCCTCACCCTGGTCCACTGGGCCTGCTGTGATCCTGGTGCCCTCACCCCCCAAGTTCAGCCATCCGGGACTTCTGTCTCTTCCTCTAACATCATGCACACTCTTATCTTTACCCTTGCCCTTCTCCATACCTGGAAAGCCTTCAGATTCAGTCCCTTACTTTCTTCAGAACTTAGCTTCAAATGTCTTCTTATTAATGGGCCCTCCCCAACCACCCTACATGAACAACAACTGCCCCACCTGCACTCCCCAATCCTCTGAACCTGCCTCTGCACCCCCATATCACTTATCTTACCCTGACATATATATTATTAGGCTATTATCTGTCTCACAGGCACCAGGACGTAAGGTCCATAGGCCAGAGGACAAGGACTTTGCTTTGCTCACTGCTGCGATCCAGTACCTAGAGTACCCACTGGTACATATTTGGGGCCTGGTTAATATTTGTCGAGTGAAGTGTCTGCAGGGAGGTTCTGGTCTCTTCACCTCTGCCATCATCAGGCCCTGAGCGACTCCTCCACCATCCTCCACACCATCGTTGAAGGGAACCAGATGTGGAAGCTATAGGAACACGGAACTTTAAACCACAGAGAGGCCGAGTGATATATAAAAAAGAGAATTTAAATCAGAATAAGCTGTGAAAATATATACTAAGCAAGTTCTCATTTTTTTTCCCTCTTCATAGTAACCCAGTGGGGGCTGATGATAAAGAGATCAGTTATAGGAGACTTTTTAAAAAGCTACATTTTCTTGGCTTATCTGAGTGAACTATAGCAATAAGCCTATCTCTGCATGTGTGTATCTGTGTGGTTCTTCATAAGAGTTCAAGAATCGTGTAACCACCTGCGTCTGTCTGCAATGCTAGAGAAGATATGGGTACTTGAGACCAAATTCCTGCCTTTAAAATGCTAGCCAGCTGGTAGAGGGGCTTCTCCGGTCTGTGTTATGGAGTTGGAAACATCTGCATGAAAGCATGTGGCCAGATTCAATGGCACATAACTGTTGGCCTGGCATGAAGGTGTCAGGAGGTTGTACCTTCCTCCATGCTGGGTTATAGGGGGCACAGCAGGCAGGACACAACAGTGGCAGATACTTGGTGTCTGACTAAGTGGACCAGGCTTGGAGCTGGGTGAAAGGAGCCGTGGCTTCCCAGAACTCACTTGTTTCCAGCCCTCAGGAGGCAATCTTTGGAACAACTGCTCCAAGAAAGGCTTGCGACATAGGGTTGAAAGGTCTGGCAGCCTCTGGTTTGCACATGTGAGGGTGAAGGGCTCAACTGAAGTCTTGGCAGAAGGAAATCTCCTCCTGACTTGCAGGTGTGGAGTCTGCAGGGGTCTCAGCCAATGTGAGCCTCGTTTCTAGAACCTGCTGTATGCTAAGGGGTGTCTAGACATGACTCTTCAGGCACACCGTCACTTGGACCTGTTGTACAATGAAGGTGCTGCTGAAGGTTATTGTTCATTCACACCACACATGTGAATGAACAATAACCTGTCCCTTGTCCTCTGTAGAGGGCACTGCTTCACATGACGTAGGAACTGCCCAGTCACTGATTCCCCCAGATCTCTGCTGTGGGCAACAGTTTAAGGTGGTTCCTGTATTAGTGATCTATGACTGTGTCACACGTTACTCCCAAACTTTGCCATAGAAATAGAAAACATTAAAATAGGAAACATTTCTTACCTCAGTTGCTGAGGGTCGGGAAAGGTTTGGCTGTGTTTTGGGCTCAGGTCTCTCCCAGGCAGCAGGACAGGTGTCTGCCAGGGCTGCAGTCTCATGGGAGGCTCAGCAGGGGAAGACAGGCTTCAGAGCTCACCTGGGGGGCATTATCAGGCCTCAGAAAATCTGCTTCACTCACACAGGTGGACTGCCTCATGATGACAGCTGGATCCTTAGAAAGAGTGATCAGAAAAAGAACAGAGGAGAACGCTCAAGAGGGAAACTGGGGCCATTTCACAACCTGGTCTTGGAAGTGATATGCCATCACTTTTGCCTCAAGAAGTTTTCTGAAGCAAATCCAGACCACTCTTAAGGGAAGGGGTTAAATGAGGCTGTGAGCACCAGGAAGCAGGATGCACTGGCCCTCTGAGGAGCTGCCTCGTCCTACATTCCCTCCCATCCATGTGGATGCTGTTTCCCCAGCTGCAGCGGAGTGGCCCACAAGCAGGCCCCTGACCCCAGCACATCCAATCCACAGGCTTGGAGAGTGAAGCCCAACACAGGTGCCAATGGCTGAATCCAGCCAATTACCCTCTCCCCGTCTTCACCAGTTGATCTGAAGATACAGCGGGTGGTAACGTGCAGTGTAGCTGAACCAGGTCCGCAGCAGAGCCACAGAATGTGAAGTCCTGCTGCTGAGGAGGCAGTCAGATGATACAAGCCTCCAGTTTCCATGAACCCAGAAGCACTATTGGGTCATTCTCCGAGAGGCCAGGCTGGCTACTTTCCCCCCGTACAACCTGCTTATTCTGCCTTTCACAAGTTTCCCGCACGTACTTGCTGCCTGGCTGCAATTCCTGCTTATTTTTATATGAACAAACCATCTCTCACCATTGTAACAGAGAGAAAAGGGCTACATCTTTTCCTGCAGCCAGGAGGTGTTCCCTGTGGTGACATCAAGTATCTGGTCATACCATGTTGGCTATAGAAATGCTTGGGAGCTCCCAGTGAGAAAGATCCATGAGTTGACAAGCATTTGTGGGAAACAGCTACCCTTTACTTATCTCGGTGCTTTCCCTGAATTATTTTAATGCTCATGATAAGTCTATGAGCACCATATTATTATCTCTATGTGCAGACAAGAACACAGCTTTGCCTAAGTTCAAACAGCCGATAAGTGACAGAACCAACAAATGGGCCCTAGTCTTTTTGATTCTAGAGCCGCATTGTGTTAAGCCACCTTTCCAGAAGCTTCCAGTTACAAATGTGTCTCTGACATCAGATGTGACCCTAGAAATGTGTGTAGTGAAGAATTTAACATTGCCTAATGAGAGGTATGACTTTGTGCTCAGCTCCTGGGAAGTTCTCACTTGGTAAACAAAATGTAAACTTCCCAGATAATCGAAGACACCTTGTTTACCTGAGGGCTTTGGGTCATTCCAGAACAATGTGATTTATGGTGGAGTCTGAGTCACATGATATTTACTCACTGGAAGAGCTGAAGACTTAGGCCAGCTACATGAACATGTGATGGAACCTCAGTACAGATCCTGACACCAAGGTTCTCTGAGCTTCTTTGATGACAGTACTCCAGGTGTGTTGGCAGTCACCATTGTCGGGAAGCTAACACACAGCACATCCCCAGGCAGAGACAAGTGGAATCTCTGTGTGGAACTTCCCTGGATTCTGCCCCATACATCTCCTCCCTTGGCTGGTTTTAATCTGTAATAACTGTAATAAATCATAACTCTGAGTATCACTGCTTTTCGTGACAGCAGTGGGTTCTTCTAGTGGATATCAGAACTAAAGGTGATTTGGAGAACTCTTGAACTTACGATTAGTGTCAGATTAAGGGCGACCATGTGAACTGTTTCCTCATTTTGCAATATGTCTCTCCGGCCTCAGCTTCGATTTCTGTGAAACTGGACAGGGAGATGATAATACTTGGCTCTGCCAATGTAGAGGCATGGGAAGGAGGAACGGCCAACTCTGGAGTTGGATGATACACATCTTGGATGAAGCCCTGACGACCTTGTAAGTATTTGCAAGAAATGAATCCTTTTTGGCATTTACTCTGGGGATATGTAGATAATTAAGATATGACCATTGCCCTCAATGAGTTTTCCCTATAAAGGTGAGATCAATAGGTAAAGACATTTAATGAAGAAAGGTGCTACACATGATGATCTCAATAGATGCAGAAAAAACCTTTGAATACAGCGCCCCTTCATGTTCAAAACACTAGGAAAACTGGGAATATGGGAACATACCTCAACATTATAAAATCTCTCCATACTAAACCCAAGGCCAACATTATTCTAAATGGGGAAAAGTTGAAAGTATTCCCTCTAAAAATGGAACAAGACAGGGATGTCCTCTTTTACCACTTCTATTCAACATAATCCTTGAAACTCTAGCAGAGCAATTAGAGAGAAGAAAGAAGTTAAAGAGATACAAATGCCAATGATATGATGCTATATTTAGAAGACCCAAAAAACTCCACCAGAAAACTTCTAGAACTCATAAATGAATTCAGCAAGTAGCAAGATATAAAACTAACACCCATAAATCAATTATGTTCCTACACGTCAGTCATGAATCAACTGAAAGAGAAATTAGAAAAAAACTATCCCATTCACAAAAGCCTCAAAGAAAACAAAATATTTGGGAATCCATCTAACAAAAGAGGTGAAAGACCTCCACAATGAAAACTACAGAGCACTAAAGAAAGAAATTGAAGAAGACCTTAGAAGATGGAAAGATCTCCCATGTTCTTGGATAGGCAGAATTAATATTGTCAAAATGGTCCTAGTACCAAAAATGCTATACAGATTTAATGCAATTCCTATTAAAGTTCTGATGATGTTCATCATAGAAATAGAAAAAGCAGTCATGAAATTAATTTGAAAAAAAAATAAGAGGCCCAGAATAGTCCAAGCAATCCTCAGCAAGAAAAGTAAAGCAAAGCAGGAGGCATCACAATACCAGAACTTAAATTATCCTACAGAGCTATCATGACAAAAACAGCAGGGTGTTGGCACCAAAACAGACATGAGGACCAATGGTACAAAATAAAAGACACAGTGACAAACTCACATAAATACAGATACCTTATACTAGACAAAGGCACCACAAACCTACATTGGAGAAAAGATCACCTCTTCAATAAATGGTGCTGGGAAAACTGGAAATCTATATGTAATGAAATGAAATTAGACCCCTATCTCTTACCTTGCACAAAACTTGAACTCTAAGTGGACCCTGTGCCTATAAGAAGAGAAAGTAGGCTTAAGAACCAAATTCCTCAAAAGACTCCTAAAGTGCAAGAAGTAAAATCAAGAATCAATAAATGGGATTTTATCACACTAAAAATCTTCTTCACAGCAAAGGAAACTATCAAGAACATGAAGAGAGAGCCTACAGAATGGAATAAATTCTATGTCACCTGCTTCTCAGATACAGTATTAATCTTCAGGACATTTAAAGAACTCAAACACTTAACACCAAAAAAAAAAAAAAAAAAACCCAAAAAACAAACAAACAAAAACAAATAACCCAGTCAATAAATGGGCAAACTAACTGAACCTACATTTCACGGACTAAATATGAATGGTCAAAAAATATATGAAAAAAGGTTCAACATCACTCCAATTAGAAAAATGCAAATTAAAACTACACTGAGATTTCATCTCACTCCAGTCAGAATAGCAATGATCAAGAATCAAATAACAATAAATTTTGGAGAGTATATGGGGAAAAGTGTACACTCATATACTGCTGGTGGGATTGCAAATTGGTGCAACCACTATGGAAAGCAGTATAGAGATTCCTCAGAAAACTTGGAATGGAACCACAATTTGACCCAGTTATCCTACTCCTCAGCATATATCCAAAGGACTTAAAATCAGCATACTATAGTGACGGGGACACATCAATGTTCACAGTAGCTCAATCACAATTGCTAAGCTATGGAACCAACCTAGGTGATCTTCAATAGATGAATGGATAAAGAAAATGTGGTACATATACACAATGGAATATTAGCCATAAAGAAGGATGAGATTATGGCATTTGCTGGTAAATGGATGGAACTGGAGATTATTGTGCTGATAGAAATAAGCCAATTCACAAAACAAAGGCTGAATGTTGTCTCTGATATGCAGATGCTGACTCACAATAGGCCACAGGGAGGGGGGACTATAGGTTCACAGGATTGGACAGGAGGGAATGTGGGAGGGAAAGGAGGTGGGAATGGGAAAGACTGTTGAATGAAACTTTGAATGAAACATAACTTTCTTATGTTCATATATGAATACATGACCACTGTAACTCCACCATCATATACAACTTCAAGAATGGGAAATTATACTCCATGTGTATATGATATATCAAAATATATCCTACTGTCATGTATAATTAAAAAAAAAAAACAAAAAAGAACAGTGCTACAATCTTATCAGGTTAAAAAAAAACTCCTATTGAAGCATAACAGCTATAAAAACTCGTACTTGTATAGCTTAATGACTTTTCATAAAGTGCATCCATGTAACCACCAGATTAGGAAATACAACATGACCTAGAAGCATCCCAGAGCCCCCACCCTCTTCCTAATGGTCACCTTGTTTCTCCCACTACATGAATCACTACCTTGACTTCTATCTCCACATTTCATGCTTTCCTAGCTGTGTATGGACAGAGAACTGGATACTCTTTCACGTCTAACTTCTTACTTAGCATCATGTTTGTGAGATTCATTCAAGCTAGAGCATAAATCTGTATCTCATTTATTTCCCTGTTGTAAAGGATTCTGCTTTGTGACTATGCTACAATATAAAATAGATAACAGTCTATTCTACCATTAATGATTTGAGCTATTCCACCTTTTGGTCAACAAAGAATCCTATTCTAAATAACTTTATAAATGTCCTTTGATGCATGGGCAAATTTCCGTTGGCTACCACAGAAGGCAAAATGATGATTCCTCAAAGATGATTAGGTCCTAATCCCCAAGACTATGAATATGTTATCTTTCATGACAAAGGGGAATGAAGGTGGCAGATGGAAGTAAATTTGTCACTTAATTGACTTTAAGATAGCAAGATGATCCTGAATGTCCAGGTGGCTCTGTGAATTCACAGGGGTTCTTAATGTGGAAGAGGGATCCAGAGGGGAAGTCAGAGTGATGTAATGTGAGAACGCACCCCCCACATGGCTTTGGGACCATCAGCCGAGGGCTGTGGGCAACCTCGGGAAATTGAAGTGATTTAAAAAAAGGGACTCTTCCCTAGTATCTCCAGAAGGAACACAGACTTGTTGACATCTTGATTTCCATTTCCCACTTCCGAACTGTAGAACTGCAAGCTAATACATTTGCATTGTTTTATGCCACAAAGTTTATGGTAATTTGTTATCAGCTGTGCAAGGAAGTTAATGAAATTAAATTCTTAAAAGTAGAATCAGTGTATGTGCATGTGTTCATCTTTCATAGATTGTCAGCTTTCTATTGCTGTGACAAAATACCTAAGATAATCGGCTTTAAAGGAGGAAAAATTGATTTAAGCCCATGGTTTCAGAGGTTTGAGTCCAAGGTCACCTGACCCTGTTGCTTTGGGCCTGTGGTGGCACAGTACCTCACAGTGGGAGCACATGTGAAAGTGGCCTCTTTCCCTCATGGCAGCCAGGAAGCAAAGAGAGTGAAAGAAGAGGGGCCCAGGTCCCCAAATTCCCTTCAAGGGCATGCCCCGCCCCCACTAGTGACCTCACTTTTTTCCACTAGGCTCCGCCCCCTAAAGTTCCACTCCTCCTAACAGCACCACAGCTGGGACGGAGCCTTCAACATGAGGCCTTTCAGGGACACTTATCCAAACTACAGCTTAACAATCGTCAAACACTCTACTACGGTGGTTGCACCAATTATACTCCCACTAGGGGTGTCTCGGGGTATCTGTTGCTTCACCCCCTCCTTCGGTCCTTGGTACCATTCATTGTATGATATTCTGTTTCTATTTCAATGTGCATTCTTCCGATCACCAGGGAGGACGAGTACCTTTTCACATGACTTTTGTCTGTTTGGTATCTTGTAAAGTACCTGATCAAATCTCTTGGAGTGCATAATATTGCAATATGATAATAAATATATATATATATTTCATCCCGAGTTCCTGCATCAGGGCTCCTAAAACCCTTGTGATTTCCTAAGTGAGAGGCGGGCTATGAGCATCTTTTATGCTCATAACTGATCTTTGACTTTCGTTCCTGACACAGGAGCTCCTAAATTCCTTGGCATTTCCAGAGTGTTAGGAGCATCTTTGGTTCAGCTGAGGTAACTCTTGGTGGGCTGCTGAATGTCACTGCTCACCAGAAATGCCAAGCCAGGATGAGAAACCTGGAACTTCCAGCCACAACGACATCCTCTAGGCAGTGGGGTGGGGCTGGAGATGGAGTTAATAATCAATCATGCCCAAGTGATGAAAATCCTTGCCACAGAAATTTTTGAAATATGGGATTCTGGGGGTTTCTGGGTTGCTGGCTGCATCTATGGGCTGGGAGGATGGGGCATCCAGCTCCAGGGAGACACAAGCTTCTGTTCGTGGGACCATTCCAGGCCTCACCCTGGGTGCCTGTTTATCTGGCTGTCCATGTGTATTTTTTATAATATTCTTTATAATAAACTGTAGGCTTAAATGTTCCCCCCAAGTTCTGTGAACCATCATAGCAAATTATCAAACCTGAGGAAAGAGGTTGCGGGAAGCCCCAATTTATGGACAAGTTGGACAGAAATATGAGTTCCCTGGGGCCCCATGATTTGTGATTGGCGTCTGGGTTGGGGCAGTCTTGTAGGACTGAGTCCTTAATCTATGGCATCTGCGCTAACTCTGGGTAGACAGTAGCAGAACTTCCCAGTGTGGAAAACCCACACATTTGGCATCAGAAGTATTGAGTATAGAAGGAAAAACAGGATTTCCTTGGTAGTATGCTATTTACTTATTTACTTATTTATTTGCTCTTGTGTTAAGGAGGAATAGAATTTAGAATACAGTTCTCTCATTAATTATTTACAAAACTATTCTGCATTCTCAAGTCACCAAATTGGAATTTTCTTTAATATTGCATGAGGGTTTTTTTGTTCCTTCTTCTTTTTAAAAACAGTATAGGAAACAGACATAGATTCTTGCCCGGGTGTCATAGTAGGGCCACATTATTAAACTCGCAACATAAAACATACACATAGACTCACACACACTCAAACATGTTACAAACATGTATGGGATAGTGGAAAGGAATGGGAAACTACTAATAGAGCCACTAGGAAGCATTTTGGGGAACAAAAGTCATAAACACCAGCAGACCATTAGGATATTATTTATAGATTAATAATCCCTGCATGAGACTGTTTCATTCAGCGGCTCTGTGATAAGTGAATGTATTAGGGCTGGCCTGGTATTGAATGTTGAGATCAAAATATGATTTTCTTCAGCTGATATGACTTCTAAAATAAATCATTCATACTGTCGGTGACTCACACAATCCATTCCAGCACACTCTGCTACATGTTAGGAGGTTTTTTATTTAATTTAAGCATTTTCATTACTGCGGACTTTTATTGTGCACCGTTCAGTTCTGAGTCTTGGGCAATTGTTATAATAAGGTTACTAGTCAGAGGCTGCAGATGAAGAGCAATTCAATAATTAAAAGGCAACCAAGAATGTAATCGGCCGAGCAGATCTGAAAAGTGCATAAGATAGACCGAAAGCCAAAGCTATTAATGCAAAATATGGTTTTCTCCAGCAGGGAACAGGTGTGCATTGGGGCTCCTGGGATATTGGGCGTGTGAGATTATGGGACCAAGAGCACCAGGCAGGGCAGTGCTGATCTTCATCTTCCCTCAATTGCCAGAGATTCCTCCCAGAACTTCCTTCCAAGTACTTTGAGTGTCTCATCAAACTCGATCCTACTCCTTTCTCTTCCCATCTGCTTCTTTTCTTTCTACTGCCGTTTCTGTCCTCTGCCAGTCTACATGCTTTCCACACTAGAAAGAGTAAGATTTTTGAGGGCAAACACCCAGTCTTTGCTTCTTTGCCTGTCTTTCTAAACATCTCTGGGAACTGCCTGTTCATGTCCACCCCATCTCCCAGCTCAAGCTAGTTCTTCGCATGGCCTTCTGTGGACATCTGGTTGTTCCACACCATCCACACCTTAACCTGCCCCACTGCAACTCCATCCATCTAACAGTCTCCCCTGTTCTTATTACACCAATCTGTGTTAGTCCTGAGCTCAAATGGTTCTCATCAGTGCAAACTTGAGCACAGCTTGAAAGCCTGGCCTGGGCGGACTTGGGCCGGCCTTACCAGCTTCTTCCTGAATCTTTCTCCTTCTTGCCCTCTCAGCTCAATCTCAGGTGCTCCTTTCTACCTCAGGGCCTTTGCACACATGGTTCCCTCTGAAACTGGAAGGCTTCCTACCCATCCTGTCCCTTCTGCCTGGCCACTTGAATTCAGTCCTTCAGGTCTCAGCCTAAGCATTACTTCCTCAGAGCAGCCTGGCGTTAATCCCAGGTTATGTCAGGCCTTGGTATTATTTGTTCTTAGAGCAAGCTTCATTTGTCTTTCCCAATACTTGCCACAATTACGAGATTTTAATATAATTCACTTATTTTTCTAACTATTTTTGAGTACCTCCTATTGCCCAACATCAATATATACCAAATGAACAAGATAGGCAAGAACCCTGTTCCCAAAGAGCTCATAGTGTAGGTAGGATGGGGGCGGGGGTTCTGGGGTTGACAAGAAAGAAGAAACTAATAAATGAGTATCTAACTGCAAATTATAGTCAGTACCACAGGAAAGAACAGGCGTCAAGGGAGGAGGACAGGAGCCTGCCATAGAGCAGGCAGGTAGAGGTGGCCTCATGAAGAAGGTAAGTTTTAGCTGCAGACCTGAGGTTGAGAAGGAGCCACCTCTGGGAACACCTCCACGTGTCCTGTTCCACCTGCCTGTGGCAGGCGACTAGGCGTGCAAGAGTTTGGTACACGTGAGAGGAATGAAAGGAGCCAGGAGGATTGGAGCATTGGGAGGGAGGGAGGGGTGACGTAAGGTGCAGCTGGAGAGTGGGCAAGGGGAGATGGCACGGTGCCTTGTGACCACGCTGTGGATCTTAGAGCTTATTCTAGGAACATAGGGAAGATTTTTCAGTATAATAAACAGAATAGCTAGGCCCAAACTGTTATGTGGAGAATAGATGTGTGGGGGCAAATATGAAATCAGGGATTGCAAATATGAAATCAGTGAATTCCAGGAGGGAAGTTGTCATGGCTTGGGTGAGCATGGTGGCAGTGGAAATAGGGCAGAAACTGGTGAAGAAGGAAGGTCCAGAGTTTTGCTTGAGATGCCCACTAGCCATCCCAGAATACGGGTCGATGGTGAGTCCCCCAGCTGGGAATTAACAGGCTAGTGCAGGCTGTAGGTGCTGTGAGACACGCTGGCCCCAGGATGAACTTACAGAGCCAGCAGGTAGGTCCAGAGCACAAGCATCTAAACCATCCTTGAAGGCCACTTGTAGCTCTGTGCCACATCTTCAGAAGCTTGCACATCAGGAATTAGCTGCTTCTCCCTGTGTGTGGCTGCTACTCCCATCTGCCCTCCTCCCCAACAGTGTCTTCTGCAGGGAAGCCAAAGTCTGGTTCGTAGGACTAGAATCATGGAAAAAATCAGACTTTTCTTTCATTTGCCAAATGGATACAGTTGATCCACTGTTCACCTCACACAGCTTCACTGTATAAACTGGGAATGCCTCAGCACACAGCTGTTTCCTCTTTAAAAATTGTGTTTAATTGGTACTCTAAAATTATACAAAATAGTGGATACGTTGTAACATGTGTACATGCATATAATGTATTTTTTTCAATTTCATTTCCTGGTACCTCTCTTTTCCCTCCCCTTCTTACTCACCCTGATCCTCCTCTTCTACTGGTCTCCCTTCCAATTTCAGGAGTTTACCCCACCCTTTTTATCCTTTTTTTCTCTTTAGTATTCACATATGAGAGAAAACATGAATCTTTACCTTTTTGAGGGTGGCTGTCAAGTTTCATCCACTTTCCTGGAAATAACATAATTTTGTTCTTTATGGCTGAATAAAACTCCATGTTTATATAGACCACATTTTCTTTATCCAGTCATCTATTGATGGACACCTAGGTTGGTTCCATAATTTGGTTATTGTGGATTGTGCTGCAATGAACATCTGTGTGCATGTATCGCTATAATATGAGGACTTAAATTCTTTAGTATAAATACTGAGGAGTCCTGTCTCTGGGTCATATGGTAGTTCCATTCTGAATCTTTTGAGGAAACACCATACTAATTTCCATAGTGGTTTTACTAATTTACAATCCCACCAACAGTGCAAAGTGTTCCTTTTTGTCCACATGCCCCCCAGCATTTATTATTATTTGTATTCTTTATGACTGCCATTCTGACTTGGGCAAGATGAAATCTCAGTGTAGTTTTGATTTGCATTTTCCTAAATGTTAATTGGTTCCATTGCTGTGGCCTCATGATAAAGCAGAGCATCATGATGGAGGGCATGTGGTAGAGCAAATTGCTCACTTCATGGTGGCCTTCATTTTTCCATATATTTGTTGGCCATTTGTATTTCTTCTTTTGAGAAGTGTCTATTTAGTTCATTTATTGATTGGGTTATTTGTTTGGTTTTGGTGGGGAGTTTTCTGAATTCTTTATGTATTCTGCAATCGTCCTCTGTAGAAAGAGTCGCTGGCCAAGACTTTCTCCCATTCTGCAGGCTCTCCCTTCGTGCTCTTAATTGTTTTCTTTTCAGTGCAGAAGCTTTTTAACTCGATGCTGTGCATTTATTAATTCTTGGTATTGTTTCCTGGGCGTTAGGAGTCAACACCTGGTTCTTAGAGCTGTGGGAGTGGATGTGGTCAGTATGGTGAGAGCACAGCAGGGTGACAGCTGCATTCACTTCCTAGGTCTGTTCTGACAAAGGGCCACAACAGTGTGGTGACAATGACAGAAATCCATACTTTCACAGTTCTGAAAGATGAAAATCAAGACACCAGCAGGGCCTGCTCCCTCTGAAACCTGCAGCAGAGAATCCTCCTCTGCCTCCTCTGGCTCCTGGTGCTTGCTTGCCATCCTGGGTCGTTCTTGGCTGGTGGGTGCATTGTTCCAACTCCTGCCTCCTTCAGGACAAGGTGTCATCTCCATGGGCTAGCCTCTTCCTGTGTGTCTTGTGTCTCTGCCTCCTCTTCTTATAAGGAAACCAGTGACTTGCTTAAGGCTCACCCTATTCCATGTGACTTCTGCTTTCCTAATTATACCTGCAAAGACCCTATTTCCAAATAACTGAGAATCTGAGGTACTGGGGGTTTGGCTTTCAACACATCTTTTTGATGGATACAACTCAACCCATAACAAGTACCCAGAGAAGTTCTGAGAAATAGCAATGTTAGAGGTCAGGTGTGCTAGATAGACAGGGTAAAAAAATTAGCAGCACATTGCACGTCTTTTCCATTCAGTCAGTGCTCCAATTAAAATATCTGTCTCTCTCCTCATAATGCAATAGAGTCCATGAAAACAGGGACTTCATCTCATTCCCCAACAATTGTGGGGACAAATGTGGAACTAAGTTACCTTTGCTATAACTTCCTAAAACCATGGGCTTAATTATCATAGGAAAATTATCATAGGAAAAGCTCAAACTTCTGAAGACATTTCACTAATAATCTCTGCAGTTCTGTGTCAGCTTTCTGTCATTGTGACAAAATACCTGAGAAAAACAACTTAAAAGAGGAAAGGTTTATTTTAGCTCATAGTTTCAGAGGTTTCAGTCCAGAGTTGCTTGGTTCTATTGCTGTGGCCTCATGATAAAGCAGAACATCAAGGTGAAGGGCATGTGGTAGAGCAAACTGCTCACTTCATGGTGTCCAGGAAGCAGATACAGAGAGAGGAAGGGTTTGGAGATAGAATAAACCCTGCAAGGCATGCTCACAGTGACCTTCTTTTTCTAACTAAGTCCACCTCCTAAAGTTTCTACCATTTTCATTGGTCCCCAAGAGCACCACCAGCTGGGGATGAATCCTTCAACACGTGAGCCTTTGGGGGACATTCCCAACTATAACAACTTTCCAAATGGGTCGTTCCCTTTGTGATCACATCTGTATTTACTTAGGTTTCGTTCCCATTCAGGAGGCTGGACAGTACTTGGTGAATAGACATGGTCACCACCTCAGAACCACGAAGACACTGTTTTAGTCAGCTGTCTCATCGCAGTGACCTAAAGTCCTGAGAGGAACAATTTTAGAGAAGAAAAAGTTTATTTCTTGCTCAGTTTCAGAGGTCTCAGTCCAGAGATGGCCAACTGGGGTAGATTGCTCTGGGCTTGACGCAGAACATCACGAGGCAGAACATCCTGGTGGGAGGGTGGGAAGGAGGGAGGCAGCTCAGGACATGGCACTCAGGGAGCAGAGGGAGAGAGAGAAAGGGGGAGGGGAGAGCAGTCTGCTCACCAGGGACAAATATAAACTCCAAAGGCATGCACCCAGCACCCAGTGGCCCGCTTCTTTCAGTCACATTCTACCTGTCTGCCTACAGGTACCCCGCAGTGGATCCACATCATCATATTGGGCACTGAGTGGGTTAAGGCTCTCATCACCCAATCATTTCACCTCTGAAAAGTCTTGCATTGTCTCATACATGAGCTTTCGGGGGATACTTCATACTTAAACATGGACCACACCTCTGCTTTACCCTCTTTGACCTGTCCACTTGCTCACACAAGTTTGTTCATTGTGTGGATGTTCCACATCTGTTTCAGTCGCTTTCAAAAATGTGTTCTTCCAGATTCTGTTTCTTAGGATAGTCGTTGTGAAATGCTCCAAAACATCGGGCGCAGAAATGGTCACATCTCTTATTTTTCTGCTCAGTTGCACAATTAGGGAAAGGGATGCCTCTTTCGGAAGCTTTCACTCTCCTTGCGAACCTCACCAGGAGTTCTGGTGCTTCATTCACTCCCAAGAGGAGTCAGTAAGGTCTCCATGCCCAGAAAGAGAGAAATCAGGGTCTCCTCAGTTTTCTAATGCAATTGATCCTAACTCCCACAAGGGGCCGCTGTTGAAGACTTTCGGGCTCTGACGGCCAATGCTGATTTTCTGAGATCTCTTTTCTCCTCCTCCTCCTCCTCCTCCTCCTCCTCCTCCTCCTCCTCCTCCTTCTTCTTCCTCTCTCTCTCTCTCTCTCTCTCTCTCTCTCTCTCTCTCTCTCTCAACAATTCCAAATCCTCAGCACTAAATTCTAGGAAAGTGCCACCAGTAGTCTCTTTCTGCCGATCTCTGTGCTTTGATTCTTGCTCAAATGGATTTTCCTAAAAAGTGGAGGGAAAGCAAAGATTCCAAAGATATTGGGGAAAAAGAATTGATGGTAGAGTTGGAAGAAGAAAGTAGATGCTGTTTTACACACAGAATTCTTAAATTCTTGCATTGAATCACTTCAGCGTTTGTGTGAAGTCTTGAGTGATCATTTATGAAGAATAGCTCTAATGAATAGAGCTAATCGGAAACCTTGGGAGAAACAATGACTAGTCACCAGGAAGTATAGAGAACTGGTACCAGTTCCTCTGGCTGCCAATATGTAGAATGTAGAAAAAAGATCTCTGGACATTGAAATAAGAAGGCCTGGATGGAAGTCCTTGACCTGCTGTTTATTAGCCACATGCCCTTGGAAAGTCATTTGATTTCTTTGACCACAACAAGTAAATCTGTGCATAATACCGAGTGATCTTCTTTGTACTGTACATTTTGTGGGTTTTGACAAATATGGCACATATCCACCATTACGGTCTCAGATGAAATATCCCCACTGCCCAAACTCCTCTTCCTCCCCTGAACTCCAGGCAACCACTGATCTTTTTTACCATCTCCATAGCCTTACCTTTTCTGGAATGTCATATGGTTGGAATCATACAGTATGTAGCCTCTTTAGATTGGCTTCCTTCATGCAGCAATGGACATTTAAGGTTCCTCCATGGCCTTCCATGAATGGCTCGATTAGTTCATTTATTGTCCTTGCTGAATAGTATTTCAATTTGTGGATGCATTCTCAAAAAGATTTTACCTGAAAAAAGAATGCCAAAGACTACGTAGCCTTGGAGTTCGATTAAAGTAAATATCAAGAGCTACATTAAGGGGAGGAAAAGGTGAGAAGGGCGGTTTGACATGGGGGACTAGGGGGATGAAACCTAAGTAAATACAGATGTGTAGATGGCAGAGTGATGGGTCATTGGCTGCATCTGAATATAAGAACCACAAGAGTTCCCCTTCATTCCCTCTCTGAAGCACAGCTCAGCTGCCTACAGCCTGGTCCCAGAAGTATAGAACCTGAGCAATCACTAGTCCATGCTACCTGTGCTTGCTACTGATATTCTGTTAAAAAATCAAACAAATAAAAAGGTGAAGTCCTCTATCTCTCAAACTGCACCATTCCTAGCCATATGCCTAAAATTGCATGCAATAGATGTTTTCATAAAAGACTGAAGAAAGAGAGGATAGGCTTCTAAACCTGGGGACTGTTGGGAAGGTAAAGAAAGGGAGGAGGCCAAAAGACTGGGTTTGAAATGAGCTTGCCATAAGGCCTCGGAGATACTGTTACCAAACCCTAGACTCCTTTTACAAACTGCTGAGCATTGCAGAGGGACTGTTTGCATCCGACTGAAGCCAAGAAATCCTCAAGACCCCTGACAATAAAGGAAATAGCAGCCTAGCGCTTGCCTGTGGACCAACCCCAAGGTAAATGCGCTTGTGCTGTTTCTCACCAGTTCACCTTCTACAGCTGGATCTTTAGCGCCACCTAGTGGTACAGCCTCCAGGCCGGCTGCACTACAAAAGCCCCTGGACTCAAATGCCCTGGTTTAAAGCTGCAAGGATTAAAGCTTTCCTCTTAAGGTCCAAGAGACTATGTGGTGACAACGAGCAAACTGAGAGCTTTAGGATTAATGTCAGAGAATTAAAAGTCACAGAACTAAATCTCAGCAATTACATACATAATTAGTAGCAGGATTTTGTATTTGTGCAAATCGTTTTGAAATTTTGGACATTGAGAGATTTTGGACAATGAGGCCAAGATCAAAAGTTAAAGCTGTGCAAAGGAAATGAGGAACTGAGAAGTAGAAAGGACAATCTGATCCAGACTAAGGCTCCATTAAATTCCCAAGGTCAAGTGTCCAATAAATGAGGCAAGAACCCCAACTGGGTGGAGTGTTCTTTTCCTTTTGCTCTGATGCCTCAAAGTGCCCCTTTTTGATATTTGCTTTGCTTTGCTACAAATGCATTGAGAGTCTCCTAATGAGGGGTCAGTCAACCTTATTCTATTCTAAACTTACAAACCATTCTCTCAAAGGCCCCGGGTCACTAAGCCTCTCATACAGGAACTAGAATTCCCTACAATTTTCATAATATGAATGACAGTTTATTGGACTTGCTATATAAATGTTAAGTATCTTATATGTAATGTCAATTCAAATCCTCTTTCAAGTCCCTCTCTGTATATATTTCAAGTCTCTCTCTGTATATATTTTAATCTTAGATTACTATGGATTGATTTTTTATCTTCTTTGTACAATTCACAATGGATTTTTTAAATCTGAATTTTCTTTATAAACATATGGATTGGAATTTTAAAAGAGAATTTACACTTAGTTGGCACTAGATACTGACCAGGTGATTTTAAATCTACTAGTTCATTTAATCTTCATGACTAGCCCTATAGGATAAAATTAGAGCATTATGTTTATACTTATGAAAAATCAAAGACTCAAAAATTGTAGGTAACCACCCCAGTGATGTAGGCTCAACAAAAATACTGAAAATATCACTTCAAAGTCCAGAAGTCTGTTTTATTCTCAACTTAAATATTATGTCCACCACTCTATACTGCAACATCCTTTCGGATAATCACCCCCTTTGTCTGAGTATTGAAGCTCTGACATAAAGACTCATGCTTAGCCTAGTGATTCCCAAACTCATGGAATCGTTGTTGTCGGCACAGTGGTGTTTGTCGTGTAGGGGTGCGGGGTGTGCATGTCTACCAACTTTCCTCTGGAATGATGCTCCATAAAGCCCACTGTGAGGAATGCTGGCCTGGAAGGTAGTATGCTGGAGAGTCCAACTGGACAGATCTGGACTAAGACACGGTTTTGAACTGAACACTCCATGCTCTAGAGTACCTTCTTGGTCATACTTGCCAAAACAGCTCAGAACATAATTTGATTTTGAGATGCTTATTTGCAATTCCTTGTTCATAAAGAATTAATGTAGGAGAACAGGATTTCAGTGGTATGATGATTATCGCCAGGGTTCTCAATGAAAATGTAAAATGTGTCTGTGTTGCTTCTCACTTCCTTTCCTCATCGTCTCTCCTCTTGGGTTGCTTTCCACAGGAGCAGCCCCTCTTTTCCTGCCCTTCCCAGTGGGCTTTGAGTTTCAGAGTTACCTCTCATACCCATTCTGATTTCCTCAGTGATTGCAAGTCTGATGTTAGGAAAACAATCTGATCAAGTTAATATTCATTATGTTACCTGTCTTTTGTGCTTCAGGAGTATCTATAATTGAATTTAAACCTATAACTGGAAAATTCCAAATAGCTTTGGGGAGATTTGGTAAAAAGATCATGTGATTCTTTAACCTGAAATGTGTCTATTGAGTTTTCCTGTGTTTTTCAGCCTCTGTCAGAGGACTAGGTGTTCCCCATACTGGGCGCTATGGTTAGGTTAGGGTTTAAGTGGGTCCTGTGAAATTTCACATGCTGAGAGCTTGATCTCCCAGTGAGGGGCAGTGTTGAGGTGACTGGCCCTTTAAGAGGCAGGGCTTAATCCAAGTAATTAGGTCATGGGTGGTCCGCTCCCTGAATGGATTAATGCTGTGTCCCTGGAGTGGGATCAGGTGTCATAGGAATAGATTAGTGCCCATGACAGTGGATGCTACAAAAAAGCAATCCTGGCCCCTCTCTGTTTTCTTGCTTCCTTGCCCATACAGATGCCCCTTCTGCATACAGCCATTTCCCGATTTGCTTCTCTGCCATGTTGTGGGTCAGCCAGGGGGCCCCTCACCAGACACTGCCATGCTGTTTGGAATTTACAGCCACCAGAACTCCTTTTCTCTATGAAGTATCCAGCTTCATGAAATGTTTTCCATTTTTTTTAAGAGAGAAAGAGAGAGAGAGAGAGAGAGAGAGAGAGAGAGAGAGAGAGAGAGAGAATTTTTAATATTTATTTTTTAGTTTTCGGCGGACACAACATCTTTGTTTGTATGTGGTGCTGAGGATTGAACCAGGGCCGCACGCATGCCAGGCGAGTGCGCTACGGCTTGAGCCAGCCCTGTTTTTAATTTTTTAATTTAGAGCATTGTGATTATACATAGTAGCTGGCTTTATCCCAACAAAATCATACATGCGTGGAATCTGACCCACTCCATTTCACTCCCTGTTCCTCCCCCTCCCCAACCCCACTAATCTTTCCCTTTTTCATCCATTATCTTGTATAAGTGTTTATAGCAACAGAAAACGGATTAAGGCCCTGGGACTTGCATCCCAGTCTTAAGTCTAGGATTAAGGAGGCACAGATACATGGGGGGGGGGGGGGATAACCATACGTGACAAAAACTAGGAAACACAGGGAACTTATGAACAGGATGAAGAACATTTCACTCTTAGGGTGAAATTCTGAGTGCTTTCCTTCTTCGATTAAGACCTAGATAAGAATATTCACTCCTACCATCTATTATTATTCCCTTAGTAACAAGAGGGAAAAACAGATACGATGTATTCGGATTAGAAAGTGAGAAGTAAAACTTTACATGTAGACAACATGATTGACATGATTGTATACCTAGAAAATCCCCCAAATTACAAAAAATATTACAACTAATAATAGAGTCTAGTAAGGTTGTGGGATTCAAGATGAATGTAAAAAATGCATCTCTATGTTTTAGCAACAATTGGAAATTTAAATTTAAATTATGCCATTTATAATAGTTCTAAAATATTATAAACAGAAACATATTTAGCAAAATATAGAGTAAAACCTATACACTTAAACATTAATGAGATAACTTAAATCTAAATAAATGGAAATAAATACCATGATTATGGATTGGAAAGCTCTTGTAAAAGGGTCAAGACTCCTTAAAATGATCCAGAGGTTGAACATGATTAGGATCAATTACTTGTTTGTTTGTTGTTTGGTGGAAACTTAAAAGCTGATTCTAAACTTCATATAGAAATTCAAAGAACATTTATATAATATATAAAAATATTTTTAAAAAGAACAAAATTTGACAATTTATATTACCTAATTTTAAGATTTACTAAAAAGTCTTATTAATCAGGATATCATGGTGTTCCTGTAAGGATAGACCAATGGAACAAAAGGACAAAATCAGAAATAGATCCTTATATACATGTGATTCAGTGATTTTCCAGTCATTGGTCAGTGGGAAAAAAGATGGTATGATTTTGATAAATGATTCTGGAACAACTAGACAGTTATAGGGAAAAAATGAACCTCAACCCTTAACTCACATCATTCACAAAAATTAACTTTAAATGGATCGTAGACCTAAACATAAAAATGATATTTATAAAGCTTTTAAAGGGAAACATAGGAGAAAATCTTTATGATCTTGAGGTAAGCAAAAGATGTTTCCATCAGCCACATAAGCATGAGCTTTGAAAGAAAAAATTTCTAAATTGTATTTCACCAACATTTAAAGAGTTGCTCTTCAAAGTACACTTATAAAAAGGAAAATTACACTACGGATATGACTCTACACCATGTTCACCCAGAGGAAGGAGAAGTTGCGCTCCAACAGTGTACAATGTGTCAAAATGCATTCTACTGCCATGTATAACTAATTAGAACAAATTTAAAATTTTAATAAAAGGGAAAGGAGCCAGGTGTGGTGGTGCCTGCCTGTAATCCCAGTGGCTCAGGAGGCTGAGGCAGGAGGACCACAAACCAGTCTCAGCAATTTAGCAAGGCCCTAAGCAATTTAGCAAGACCCTATCTCAAAAAATAATAATAATAATAATAATAATAATAATAAAGGTGGGCTAGGGATGTGGCTCAGTGGGTTAAGCACCCCTGGGTTCAATCCCCATTATCAAAAACCAAATCAAAACAACTTGGAGAAAATATTCACAACACATCTCAGAAAAAATAACAACACAAAACTTGAAAACATGAAATTGAAAAACCAGCCTCTACCTCAAAGCAAAGCCTGTCCAAGGAAGGGACATGACCTTTGTCCTTGGAAAAACCCACAGAGCACTCCTAGGCACATTCCCACCCTGCTAAGTTGTTTATCTACAAATAACAGGAGAGATCTGCTGCACCAGGTGCCCTGACTCAGTCAGGCTAGGTGGGGACCCATAGCAGCCCCCTAGCAGCCACCAATCAGCATGAGACAGGAAAATACCTGGGATGCCAGATGACCCTCCCAGTAGTTTATGGTGGTTGATAACAAGTTGGGAAACCATGTAGATCAGCACGTACACCCCTCTTGCTTAAACCAATCAGTTCAAATGAATACCCCTTTTGTACTGACCAATCACCCCTACCCAACTTGTTCCCACCAGTGGATGTGCTAATCATGTTTTAGAGTTGTTATTTGATTTTTCCCTCGGTGTGTGATGATTTGCTAAGAGATGCTATGATGTATGTGAAGTCCCTGCCTTCTCCAAGAATGTATAAAACTGCTGCAAACCCTGGGCTCGGGGCCTCTCAGCATCACCAGTTGCTGTGTGTGCGTGCAGAGGACCGAGCTAGCTTGCAATAAACACCTCTTTGCTGCTTACATCGATCTTGGGTCTCTGGTGGTCTTTTGGGGCTCCTGAATTCGAGCATAACAAAATCTCTTAAAATTCAATAATAAAAAGAAAGAATACATATTTTTAAAAATGCACAAAATATTTGAACAGATGCTTCATCCAAGAAGATTTATTGTAGACAATTAGATAAATTAGGATATCTTCAATTTAAAAACTGACGTGAGTGTCAGCAAGGGTATGGAGCCATTGGAAAGTTTATACACAGCTTCTAGGAGTATAAAACAATACAACCAGTTTGGAAAATAATTTGACAGTCTTAAAAGTTTAAATACATACTTACCCTACAACCCACTCATCACTTTCCTAATTACCTAATTACCATCAATTTCCTAATTACCCAAAAGAATGAAAACACAAACACATATCTACAGGAAGACTTGTATACAAAGGTTGAACACACCTTTATTCATAATAGAAAAATCTGAGACAACCTATATCTTCATCACCAAGTGAATGGATGAATAAATGGTAAATCCATCCAATAAGTGACTAATCACCAATAAGAGGAAAAATGTGGACGAATCTTTAAAATACTGTGTTTAAGAAGCCAGAAACAAAAAGCTTCATACCATAAGATTCCCTTTATATGAAACTCGACAAGAGGCATATCTAATGGGCAGATGAGTGGCTGCCTGGTGCTGCAGGGAGGTGAGAGGGTTTACTGGGAAGGGCAGGAAATACTTGGGCAATGATGGGAATGTTCTGCGTCCTCCTCCGTGTGGCCACTTTGGGAAAGTACACATTTATCAAAAGTCATCAATTTGTATACTTAATGTTTTATTTTATTTTATTATGCGAGGCAAGAGCTTCACCCACCGAGCTATGTCCCCAGCCCCACACTTAATATTTTAAGTGTACATTTTATTGCATGTAAACTGTTTATAATAGATTTTTTTTTAATTGTGGTGAGGAGCACAAGGACGAGGAAGGGTAGGTATTAGTACATTTTTATGCTGAAGAGGGTGTGTTTTGAGTAGGCTTCCTGCTGAGAGGGAAAGAAAGTGGAGATGGATTGAGAAAATACTAGAGGGGGCAATGACAGATGGGGAAGATTTCTTGAAGAGGGGAGGGAGGTGCTCTTTAGAGTACGGGTGGATGGATGAACCCTGGATGGGAGGAGGCAGCATTCTCTTGCTTGTCTGCAGTGAAGGATAGCTGTGTGTGGTACTCAGTTTGAGGAAATATTCATGGAATTTTTTATGTGGGAGGGCAGAGAGTTCAGGATAGTCCTGAACCAATTAGGATGACATTGAAAAAATAATCAAGGAAATATATAATTATAGATTATTATGAACCATATAGAACAAGTAGAGTTTAACAGGAGGAACCTCATTTCTGTCTTTCTTTTTAATGTTGTTGGAGTGCTGGGGATGGAAACCAGGGCCCTGCGCATGCTCAGTAAGTACTCCACCACAGAGCTGCATCCCCACCCCTGTGTTACACCATTTAGACAATGTACAGGAAGGGTTTCCTGGGTGAGGCCACTGTTGATCTGAAATGGGGAGAGGGAGCCAGAGGTAGGTGATGAGTGAATTGAACGGCATTAGTGAAGAGCTTGAGGTTGGAAAGATTTCAGTACATTGGAATGCAAGAAAATAATTAGGGGTGAGTTTTAAAAGATTAATATAGAAAAATGAAACCATAGAAAACTCATAAGAAATATAAATTTCCAATCACTAGGAGAGAGGATTCTCCAAGAGTGTAACTCTACAGAAAACTCAAGAGGTTTTTTTTTTTTTAATATCAAAACATATCATTATGGTACAAAAGCAAATAAACTAGGAAAATATTTGCAACAAATAAGTCAAAGGATTATCATCCTTACTGGAGAAAGAGCATTCATGTATCAAACTGATAAGGAAAGCCTTAAAATATGGAAACATGGGCTGGGGCTTTAGCTCAGTGGTAGAGCGCTTGCTTTGCATGTGTGAGGCACTGGGTTCAACTCTCAGAACCACATAAAAATAAATAAATAAATAAACAAACAAACAAATAAATGGATAAAGGTAAAAAAATCTGGATACAGTTACTATTATATCATCTTGCTAAAATGATTTTATTCTTTGGCTGTTAAGATAAGTTTATGAAATTTTTAAAATTCAAATAAACATAAGCGAACTGCAGTGGCACAGGTCTGTAATCCCAGCAGTTTGGGAGGTTGAGGTGGGAGGATTGTGAGTTCAAAATCAGCCTCACCAAAAGTGAGGCACTATGCAATTCAGTGGGATCCTGTGTCTAAATAAAGTACAAAATAGGATTAGGGATGCTTCTGAGTGGTTGAGTGCCCCTGAGTTCAATTCCTGGTACCCAAATTAATAAATAAAAATTTAAAAATCCAGCAACAACACCAAAAGCAACACAAAGAAAAACCATAAAAAGCAAGTTTGGAAAAGATAATAAAAACACAAGTAAAATATACTAGCAAATATTTTATGGATGAGAAATAGATGGATTCCTTTGTGGCCAGTATATGGGGACAGCTCTCTTCCCTCAGGGTCCTTTTGTATTTGTTTCTTCTAGGTTTTCAAAGAATATCAGCCTGGGACCAGTTGTTGTATTAATTTTCTCTGTTTTGAGATTTTCATGTTAATGACATAGTGTATATTTACGTTGGAAACCTATTTGAGGCACAGGTTAGATGGCTTGATTTAGCATAGGATTTCTTTTCCCATCTTGAGCTTGGGCGGGGACACACAACTTCCTCCTCATCTTCCTAAGCTTGTGGGTAGGGCTTTTTCCTAGTAGCTTAGTGGGAGGCCTTACTTGCAACCCTCCATCTTTGGAGGACCTAAGTGTGGTATATACCTTGGTGGGTGCTGAGCCCAAATTCCTAGATGGTTAAAGTCTGGGATGGAGCTCTCAGCCCTCAATTATATCAACCAGGCAATTATATCAACATTCTCATGTTTCATCCTAGGTTTCTGGTCCTGCTTAGTTTCTAACCCTATTGGATCTACTTTTCTTTCTGGCCATCTCAGTTATGTATTTTGAATAATCTTGTTATGTTTTGCCCAGAATATCTAGGCATTGGAGTTCAAAGACTTTTCGGGTCTACTCTACCATGCCAGAATCAAAATTCCAAATACATCATCCCATTATGGTAAATGCCTGTTGCTCTCAAGTGCCCTCTGCCTAAATTGGGGGTCAATAAGATGCAGATTTTTTTTTAATGCAAAAAATCAGGATAACATTATAGAATTACTGTCTTGATTGAAACTCATCTCAGTGTCCTCTCATCATAGAACTACTATTTTGATTGAAATGAATAAGGCAAAAAAAAATTATGGGCTCTATGCTTCTCTGAAAGTGAAAACAACCACCAAAGTAAAAAAATTAAAGTTCATTACAGGCAGAATTTTCCCATTCTGTCAGATGCTTAGAATTGGATCACTCAGGGAAATTGTTTTGCAAAACAATATTGGAGACCTTGCTTGATAGGATTCACTTGGGCATTGCCTTTGTTCTTTCTCTCTCTCATATTAAAAAAGTGGCTGGAAAGTGCCGACCAGGGTCAGCTCAACCCAGGATGAGGAGGTGACAAAGGATGACAAGGAGACACGATAAGAAGAAAAGTCACTGGCATGATTTAGATATGAGGTGTCCCCCAAAACTCATGTGTGAGACAACCCAAGAATCTTCAGAGGTGAAATGATCAACTCATGAGAGATGCACCCTAACTGGTGGATTTGTCCACTAATGGATTAACCAGGTGGTAACTGTAGGCAGGTAGGGTGTGGCTGGAGGAAGCACATCCTTGGTGGACATAGGTGACTTTGGGGTTATATTTTGTTTCTGGTGAGCAGAGCGTTCTCTGCTTCCTGGCTGCCATGTTCTGAGTTGCTACGCCCTTCCACCATGATGTTCTGTCTCACCTTGGGCCCAGAGCAATGGAGTTGGCTGTCTATGGACTGAACCTCTGAAACTGTGAGCCAAAATAAGACTTTCCTCCCGTAAATTGTTTTTGTCAGTTATTTTGGTCACAGTGATGAAAAATCTGACTAAAACATCACATTCAGGAAAAGGTGGGAGCTATGTAGATCCCAGATGACAATGGGTGTTACAGAGGGTTCTTTAAAAAAATCCTATGTAATAATGTGAAAAATATTCTCTCTCCTAGGAAGCCACTGGTTTCTTGAAAGGCCTCATTTACATGTTTCCAATCTGGTAGTAGTAGATTCAGAGGATATTAAAGGTCATAATAAGGAAAGGATTTTAAGCATAAATATCACAAGAATACCATTTCATATTTTTTCTCCGGGGAAACCAAGTAGTTTAAAGAAGTATCTGTATGCATAAAGTAAGTAAACACACCAAAATGAATGTTAAGAGAATTTGTGCATATTTTTCAGAATAGAAGCACTGACTCTGGAGCATCTGTTCCCATAAACAGATTTCATCTGAGATGCTACATGTTAAGGCTACTAATGGCAATAGGAGCATCTATCATTTTTCCGCTGAACTTTTACTTCTATTCCAGGCATAATGAATCTACAGAAAATGAGTGTAGCATAGGTCCAAGGGCCAGGGAAATGAATGGAGAATTATTTCAAGTACTATGAATGGTTAAGCATACCAGTGATGTCAACTAGTTTTTTCCCCCCCTGCCACCAATCTCTCCTGTTTCACTCACCTTAGAATCTCAACATCATTAATTTTAAAACACTGTCCTTGTTGTGTCAGCGATCTACCAATATCCTGTGGCTTGTGGATTCTCAAGTCAGTACTCATGGCTCCCAGGAGCACAAAACCCGGGACTTTCTCCTGAACAATCAGGGAATTTGTCATTGTACATAATAGGGTGGATACAGTCTGGACATGCTTCAGACGCAGTACCACCACCTGGCTCCAGGCTGTCACCAAGGACCTGGGTTCTTCCCATCTCTTTCCTCTCTATTCCTCTGTGAAATGGCTCTGCCTCAAGTTGGCTCTCCTCGTGTATGAGCAGTGACAGCAATCGTTTCAGGCACTGTGTGGACATATGATCCTAGATAGGGCAAAAAGTGGAACCATCTCTTTCTCTCTTTTTAACTAGATTTGTTGAGCTATAATGCACATACCTACAATTCTCCCATTAACGTTTATGATTCACTGTTTTTTGGTTTATTCACAGAGTTATGCAACCATCACCATAGCACATATTTTGGAACATTTTCATTACGTCATAAAGAAATTCCATACACCTTAGCAGTCATTTCCCATTTCTCCTCAACCTCCTCCCAACCCCAGCCCTAAGCAACTCCAATCTATTCTCCTGTTCTTTGTATTTGCCAATTCTGGGCATTTCATGTGAAGTGGACCCATATAATTTGTAGTCTTTGGCTCCTGGTTTATTTTACTTAGCATGGTGTCTTTAAGCTTGATTACCACTTCTTTTTTGAATCCTGCTCCCTTTAAGAATAAAACCTGTAGAGATTTCTCAGCAGATTTCCCTTTGAGACTCTTTGAACTAAGTGGAACTACATGATCAATTCCTAATCTAAAAAGAGGAGTTACCATGATTACCTTAAATGAGGGTAAACCAACGAGGAGAGGGTTATCTGTCACAGGCCAGCAGGGGCTAGGAAGGAGAGAGCTGGATGCTGAACAAAATCTGGTCTATGATAGGCAGATGTGGGAAATGGACATTGGAGAAGGAAATAAAATGTACACTACATCAGCACGTAGTGATAAGGACAGCTAAGAATCAATGTTGAAAGAGTCTATACTCACCCTCATGCTGTTTATTCCACTAGACTTCCTCTCTTCCTGACTTTTTGTTTTGAATCTGTAAACTTCAGATTCCAGGGCAGTGGGTTCACCAGCCACTCAGAATCCCACCCCTGCAATGGGTTCTACCACTGACCAGCTGCAGGGGATTCAGGAAGGTGGCAAAGGCAGGGAGAAGTAGCTGAGGGGTGAGAGTCACACAGTGTCCTCTTTCCAGGTCATCAGCAGACAACAATTTGGCATGTCATCATTGCTGTTCTGGCCTGGCTTTATGTTGTTGATGAATACAATGGAAGAGGGTTTGCAAGTATGGGTGTATGTGTGTGTGTGTGTGTGTGTGTGTATGTATGTGTGTGTGGTCATACTGAGTATTTACATTCTATTAATGGGAAAAATTGAAATCTTGATTCTTTCTCCCGTGGTTTACTCTCAAGTGGTCTCACCCTCTTCCACAGTATGGGGCAATCTAGTTGGGGTTTAAATACTCCGTCCTGTTGCCTATGACACTCCCCTCAGTTCCTCTCATTCTACTTGTAGACAGAGGTTATTCCTCTCTAGCATCTTCTGAACCAAGAGAATGTTACCTCACAATCAGTCCCGAACAGATGGGAAGCAACTGGGTCTCAGGATGGTCTGTCATATTGGGAAAATGCCACAGATATTGCTATGTAAGTGGAGGCTTCTCCAATACTGGGAGCTACTGGACATCTCCAGTGTCCAATGTCACTTTCCTCTAATGTCCTCAAGGGAAAGTGAATTCATTTTATAGGCCATAGGCATTCATATTTTATATGTGTATGTTATTTCAGTGCATAAAAAGTACCATATGTGGCAGTATGTTAGATGTGGAAAGAGATGCAAGTTCCTACCCTTAACAGTACAAGCTGCTAGGGATTACTTTTCCACTCCTTGGGGACCTCACTCAGCAGTTGCAATACTGAAGAAAGAATATGGAAAGGAAGAGTGTAATCCAAGCCCATCTCTCTGGCTGTACACATCTGAATATCTCTTTGGCTTCACCTGTGGCACGAACATGCCGTCCAGCCTTAGGGATTGTGCCTTAGGTTGCTCCAGGCATCTCCTGGCTATGGTATCAGAACTGAGTCTCCTTCCCTGACATCACAGGTGTTCATTGTGGATCATAAGATGCTTTTCATGACTCCCCCTAACATGAAATGGGACTAGGCTTCAGTCCTTGACTAACAGAAGTTCCCCCGGCAGCCTAAGTCAGAATGTCAGGTACCTGTAGGGCCATTGGAAGCCATTCAAGGGTGGCTAGCAGTTCAGCTTGACTATTTCGGAATAATATACATGGTAGTAAAACAGAATATGGAAAAGAGTAGATTTGCTATCGGTTTTCCAAACTCCAACCTACACATTTCTGAACCTGCAGAATTTTCTTCATCATTTTCAATACTTCTGTCTTTATAAAAATACACAATTAATGGCCAAAGTGAGTGATGTGAACACTGTCATTCTTTAAGAAAGGGCCAGGTGAACCACAGGGTAACTATCAGGAAAGGCTCCATAGACAAAGTTGGTATCTTAGTTCATTTTCTGCTGCTGTAACAGAATATGACAGATGAAAAACAATGGAGGTTTATTTGGATCATGTTTCTGGTGGCTGGGAAGTCCAGCATGGTGCTGGCATCTGGTGAGGGACACTGTGCCACATCATAACTTGGCAGAAAGGTGGGCAAAAAGCACAAGATGAAAAGAGAAAAATTAGACCCAACTCACCTGGTATCAGGAACCCAGTCCCATGATGACGACATTAATCCATATATGAGGGCAGAGCTCTCAGGACCCAATTATTTCTTAAACGTTTTATCTTTCACTACTGTCACAGTAGCAATGACATTTCAGCAAGAGTTTTGGACATTCAAATCCTAGTATATGGGCAGAAAGGAGGAACGGTGGTCACTATAGAACAGTACTGGAAATGGGTGTAGGACTGCACAGATGGCCCTACACAAACAAAATGAAAGGCAGAAATAATTTAATTTTAATACTGATTCACTCAAAGTGTTGAAAGAATATGCTCCAGGAAGCATATTCTAAGATAGTGTATACTAGTTTTTTGTGGCTACTGTAACAAATTACCACATATTCGGTAGTTTAAAATGACACAAATTTATTACCTCACAGTTTCGGGGATCAGAAATCTAAAATGGGTCTGTAGGGTTGTGTTCCTTCTCGTTCTAAGGGAGAATCACAGGCAAACTTGCTAGCTTTAGAACATTCTGTGAAATTAAATTCATAGCCATATGTGATGAAGATGTTATAGGAATACTGGATTCTGGTCTTTAGAAGTCCTAAGAACATAAATGAGTATAGTACTCCATGTGCACATATACTCAAAAACAAAAATAAAGTCAGCCCTATCAAAAAGCATATGTGTGCATACATTTATATGGTCATAAATGTATGTGGATTTATTTTTTTAAAGTTTCTGTTTCTGTCAATATTTTTCTGATTGGAAGGTTCATCAACACTGAGCTTTTCTCATTGTCAGGAACCATGGTTTTTTTTTTTTTCTTTTTTTTTTTTTCTGAATCCCTAAAACATATGCTTAGTCTACCCATTGAACCATCTAGCAATAAGTCCTGGGTGTCTTTGAGTTCTGCAATTCGCTTCTAAACGCAAACATTTGAGAGAGTTGGAAAAGAAGAGTTGAAAACAACTGTCTCCCATTCCCACAATACCATAACATTTTAGAATTAGAAGACTGTTTTTAAACTGATGATCTTCTCAGTCCCCTAAATTACAGATGGAAACTTAGAAGAGAGGGCTAGGAAGTCCACAGTGTGACCCCAGTAGCATGAGAGTGTGAAACATGCTTTAACATACCCTAATCTCATTGGACCGACTCATTTCCTGCGAGCCTTTGTGGGGGATGAGGCAGGGTGCGTGCCTACACTATGAAATGGGACATTAGGCTGCAAGCTCTCTGGGGACAGGGACCATGAAGATGAAGATGAAGACACACCGGCAACAGAGCCTACCACTATACCACACAGAGAATGCTGTTTAGTTAATTTTGAAAATAAGAGGGGGAGAAAGCAATCTATATTGCTGGCTTGGTCTCCACATCAATGTGAAGGCTGAGGACAGAGAATTTAAATTGCCTGCTGGTGGTCAGGATTGCTGCTGGCTTCTCTGTGGCTCTCTTGTTCTCTAGAACTCAGCGCACTATGGCCAAGAGAGATGTCTGAAACATAAGCCAGATTCCAAGACCCCTGAGTGAATTCCTGGTGGAGAGAGATGGTCAGGATACTTTATAGCTTTGTAAATCTGTGCCCTGCTTTTAAGACAATGAGGGAGGGCAGGGAGCTCTCCTGCATCTGTGTCTTAATTGTCTTCAGCTCAGCAATCCACATATTTGGGAGAGGCACACTCTGGTCTTCGTGGCCTGTCTTGCCCACCTCTCCAGCTTATTTGCTATCCTTTCTCCCTAACTCTCTGCGTCACCCACACTGGCCTTTAACATGCCGAGCAGCCAGGGCCTTAGCAGCACTGGCTGTTCCCTCTGCCAGGCCCTCCCTTTCCCGGACCTTGGCTTGACCTGCTTCTCCAGGTCATCTGGGTCTCAGACCCTTTGTCCCTCCTTTCTCCGGGAGGCCTCAGATGCCTAACAGCATTGTTCTCCCCCCTCCCCACGCCATTCCTTTTTTATCACCCAGTTTCCTTTTCTTTCTGGGGCTGATCACTATTTAAAATTGTCTTATTCATTCAGTTAATTTATTTTCTGATTTAATTCCAGGTCCAGAGACAGTGTTTGCCTTGGTGAGCTTTCCAAAAAAAATAGTGTTGGGCGATAGACAGACGGATGAAAGAATGAATAAACGAGTGCAGACGACGCCGGCAGCTCCAGGGCAGCAGTCCCGCCACCCTGGCCGCAGAGCCCGGCCCCGCCCGCCGGCTCCTCCAGCCCCGCGGCGGAACCCGAGGGCGGCGGCAGCGGTTTCCCTCCGACGAGCGGGGGAGTCTTGAGAGAGCACACAGGAAAGGCAGGGCGGTGAGCCGGGCCGGGCGGTGGTGAGTGCAGGAGTCGCGCGCGGGGCGCGGGCCGGGCGGCTAGCTGGGCCGGGGCGTGGGCGGAGCCGCCGCGGCGCGCGGGGCTCGGGGCGGCTGGGCCTGGCCTGGGCCCGCGGCGCGGTCGGCGGCTCGCGGGCAGCTGGCCGCGCGCTGGAGGTTGGCAGCCTGGGCCCGGTCGGCGCGGCGCGCGCATCCACGGTCACCGCGGGAGTCGGGTGTCCTGCGTTGGAGTCCTAGAGCTGTCACTAGCCTGGGGACCCTCACTCGCTTCTCCCCTGGGGCTTCGGAGTACTCCTTTGCAGAAAGGGGCCAGTAGTGTCCGAGCCTTGAAGGGGTGGATGGCTTCATTCATTCGGGCGCTTGGCGAGGTTGGGTGCTGCGGATGGAGAGGACCTGCCCGGGAGGGGTTCCAGGTGTCCTGAGCAACCCCGACCTGTCACGTCAAGGGGGTTGAATACTGTTAGGGCTTGGGAATTCTTTAGGGAGGAAAATGGGCTCTTAAGATAAAATATGTCAATTTGAACGTATAAATTTTAGACTTGGAGATGAGGGAATGGCAATTCTAGGACTGCATTGTGTGCATTGTAAACTAATGCATTGCAAATTGTGATAAAAGTTTATTTCAACTTACAAATGACAGTCTCCACCTATCACATGTGGTCTTCACTACTAAACCAGGTAAACAGAGAAGATGAGGTATCCTTATTTTACTGGTCAAGAAATGGAAACAAGTTAAATGACTTACCCAGGCTCTCACCACCAGTAACTGACAAAGCCAGGACAAGAATCTAGTTTTAGGCTCATGAGCCAGTCCTTTGTCCACCCTAGGAAAGGTGCATAATTTCACATTACTTGGATAACACACAAATTAATTCATTTGTGACAAAAAAGGAGTTCTATTGGGAGTAGGGATAACCTTTAAACTGCCTTACTGACTCTTAGATTTTTCTTTAATTTATTGATATTCCCCTTGGGTGGTTTTACCTGTTCTCAAACTTGACCTCCATAGTGATGAATGCCAAATCTGTATCTTCTGCCCAGTTTCCCCTAGCTTCATGCTGCTATCTCTAGACATCCACTGGATATTTTCTTTTTCTGAATATCTGTTTGTTGTTTTTTTTTTTTAAGTTGTTGATGGACCTTTATGTTGTTTATTTATATGTGGTGCTGAGAATTGATCCCAGTGCCTCACACAATGCTAAGCAAGTGCTCGACCAAGGAGCCACAACCCCAGCCCCATCCACTGCATATTTTCACTTGGATGCTCCACAGGCATGTCAATTTCAGTGTATCTTAAGCTGCACACTACCTTTCTCCATAAACCTAGCCAGTTGCCTAAGCACAAAAACTGGCTTGGTTCCTCCTCTCTCACCTCCCACAATCAGTTGATCACCAAGTGCTAACAATTTATGTTTTCTGAAAACCTCCGAATCCATTCTCGTGCTTTTTTGTGCCTTCCTTCCTTTAGGTGTCTAGGGATTATGGGAAAACTTCCTAATGGCTCTGTTTAGCTTTAATTTCAGTGTCTACCAGCCTGTTTTACATTTTGCGACTTCAGTTGAAATATGATCATATCGCTCACCTGCTTAAATTCCATGAAATTGTTTTCATTGTCTTCAACTCCAAAGTCCTTAGTGTGGATTCAAGGTCTTTTCTAACCCTCCCTACTCCTACCATCCTTTCTCTCTAAACAACTGTTTCTCAAAGTTCAGTATGGTGCTGACCTTACAGTTATGGGCATACTTGTTAAAAATGAAGGTGACAGTGGGTGTGGTGGCGCACACCTGTAATTCCAGCCTCTCCGAAGGTTGAGACAGGAGGTTTGAGAGTTCAAAGCCAACCTCAGCAAAAGTGAGGCACTAAGCCACTCAGTGAGATCCTGTCTCTAAATAAAATACAAAATAGGGCTAGGGATGTGGCTCCCTGGTTGAGTGCCCATGAGTTCAATTCAAAACAAAATATGAAGGTGTCAGCTAAATTTCAGAATAAATGAGGATCATGGGGAAGGGAGGTAATTCTTAAAAATAGGTATTTTTAACAGTTCTGTGCATTTTAACAGGCTCTACACTAAAAGTTGAGACCTCTGTTCAGGGTGCTCTCCCATGTTTACCCTGCTTTTTATTCATACCAGACTCTTGATGGGGCTCAAGACACACCACCCCAGAATATGGCACTTGGCATTTGAAGAAACAGCAGAAGCAGGAAGGTCATTCTCTGACTACCTCCTGCCCTTCTCCCCTGAAGCAGATCATGAAAGACTTCTTTGATTTTCCTCTTTATTAGACCCTCCTGTGAGATGTGTTCATCATATACATAGAGGAAAAGAATTCTTTTATTTCTGAAGACACAGGGACACAGAAGAATCTGAACAAACAGGCCTCACTATGTTCCACCTATCATTACCATTGGAATATTATCCTTTATCAAATTGTACTTCTGCACAACTATCTACTCTTCATCAAAATTAGCATAAAAATACATGGGTCTCCCTATTTGGGTCTTGTTTCTGAAGGCTTCTGTGTCACATAAAAGTTACATTAAATAATTTTGTTTGCTTTTCTCTTTATCTATCTTATAGGGATCTCAGGCATGAAACTAGCAATGGCTGAGAAAAGAAATTTCTTCCCTATGCTATCTACCTGTGTTTCTCTGAACATAACTTGCTGCCTTTTCATTTTTATACACTGTCTTAATTCAGACTGCTATAACAAAAATACCATAGACTGGGGTGGCATAAACAAATTTATTTCTCACATTTCTGGAGGCTAGAAATCTGAAACCAAGAGGCTAGCATGTTTAGGTACCTGCTGAGGGCCCTCTTCTTGTGTCCTAATATGATGGGTGGGGGGTCTCTCTGGTTTCTCTTCTTATGGGCTCACTAATCTCATTCATTGGGTGCCACCCTCATGACCTAGTTACCTCTCAAAGGCCCTATGTCCTAATAGCATATTGTTGGGGATTAGGACTTCAATACAGGCATTTTAGAGGGTCACAAACATTTAGATCATAGCATTCACATAGCACCCTCTTGACTTTGGTGACGATGCCTCATTCTTCTAGACTCAGGAAAGACTTTGCTGACCCTGCATGGCTCCCTTATGAGACCCAGTTCAAGTTAGCTCCCTTCTTGTAGACTCGCACTGAGCCTTGCTCACCCCTCAACATTTATCCCACTGTATTGCAACCATAATTGTGTAGGAATTATGGGCTTAATAGTTGTCAGTACTTGAGAATGGGTCTGACTTTTCTCTGCCCTAGCTCCTAGTACAGAGCCTGGCACATATGTTGTTTATTAAAGTCCTCTTAAGTGAAGGAGTGGTGTAAGGCAGGATGGAGAGGAAGGAGCATACCACTCAGTAGGCCTTCAGGGCCCTTTCTCCAGCAGCCTGGGTGTTGTGCAGGACTCATAGCAAGGTGGGCTCCCTTATGCTGCCTTTGTTTCTGAATGCAGTAAGGATATTTTTTTCTTGTGAGGAATTTTAATGAAAGGCAGATAGAAAGTAATAAAAGAACTGGTCTCTTCAATGGAAGTGGCTTTTTCCTCCTCTATTTACCTCACTCATCCATAGTAATACAACTTTTTTGTTTAAATTTTTAATCTCTGTAGAAAATAATTTATATTTATTTTAAGAAAACTTAGCATATATACTACAATTTTAAAAATAAGCATCACCCACCATCCCACAACATAGAGGAAATTACTTAAAAAGTTGTTTTTATTTATTTGTATTGATATTTTTTCAATTTATGTTCATATTTGTACATAGTGGGATAATACTAATTATATATGGCTTTTTATCGTGTTAATTTTACTTATGTTATATTTTGAGTTTTTCCACATCTGTAAAAATTCCCAGTAAAAAAAAATACCACATGACTTATTCAATAGATATTTCTTAAATAGCCATTACATGACTTAATCAATAGATATTTCTTAAATAGTCATTATGTGCCAGATCTTACTTAAGGCATAGAATTCAGCAGTAACTAGAACGAAGTCCTTACTCTCATGGGGTTTATATTCCAATGGGATGAACTGATTAACAAATTAGCAAATAAACATAAGTATCATCAAATAATAGTGCCATGGAGAAAAAAAATAGAATAAGTCTGTATTTATCACTTTGAATTTTAGTAAAGTTGTGCTATTTAACTTTCCTTACAGGAGTATATGAGAACGTCTACCTAACTGTATTTTGTCATCATCATCAAATTAATAATAAAAATTTTTTATTAATTTTATAGGTAAATAATGATAGTGCTTTGTGATTTGCACATCTTTGACTACTGAGTAAGTTGGGCATTTATTCATAGCCCTGTGCATTTCCTCTCTGCTTATTTTCCTATTGGAGGCCTGGTGTGCTCTTCTGTTTTGAATAAACTTTTACTAACATACTGTTGAATTCTTTATGTCTAATGGGCAAACACTCTTAAACAGTCATATAATGAGACTGTAAGAAGACAGAAAATGGGGCTGGGGTTATGGCTCAGTGGTAGAGCACTCACCTTGCACATGCAAGGCCCTGGGTTCAATCCTCAGCACCACATAAAAATAAATAAATAAATAAAATAAAGGTATTATGTCCAACTACAACTATAAAAAAATATAAAGAATACAGAAAAGCCAGGAGAAGTCTGGTAATCCTCTTCCTTTCTTCATGCCCTTCCTTCTTCCTTCTCCTACAATGAGGAACTAGTGATCTGAGAAGGAAGAATGTAGTTCAGGTAGAAAGATGTGAAGGAAGAAGAAAATAATTGTTGGTGTGTTAGAGTCTGTAAACAAGTCAAGATGGCGCCTGGCATTTTGCAGAGGGAGTGGTTTGTGAAGTAACGTCAGGGAGCCATTAAGTGTGGAGATTCCTTATTGGTTGACTGCTGTATCTAGTTTATGTTAATTAAGATAAGCTGTGTAGAATGTATATATACCCCTCCTCCGGCCCTACAATAAAGGGCTCCTACTCCTGCTATATTGATCTACACAAGTTGTTCGTTCGTCCCCCCCCCCCCCCCCCCCCCGTTTGTTTTGCTGCAGCTGGACTGCGGCAGAGGTGAGTGAAGATGGTGATGATGAGACTAGAAGGGAAAAGATGAGAAGAGGCAGAGTGGAAGTGATAAGGAGGAAACCCAGCAAGGGAAGAGGAAGAAGAGAGAGGGTGAAGGAATGGAGAGGAACAATTGGATGCTACGTGATTACTTTGATACTTATATTTTTATTTTTCTGTTTCTATTCATCTAGCAGATCTCTAGGAGAAGATGACTGTCTTCTTTAAAACACTCCGAAATCATTGGAAGAAAACCACAGCTGGGCTCTGCCTGCTGACATGGGGAGGCCACTGGCTCTATGGGAAACACTGGTAAATATCAACAGTCCCACCCCACCTGCTCTTCAACAGCAAAACAGCCTTAAAGAGCCTCAGGTTGAAGGAGTTTACTCAGCAGTTCTTTTCCCTCTAAAATACTGTGATGTAAAAACAATCAAACAAAAAAAATTATTCAAGCCAAAAGCCAAGACAAAGATTTCTTATTGTGACCAGTTCTATACAATTAAAATTATATGGAGCTATTACACTCATACTTCAATAGATATAGATTATTCTAATGAGATTGGAAGTGAAGCTGTTTTTATTCATTTTATTTGTAGTTGAAGAAATTGAGGCCTATCACACAAAAAGTAAAGTCCTCTTTCAAGTTCAGACAGGAATTAGGACACATATCTCCTTGGAATTTTGTTCCTGCTCTTTCTTAGTATGATCTCTTGATCTGCCATCACTCTGGTTGCTAGACACTTACCAGCTGTTTCTTCCATCCCCTCTGACCATCTCCATCTATCCCATTAACCTAGGTCAATTTCAGTGAAACAAAAACTTTCAAACCTTTTGTTTGAATAAGGAATTCAGTGCAATTATGGATATTTATTAGCCTTGGAGGGAAAAGAATGTGTTGGAAGCTCCTTTTCCATTTTAATATGGAAATAAGATTTAAATCAACAGAGAATTTTTAATTTTTTTATATAAAAAATCATAGAAACTATTAAGCAGCCAATGGGTTAATTCACTTTTGCGAATTAAGTGCTACATCTTAAGTCTATAGCAACACTGAATCTATGTAAAACGGAAAACAGAATGGCTGTGCTTTGTATTGTAGGTTTCCTAATTGGAAGAGAATCACATGGATACTTTTGTGAATGTTTTTAATTTACCACTGTCAGAAATGACTTTATGATGTAGCATGGTATCTTCTGTTCTGCAACTGTATAAGTTGGAGCATCTTCTTTTCTAAGTATTATCAAGTCTAAGCATTTAAATTTCATTAGTTAGCATCTAATGAAATAAGCAGACCTCAGAAACTTACCATGTGTAATATCAGAAAAGACAAGGACAGCATAGATTTTTTAATAAATAAAATATGATACATGTAGTATTTGGCTTCTCCTCCCTTTTTTAACTAACATGAGCCCTCAAGGAGAGGCTCCTGTACCTCCTTTGCAGGAACTCAGAGCTAGACCAGGATCAGCTTGGTCAGAGGATGCTCCCACTCATTGGGAGTTACTGCTGCTTCCTTTACTAGGTGAAATTTGAGTAGCTGTGACCCCTGTTCAGGATGTCTTCAGAGGTACTGTAATATTTTTTTGCCCCTAGAGTCTTGAGACTTTGAAAAGGGCCATTAGGTCTCTGGCACCAGAAGAGGCCTCACTCTAAATTGATTCTGAAATAGCTTGAATTCACTGTGGTAGGAGCCAGACATTTTGCTCTGTCTCCACCTTTGACATTCAAGGTTGCCACCCCAAATGCAAAACCCCTGTTGTCCTTTTGTGTTTCTTTTTCTAAAACTTTGCTTCTGCCTACTTTGATACTGTTTAACTTCTTCTATTTATTTTAATATTTTTTAGTTGTAGATGGATACAATACCTTTCTTTCTTTCCTTATTTATTTATTTATTATGTGATTTTGGGGATCGAACCCAGTGCCTGATGCATGCTAGGCAAGCGTTTTTCCACTGAGCCACTACCCCAGCCCTCCACTTATTTTTAACTTGTGAAAAACACATAAACTTGACCACATTAACCATTTGTGAATGTACAGGTTCTTAGTTTTAAGTATATTCATATTGCTGTGATTCCTAGAACTTCTTTGTTTTACAAAACTGATACTCACTGAACATCAATTCTTTATTCCTCCCTTCCCTGCAGCTCCTGGAGCCACCATTCTGCTTTCTGTTTCTATGAATTTGAGTACTTTAGGTCCCTTATATGTGTGGAATCATATTTTTTTTTTTGTGACTGGCCTATTCACTTAGCAAAATGTTCTCAAGGTTCATCCATCTTATAACATGTGGCACAATTTCCTTCTTCTTAAAAGCTGACTATTTAATATTCTATTGCATATATTTACTACATTTTCTTTATCCATGTATTTGTCATTAGACATTTGGTTTCCTTCTCTTGCCTACTATGAATCATACTGCAGTGAACTTGGGTGTACAGATAGCTCTTTAAGATTCTGCTTGCCATTCTTTCAGATACATACCCAGAAGTGGGATTGCTGGATCATATGGTGATTCTATTTTTAATTTTTTAAGGAATCTTTCTACTGTTTCCCATAGCAGCAGCATCATTTTACAATTCCACCAACAGTGCACAAGGGTTCCAATTTCTCCCTCTCCATCCTCACTAACATGCTATTTTGGTCTTTTAAATAGTAATGCCATCCTAATGGTAGTGAGGTGTTATGTCATTGTGGTTTTGATTTGCTTTTGTCTATTGATTAGTGATATGAAATACTTTTTCATATATCTTTCAGCCATTTTTATGTCATCTTTGGAGAAATGTCTGTTCAAGTCCTTTGCCCTCTTTTTAGTTAGGCTATTTATTTATTTTGAACTATAGAAATTCTTTGTTTCCTGGATATTAACTCCTTAGGAGATATAGAATTTGCAAATATTTTTTACTGCTTTGAGCATTTTTTTTTTTTTTTTGGCAGTACTGAGGATTGAACCTAGGGTTTTGTCCATACTAGGCCGTTGCTCTACCCCTGACCTACATCCCAGCCCTTTGTTACCTTTCTGTATATCTTTGTTTCAGTGTGCTGACTTAAGTTTTAAAGCTTGATATAGTGTCATTGTCTACTTTTGCTAATGTTGCCTTTTTTTTTTTTTTTTGCCTGTGCTTTGATATCATAGCCAAGAAATTGCCAAATCCATCGTTCTCTATTCCTGTAACTTTGACCACTGCTGTGCACTCTTTCACACTCCCTACCTGGCACTGGTTGAATGCTAAACCTGAACATCACTTACTCCCATTCCACTTCTGAAATATGGAACTTTGGCATTCTAGTCCCATTATAGCCTCTATTACTCCAATTCTTCAGTGTTATCAAAACTTTGTGGCCTTCCTGGTTTCTTTCCAATCACTTTTCCCTACTTTTCACTTTTTTACTCTTCTAGATTCCTCGATCCAACACATCATATACACTTCTTAATTCCATTTTTCACCTGTCCTGTCTGGCCTTTTCCATCTCCCAATTCCTTCCTCTCATCATAGCTGAACTTTTTGTTTACTTCCGACTCATGATACATCCTATTCAGTCTTCATTAGAATTATTTTCACCAGTTTTATTTCTCATCCTTTTTAGACACTATTGACTATTCTTGAAACACTATTTCCCCCTTGCCTCTGACTCCCTAACTTTTGTCTCCATAAAGCTCTTTTCTGAGCTTCTGACCTGATCATAACTTCAATTGCTTAATGTCTCATAGGTGCCTCAAACTCAACAAACTTAAACAAACAAACAAACAAATTAAATTAAAAAAAAGCTTCCCTACCAAACCTGTTTCTTCTTAGTAATTGGTATCACTCACCATCTATCTAGTTTCCCAAACTAGGAATTTGGACATCACACTCCACTTCTTATCCTCATTCCCCACATCTGGCTTATGTATTTTAGGTGGTTTTGCACCTCAGATCTCTTAACATGTCCCCCAGTTTCCCTTCTCACTCTGCATACTTCATAGGTGATTATAATTGCATGTTGTTTTCAGTTATGATGTATAGATTTGGGGGCCATCATGTTTTTATCGACCAGATCTGTGTCTCTTAAGAATCTCTTGAGATTCTGTGTAAATAGGAAAAAAAAACTTTTTGTAGTAGAGTTGGGAAGAATTGCATATTTTAATTTATTTTTATTCTGTTTCTTTTTTATTTCTGCCTTTAATTTCTATTTTGATATCAGGTATTTATTTGCAGGTTTTATTCCACTAGTGATAGTTAATAGTATACCAACATTTTCTTCTCTATTGGGAATTCCTCCCTCTTCTTTTTTCTCCCTTCTCCCAAGTTTCAAAGACAAAGTCTATGCTTTCTTTTTCTTCTGCATAATTTCCCCACAGCAGGTCGCCGTAGTTGACAGGAGCAGCGGGGACTGCTCTCAACTCAGTAAGAGTGACTGAAGAGGAGGAAATGGCCCTGTTTGCTGAAAGTAAAGAGAATTTAAGTATTGCTCATTCCTCTTCAACTGCTCTTACCAAGCTTTCTGGGTTCCCTGGGGAAGATGATGTTCCAGGTTGCTCAGTTCATCATGTCAGCAGTTTACCTGCAATAGCTTCCCACTCATTGCCAGTCCTTTCAGTAGCAAAGAATCTGCTAATAGAAAGTAGAGAAAGCAGCATAAGAAAGGAGGCAGTATAGTATAAAAGTTGTCTCTGGACTCAGACAGAAGTGACACTTGATAGCAGTGTGACTCTGGACTCTCATCTGTAGAATGGGTATGATAACAGCATCTCATTGGGACATTAAAGCTTTGAATAAGATAACTGTGAAATTTTTAGCTTAGTGTCTGCTAGATATAAAAGTTTGATAAATGTTAGTTGAGTATATTGATATAATCAAAACTATTTTGGGATTACAATAAATAATGATGGTGACTGGGCAGTGAGTGACTTGAGAGACAGTAATGGAGCAGGAAAACAAGGACCTGCCAGATGGTTTAATAAGACCTTCTGTTACACCTTCCATGTGTAACAAAACAACTTGGAAAAGTCTAGTTTGAAGACTGACAACCACAAAAGAGGCAGGGTATAAGCAGTTCTGGCCAGTAAGCCATATCCAAACCCTGTCCTTCTGACTTGAGCTCAGATTGTTCCTGTCATCACTGGAACCTTGTCCGTGCTTATGCTGGCTCTGATGTGTCTTCCTGTGGTTTTGGCCAGTGAGCCATGGCACTCCTTCTCAACTAACCCGCTTGGCTCCATAGTTAACAGTGGCTCTGCTCATGCTTAGTTTTGGCTCCAAGTTCTCAGTTTACTCATTTGGCTCCATGCTTTCAACACCAATTCTGCCACCAACCTTGGCTTGTGATCCAAGACTTCCTCCTATTTATTTTGGTGGAGCATCAGTCTTCTCTAGTTATCTGAATTCCTGGCACCCTTTCCTAGAAATTAAAAATCTCATAATACCATAAATCCCTTAATATTAAGTTTGCAAAGAAAATGTAGCTATGGTCTTGAGCCTTGGGTTCATAGATTTTTATTACTGTTGAAAGTTTTTTTCTCCACATAAAAAATCAGGATTACTGTACTTTGGCTTTTCTAAGCATTGGTGGGAGTTGCCTTTCAAGTTATATGGTAAAAAACAATTTCTAAATGAGAAAAAAATAATTGGCTATAAGTTTGCCTAACAGATGTATTCAGCATAATTCAATTTTATTAAGAATTTAGAGATAATGGTGATAATATTATCTAACAATCAGTGATTGCCATGTGCCAGACAGGATTCTAAGCACCTTGCATTTAGTAACTCGTGTTATCTTTCTAATAACTTTAGAGATGGTTATTAATCTCATACTAACATGAGAATAATAGGTCTCTGCAGATGAAGAAAAAGGGACAGCCAGATTAAGTAATTTGCCCAAGGTCACACAGCAAATAAGTGTCAGCCATGACCCAAAACCAGGTAGTTTTGATCCTGACCCCTCAAAATGGCTACTGTGTCTCAGATGACACTGGTGATATGAAGACTGCATATAATCTGAAAGGGCTTATGTCATAAGGTCCCTGTGGCGTGAGAGGTTATTATAACAGTGCTTCAGAGTCTGGGCTTCAAGTCAGTCAGGTATGTGTTTGAGTCTTGCCTTCATCTCTTGCTAGGCATGTGACTTTGGGAAAGTTATTGAAGCTTGCTGAATGTCACTTTTGTTTGTCTATATAATATGTCCAAGCATTATTTTGATGTTTAAATGAGATAATGACAGTACAAATTGACAATCTATTTTTACAATAGATGTATAAGGCAGTATGCACTATGTCTTGAGGGGTTTAAAGTAAATGGTAGGGTGTCTAAGGGAAAAAAAAGGATTAATTTTTTAAAAATTTTATCATAGAAATTTTAAACACAAAAATTACAATGATAGAGTGAGTCCCCATGTGACATCACCCAGCTAAAACAAATTTTAACATTTTGTAAGAGGCTGTTGATCTGGACTAGGCACCAGTACTGGGAACAACAGACCAAGCCAATAGAGAGTTTAATTGTGGTAACTGAGCTTTGGTTGATCAGCCCTGTAGCCAGTGAACTAACTGTAAGCTATCAATTATGCTGTAGCCAATTGGCTGGTTGATGAACCAATCTTTAGTCAGTTGGGTTGTTTTTTGTATCTCATTTCTGTTTCTCTGTAAATGCTGCCAGATCACCATGGTGGCTGAAGTTCTAGAATCTGCTCTGGTTCTGGGAGATGCCTGACTCATGAATCATTTTTGCTTTGCTCTACTAGATTTAATTGGCCTAAGGAATTTTCCCTTTTAACACACTAATCTTCTGTGTCCTCTACTTTTTGACTGGACTGTTTTAAAACAAATCTCACATTTTATATCATTTTAACCACAAACACTTCAGTACTTTATCTCCAGTAAGTAAGGACTTGAAAAATTAAGTCACAGTGTCGTTATCAGGAACCTAACAAAATTAAAAATAGGCCTTTTATATTAGCTATGTCTGTATTTACATATTTTTAATTGTCCCCAAATTATGGTTTACAGTGAATTTCATTTGAATCAATATCAAAACAAGTTTTATACTTTGCAGTTAGTGCCAACCTCTAAAGTGTCTTGAACCATGATTCTCCTCCTTCTCATATTTATTTTGGAAATCGGTACTATATTTGCCCTGTAGAATTTTTCATACCCTGGATTTGTCAGATAGCCCGTGTGTGGTGTTTACTGCTGCGCAGAGCCATATACTAGAGCACGAGGCACAAAAAAAACCTGGTGACTTTATTGAAAATTGTGATAATGTATGTTACAGGCTTTTGACATTCTTTTTTTATTTTGTAAGATATTTAGCTCCATGACTGTGTTTTTTGGCATGCCCTTAGCTTTTGCACCTGAGGCCTGTGTCTCCCATGCCTTGTTTTGGCCGCAGCCAGGCATGCATTTTTTCCTCTAGCCCTCCTGGGTCTTGTCAGCTGAGGACTAGATCCAGGTGCTAGAGCTTTGCTCCTCTCATTGTGGCCAGGACCCATCAGGTCAGCACCTTCTGGGAGCTCTAAGTCGTGCCAAATCTTAGATCCTACTCCAACTTGCTGAGTCAGAATTTGCCCTTTTAGCCAGACTTCCAGGTGACTGAAGTTGGAGGTGCTCTGATCAGAGGCATAATTAGATTCTGGTTTCTTATTTGGCAAAAATTTTTGTTAGGCGTGTGGTAGGTTTCATGTGGCATCACTTTAGGAGGCACATGGTGACTGGTGACCTATTGTTAGTGATAATAAGTTTGACCAGTGGATTCAGATGGGATTAGCTAATCCACCCATAAGATAGTTAAGAAGGATCACTTCTGAGAGTTCCCTGAAGCAGAATGAGTAAGAGGGGGCTGTAGAACCCCACTGTGTGGAACCCCAGCAGTGAAACCCTGGGTAAGTTTCCTACCCTCTCTGTATGTCAGCTCTCTGTTGATAAACTGGAGATAGTAATAGTACTCATCTCTTTGGGTAGTCATGCAGACTTTTTTGGAACAGTGCTTGGCACAAAGAACACTCTCAATCAGAAATAGCATTTTTCCCCCTGGCTTTTTCCTTCTCAACTGTGAAAGCATCATAATGATGTCCTTTTCAGTCAGACCTTGTACACTGAGTGGCCCAGTGTTCTAGGTGGTATTCCTCAAGCAGAGGCAGAAAACGGAAATGCAGTGTATGGAAATTGGTGAGGAGTTTGAATGGTTTGTAGAATGGCATGTTTTCAGTAGGATTTAGGGAAACCAGTTGTGGAAGGCTTGACTACAGGAAGTCTGTAGTATTTAGGGAATAGTGAAGATCTGAAGGGGAGAAGAATGTCAGGAACAAAGTAGCACTCAGCAAGGTTAATCCAGCACCCCTGTCCCTGGTACATTTGAAGAGAAAGGCATGAAAATTGAAAGGGCATTTCAGAAAGATAATAGAGGCCTGGAGCATAGGGTTGGCATCAGGAATGGAAAAATAAAAATGTGGATGTGAGATGGTGGTAGTGTGAATAATTTGTGAGCATGGGTGTTGAAGCAGGTGGGCATCTTTCTGGTTTGGGTTTCCTCTACTTATTAGCTATGTGGCCTTGTCAAGTTACTTAACCAACTTAAACTCTGAGCCTTACTTCAAAACAAATATCTATTTGGCAGGCTAGTTGTAAGGATTGGATGAGGGGATATGTCTTAAGTGCCTGCTACTGTGCTGGGCTTGTAAGTTAGTCCTTGGTAAGTGCTTGGTAAATGCTAGCTATTGAACTGGGGATGTAGCTTGACTGCCATGCACAAGGCCCTGAGTTTGAGCCTCAGCAAAGCACACATGCACGCACGCGCGCGCGCGCGCGCGCGCGCACACACACACACACACACAAAAAAAAAACCAGGAAAAAAAGTCAAGCTAATAGTTATATTGCTAGGTGATTGGGTGTTTGGTTGAAGGAGAAGAATGTGGAAGAAACCCTTTTCTAGCCTCAAGACTAGGATAATTGGTGATATAGAAAGAGGGAAATTGTCAGGGAGAATTGGTTTGAGGAGGAGCCTTTATATTCTGTTTTAGGTAACGATGAGTTTGAGACCCTGACAGGATATCTGGATGGAATGTGTTAGATTCGAGGGGTAAATTATGCATGAATCACACTTGACTAGCCTCATTTTTCTTTTAGTTCAGAATATGATTTCAGGAGTGTCTTGTGCTTTGTTTTTCAGTGTCTCTGAGATTTCTGACAAAGCACATGTTTTACCTTAACACCTGTTGGGAGTAGCCTGACTGCAGGCAGTGGCCTGGGGCCCAACTGCCTCCACAGCAGCTGATAAGAAAAAACTTTTTCTCCCTTCCTGCTTTTCCTCATTGCAGATTTTGTTCCAAATTCCAGAAAGCTGTTTGTTTTGCTTTTTAGCCACTTCAAAGTTCACCTTTTTCTCTTTCTGCACAGGCTAATGCTGAAATTGGGGTATTAATGGGTGCTATTTAAAGAAGCTCATTTATGGGCAATTAAATTACATGCCTGTCAGCCCAGATTTGATAGGGAATAAGGAAACCTTTTTTTTTTTTTTTAAGTACAATGAAGTTTAATTATATTCACTTTCCTTTCAACTCCTTTGTTAGATTATCTGAAAAGCAGATTTCTATTTTTTTTTCCAAAAAATCTATCTTTTTGGGTGCTGAGCTGGAAAGGCAGGAGGTATATTTAAGTTATATTTTGTTGACTTCACATAAGTTTTAGGGATTTTCAGATCAGTGGTTTTAGTTGTTCCAAGCACTGAAGAGAATAATCATAGCTGATGCTAAAATTAGCCCCTTTCTAGGTTGTAACCAGCATCTTAAATATTAATGTTTGTAGAACAGGAAAAATACTGACAATAGTACCTCCTAACTTCTGTGTTTGTAGGTCAGAAGCTGCCCAGATCGATCATGTGTCCTGGATCCCAAAGTGAATATCATTTCATGCGGACTATTTATAGAGAACTTGTTAGGCAGGAGGGAGATGTAAAGGGACTCTCTCATCCAGTGCTTTCTTCTTGAACAGCTTCATAATCTATGTAATGATTTCTGTCTTCTCTTTTTCTATGTAAATAAGCTCAAGTGCTTGATTATATATAACTGAAACCCAATATGCATTTGCTTATAATTGCACATGCAAATTTATAATGGCCAAACAGAAGGAACTAGTTTCCTAGTAAAGTGAATGTTACACAGCATATGGAAAAGTGTCTGGCATAGAATGTTTAAATTGGACTGTTGGATGGAAATGAATGGATGATAAGAGGAGAGAAAATGGGGAGAAGTGAATGAACCATGAAAGTTATCAGTAGAGAACTTATGAGAACTGGGTAAGAGTAGAAATCATTGACAAATTGGCTGGTGGTTACAGCTCTGAAGAGGATGCCCTTTAGTGCTGCCAGAGCCTGGCCTGATGGCACTGCCATCTGGACCTCAGTGAAAACTCAGCCACCAGTCACAAAGAACTTTCTTCCTATTGTGTACAGAATTCAGCCAACTAGGATAGTAAGGCAGGAAGAGAAATTGATATTCTGTGGTAACGTAAGTCTAGAATAAGAGAATGGAAGAAGAATGGTTTCATGCTTTAAGAGAAAGAGAAAGGTCTGGAGATAAAGGCTTTCTCTGCTTCCATTTCTCTTGGTCAGTAGGGTGAGAGGATCAACTGCAAAACCATCCTCTGCTAATGAAAACTTCACTAAGCAGGCCAAGATGATCAGCTTGGTTAGCTGAGAAACCCCTCAGGAGATGCTATCTTTCATGAACTTCCTATCCTGAATTGGAAGGGTAACAAGTTGTGTGCAAAAAACATGGGAAATTAGAAGGTACTTGAAGTATACACAAGTAGTAATTTGTTCCACATAAGTATAGAATAAAATGGCTAGGGTCTGATAATAGATTGGGAAAGGGTGATTTTTGGAGTTGAGGCCTTTCCATCATGGACAGAGGTTGAGTTTGGCTAATAAATGTTCTTGAATTATTAAATAGAGTGGTGCTAGACTCAGTTGCTGGATTTTACCTAAGCTCACTTGTAGGAAGAAAGTATAATAAACCCGTGTGGTAATCCATGGATTAGGTGACTGTCGGTGGTTGCATTTGCCTCTGTATATCATGAAAGAATGGACAGTGCTTTGTTGATTGTGTTTTTTGTCACTGGGGAATACAGAATATAGGCAGAGTACAGAGAATCAGGAGACTGAAGTTCTGAGCCTTCTAGCTAAACTTCTAACCATGGGCAATTCTAGGCTGAAGATTTCTTTGTACTAAGTTAATTAGATAGCTTTGTACTAAGTTAATTAGTTACTTTGTAAAGGTCAAAGGAAATGAGAAACACAGCTTAAGTGAACATACCAGAATCACTTGGGACCTAGAGACCTGAGATTGAAGCTGTATATGTTTTGTGTGTCTTTGCCCAGATGAGAATCACTGCCCTAGTAAACTTTGTTACTAATGGATATTGTCTTATGGTTTGATTTATAGGGATCGGCATGTGTGAAGGAAAGATTGAAAAGTGTTAGACTAGATAATTTCTAAGGACTTTTTCAGCTTTAAAGCTTCATATTTCTAGGAAATGGAGTTTGGGCTTGGATACTTTCACAAAGGCATTTTATTTGCCTGGCTGCTGTATAGCTTTCATATTTGAAGAAATAAAAATAGTAAAAACAGGGATTGTAAGCCTGAAAATTGCTGTATATATCAAGGAGTTCCTGCTTGACTGGTGGGTAAGTTCATATCTCTGGGGTAAATCACAGAGCTTATGTTTAAATGAGTTAAAACATATTTTTGGCAAGGGCTTCTGGAGAGGATCAACTTCACTGTGACATGGCATACTGACATTCCATTGGTGTTGGTTTATTCTTCATTCTGGGTATTTTATTAATTTCATTGTTAACTAGCAACTTTACTTCCTCCTTTCCTACTTGCCTGCCTTTCCTTCTCTCTCCCTCCTTTTGTAGCAAGTACATTCTTGAGAAAATGCTCTTGGCTTGCTTTATATTATTAAAAATGTTAACCCTTGCATTGTTAAAATTGCCACCAACTAACATGTGGGGCATGTTACATCAGAAAAGAGGAAACCTAACTTGCTGGCTGTTACCTGCTTCCCGACCTTGGGGCCGCACATGACTAGGATGGTGCCTGGCGATCAGTCAGAAGGCCTTATCATGGGTTGTGATGAAAAATCGAACCACATCTAGGATAGGCTCAGAACCCTTCTGCCCTCATCTCCCATTACTGCCTATAGGATGGGTGTGCATGTGAATTCTCCCCACCCTGCTGATCTTTATCCTGATTGGCTCCTGTACATTATATTAGCTGTGTGTGTTTTCTCAATAAACGAGCTCCTGCTTTGACTGTTCTCCCTGACATGTCTGATTGTACTCCGGCGAGGGATGTGGGTGGTCAGTCTGCCCTCTCCTTTCTTGGCTCATCCTGGACAGGGTGTGCACTCCCCATCTCTCCCGCAGGTCAGGAGGGAACCAGGGCTAAAACCGACACATCTAAACTTGAAATCTGTTTTGTACAAAGCAAAACTCTTTGCATGCATCAAGGGAAAAGCCGGTGGTAGGACTTATATGTGCCTCTAGACTGTAGTGGGAAATACCCTTTTTGGGAAACAGTATGGATCAATGGGATTTTTCTCTCTATGTAAAATTGTTATTGAAATAACTTATTTTGCAGTCCTGAGGTAATAAATAAAACATTTATGACTTGGAATAAATTGAGAGCATCCCATTACTTGTAGTAGCAGGCATGTTCATATTCTTTTAAAGCCTCAGGCAGTGACGTCAGCAGAGTTTTTCATTTTCTGATCCAGAGGCTTCTGATTTCTGTCAAAGAACTCACATTTCAATATTGAGTAGGTCTTCAGGGACCCTTTCTGATATGACTATCTTTTGTAGTGCCTTTTGTAAATTGTGTTTAACTTCAGTTTCCTGAAGATAGCTTGGTATTTTGGAAAGAACATGGGCTTAGAATTTATATACAGTTACTTTATTTGTTTGGTAATAGGATCTTTGGTTCATGTTCAGATTCTTGACCCATTAGCAATCTGGAATTTTCTGATGATCAGACTCAGTTCAACAGTTTTTGTGATTCCTGGAATGCCAAAAGGCATTCTTCACTTAGCCTTTTTAGAGGGTCCTAGTGCCATTACATTTTACATACAGACATGCATACCTTCTGGGATCATCTTGATCTAATATAGTTCCCATGGCAGTTTTGGGTTTTCATCCTGTTCTACACCATGCCTCTTTTGTGTTTTGGTGGGATTCATACTGGAGAACCATCTCAGCTGATCTGCTAGTTCAAGAATGCCAGATACTCATACTACGTATAACCTTCAGTTTTTCTTCCAGGACATAGTCTGCATATCTGAATATAGTTGATCCTTCCTGTTCAAACATTTGCCACTTACTTATTAACAAATATTTATTGAGTATCCTCTGTCTATAAGAGTCTATGCTGTGGGCTGGAAGAGCGAATGGTGAATTATCCATGACTTCAAGAAATTTATAATCTAAGAAGAAAGACAAGGCAAACAAGTTTGTGTGTGGTAAGGTGAGGGAATTGGTCACATTGAATTTGGAATTTTTGTTTAAAGGGAGGGATGAAATGTTCAAATCTTTGTAGGTATAAAGTCCATAGTGTCTTTTAGGAACAGGAAAACATGCATTTTGCTAAATGTAGAAGCAAGGACAAGTGGATTTGTGGGAGATAATCATTCAATCATTCTTATCTGCAAAATGAGAATATTCTTTGGTACATAGTAGTTCCATCCTTGCAAAGTTGTTAGAAAGATTAAGCATTTATAAAAACAATTGCCATGTTATCTGACTGTTATGGTTTGGATATGAAGGGTCCCACAACAGCTCTTGTATTAATGGAGAAATAGTTGGAGGTGAGATGATTGGATTGTGAAAGCTGTAATCTAATCAGGTTTGGATGGACTGGGTGGTAACTGTAGGTAGGTGGGGCATGGCTGGAGAAGGTGGGTCACTGGGGGTGTGCCTTGTGGAAAGGTACATCTTCCTTGTGGCTTCTCCCCGCTTCCTCTCTCTCTGCTTCCTGAACCTGCCTTGAACTGAGCAGCTTCCCCCACTGAGCCCTTCCCCTGTGATGTGCTGCCTCAGCTTGGGCCTAGAAAAATGACGTTGGCCATCTCTTGACTCTCACTTCTGAAACTGTGATCCCCAAATAGACTTTTCCTCCTCTAAGTTGTTCTTCTTGGGCATTTTAGTCATAGCGACAAAAAGCTAACTAAAACACTGGCAAATGGTATTGCTTTATGAATTTTAAGTTATTTTCTATTCTAACAGTGCTGCCATTACTGAATCAATTTGGGAATTTATTTTTTGAAATAGTTTTCAGAGCTTGCTGTAGATCATCAGAGTATAGTTAGCCCTATTAGGGAAAAAATTACATCTGTACTGAACATGTATAGATTTTTCTTGTTATTGTTCCCTAAATAAATAATACAGTTAAACAACTATTTACATAACATTTACCTTGTATATTAAATATTGAAAGTATTGGATTTTGATATCTATGGAGGGTAGAATCTATCCCTCTCAGATACTTAACGACTACCACATTTCAATGGAAGAAATCTTCTTTTCTTTAAGAATGTGTTTGACTTTTAAAAACAGACTCATTCAGAAAATATCAAGATTCGTAATACTGTTCAGATATTGAAGTTAAGTATGATTATAATGGGATTTTCTTTTGTAGTATCTATTGGTGCATGTTCTGGCTTTCTCAAGGGGACATTGACAGAGTATTCTATTTGGGACAATGAATTCGGGGAATTAACTATCATAAAATCTTCTGATTTTTGAGGACCACTCTGATAAATCAGGCAGTATTAATAAGCTCAAGAGACCTGAGGACTTTCATATATTTAATTATAAGTTAGCCATCAAAATTTTCCTTTTAGCAATAAAGAATTTAGCAGGGGGAAATGTTCCAAAGTGCTACACCATTATTCTTATATACATTTGGTGGTTTTCTTTGGAGCTAGGTAAGTACACAGGAATCTGTGGCTGAAATGCAGCGAGGATAATATTCTCTGCTTGTGAACCAGAGAAGTCTGTGGCCTTCAGACATCCATCCCCATAGTGGGGAAGGGACCTGTAAGGAAGAAGTAGAGGAAATGGACGTGGATGGAGAGACAGGTTTGCAATTTTTAAAGGCCTAGAAGACTTGTGCAGAAGGATCCACAGGCAAATTTCATAGGAGATTGGAGGCACAGGCAAATTTCATAGGAGATTGGAGGCACAAGCAAATCAGCCTGCCAGAAAAAAAATTAAAAGGAAGTGGCTGGGGAGCATAGGGGTGAGTGGCTGGAAGCTGCATTCCCAGGATGGTGTGGGAGCTGGTGTGGGATTAGCACAGTCCAGGGGAGATCTAGTAACCATGCCCAGGTTACTGTGGTAAACCTGATATTACATTATGACCCAGAGGTTATGGTGGGTTCAATATTTTATCTCACATTGTATATAAGATTCTAAATGTGAAGTACCAAGTAAATTATAAAAGCTTATGAGCATGATAATTATTTTTAAATGTTTTACTAATTTGTACCTGAATTTACCTCATCTTATAGAATACTTTTTGTTTTTTTGTTGATGTTGAAATGATTCACTGGGAGCATGTGATGGGGAGGGATGCAGGGAATAGAGCAAAGTGTGTTTGGGAGTCCTGAGTGGGCAAGGAGGAGAAGCTCTCATGCCTCCTGGGCAGCGGTGGGGCAGTCCTACAAGAAGCTGGGGCCTGGGCCTGGTTGCCAGGGCCAGCTGTGGGCCAGACTTCACTAGGGATTGGTTTCCCTGAGCTTTTTATCTTTTGAGGTTCTATGGAATATCACTCTCAGGTTTCAGATTGGCACTGTTGATAGTTCCCTTTGGATAGTGTTTTCCTATTGAAGCTGACTGCTCAGGGACTTTGAGGGGTTATTCTACAGCCTAGCTGTGGAAGAAAAGCCTTTGACTAGAACTATGGCAAAAACCCACAGGTTGTTTATATTCATTTCTTTTCCTTCAACCTTAAATATTAAAATCAAATTTGAAGTTACTTTGAAAATGCAAAATTCAAAGTCCTTACTGTTATAAAAAGAATCTAGAAAGTGAATATAAATAAAACAACCCTATTTACCTTTTAAATTCTACAAATTAATTTCCTTAACTGTTGTTAACCAGGTGATCAATGTCAGCAATGTGCATGAACACACACTCTCATGTGGGGAAGATTCTGGGGCCCTGTAGGCAATCAGAGACATTCAGAGTGCTCTTATGACACATTTTAGAGACCTTTATGTTAAATAGATGATTATATTCTGACAGAATGCCTTTTTGAAAGCCAGAATTTTGCCTCTTGACAAAATTTTCTCTTGAAAATTTTGATATAATTGAGAGTCTGACAGTAATATAAAAAATAGGAAATTTAGGTAAAATAGTAGCAGAAGCAACTAAACATCAAACGTATTTCTGACAAATAACCTGATTAATTTCTACTAGATAAAAAAAATCAGGATGTGTGTATATATTTTATTGTTGCCTAATAAATTACCACAAACTTAGTGGTTTGACATAAATTTATTATCTTATGTCTTCTGGATTAGAGGTCAACATGGGTCTTACTGGCTGAAATCAGGTGTCAGCAAAAATTGCTATACTTTGGGGGGCCTTAGGGGAAATCCCTTCCCCTGTCTTTCCAGCTCTAGAAGCTGCCACATTCCTGGGATTCTGGGCTTCTTCCATCACCAAAGCCTGCAATCCACTATCCTTTTGGAGTCACATCTGCCTCTGATCACAGTTGGGAAAGCTGCTGTGCTTTAAGGCTCTTTCCAACAATCCAGAACAGCCTTACTGTCTCAAAGTCCTGAATTCAATCACATGTATAAAGTCCCTTTGCCATGTAAAGTAGCACACCCTCAAGTTTGGGGCATTAGGATATGGACATTTTGTGGGGAGAGGGTATTATTCTTCCTACACAGTAGAAGCACTTAATGCAGAATTTCATATAGAGATGTATTTTTCAAATGTGCCTATAACTTATCAGGATCAGCTCTTTTAGAAACTTTTACTTGGATATTTATAGGGAAGAGAGGCGTTTATTTGAAAAATAAACCCCACAAATTTTGGGTGGCTCTTAATCTCCTATGAAAGTTAATACTAATGTTAGTTCTCTTTTGTTTGCTTTGACAGTGATAACCTGCTAAGAAGAGCAGCCTGTCAAGAAGCTCAGGTAATGCTGTTTTTCTGTGATAAAATTAAAACTCCCCTTATCTCCATGGTGCAGGAAACCCATGCTACTCCAGGGATGTGCACAGGGTTTTGCGTCAGTGCAGTCTGGCTATTTTTTCCCACTATCAGGGGATGAATCCGGCTGAGAGCCAACTTGGAGTAGAAGGGAGGAAGTGAACCATCTGGTGAAGAACAGTTCTAACGCCCACCCCGTTAGGCTTGTTTTTCTGGATCACTCCCAAGAACACATAACTGGACTGGCTGAAGCTCTGGAAATTTGTTCACGTCTGCAGTTGTCCTTGAAAATCTGGCTAAACTCTGAATCATCTCTGATCCAAATAACCCCCAAGAGTATCAGTTTAGAGCAGGTGTTACCTCTGAAAGTCAAATCTTAAAATTGTTGATTCATATTTTAAAGCCCATTTCTTTAACACAGCTGATTCATACTATGAGCACTCTTATCAGAATTCCATGGGATTTTCCTTAAACTTTATTTATCTGGTTGTGGTTAAGTATAGTAGAATTGTAAATCCTTTTAAATTTAAGAGCACATTTTGTCCCCCCCATCCCGTTTGTGTATTATACTTCGCAGATGAGTTTCTGTGACTAGTTCCTTCTTCGTTATATGTCATTTAAACTTATGAAGCCAGAAATGCTCCCCACCCAACAAAAAATAGCTCATCAAAATAAAAAATGGCAAAAGAATGGAGCATTTAGTGGAAGTAGGTGGCAAACCTCATGTTTGTTTCTGAAATGTTTTTATGGATGACAATGACAATCACAACAGATACTATTAATAAATTCCTGACTTCACTGATTGTTATCTGTTCTAAATCTGTTTGAAGAATTTGATTTTAAAATATCTCATGATTACAAGTTTTTCATTCAAATAAACTTTAAATTTTTTACATAATTTTTAGTTGACACAGTATTTGTATATATTTATGGGTCACAGTATGATACTTTGATACATGTATGCAATGTATAATCAAGGTAATTATCAAGTAAATTTTAATATCAAATTCAAGGTGAGTCCTACCTCAGACATCCTCCCTTATTTAAGGTAAATGCCTCCACCTCTGTTCTGAATTCCAGCTCCTCAATATTTCAGGGACATTGTTCCTTTAGTTATTTCCTCCCTCTTACATACTGACCTCTCTTTACCATTCTAATTGTCCCCTTCTCCAGCACATGGTTAGCTCCTGCCACCTGACAGAATGGAAGTGGATTCATCCTTATAGTCTTCTATAATTACTTCTTCCCTGTCCTTTTTTTCAGATTAAATTCTTGAAAGAATGATTAAAAAAAAAATCTCACATAAATTCAACTCAATGTTATCTCACATAAACTCCTTAATACACTGTGAATCTGAGACGTAAGTTGCAAGTGAATAAGCATTCCAGAGAGGAAACCAGGACAAGAAGGATTAATTTAGGACTGTAGATTTGGAAGTGGGCAGGCCAGAGAACTGGGTTAATAAAATTATTTTTGATCACACTTTAGATGAGTATGGGTAGAAAAAGAAGGTGTTACAGTATTTAGAGATTTGGCAGTAAAATATTAAGGTCTAAGTAAGAGTGAAAGCAATAAAAATGATAATATAGCAGAAACTTTTTTTTTTAATAAAGAAAGTGTTTAAGAAAAAAGAAGGAATCTTGTTTGTTTTTTTGTTTTTAGTAAGAAATACTGGTGAATACTTCTAGTGGTCTGTCAGTAGGGTAAATTTAGAGTGAGTTACTTAATAAAAGATCTTTGTATAACTTTCTTTCTTCTCTAGTCTTTACTTTGTACTTCTACACTAGACTTCTGACCCCTTAACCCAGATTTGTTCCCCACCACCCAAGAACTAATTTGTTTTCTTTTTGTGCTTTCCAATTCTCATTTTGTCAACTGTCTTCTCCAGTCCAGACATTGTAGCAGTAGCTCTCACTTAGTTCCCATTTTAAAATCCTCACATCTAGTTTTTTACCTCTTAATTCTACTATATCCTTATTGTTCATAAAGCAGAACTTGGGGTTTTAGAGCTAGATAAATGTGAATTCTAGACTGTAATTCAGTAACTCTGTGACTTTGAGTAACTAAATCTGTTGTAATCTTAGCTTTCTAGTCTATAAAACTGAAATTGCATTAAATCTCCTTGGTTTCTCGGAACTAAGAATAATATATATGAGGGTGGCAAATGCTTGGTGCTTAGTAAATTACGAGTTACATTTCTTGTCCCATGCCAGTTGCTGCTATTTTAGTTATTATACAGGGTTGCAAAGAAGAGGAGGCATATAGACTATTAGGTTTAATTTCAATATGTATGAAGCTATGAAGATTAACTGGCAACCCAAAGATTTCTCATGAATAAGGTTTAGTACCAAACTGAAAGAGAAAAAGATGGTATTCTGACAACTAAAGACACATGGGTTGAATTTCTCTCTTGACAGCCTGTGGCCTTACTTGTTATGTTTATAATAATTTTAGGCATATTTTATGGAGAAAAGCTACCTCTAGTAGGTGAAGCAGGATTTTTTTGTCATTAATGTTGCAGGGTTTTTTGTTTGTTTGTTTGTTTTCTTTTTTGTTGTTGTTCTTTATGGGTTTTGTCAATATGAGATTGTGAATAAATATTTGTTTTCTCCAGAGTATATCACATGCCTGTTAGAAGTAAATTCTTTTGGAATGAAAAAATATATGTGATCACTAGCTGAATAAAAGGACATTTACTGAAAACTTTTCTATTTTCCTTTTCAGGAGTTTGGCAATCAATTAATTCCTCCCAATGCACAAGTGAAGAAGGCAACTGTCTTTCTCAACCCTGCAGCTTGCAAAGGGTAGTTCAGTTTGTGATTTATTATATGTTCAATGTTTCTAAAGGGGGGAAAAGAAATCACAGAATTTCAGCCAGCTAGTTATTCTGTGTGGAACTGGAAGAGCTAGGTTTAGTACCCTAGTAGCAAAAAGATACATTTGTGGTATAGCATTAACAGTTAATGTGAAATAACTATAAAGCTAATTGATGCTTAGCAAACTTGTATAATTGAAGTTTAGTAATCATTCCAGAATTAACACCCACAAACAAGTCTAATCTGCTTGGAAGTGGTCCCCCTGGGGACAATGCTCTGCTGTGTGGCATAAATCATTAGACCATCTCTGTAGACAAGATGTTCAGAGATGGCCAAGAGCACCGTGTGTTTGCTAAGGCAGAACATTCTTTCCAAAAGGAATGGACCTTAAGCTAGGTCTTGGTGCATACTTGCTATTCCCAGCTAAGATAATGGCCCATGGGGTAGGGACCTAGAGACAGATGTGACCCATTATGTGCTTTTAATGTCACAGAGCAGTCTGTAACTGTCATTTAGGGACTTGAAGGAATTAAGGTGTGAAGAGTAATAGTTGGGGCTTTGGTAGCTAATGATGTGTCCATAATGGTTCATTGATTGTGCCACTCTGAAATGGAGAAGGGGTGCAGTGGGGATGAAGTATATAGGAACCTAGTCTGTTGGTGACAAAAATACCATGGGCAGAAAAAACAAAACAGAACCTTGTTTTATGATGTTAACTGGATGCTGCTCTCATTCATTTGAAAGGGTGAATATAAAAATCTTGAGAGCTTTCGGGGAAATAATTAAAAATTTATTTTTAAAAATAGAATGAGAGGATTGAGGGGGTAATGAACTATTCTTTTTGGCTTTTCTGAGGATTGGGCAATTAATAAACATGTTTTAAACTGGATCTCATAAGACCTAAGTGAAATGACATTAAGAATAATATAAAAAGTATAGCTGGGGTTGTACTCTAAGGGGAAGGCTACTGTTGTCTAGAGCAACATTTGGCATGGGCTCTGCAATTAGTTCCTCTGGGAATTTCTGGGGAGTAGTGAGCCTGACTTCACAGAGATGAGGACGAGTCATGCCTTCCTTCTTAATCAGCAGTGTAGGGTATTCACCTACACATTGTCTAATGGGCTTAACATTATATTTGCCAGGCTTTACTGGAGCCACCTGCTTGCCCCCATAAACACACCAGTCATATGCCTTGATCATTGTTGTTTAATGCCAGTTATTAAATAACACCAAGAAGTAAATAAGTCCTAATGCGCTATAACCACCATACCCAAGGTATTTAGTCAGTGGTGGCCTGCAGGGGAGAAATTATGGGTTTTAGAGTTGAGGGACCTGTCTATATACTGTTTTGCTGCTCACTAGCTCTGAGATACTTTGAAGTTACTCTTCTTAAAGCCTCAGATGTTTACTCATCAAAATAATGATGTCACATAGTGATATCAAAATAGTGATAGTACATTCCATATTGATTAGGTGTCTTGAGTATTATATGAGACAATGCCTGTGAAGTGTTAAATGCTATTTCTGTTTCATAGTAAGCTCCAGTAGAACAGCATAGAGGCTGTTGTTGGGTGCAGAACACTTGCCACTCTGCTCTCCCACCCTTCCCAAAAGCTCTGCATTTTTTCTGCCAACTTCGGTGTAACTCTTCTGTGCTCTATTCCTTTAGAGACCTTTTAGGTTACTACTTGCTAATTTCTGATGAAGAAGTTTATGGCAGTTTGCTTGAACTATAATCAGTTTTTTCGAGTTTGTATTTCTAAGAGGTACATTTTTTGATGCTAAGGATTAAAGGTAGGCCCTTGAGAATGCTAAGGAATCACTCTATAGCTTAACATTTTTTATATTAATATATTTTTTTCAGAGAAGCTTTATTTTATTTTTTTTTTTTGTGGTGCTGAGTATTGAACCCAGGACACCCTAGATGACAGTCTTAGGTTCAGCTTACATTTTAACATGTAAATGTATTTGCATTTTTAAAGGTGGTTCTCATTTGAAAGTATAACCTCTATCTAAAGGCAGGGCTAAGATTCTGTCACTCAAGTGGAGTTTTTCCTTCCTGAAGGCGTTGCCTGTTCTGACAAGGTGAATCCCTCCATGCTTCTAGGATGTAGTTACTCTGAAACTCAGGAATTTTTTTTTATAAGCTTTCACTATTTAATTGCACCATCTTTATCATTGTGGCTCTGCTGTGACACATAATTTATAATTTATCATGTAGCTATTTCATTATGTAGTACTGGTTTAAAACTTCAGAAGAGCTTTAAGAAATAAGATAACTGTGTATTTAGAGTTAATAAATAATACATTAAAGAGTAATTATTTTGTGCATGTGCCTGAGCCTGGAGATTGCTGTAAGTACATAAAGTTTTTATTTAGCCCTGGTGCTATCTTGCCTTTAATTATATATTAAATAATGTATTTCTTACTGGTAACACTTCTTTCTCAATCTTTTATATAGAACATTATAAGGAGATATCTTCACCTTTATATTAGGGCTTTACTGAACCCAGGACATCACAAAAATATGTGAATAAACATTAAAGGTTCAAGTCTTTTTTCTTTAACTCAGAGGAGGTTATGGATTTATTGAGATTGATATGGCAGATTGAGACTTCTCCAGAGTTTTGCTTTTAGGAAATAAATTTCTACTTTCAACTGCTCCATTCTTATTACTCCAGCAATGATAGCAACCCGTTGACTCAACCCTTTATTGCTGGGTTAAGCCCCCAGAAAAGCTGAACTAGAAAGGAGAAATGGCCTCTTAGCCTTTTATGTTCATTCTGATAACCTTGCAGAGCAGTAGACAAGGTAGATTGTATTTTGTTTATTGTATGCTCAGGTAGGCCTTGATGGTTCTTGTGAAAATTTGTTCAGGTTTCTCAGTTCTATTTTAATTCATAAGAAATGTTGTGTGTTCTGTATGCCATTTGGTGATTATATCTTTTTAATTTACAGGATATTGAATTTGGTCTCTGCATATCTATACATGATTAACATTAGTGGCCTTCGAGTTTTTCTAGTATAAAAGTCAAAGAATGCATTGTTGGTAAATAATAATAATAATAATAATAATAATAATAATAATAATTTTTTTAGAAATAAGTTGCATAAATATAGATATAAAAATTTGTTGTTTGACGTTGAGTTTTTAAAAGCATTATTTGTTTTGTTAGGCAATAATTGGAAATATTTGGGTAAAAGACTGATCAGATAATTAGTATGGTTTAACAAAGATTTGTATTTGAGATTGCCATTGTGGGGGTTGGGGGGGGTGGCTTTTGCAATTTCTGCATCCCTTGATTCCCAGACAGTTATGAGTCCTGACTAAAAATGGGACAAGAGTTCACTATCAGAATGACATGCATCATAGGTTTAAAGTATACAAAGTACTTCAATTGTTACACAAAGTACCTAAAGTATTAAAGAAATGTAACAATGACTTTCATTTTTTTTAAAGAGAGAGAGAGAGAGAATTTTTTTTTAATATTTATTTATTTATTTATTTTTAGTTTTTGGCAGACACAACATCTTTGTTTGTATGTGGTGCTGAGGATTGAACCTGGGCTGCACGCATGCCAGGCGAGCGTGCTACCACTTGAGCCACATCCCCAGCCCCAATGACTTTCGTTTTGAGACATCACCATTATGTCATATTCTTTTCCTCAGAATTTACATGCCTATATTTGGGGCAGGTTTATTCACTCATTTTAAGTTAATTCATTCTGTACTTAGTGAGCAGCTTTGAAACATGTCATGCATAGTCCTAGAAGCTAGATTCAAGGATTAAGGAGGTTTGGCATCTGTTTTTGCAGAACTTTCAGGGTAGTCCTGAGGACAATCATGGAAATCTCTAGTCCTCATCACTGTGAAAGTTTCTAATGGGGTGTGGAAAGTGAAGAGGAAGTGCAGAGGAGGGCATGACTGTGCCTGGGGCTTGGGGTCAGCTTCTGACCAGTTCTCCCATAATTACATTAATTTTGAATATTTCCCTTTCTTGGCAGAATGGAAAAGATCTTTGATTTTTCTCCAGGGATTTCACTACAAGTTTAAAACTCAAGATATGGAGATACTCCTAATATTAGAAATTGTCAAAAATGATGTATTTCTTTCCAAATGCTTGTGTTTATTAAGTTAGAATTAAGCAATATTCTGTTAAGTCTGTTCCCTTGGGCTGAATGATATTGCAGTGGATACCCTCCCTTTCTTCCACTAGAATAAAAGAATATACCAGGGAGTACAACTAAGGTCCATGAGGATAAATAGTCTTTGGCTCTCTGTGATGTTGTGTCCCCAGCTCCTCCACTTATGTCCATCACTCAGCAGGCGTTCAGTGAATGCATGTGGAGTGAATTGGCACTGTTGTCCTGAGTGGAGCCATATCTACTGTCTCATCTTCCTCAAGAGGAACACACATGTGCACTATGGGCATCCAAAATGGATAAGAGCTGGCTGCATTAGACAAGGGACACCTTGTTTTGCTCTCTGTAGAAATTCATACTCATCAATAAACTTCCCATACCCGAACAAATAAAGAAACATGTTCCTTTGTCTTTCTTATTCTACTCCAGAGAAGATGGTTGGGTTTTTTGGAATCCTTCCTTTTGAGTATTATGTTAAAATATTGTATTTTCCCCCCCTTTGTCTACAGCAAAGCCAGGACTCTGTTTGAAAAAAATGCTGCCCCGATTTTACATTTATCTGGCATGGATGTGACTGTCGTTAAGGTGAGAATGCTCGGGAGTGTTGATTTTTGCCGAAGCCACCACCCCTTTAATGTATCCTCTGCTCTTGTCTTCTTAGCAGAAATCACTTGTCACTTAAGACAAGAGCAAAGAAATCAGTGTTGTATTTTGTTCTGATAATTAATAAAAGCAGTTTTGTTTTTTGTGACATTGTCAGCTTTTCATTTTCACAACAGGATTAAGTGGAGGCATGGAGACCTTGGTTCCTTTCATCTGAGACAGGAGATGGAATTATCTCTTGAAGGATGCAAGTTGTAGTAGCTGATAGAATTCTTTCCTCAAAATAGGAAACCCTCCAGTTTTAGTAATTTAATTTCTTGGTGGTGCTACAAATATATAAATGTTTTTCTTTCTGGTAAGGAATTATCTATGGTGAGGAATTAATGGTAAATCTTTAGCATTTTCAGATTTAGGTGAGAAGAAAATGGAAAAAAAGAAGAAATTGTGCTGTTTCAGAAGATGCCGCAAGTCCCTACTTGTTGAATTTTACATATATGGGTGCCTACATTCCATAAGGTGTTTCCAAGTTGGTTGGTTAACCTGTTGCTAGTATTGCACACTTTGACTAAATCACAGAGGTTAAAAGGTAATTTAGTCTGATTATATACAGGTTAACTCTTTTCCAACTTTTCTGAGACATCTTCCAGTTGTTTGTTTTTGGGATTCGAGAAAGGGGAGGATGCCATTTGAGTACCTGCAATGTGTTAGATTCTAGGTAAGAGACGTTAGAGTAGTTACATGTAAGATTGATATTATATGTTCTTTGAATGATTGATTGAACTCATGAGTAGAACCATCTGAGCTTCCAGTTTTCTTTGAAGGGAGATTTTCTTTGTATTAAATTTCTTTAATGGTTCTAGAAGTACTCAAGGAATTTGTTCATTTCATCTAAGTTTTCAAATCAGATGGGATCAAGTTTTACATAATATCTTCTTTTTAAGTTTAAATTTATATAGCATCTGAAATGCCTGTTTCATTCTTCTTATTGTTTAGTTTTTCCCTTTTATTTTTTTCCCCTCAGGAGTCTTATGAGAGGTTTTCCACTGTAATTAGTCCTGCCATCTTTTGGCTTATTATTTTCATGGGAGATTATATTTTATTCATTTCTGGTCTGTCATTATTTCCTTCATTCTATTTTTTTCTTGTCATTTTGGCATTCTAACTTGATGCTTATTTATTCATTCTCATCTTTATTTTGTATTTTATATATTTAAAGCTATAAATTCTATTCTACTGCTTCAATATTCTATAACTTACTTAAATTTTTTTTCTTAAATCCTTGACATTGAAGACTTTATTCCGGAAGATCATCATGTCTGACAATAAATAAGAGGATAATTTTACAGATGGAGAAATTCTAAAACAGAGAAAGCAAGTAATTTATGTAGGTGAGCCATTGTGCCATAGGTAAAAATACACAAAGAATTTTTGACTTTAATGATCCATTATTTTATGTTGAAATGTTTTTTTTAGTTAAGGAAATTTTCTTTATTCATTTATCCATTGATGGACACTTAGTTTGCTTCCTATCATGGTTATTGTGAATAATGTTATAGTGAACTTTTAACTTTGACATATAGTACTTTCATTATCATTCATTTCTAAATATTTTCTAATTTTCACCATGATTTTTGCTTAATTTGAGCTATTCAAACATGTTTTAATTTCCAGATCTGAAGTTTTTCTCATTATCATTTTGTTAGATTTTTGATTTAATTTCATTGGTAAAAAGGTAATCAATATAATTTCATATTTTATTGGAATTTGTATTATAGACCAGAATGTGGTCTTCTTTCATAAATGTTCTGTATATGCCTAAAAATGATTCATATCAATTATTAGGTACCAGGTCCTGTTTATGTTCATTATGTAAGATCAATGTTAATTATGTGATTCAAATCTCTATCTTTCCTGGATTTTTTCTGGTTTAACTTGTCTGTTTCTGTACATAGTTTTGTCCATTTTTGCTATACTTTTGACTGTTGCTGTACTTTTACCTTTAGGGATGTCATATAGTTGGAATCATACAGTGTGTAGCCTCTTCAGGTTAGAGTCTTTCATGTAGCACTATGCTAACTGTTGACTTCTCTCATGTAGCAGTTTACCTTCCTCCATTGTCTATTTGTAACTTTATAAGGCTCATTTCTTTTATTTATAAAAGCTATTTGTTGTAGCTAAATATCAATCTGTCATCTGGATATACTGCCATTTATCCATTTACTCTCTGAAGTATACTTAGATTGCTTCCTATTTTGGCAGTTATGAATAAAATTGCTACAAACTTGTACTTTTTTTGGTGGACATAAGTTTTTAAGTCATTTGAGTAAATACCTAGGAATGCTATGGCTGGATAATATGTAAGTCTGTTTAGTTTTATAACAAACTGTCAAACGGTCTTCCAAAGCACCTGTAACATTTTGCATTCTGTTGTTCTACATTGTCCTCAGCATTTGCTGTTTTCTATTTTGTATTTTAGACATTTTAATAGAGATATAGTGGTATCTTCTTGTTTTAATTTGTAGTTCCCTGCCTGATAACGGTTAATGTTGAGCATATTCCCATATGCTTACTGTCCATCTGTAGATCTTGATGAGGCCTCTATTCAGATCTTTGCTCTTTTAATTGGGTTGTTGAGTTTTGAAAGTTCTTTGTATTTTTTTAAAATAAGTCCTTGAATAAGAAATGTATTTTGTGAATATTTTCTCTCTGTTGTGTCTTGTTTTTCCATTTTCTTAATAGTGTCTTTTTGTTGTTTTTTGTTTTGTTTAGTGCTATTAGGAATTGAACTCAGGGGTACCCTGCTGCTGAGTCACATTCCCAGTCCTTTTTATTTTTTATTTGAGACAGGGTTTCTCTGTGTTGCTCAGGCTATCCTCTAATTGGTGATCTTCCTGCCTCAGCCTCTGGAGTTGCTGGGATTACAAGCAATGCACCACCATACCTGGCTTGATAGTGTCTTTTTCAGAGCTGATGTTTTTCATTTTAATGAAATCCAATTTACTAACTAGTTTTTTGTTTTGCAGTGCTGGGGATGGAAACCAGGGCCTCCTGTATGCTAGGCAAGAGCTGTACCACTGAGCTATAACCCCAGCTCTGTAAATTTCTTCTTTTATGGATCTTGCTTTTGGTAATGTAGCTAAAATTTCATTGTCAAGCCCAAGATCTCTTAGACTTTTTCCTACATGATCTTCTGGAAGTTTTATTGTTTTTGCATTTTACCCTTAGTTCAGTGATCCACTTGGAGTTAGTTTTTGTGAGAGACGTAAGGTCAGTAACTAGGGTTTTTTTGTTTATTTGATTTGTTTTTTGTGTCATTAGGCTACTTTTTTGTCATTAAGCTACTTTTTTGTTCTTCCTCTTTTAGGACATTTCATATTTTCTTCCCAAGATCAGCACCTCAAAATGCATTATTCTTATTAATGTAATCTTCTTAATTATGGTCTGCTAAATCCGTCAAGATCTTTTTGAATTCTTTCATTGATGAACCTATTCATGTATATTAATTGTTCTTGAAAGTATTCAAATATACCTATTTGTATATATTGTATTTGGAAGTATTTATTGAGTGCCTACCATAAGCTAAGACCAGTTCTAGGTATTGATTATACATTCTAAACAAAAGAAACCATCTGTCCTGAAAGAGCTTTCTTTCAAAGTTTGAAAGGAAGAAACACAGACAAAAAAGAAATGTACAAAAAAACAACTGCTTTGCCAGATAGTGCTGAGTGCTAAGAAGAAAGATGAAGAGGAAACTTTAATGAGGGGGCTTGTTAAAACGAGATGGCCAGGGAAGACTGGTCTGATAAAATGACCTTCGAAGGAGTCACATGGTTGCTTGAGAAAAGAGAACATGGGCCAAAGATATCACATATAGAAAGGCTCTGAGGCATGTTGGGGGAATAGTTAGTGAGATGAGCAAAGGGAGAGAGGTTGGAGAAGTAAGGGAGAGCAAGATTGTCAGCTTTTTGCCATTTACATATCCAGTCAATTACTTTTTGTCCTAATTGTTGACAAAGAGTTTAGGAGGAGGTTAAAGGAAAAGCCCTGATAAAATGTCCTTAGCAATCTTCTGATAATTGACATTCTGCTGAGCCTTTTGCTTTGGGGGCACAAACATTCCATTGGTTGCTAATCTGTTGCATTGTATTCTAGCATCTTGTTTCCACATTTCTCCACCTTGTCCACAGTGGGATCATGGAATAACTTGTCAGGGGCCTTGCTGAAGACCAGGTACAATGTGGCTGTATAATATCCCAACCTCTTGAGCTAAAAATTTATCAAAGAAGGAAATGAGGATCTTAGTGAACCCATGCTGATTCCTAACACACACCCATTTCTGGGTATTCACAAGCCCTTTAAATCAAGATTGACTGGGCATATTCGTTTTTAAGCAACCAAATATTTGTAAATGTAACTCTGAAGCAAATCATTTCCTTTTTAGAATAAAAGTAGAAAAATTAAATGATGTCATTTTAGGGACCTCCTTTTTCCTCTGAATTAATGTCATATTAGGACTTAGTAACCTGTGACTCCTTGCTGGGTATTTTCTCACACTGTCCAACAGTTCAGTTCAATTCTGACACCAGCTTCCACCATGAGCATAGACTCCATAGGTGAAAGGCTCAGTCCTACCAAGACCACCCTCAGTGCAGGACCAGCTGAAATATCAGAAGTAGGAGGTCACTGTGCTTCTGACCATCGAGCTATGAATGGAGGTTCCACAACCCTTCCTCAGGTTTGATAATTTGCTAGAATAACTGAAACTTGGGAAAACACTTTTATTTTGTTTACTGATTATTATAAAGGATACAACTCAGGAATAGCCAAATGGAAAGATGCATATGGCAAGGTATGGAGACAGTGAAGTTGGCACAGAGTTTCCATGCCCTCTGGATGTGACGCCCTCACAGCAGCTGGATGTGTTCATTAACTAGAAGCTCCCAGACTCTTGAAAACATGAGGGTTTTTATGGTGTCCCATTAATAAGCATGATTGATTAAATAACTGACCACTTGTATGTGAACTCAGTCTAAAGTCTCCTGCCTTGCTTGGTGGCCAGGGGATAAGGCTACAAGTTCCAGCTCCCTAAGCCCCTTGCTGGTCTTTCTGATGCCAGCCCCCATCTTGAAGCTATCCAGGGCCCATGGAGAGTCACCACTAGAGCACACACTCAAGTGTGGTTGAGGGGGCTTGCTATGAACAACAAAAGACCTCTGTCACTTAGTAAATTCCAGGAGCTCTGCCAGGAACAGGGGACGAAGAACACATACATTTTTATTCTACCATAGGTGTGTTAGCCCATCTGAAATCTAGATATTTGTGTATTCATGTACCTAGAGTACTTTCAATTGGAAGAAGTATTTTCTTCTTCAGTGTCACTTGCATTATGTGTTTTAAAATTTATTGTGGGGTTTAGAGACACACATATTATTGGTGACTGAAATGTTTCATTTAAGTCCATGCATGTATCTGAGATGAAATGTTGTCAGCAGATGGTTAGGCTTAAGTATTCTTTTATAACAACTTTGAAACATACCTGTATTTCTTTATGCACAATCACAACCAAACAATCACCTTGTATTATTTAGTACAGTACCAATTATGAACATTTGCCTGTCTAGTTGTCTTACATTATGCTTTATAAAAATAGAACAAGGAAGCTATTATTACCCCTCCTCAATACATAATTTCATTGATAAGGAAATTAAGACCTGGAGAGTTGACGGCCACTCAGCTAGAAAGTAGCAGAGTTGGGATTTAATAAGTCTCTTGGGCTCTGAAATTTGTGCTCTTTTCATTACCTCTGCATCTCCCTATTTGCATATACACTTGACTTCCTGCCTTCAGATGAAAAGCAGTGGGTAAATGATGTAATGGAATCTGCACTGGACTGTAAATGAGTCCTTTGACTAGCTAACTGTATGACTAGGGCAAATCATTGGGTTTGAATTTTGTTTTTGAAGTAAAGAGCTGACTAGATAATTTCTGAAGTTCCTTCTTGCTCTAAAAGTATAAAACTATAAAACAATATGTAATTGCTTTGATAAGCTATTTGTTTTTTCATGTCTATCAATTATGTAAGATTTAAGAAAAGAGTCAGTGTAAACTTTAAAGAAAGTACCCCACATTTTATTATTTTTATTTTTATTTGTTGTAGTTGGACACAATATCTTTATTTTATTTATTTATTTTTATGTGGTACTGAGGATTGAACCCAGTGCCTTACATGTGCTACAACTGAGCCACAATCCAGCCCCAGTATCTCACATTTTTAACCTTGACCTAGGATGATAACTTTACCAAAGTCTTCTTTTGTATTTCAGACAGATTATGAGGGACAAGCCAAGAAACTCCTGGAATTGATGGAGAGCACAGATGTGATCATTGTTGCTGGAGGAGATGGGACACTGCAAGAGGTATGACTCTTTCTCTTTGAGGCCATTTGAAGATGAGAAAATGGAAATTAGATTTGAGAATAATGGAATATAGTGTTATAGTTAAACTTTATTCTTTGGGATTGTTGCTGTCAAACTAGTATATTTCTAAATTTTTCTCACACTTTTATTTCTTTTTTTCTTTTTTGGTAAGTCCTCTATCCATCACATAGAAAGGCTTATGTATCATCAAACTGAAGTTTGATAAAACTGAATAAAAAATGAGGAAAAATGGAGGTGGGTTTGAAAACCCTTAGAAAGTAGCCCTGTTTGTAATAGAATCATAGTTTCTATTATGAGAAATATTCCTTACCAAATAAACTTAGATTCCTTTTAAGAAAATGGGGAATTGCCCATTCTCACACCATCACTGTCATATTTAATGTTATTTCTTAATTCTGCATTTTTAGGAAGAGAGGCTACATGTTCAGATGTATGCATGTGTTTTTTATTTTTTGTTTTCTACATTGCTGGGCATGGAACTCAGGGCCTAGCATGTGTTAGGCAAACAATCCCACTGAACTACATGTGCAACCCTGCCTTTGCTTTACCATTACATAGCTTCAATAAGATACCACTACATACCTATTAGAATGACTGAAATCTAAAACACAATATCCAATGCTGCTAAAGGTATGGAATAAGAGGAACTTTCATTCATTGATGGTGGGAATGTGAAATGGTTTAGCCACTTTGTACCTATTGGGACAACCAAAATTCGCAATAAACAGAAAATGGTACAGCCACTTTGGAACAGTTGGATAGTTTCTCACAAAACTGAATATATTTTCCCCATATGGTCAGGTTCCTTAGTATTTTCCAAAGGCATTGAAAACTCAATGTCCACACAAAAACCTGCACATAAATGTTTATAGCAGCTTTATTCACAGTAGCCAAACTTGGAAGGTATAAGATATCCTTTGCTAGATGAATGGATAAATAAAGAATGGTATAGACAGACAATGAAATATTATTAAGCACTAAGAGAAATGAACTATCAGGCCATGGAAAGACTTGAAGGAAGCTTAAATGCTTATTACTAAGTGAAAGAAGCCAACGTGAAAAGGCTGCACACTCTCTAACTACTTGACATCTGGGAGAGACAAAACTATGGAGACTGTAAGATCAGCCTTGAGTTGACAAAATGTTTTTAAGAAGTTGGTAGAAGAGAGGGATGCCTATGCAGAGCAGAGAGGATTTTTAGGACAACAGTAGTACTCTTTATAATGATGGATGCATGTCTTTATATATTTTTTGAATCCCAGAGAATGTGCAACACACAGTGGACCCTAATATCAACTGTGGAGTTTGGGCCATAATGATGATTGATATAGGTTCACCGTTTTAAGAAGTGTACCACACTGTTGGGGGATGTTGGTAATGGGGTATACATTTGTGGAGTTTGGGGTCTGTGGGAAATTAATGTCCTTTCCTATCAATTTTTCTTTGAACCTAATACTGTTTTTTAAAAAGAAAGTTTATTAATTAAAAAAAGTGACACATCCTTGAAACTTACTTTGGTCCAGTAAGGATGGTATGTCGTCCTGCAGGTGCTCTTCTTTCCCTGTAGCACACCAGTGCTGCTGGTGCACACTGGAAACCCCTCAGAGCTCTGTCCAGGGGATGTCACCCATTGTTCTGGTGTTCCTTCTACACCCAGGCCTCATTTCTTATCACCTGTCATCTCTGTTGGGTGGTGGCATCAGTGTACAGTGATGAGAAGCTAGCAGCAGACAGGCTGTCTGTCCTATGTTTGACTTGGCACTTATGTAAGCCTAAGTGGGCTTTTAAAAAGGCTGTGCTAATGATCTTGTAATTGTTTTTATGGCTTTTTAATGAAGTGTGAAGAATACTGATAGCATGCCTACAAAGAGTGAAGTAGACCACTTGACAGCCCCATTTAATCCTGAAACTCTGTGAGGTGGGAGAAGATCAAGGGAGGAGATTTGTGTCAGCCTTGACTTGACAAAATGTTTTTAAGGAAAGACAACAAATTGTGTATTTGGTATAATCATGGTCATATTAAAATAGGTATTGATTAAAAATTTTTTGAGAAGTATTCCAAAATTTTAAAAGTGATTAATATTGGTTATTCATTATGGTAGAATAATGAGAAACTATTTTTTCTTCTGGTATTTTTCATAACTTTATAAGAATAGTATCTCCCTTATCTTCATATTCCTCAGTAAGAAATATTTATTGTGTGCAGGTTTCTCTGAGTGTAGCAAGTTGTTTTTTCCTTTATATATACTTTGTAGTAGCAAACTAGTCTCTTATATAATTGATGTGTGCAGCACAGTTATATAAAAAAGCGTGTAGACATTATAAGATTATGTTTTGTAGAACTTAAAACATGATTTTACTAATGTGGAGTTTTTGTAATTATTTTATCTTAGTCTTTATTGATCATAGGTTAATAGTAATAATATCTAATTTAGCTCATAATATTTTGGAATACTGTATGTTTTAAGATCCATTTTATCATATAACATAATTTCTAGGAAGAAAACAAGTAAATTTGTGGTCCGTGAAAACTGAGCCCAATTTTGTTAGGATAAAGGAAAAACATATTCATGATATGATATTTTTATATATATATTTGTAGGTTGTTACTGGAGTTCTGCGAAGAACAGATGAGGTGAGCTTTTAAGAAAGAGTAATTGGCTGGATATGGTGGTGCATGCCTGCAATCCCAGCAACTCAGGAGGCTGAGGCAGGAGGATCATAAGTTTGAACCCAGCCTTGGCAACTTAGTGGGACCCTGTCTTAAAATAAAAAATAAAAAGTATTGGGGATATAACTCGGTGGTAAAGCTCCTTTGGATTCAGTCCTCAATGCAAAACAAAAAGAGAGAGTAATTATATTTTAGCTTTTACTTTTCTGTTTGTTTTTTCCCTCTTTTTTCTTTTACTTTTTTTTCTCCATTTTATATTTTAAAGCAAGCACAAGTTGTGATTAGAATGGATTTTAGTAAGGAGAGTACCACTGCCTTTTCATAGGGTGCTCATCAACCCATGGTGGACTTTCTAATTGGTAATCCAGGGTATCCAATAGCTTTTAACAATCATTGTTTAGAATATAAAATTTTGCTATGGTATCTTTTCCTTAAGGAATTCCTTCATAAATAAATCATGGTATGGTCACCTAGTGAAAACCAGCCAGCAGTTAAAAGAATGAATTAGATCTATAGTATCTATATTTTTAAATCTCAAATATTGAATTTTAAAAGACAGGTTGCTGAAGCATGTGATGCATTTTTACAAAGTTTTAAAATTCATAAAGCAATACTGCATATTGTTAATGGATGTCTAGATACGTAGCAAGAGTGATAACATGGGTAGAAAGGAATCCCACTGGCCTGTCTTCTGTTTGAAGGATAATGGTTTTCTCTGGGAAGGGAGAGACAAGAATAGGAGGAGAAGGAATTTCAAGTTATCAGTGCCATTTTATTACTTAAAACAGCTGAAGCAAAATGACAATTGTTAATATTATTAAAATCTGGGTTGTAGACTCATGGTTGTTTTTAATATCCATGTACTTTTCTATAATAATTTAAAATAATTCATAATTAAAAACAACCTTCTCAGTAAGAGAAAAACTGTGCTCAAAATAGTTTTCATGAACCTTATAGTGTCTACTGTATTTGTGGCATTTAATTAAATTGACCACTATTCTATTACCTTCTGCTACTTAAACTTGCTTATTCTCTTTGTTTTATTTGTACTTGAGGTAATTTATAGTGTCCTTTCACCTGCTCACTGCTTAATGATAGGTATTTTTACTTGAATTTTATCTGCAGCTTTTTCAAGTGGTGTGATAACAATGCAGTCTCTGTCACACTAGTACATTGATCCAATATCTCAAGACCCTCATTATCTTAATTACGTTTCTTCCAAACAGTGGTCATTAATGAGAACCCAAATAGTTTCTCTAAATTCTAAATTATTCTAGAAACTATTCTCTTAGTGGTATTCGATTACTGCTCTAGGGATATGGGAGGGACAGTGGGGAGGCAGATGGAGGGCTTAATAACTTTGTCCTGGTGGACATACTTGTGTCTCTTTGTTAAGACTCATTTTCTAACTTTAACAATATAACTTTTCTCTTCTTTTTTTCCTCCCAGGCTACCTTCAGTAAGATTCCCATTGGATTTATCCCACTGGGACAGACCAGTAGTTTGAGTCATACCCTCTTTGCCGAAAGTGGAAGCAAAGTCCAGTAGGTTGTCAATGTGGAATGTTAGCATTTGTGAGTGAGCGAGCTTGGGGATAAAAAAAATCACGTTTGATGTCCTTTTGTTTTTTGAGTTTGAAGGCTTAAAACTTCCAATAATTGGGAGGAAGACCTAAATCAAGGTTCAACTTTTCAGTTCACTGGGAAGTTTCCCAGTTGGGTTGTGGGACTCTGCTAGGTCACATGTGGAGATGAGTATTTCATGTTCTTTATCAGTTATAAAGATGGTATTTCTGACCCAAACTGTCCTTGCACTTTTACACTGTAAGATTCGTTTAGAAAGGCAGATTTGCACTGACCGTTTGTTTATTGTAAGTATGCTCCATGCGAAATTATCAAGTCTGTTGTGAAGTTTGAACTGGTATTCTTGACTTTATTATCTTGATAATATAAATAGATAATAACCATTAAATATAATCACATCCTTTTGGGGCACCCTAAAGTGGTAGGCAGTAGATAAAACAGGAGAAAAGCAGTGTGTCTCTGACATCTGTATTAAATTGCTATGAGTCTAACAATGTGTTCAGAAATCAGGCAAATTGTTGTTGTCCTGTTTTTGTGAAAGCATTATGGAAACAAAGCCCTAGTCTTTCAAGAAGATAGGGATCTTGAATTTGAGGACTGTCACAGTGATTAATAACATAATCTTGAGCAAATGGTTGTCCAGGAAATCTAAGTAAGTGGAGCACTGAGAGAGAGTTATATGATCTTTAATGTAAGCTTTGTGACACATTAGAGGAAGTCAGTAAGTAAATATTAGTTGAATTAATTAATTAAAATTTCCTTATGACTTTTCTAATTATTACCTTCTAGAATTAATAATACTCAGGCAATTTTCAATTTTGGGTAAGGATTTTTTTTCCTTCTTTAGAATTGTTTGATTAGGCTAGTTTTTGTAGATTTTTTTTGTTGCTGTTGTAATTTTAGGAGCCACCTATTATAACTTAATAGTTCTGAATGTTTTATAAAAGTCTTGGTGCCTGTATCAAACACTAGGTGTGCACATAGGCATATATAAGATATATTCAAACATCACACATGCTTCAAACTTGAGTATAATGGTGATCATTCAGCTATTCACCAACCATCCTGAGGCCGAGCAAACAGAGAGGCTGTTTTAATTGGCTGTACTTTTTGGCCCAATTTAGAATTTTCAAGGGACAATAATAATGACAAATGAATTACTCAAACATTTTTTGCCTCTCTGAGATTAAACCTATCTGGTTCAGGTCTTGGTTACATTAGAGAACTTGTCTTCCCTTGTGTTGGTAGAAGTTATTTGAACTGCTTTAGCCAACATCTGCAAATACCATATGCCAGTGATCAGAGTAGGCAATTGATTTGGAGAACCCTTTGCTTTTCCCAAAGCCAGTTTTTCTGGAGTGTGGCAACCCTTAGAATTGGGTTTTTTTTGGAACTCAATTTTTTGGAAGCTGATTTTCCTCTGTTGTTAAACTATTGTTATTGCTGCTTCCATTTATAATTTAAAGATATATAAAGCTTAATTTATAAACATGCCCCTGGGCTCTTAGGTAATCAAGTAATTCTGTCCTAGATTAGAATTTTGTAGACCTCTTAACCTGGCAGTTGCCTAAGGCTCTTTAAAAAGAACACAGCTTTGCTTTTTGCTCTGCTGCCAAGATTTCTTGTATCATAATGACTACAAGGAAAAAGTTTTTTTTTTTTTTTTTTGGAATTTGAAATGTTGCAGGTAAATAATCCTAAAAGTGCTATTTGTGCTTTAGTAACTTGATTTAGAACTTTCAGTTATATTTTTGGAGAATGATGAACTTCAGGTTGCATTTTAGTTGTCTTCTGTCTGAACAACTCTATGACTATAATTTGATAACCTGGATGAAATGGACCAATTTGCCAAAATTCATACAAAAAGAAATAAACAGTAGTAAATGGATAAATAAACAGTAGGTAAATGGTAAATTAATAACCTGGTTCATGCAGACAATTGGAATATTATTCAGCTCTAAAAAGAAATAAGCAAAGAAATGAGCTGTCAGGTCATGAAAGACACAGAGGAAGCTGAAATTCATACTGGTAAATTAACACTGCCAATCTGAAAAGGCTACACAGTGTATGGTTTCAACTATTTGACTATGGAACTATGGAGACAAAAAAGATCAATGGTTGCCAGAGTGGGGGGAAGAAAGGATTGAATAGGCAGAGCAGAGAGGATTTTTAGGGCAGTGAAACTATTCTATATGATACTATAGTGATAGATGTGTGTCTTTATATGTTTGTTGAAATCCATAAAATGTGCAACATACAGTGAACCCTTATATAACTCTGGAATTTGAATGAGTGGATGTAGTTTGCCAACTATAGCAAATGTAACAACCACTCTAGAGCAGTGTATATATATATACAGACACATACACACACACACACAAACACACAAACACACACACACACACATTAAATGTTTAATGAAGAAATTTGAACATCGACTAAATATGTTGACAGGGAATTTTAAAATATTTTAGGTATGATAATGTATATCATGTTTTTTTAAAAGCACCTTTATCTTTTGGAAATTCACAATGAAATAATTATGCATGAAGTATCAAGATATCTAAGATTGGCTTTATTTGATAGAAGAGAGGGGATATGTGAGGGATAGAAAGGAAGTAAGATTGTCTGAATTAGTTGATAATCATCTAGGCTGGGTGAGGAACACACAGGAATTGGTGGTACTATTTTCTGTACTTTTTACAGAATAAAACAATTCATTCAGAAAATATTGAGTGTCTACATGTGCCATGCACTATGCTAGGTTTAGGTTTTACATTGATCAGTAAAAGCATGTAAATCATTACTAACCTTATAGAACTTTCAGCTCTCAGGAGGCAGGTGATAAAGATATTCACAGTGTATGATAAATCGTGATCTCTGAAGGGACATTAACAGTTTAGTGATAGAGAATTATAGGGAAAGCCCTCACTACAGGCTGAATGGGGTGGGTCTCTGAGATGGTGGTATTTCAACCAAGACCTACAGGGTGAGAATGGCCAGCCATGAGAGACTGGAGATGGATTACAGGACCTGGAGGTGCGAGGAAGTACTTGACATAAGTCCCCTCATTCTTTCACTCTGAAAGCAAGTATCTTCTTGTCTAACCACTTGCTGGTGTAATATTTATTTTTTGACTGTTCCTTGTGTATTTATGTGTGTCTAATCTTAGCTCCAATTAAAGAAGAAACTCCAGAACTACATAGTGCTCTGAATAGATGTCAGTAGCATGTGACTTTGACGAGTACTTTTCAAAAGACTGTCAGGACGTAAATACAAATAGTCTTGAGTCTTTGAGCAAAAGAATCATCAATTAAAATGAAGTATATCCTAGTAATCCTGGAAAATAAGAGAAATATGTCTTGGGTTCTGAATTATATTTTGTTAAGATAGCTACAACAAATCCTGTCCTTTATTTACCCTTTTGTCTGTTAGAGTATAAAGATATACTGTTTTTTTTTTTTGAAGTGCCTGAATTTCTTACAATGAATTAAAGATGTTATATTATTATTATTATTATTATTTTAAGTACTATGTTTTCCTATGATTAAATATAAGGCACAATGGAGAGACTCAATAAATGTTAAATAAGTGATTGATGCCTTGTACAAACTTCTCTTTGCCAAAGCCTTCTCTTTTGAGTCTGTATCAGAGCCTACTACCATATTTATATCAGTTATAAATATATAAATAAATATTTAAATAAATATTCTTTTATACTCCTTTGTTCTTCTTTCTTGGACTATTTTGAAAGACATCTTCCTTACCCATCTACTCCTATTCTGGGCGGGAATGTACATGTGATGGGGGAGAGATGTTGCTTATTTTTCACAGCATAATTTCCTCTTTGTTCCTATTTAGACATATTACAGATGCCACACTTGCCATTGTAAAAGGAGAGACAGTTCCACTTGACGTCTTACAGATCAAGGTAAAGTCTTTCCTTCAGATTTTGAAAAAATTATGGAAGTAGTAGACATGTACATGTAAAAGAAAATTAAATGTTGTGGTTAAAATTAGACTGCAGTGAATAGTCCCTCTTCCCTCCCTATTCCAAGTATTAATCTCCAGAACAAAAATCTTATGTGCTGGTTGGGGATATAGCTCAGTTGGTAGAGTGCTTGCCTAGCATGCACAAGGCTCTGGATACAAACCCCAGCACCACCACCACCAAAAAAAAAAAAAAAAAAAAAAAAAAAAAAAAAAAAAAATCTTATGCATTAAATCACTAATTAATATGCTTATGATCCTACTTTTTAAAGATATTGTGTGTGGTAGGGATTGAGTGTACATCTCAGTGGTAGAGTGTATTCTTAACATTTCCAAGGGCTTGGGTTTGATCCATGGTACTACATGCACACATGCAAGTAAAAAAAATATATCATGGTAAACATCACATAAACAAAATTTACTATCTTATCTATTTTAAGTGTATACTACTTCAGTAGTATTAAGTATATGATGCTATTTTTTAATGTATCATCTTTTTTTTTTGACTTCTATTTTGAATTCCTCTATATGTCTTCCTAATGAGTTGCATCTCTATTTTCAGTTCTTCTGTTGACTGTCTTTGGATCACAAGTAATTTATCTGTTCATATGGTTGTTCTAAATATTAAGAAAGCTCATAAAAATAAAGTCCTTAGGACAGTAACTGATTTCATCTCACTTGTTTATATAGTGGCCACTTCTTTCTCCTATGCTTTGTTGGAGTTGAAACCTTGCTCCTGTCCCATTTTACTTTGGAGCAATCTGTCATTATTTGGAACTCAGGTTACCTGGTTGTCTTGCAATCTTACCTTTCATATGGACTTAGAAAAGTTGTGATTTTTATAGTTTTTCTTTTTCTCATTTTTCAGGTAGGAATAATGTTTTTTATAGCTTCTATACATCCTAGGTGGGAACAGAACATCCTATTTTTATATCGCATTGTTTAACATTTTCTGGTTCATCTGTAGAGAAACTCATGAATTGTTTTAGAAATAACGTTTGCTGGCTATGCCCTCTGAAAGGGATTAGAAGCAATGGACACCCCACAGAAGTGAACATACCTGGCATTCAGATTTTCTTCTCTAAATACCATTCCCTAACAAAAATAATCAAGATTCTGTGATGGGATGGTTTTTAGAAGCAGAGCAGAAAGGCAAGGGAGTACTCAAAAATTGATGGGGACATCACAGAAAGATAAGAACCAGCCTGGTGGTGTCATACTCACTGATTTGGGGACATTTTGAATATCAAAAAAACAGTAACACTGATGGATTATAATACCGTAAATAAAAATGAAGAATCCATGAGTGTCCAGTGATATCACAGAATTGCCAGCTTGTAAATGTAAATACATATTTACATATGATAGAATAAGAACATTAGTATTTTCCGTCACTATATGGCTAATTGATTTCAGGTTGAGATCATCCATGGATACTAAAAGTATTAGATAAAAAGCTGTTGGGAAATAAATATCCAAATAGTCTCAAATTATTAATAATTAAAAAGAAAAAAATACATTTTTAGAATGGAAAAAACTAGCATATCCCACTTCATCCAAGTAATCAAATTGAATACCACCAATAATGGAGCAAACTGACATTATCTGAGTTCTGATGTGGTATACTGAGAAATATGCACCAGAACTTATGCATTTCCTGACCAAAGTGATGAACTCATCTGAATCTAATTGAATCTCATCACAAGAAAAGTATCAGACAAATACAAATTCTGGACTGGCCTCTTCCAAAAATGTCAATGTCATGAAATCCAAAAGAAGGTAGTCTCTTCAAGATTAAGGGAAACTAAAGAAGTAAAACTAAATCCAGTATAAGATCCTAGATCAGATAAATGAAAATCAGTGGCAATCCTGATAGACACTGTTAGAACAATTAGAGAGATATTTTAATATGAAGTCTATATTAGATATTATATATCAGTGTTAGATTTCTAGAAAGTGACATTGGTGCAATGTCTGTGTATATCTTTGTTCTTAGGAGAGGCATGCTGAAATATTTGTGAATTCCTTAACTTATTTGCAAATTAAGTAATACTATGGAACATACACATAGAGAGATAAGGCTAATACAGTGGAGAGACATGGGTAATGATGAATTTAGGTGAGAGGTATAAATGGTATTCATTGTACTACTTAGATTTTTTGGTTGACATTTTTCCAAAATAAAATGTTTTGGGAAAAATGTTCAATACCCATTTCTGATTCTTGATCAGGATTCTCTCTTTAAAAAGAATTTAATTCCTAGAAAACATATATTCTTACTTGGATAGTAGTTAAGTTACTGTTCTTTCTTCATCTAATTTGTTTTCTCCTAGTCAAAATTCATGGGCTGGAGTTGTGGCTCAGTGGTAGAGTGCTTGCCTAGCATGTGTGAGGCACTGGGTTCAATTCTTACCACCACATTTAAACAAATGAATAAAATAAAGATCCATCAACAACTTAAAAAAAAAAAAGGACAAATTCCTAAGAAGGCAAATCTGTGCTATTAAATCATCCTATAAATTGTAAGTTTCTTGTACTCTTTACTCAGATTTGGCCTTAAAATATACCAACTTCTGCCAGGCATGGTGGAACAATCCTGTAATCCCAGTGGCTGGGGAGGCTGAGGCAGTACTATCACAGTTCAAAGCGAGCCTCGCAATATAGTGAGGCCCTAAGCAAATTAGTGAGATCCTGTCTCAAAATAAAAATAAAAAGGACTTGAGATGTGGCTAAGTGGTTAAGCACCCCTGAGTTCAATCCTTGGTACCGGGGCTGGCGGGGGGGCATAAAAAAAGTACCAGCTACTTTCAGAATGAACATTTTTATATTTCATATGCTTTTTGATATTTGCTAAAGGGTCATAATTTCAAAGTTCAAGCCCTAAAAGTCTCTATTAGTAACACTGATTGAGCATCCCAAATCTGGAAAGCTCCAAATTTCAGATTTGTCTGAATCAAAAATTCAGTCAGATTTGATTCTGATTCAGATTCAAATATGAAATTTAGAACTTTCCAGATTCAGGATGCTCAACTGGTGATCTTTGTGAAAATATTCCCAAATCCTAAAAACTCCAAAATTGGAAATGTTTCTGATCCAAAACATTTCAGATAAAAGGTCACCCTGGGTAGAGTTTGCAGTGTGCATTTATAACTGGTAAACATGAGCTTTTAAGATTTGCCTTGTGTTTTCCTTTCTTCATGCAGAGATAGCCAGGCTCTAGCATGGCCTCATTGGTCATAAGAGAAGTGATTTAAATATTGTAGTTGATCTTTCAGCATATAATAAAGTTAGGATGTTCTCACAAAATATAAAACCTTTGCTTAAAGAAATTCTAGCCTAGGTAAAGTACTAGATTGTTATCTAGAAGATAGTATTTTAAAACATTGTTATTGCTAAAAGATTCTCTCTTAATAACAGGATATATCAGGGTAGATTTCTTAATAACTGAGTGATTTACTTTTGGTTATATAAGTGTTAGAAGTGCATTTTATAGTAATTAGAATTTAATTGGAAATTGTTGATGTGCTTTATTTAAATGTCTCATCTCTCTCTCTCTTTCCTTCAATGTACTGATTTTGTGAATTGATGAAACCAAGGTCCAAATACCACAGGTTCCGTATATTGATGATGCAGCCCAGGAAGCAGAAAACTTCAGTTCTTGGAAAACAGCTTCTCCTCTGGTTTCTGAGGAACTCAACTCAGTTTAATTCATTTCCCCTTTTCTCCTTATTTATGGAGAAAAGCATTAAGGCATAGTCTGAAACCATAAGCATTATAGATGAAGCCTGACAACAAATTCTTCTTTTAGAGATCAACTCAAGCTCCAATAAACATTTAACGGCAGATTCTCCAAAGATAAAAGTAGCAGTCATTGGAAGTTATAATGATGTCTTGCATTTAGCTTTTTCAATGTTCACCATGTGTTCATATCTCATTTGAACCTCTGACTGAGTCAAGATGTGTATCAGCATCTTCATTTGACAGTCATTGGTTATGTGACTATGTTGGAGACAGAGCTAGACTGTTTTCTGACTCATGGTCTGTTGCTTTTTCTACTTTATCACCTGGCAATATACCATGATTTTTAAAGAGCAGTTTTTTTCTAATAGAAACATCTTGAATACTTAACTCTAAAGAAACTACTAGAAAGATCTATGGAATTTTTTCTAATCTTTTTGATTTTTCAATTTTTAGACCACAGAAGCAGATAGGGGAGATGGTGGGGGGCTGGAACATTTCCCTTATCCTCTGTATCCTTCCTGGTTAGTTACTTGGACTCCTTCTTCTTAGACCCGGGCTCTGAGCATTTTCCTAAGATGCTTAGAGGTTCTTCAGGGGTCCCTCCATCTATGTCTTCATCTAGAGTCCCTAAACTTCCTAGGTTAGGCAGGTAAATAATTGATAGGAATTGTTTTCTTTTCATTGTTCCTTAAGCCAATATTCCAATCCGCTCTTTGAACTATTTTCTCCCTCAAATCCCTGCTTTCTCAGGGATTTGCTCTTTCAGGGTGTCTGTGAATTGGGGCAACACATCTCCTTTGCTGTGTGGACCTGGCTGTGTGCTTTTTTTTTTTTTTTTTTTTTCTGATCTGTCCATCTCATGATCTGCCTGCCTGCCCAGACCTTCAATGGGCTAAGATATAGTGATACCTTGTCTCTTGGCCTTGGCCTCTTCTCTGTCGTTGTGACCATACTTATGCTTATTTTGACATTGTTCATGTCCAGCACAAGCTCCACAGGGGCTTATCTCCTTTACGGACCTTCAGATACTTCTGAACCTTGACCGCTCTATGCCCATTCAGTTCTTGGTTGGGCATCTCTACATCTGTTTGAACATTCCTGGCTGCCCATTTTGTTGGCCAGAATCATCCCACCTCTTGCTAGGACATAGCACCCCATATCAGTGGAAACTTGAGATTACAAGACTTTTCTGTTGTCCTAACAGAATATTCCTAAGACTCTTTCTCCCAGATGAAGGAGGAGGAAACATGTTGGGGCACCAATCTGCAAGTCTTGAGAACTTGCCTTACCATGTCTTACCTACACCACATACCTTAGAATGGAATTCCCAAGTCCTCCTAGAGAAGGGTTGACAATTAACAACTCAGGAAAACTGCATGTTATATTTCTCCTTTTAGAAATTTATGATGTACAATACCATACTAAAGACCCTGAAAAGAGCTGCACTACACAGTTTTTTTCAAACCAAATAGGTTTCGTGTTTCCCATTCTGTCTCACCATGGAATCTTGTCATCACCATCATAGTCGTTGGGGACACTTGTTTTTATCTTAAGAATCCCATGGGGAAATGCTGAGGACACAGCAAACACACAGGGTTGTTTCTCTCTTCTGGGCTAGAGTGCTTTCTCCTCTCCTTTTCTTCTTTCTCTCTAGTCCTCTCCCAACCTCTCCTAATCTAGGTCCCTTATTTTAAAAATGTTACTGATAAGATTACAAAGTTGCAGGTAGGAGGAATAAGTTTTGAGATCTAATTAAACAGGGTGGCAAGAATCAATAATAATGTATTATATGTTTCAAACTAAGAACCTTCAAGTGTCTCATCAAAAAAGATAAGTGAGGTGATGGATACGTTAATTAGCTTGATTCAATCATCTTACTTTGTATACATATATAAAATCATCACATTGTACCCTATTAATGTGTACAACTGGAATTTGTCAATTAAAAATAATGTTAACAGCCAGGTGTGATGGTGCTTCCTATAATCCTAGCAGCTAGGAAGGTGGAGGCAGGATGATCGCAAGTTCAAAACCAGCCTTAGCAACTTAGTGAGGCCATGAGCAGCTTAGTGAGACCCTGCCTCAAAATAAAGAATAAAAAAGAGTAGGATGGGGCTTAGTGATTAAGCATCCCTGGATTCGATCTCCATTACTCCTCTTGCTCAAAAAAGAAAGGGCTGGGGATGTGGCTCAGTGTTAAGTGCCCCTGTGCTTAATCCCTGGTATCTATACCCTCCAAAAAAAGTTAATAAAAAATATATAAATTTGTGTTTTGTTTTAAAATGTGTGTTGTTCTCCCTGACTCTTCTCCTCTTTTGCTCTCCAACACATTATACAGCTGCACATGCTTTGTGCTGTCATAATGTTCTGCATATCTGTTATTTGAACTGGCTATAGATGTGCCTTTTGTTTGTATTTGAGTCTAAATAGCCTCTGCTATACTTTGAGCTCCTTCATCCTTGTCACAAGGCCTAGAGTGGGGTGCTCAGTAAATATTTATTGTTTAAATGAATGAATGTATCTTTTTTTAAAAAAATTTTATTCTAATTTGTTATGTATGACAGTAAAATGCATTACATTTCATATTACACATATAAAGCACAATTTTCCATATTTCTGGTTGTATACAAAGTATATTCACACCATTCATGTCTTTATACATGTACTTAGGGTAATGATGTCCATTTCATTCCACCCTCATTTCTACCCCCATGCCCCCTCCCTTCCCCTTTTCCCCTTGACCTATCTAGAGTTTATCTAATCTTATCATGCTTCCCCTCCCACCCACCCCGCCCCCCATGAATCAGCCTCCTTATATCACAGAAAACATTTAGCATTTGGTTTTTTGGGATTGGCTAATTTCACTTGGCATTATATTCTCCAACTCCATCCATTTACCTGTAAATGCCATGATTTTATTCTCTTTTTATTGCTGACGAATGCATGAAGATGCATCTTAAGATATTTGAGAATGACTTTGCAGAATTATAGTGAGAAAGGTTTTTGATTCACATAAATGCTTTATAAGGTTAGTCTGTCACTTAATTTTATGATTAACAACAATTTCACATAATTTTTATTTTAAAATAAATTTTATTTACTGGTTTGTGCCACTCATTGTTTTAGGAGGTGAGTCTACAGTGGTGATAACCCTTTATATACTCTTAGTAGATCGCCTGTAGATAAGTTTGAATATCAAGCAAAAGAGAACTCTGTTTTCACAGATAGAAGCCAATATTCAAGGGTTAAGTGGCATGCCTTATAGCACCTATGAATTATTGAGGATTCTTACTTCAAAATACTTGTGTTAAGTTGCTATTCTATTTTATAAATATCCAGTGATCAGTATGCAACATTTCTATGAAATCATGTGGACTTCACATGATTGCTTATGCTTTGGTAAAAGCATTACTTATTATATCCAAAAACATTGTCATCCTGACTCTCCATAAACAGGCAGGCAAGAAATCACCTTGGCTCTATCTTCAAAAGATTTTCAGAATATAGCATTTCATCTTTTTCTACCTCAGCCCTGGGCACCTTCATCTTGTCTAGATTATTTCACCGTTCTGTACTGTTCTCCCTCTGTCCTTACCTCTTTGTGATATTTTTTCAACAGTTAGGATGCAGTGACAAGTTAGGGTACCTCACTCTGCCCAAAGCCCTTTGGTAGGGTCCCATCTTTGAATAAAAGCCAAAGGCCTTCAAGGCCACAGTCTTGTCCCTATCATCTTTCTGGCCTTATCTGTATTGGTTGTATACTTCAGGTTTGTGCAGATGTCACTGTATGGACAGAAGCTTCCCCCACCTCCTCATATTGATTGGTAATCACTCCTCCTTGGAATATCTGCACTTCTATTTTACTCTCCCCTTTTCTACTGTTTCTAGCCCCTATACTGTTGATATGTGGAAAAGGTTAGAGAAAGATCTTTTTACTTAGCAGATGGTGTTATAGATCTCTCTTGGTGACTGAGGCCCTAGTACGAACCCTCTTGTGGGTTCACATGTGAATTCCTTGGGATGGCTCCTTTGACGTCATTTTCTGATGTTGGAGATCTGTTCTAGCTCCTTCTCTTTCAGCTCCCTCCCTTAACTCCTGGGCATAGTACCTTCCATAGCCTCTCACTTCTGGGGTACTGTGGCCATTGTGCCAGACTCTTAGATGAGGTACTATCAAAACAACTCAGTCGTGCTGTCGTCTATTGTATCCACTTAGCACCTGGGAAACCAGTGTGTCCTTTGTCTGTCAGTCAACAAGTTGCCCCACTCTCACCCATTTTCTATGCCATCTCTGCTTCTAGTTCCCATTTCCTGTGTGTGAGCAGATACAGAGCAGAAAAGCTAGTCTCTTTACTGCACTAGCAGGGATGAGAAGCTGGTGTCTCTTTCTTGTAGCTTCTCCTACTTATGTGTGATTTGCCAAGAAATTCCTTGCTTGATTTTGGTGTGGTGGGAGTGGGACTGACAGCAGGGTTGGGAGAGCCCTCCTCTTCTGAGAGAAGAGGTAGCATGTTTTTTCCAAGCCAGCAACTTCCAGTCCTAAGGTCACTCAGGTCATAATCTTTCACATGCTAGTGTAGTGGGGTGATGTATGGGGGACACCCTACTGTCTTGCTTTTGGTAAAAGCATTACTTATTATATCCAAAAGCATTGTCATCCTGACTGTGTGGATGATCCCATCCACACAGCAAGGGATTATTATACTGCATAGAGGTATGAATCAGCTGAGAAAAATTAACCAGAAATTATAGAAATAAAATAAAAATTAATTTTTTTTTAACATTTTAAATATTTATTTTTTTTTTATTCAAAACATTACAAAGATTTCAGAATCACATCGGTTACACATCCACATTTTTACATAATACCATAATAGTAACTGTTGTATTCTGCTACCTTTCCTATCCTCTACTATCCCCCCTCCCCTCCCCTCCCATCTTCTCTCTCTACCCCATCTACTGTAATTCATTTCTCTTCTTATTTTTTTCCCATTCCCCTCACAAACTCTTATATGTAATTTTGCATAACAATGAGGGTCTCCTTTCATTTCCAAGCAATTTCCCTTTTCTCTCCCTTTCCCTCCCACTTCATGACTCTGCTTAATGTTAATCTTTTCCTCCTGCTCTTCCTCCCTGCTCTGTTCTTGGTTGCTCTCATTATATCAAAGAAGACATTTGGCATTTGTTTTTTAGGGATTGGCTAGCTTCACTTAGCATAATCTGCTCTAGTGCCATCCATTTCCCTGCAAATTCCATGATTTTGTCATTTCTTAGTGCTGCGTAGTACTCCATTGTGTATAAATGCCACATTTTTTTTATCCATTCATCTATTGAGGGGCATCGGGGTTGGTTCCACAGTCTAGCTATTGTGAATTGTGCTGCTATGAACATCGATGTGGCAGTATCCCTGTAGTACGCTCTTTTGAGGTCTTCAGGGAATAGTCCGAGAAGGGCAATAGCTGGGTCAAATGGTGGTTCCATTCCCAGCTTTCCCAGGAATCTCCATACTGCTTTCCATATTGGCCTCACCATTTTGCAGTCCCACCAGCAATGTACAAGAGTACCCTTTTCCCCACATCCTCGCCAGCACTTGTTATTGTTCGACTTCATAATGGCTGCCAATCTTACTGGAGTGAGATGGTATCTTAGGGTGGTTTTGATTTGCATTTCTCTGACTGCTAGAGATGGTGAGCATTTTTTCATGTACTTGGTGATTGATTGTATGTCCTCCTCTGAGAAGTGTCTGTTCAGGTCTTTGGCCCATTTGTTGATTGGGTTATTTGTTTTCTTATTGTTTAATTTTTTGAGTTCTTTGTATACTCTGGATATTAGGGCTCTATCTGAAGTGTGAGGAGTAAAAATTTGTTCCCATGATGTAGGCTCCCTATTTACCTCTCTTATTGTTTCTCTTGCTGAGAAAAAACTTTTTAGTTTAAGTAAGTCCCATTTGTTGATTCTTGTTTTTAACTCTTGTGCTATGGGTGTCCTATTAAGGAATTTGGAGCCCGACCCCACAATATGTAGATCGGAGCCAACCTTTTCATCTATCAGACGCATAGTCTCTGATTTGATATCAAGGTCCTTGATCCATTTTGAGTTAACTTTTGTGCATGGCGAGAGGAGGGGATTCAGTTTCATTTTATTGCATATGGATTTCCAGTTTTCCCAGCACCATTTGTTGAAGATGCTATCCTTCCTCCATTGCATGCTTTTAGCCCCTTTATCGAATATAAGATAGTTGTAATTTTGTGGATTGGTTTCTGTGTCCTCTATTCTATACCATTGGTCCACCCGCCTGTTTTGGTACCAGTACCATGCTGTTTTTGTTACTATTGCTTTGTAGTACAGTTTGAAATCTGGTATCGCTACACCTCCTGATATTAATTGAAAGCGGGGCATAGTGAGACCAGCTCTGATGGAGACAGGATTTGACAACAAAATGGAGTCTGAGCAGCTATTTATGTGGGCAGGTGCACCAGAGGGTTTCAGTGGGAAGAACTTCTTCAGGAAAACAGGAGGAAGATGGAAAAAACAAGTTATTTGGGACTTAGCAGGTTATGCCAACCTCCTTTATCTCTGGGCAGGCTGGGATTTAGAAATCAAGGCTTTTAGAACTAGTGAGTTCTATGGCAAATACAGAACTTTCCCCCATCAATAGTAATTGCTTTGCAGATGTGCATCCTCTTGGCACCCTTGTATCATGGGGTTCCCCAAAGCAGTGTTTCATTGTCTAGAGTTTCACATAGTTCAAAGCAATGATTTATCAATGACATAACTGGTTCTATTGCCTTTTAGCAAACTTTCTGTTGTGTCTGGCATTTGTCAGCTCTCTTTAGAATTGAGGGTGGCTGTTAGTTTTCAGCTCTTGGGATTTAGCTATGATTTTGAATACATAAATAAATAATTCTATCCAGAATCTTGGTGTATATATATTATATATACTTTAAGGAAGGTTCATTTTGAAGTATTAAATTCTTAGGGTTATTGTTTGTTGGATGATTTGTCTTATTATTGCTTAATACACCAATTTGTTAGAAACTTAATAATTTTAATATGTGAGATTTGGCTATACAATATTAAATCTGAATCACTTTTTACTCTGACTTGACATATATTTGTGTTTTCCAATATTCAGGTGATATATCCTAGAACATCAGAATTATATCTTAAGAGTTCTTGGTCCTTTAAAGAGAATGCAGGCTTAAGTTATCTTTGCCTTTGACAAGTTTTTGAGGGAGAAGGAATTCTGGCTGAACTGATTAGTGACTTGCTCAAGAACTAGCATAGTTCCTTAATTTACAATCTGGGAATATGATAATATGTTTCCTTGATGACAGATTTATGAGACCTAATATATAAAAATTACTTTCACTTTACAGTATGGATTATTCAAGTTCTCTTTCCCTACGCTAAGAGGGTTAATTTCTTTAATGTTTGAACATACTTTTTAGAATCTGGGTTGTTGGACAGCATGAACACTTGCTGGGTCCTTACACATAGAGAGTTCTGAGCTATTTTATTTGTGAAACTAAATGAAGTATATTTAATTTCCAGGGTGAAAAGGAACAACCTGTGTTTGCAATGACTGGCCTACGATGGGGATCCTTCAGAGATGCTGGCGTCAAAGTTAGCAAGTAAAGGATTGTTACATTGATAGTTTTTAAAAAATCATCTTCTGTCCTTGCCTTTGAGGTATTAATATACAGTGGTCTGGGAATAAATCAGGTGGGCCTGGAGGTTGGACTGGGTATAATTAATGAGGTAGGAACACTGAGGCAGAGGTTTGCATCCTGTTTGCTCAACAGTAGCTTGTTGGGAGCTGAAGAGCAGAGTGCTCCATCTCTAATTTTAGTCACAGTATTTGAGTGGACATTTAGGCTCAAGCTAGAAGGAAGGGAAGCTGAATGCCTGCCATACTGCAGTATGTTCAGCTGGGTTCTGAGCTGAAGGCATTGCATGGCCTCAGTTTAATGGAGCTTTTACAATCCTGGTTGGGGTACCTTTCCTGAGAGGTGTTTTTTGTTTGTTTGTTTTTTAAAGGCCTCACAGATTAAGAGACCACTGGCTACCTCTCTTAGAGAAGGGTGAAAGGTGGACACCTGATTGTGATGTGATGTGGGTGAACAGGCTGTAGAGTTGCTGATCAGAGGGCCATTGCTGGCTTTCATTGCAATAGACTTATTTTTGGAGAATCCATTGTATGAAATGAAACTCTTGGCTGGAAAAGAGTGCATGTTGTGTTCCATTTGATGAGGCGAGATAGAGGAGGCTAGGGCTTCCACCGTAGGACTGAGGGAGGTGCTCTGTGAGGTGTACCTCATTCCTGGCAGATGGTGTTTTTGTCTTTTTCTTAAGGCCCAGAACTTCAGATTTCAGTGTGGTTTAGCTGATTGTGGTTGATCTCATACCCAGCTCTCACATCAAGAAACCCTTCTTGGGGCTGGGGTCATAGCTCAGTGGTAGAGCACTTGCCTACCATGTGTGAGATGCTGGGTTTGATTCTCAGCACTGCATGTAAAAAAATAAATAAAATAAAGGTCCATTGACAACTAAAAAAAGAAACCCTTCCTGTACTTGGCAGGCAAGTCTGCCACACTTTCTTTACAGAAATTTCTCTCACTTGTTTCACTTTATTATTCTTGCTAATGAAATTTCTGACTGTGAAATGTCAAAAGACAGATATTACCATGTTATATTGCACACTGCAGTCTTAAATATTTCACATCTTCTTATTTGCAAGTATACCATGATTATGTCGATGCCACAAATTACCTTGTGTTTGATCTGCAGTCTCATATTCCCACAGCTCACCAAGAAGAATTGCTTAGCTCTCCCTAAAACAGGCTGGTGAGAACAAATTGCTTTCCAAAATGTGTTGATCAACAATTAGATACAAGCACAGGTCAGGCCTCTTAGGAATATCTCACATACTTGTCCTATATTTTGACAAGTTTGCAAACAGTGAATTTTAAAATTTGGTGGTGGTTATATTATACCATGGCTAGAACTGGCCACTGAGTTGCTTTTTGTGTGAAAGGAAAAACAGAAGGGACACAAGAAATCACTCCCTAGCTGGCCATAGGAAGACTACAAGCCTGGTATTAAAATTTGCTATTGGTAGAGGTGAGGGAACTGCTGACAATTTAGAAATAAACTGCCTGAGTCAGGATGTTTTTTACTTGGCTAACTGGGAAAAAAATCAAAGTATAAAATAAGCTGGAAAAAAAAATCAGATGACCAAGGCCCTTGTTAGTCGCCTCACAGTATTAACCTAAATAATGATTTAGAGTGCTCCACATTGCCTGTTGGAGCCAGTCTGTACACATTCTGCTATTCCAGGCTCTGCTTACTGTGTCATTGGCCCGTAGTTATGTATTTATATATCTTTATTTTTAAGCTTTCCTTCTTCTTCTGTTACTCTCACTATTTTCCATATCTTTGTTCCTCCTCTTGCCTAAAATGACTTCCTTCCCTCTTTTGTGTATCTAAACCCGACTCAGGCCCACCTACATTCTAAGCTCTGTGCCCTTACTTTATTCTTGTGTCATTCATTTCAAAAGTGTGGCTGTTCCAGTGGTTTTAGGCCTTTAATGATTTTTGTCCTTTCTTGACTCCCCTTACCAATGATAAATAGTGAACAGTTTAAACCATGACCTATATTCATGTATTATTTTCTATTATTTTGGGATTTATTTTCTCTAATCATAAACTCCCAAAGATGGGAATTTTATACTCTATGTTTTTTTGCCTCCATAGACATGGTGAGAGCTAAATGAGTATCTATGGATCAGAATCAGTAGGGAGCAATGAAGGTAGGATGGTTGATAACACAGATAAATTTCAAGAAAGGAATCTACTTTTCCCCCCACATTTTTTATCGGTGCATTATAGTTGTACATAGTGACGGGGGTTGTTGTTACATATTTGTACTTACACTCAAGATGGCAGTATAATTTTGGCCAGTATCACTCCCTAGTATTTCCTCTTTCCTCCCAACTCCTGGTCCCTTTCCTTTATTCTACTGATCTCTCTTTGATTTTCATAAGAGGACCCCCACCACTAACCCCACCACCTTTCTGTTCCTTTTTCCTCTCTAGCTTCCACATATGTGAGAAAACATATGACCCTGGACATTCTGAGTTGGGCTTATTTCACTTAACATAATGTCTCAAGTTCTTTCCATTTTCCTGAAAATGCCATAATTTCATTTTCTTTATGGCTGAATAAAACTCTAATGTATATACCATATTTTCTTTATCCATTCATCAGTTGATGGATACCCAGGTTAGTTTCATAGTTTGGCTATTGTGAATTGTGCTGCTATAAACATTGGATATGCATCCAACACTATAGCCTGAGGACTTTAATTCTTTAGAATAAATACCAAGAAGTGGTAAGGCTGGATCATATCATGCCTAGTCTTTTGAGGAACCTCCATACTGATTTCCATACTGGTTATACTCATTTATAATCCCACCAACAGTTTAAGTGTTCCTTTTTCTCTACGTAAGAGGAATCTACTTTCTAATTCCAACTAGGCATCTTCCTTTCTTCAGTAACTTTTATGTGTCTAGCAGTACTCAGTGGGTCCTCTTCACTTTGATTTAACATTTGCCACTAAAACTGCATAACGCAAGTAATGTGAAAGTATGCTGGTTTACAAATTTTTATTGTTGGTGTGTTGGTGTGTGTGAGAAGACATGGGGTACAGGATCCCATTGTGTGTCCTACAACACATAAGGCTGTGCAGCATCTGCATCATCTCAGTGTGGCTTCAGCATCCTATCTTTGCGGCTCTTTTGACTGTGTTCTCAACTGCATTCTGTGTTTGAAAATCTGTATTATAATGATACTTTTGAATTTAAGGACTCCAAATTCTGGTTATTTCTCTCTTGTAAATTGCAAACATCTTTATATTGTCTAATTACATACAGTTGGCCATGGCATTGAAATACAGATTAAAATGTACTGTAGTATGCTTATGTTAAGCCACAAAGCCTCCAGAGCAGCAAATCATAATAGCAGTGTCATTCTAACATATCATTTATCATGAGTGCTATCTATCATATTGTTATATCTTTTAATATTCTAATCACATTTATCTTGGTCTTCCTCAGGTACTGGTATCTTGGGCCTCTAAAAATCAAAGCAGCCCACTTTTTCAGCACTCTTCAGGTAAATGCAATTTATAATGTAGAACCTGCCCTGTATTACTTTGTCATTTTTGTGATGTGTGCATTTGAGGGTTCTTCTTTTTAATTCCTTGTAACAAATGCATGTGGCATACTCCAACATTAAAATGGTCCATTTGATTATATACAATTACAGAAGGCATTCTTGTTTTTGTAAGAAACCACTGCTCATCTACAAACTCATTTCTTCCATGACCAAAACCATATTTAATTTCTCTTTGATATTTTACTTCCCTTTGTTATTCACTCACTTTTAACAGACAAACCTTGAACAGAATGATATATATCTCAATTATTTATATGTGTCTCTATTAGTACCTTCCAATGAATTGAAAATTTCTAATGTAATATCTCTAACCATACTTATGTATAATGTCAATAGGTTTCAAACTATACTAGCCAAATATGGGTAATGGTTACTGTATACAGTACAGATATAGAACATTTAAAATTTTTTTTTATTTTAATATTTCTTTTTTAATTGTCAATAGGCCTTTATTTTATTTATTTATATGTGCCGCTGAGAATCCAACTCAGGGCCTCACACATGCTAGGCAATTGCTCTACCACTGAGCCACAACCTCAGCCCTAGAACATTTTCATCATCAGAGAAGGTTCTTTTGGATAGTGCTGCTATATATACTATACATTAAAAATTATTAAGGGCTAGGGGTCTGGCTCACTAGTAGAGTGCTTGCCTAGCATGTGTAAAGCCCTGGTTAGATTTCCAGAAGAGAAAAACAAAAATAAAAACACAGTAAAAATCTTGGCACAGAGAAAATCTCAGCAATTTATATTACCGAAATGCTAATAGAAAAATCATCCTTATCTGTGGACTAAATACTATGATCAGCTTTTATGCTAATCAAAGTAGTATAATCAGTTTGGTTGGCTAATCTGAAAATTGGTAGTGAGAAAATTGGTTCCAATGTTAATATTCAGATTTATCAAGTTTTTTTCCTAATTATAAGAGTAATACTTGTCCATTGCAAAACATTTGAAAAACATAAATCCCTTAACCTGAAAAAAATTCCTGTTGGGGGCTGGGGATGTGGCTCAAGTGGTAGCCCGCTCATCTGGCATGCCGTGCGGCCCGGGTTTGATCCTCAGCACCACATACAAACAGAGATGTTGTGTCTGCCAAAAACTAAAAAATAAATATTAAAATTTTAAAAAATTCCTTTTGGATTTAAAACTTAAATGTTAAAACTAATATTGCTGAAATACAATAGTGATTTTAAAAATTAACTTGCCTTTCTATATCAGAGGCAGATTGGATTGTAAAGTGCATTATTATCCAAGAGAGTAATCACACTGATGAGCAGTGGGCACATTTAGGAATAAACAGCATGACTGTATGTTGAAAGGGTGGAGTACTGTTTCCACAGTGTATTCAGTAAGCAATTATTGATATAAGCCTAGGATACCGAGCCCAAACAAGAGGTTTTCTGACTTCAAGAAGTATTTATATGCTTGAGAGAAGTATTACAAGAAAATTTACATTTTGGCGAGTGCTAGGGGAGAAATAGGAAAGGATGAGATGGAAGCAGAGAGGGCAGCTTCCTAAATCTAAGTAAGGGTCAGAAAGTCTTCTCAGTGAAGGTGACACTTATGCTAAATTTTTAACTGTAAGTAGGACTAAAAAAGAGCATTTTGGTTAGAGAGACGGGCCTCGTGAAGTCCTTGTCACAGAGATGGACCATGGTCATTAATTACAGTTTATGCCGTAGGATGTCAGGAGAGGAAGCCGGAGGACAGGTTGGGGCAGGCTTTGATGTGCCATCTGACCTTTATCCTTAAGGCACTGGGGAGTTTTTGAATCTTAAGCAGAGGCAGGCACATAATGAGCAATCTGCATTTTGGAAAAATTGTTTGGCAGCAGTGCAGGCAAGAGATTAGACATGGGTGGCTAAAGGAAGGACATTGGAGAAAAGAGTCTTACAGTAATTCAGTGATAAGGTATAGACTAAGGCAGTAACAATGAATGTGGACAGTGCAGGTCAGATCAGAGAGCTCTTGAGGTTAAAGGTCTCAAAAGTTGGAAGAACACTGGACTGCCATAGATTTTTGGTTTAAGGTACTGGAGATTGGTAACTTAGTTTTTCATTAATATTCATAATACTAGAGTAAGATCAAGTTTGTGAAGAAAGATGAAATTTTTAGTTTTGTTTGTGTGAACTTAACAGAGAAATGGAGATACAGTTGTGAGTTGGGTGGAATTCAGCAGAGTGGTCTGGTCTAAAGAAATCTATTTAGATGTCATATGTGCGTGAGTGGAGTTAAAACTCTGGGTTTGGTGAAGTCACCATTGACAGATGGCCAGGAATAGCCTTGAGGGATTAAACATTTAGAAAGCTGGAAAGGATGACTAGGAAATGCTAAGAAGAAATCTAGGAGAGTTCCAATAGAGAAGCCCACAGGAGAGGAATTTCTAGAATTGTAAGAAGCAACAGCAAAGAGTCTAGATCAAGATGGGAATGTGTCCTCAGGATTTGGCAGCCATGGTGACCTCTACAGTGGGGGCAGGGTAGTGGTATATTAAGGAAAGCTAAGGAATGAGCGGGAGGTAAGGAAGTGGACACAGTAAGTGTATTCTACCCTTTCAAGAACTTGGCTTGGGGGAAGAAAGAGAAACTTGATTTTGAAGAGGAGTTAAAAAAAAAAAAATGTAAAAGCTGGAGAGAAGTAAGAAGTAGATCAGTGGAGTGGTTTTTTTTTTTTTTTTTTTTTTTTTTTAAATTTTTTCCAATTTTGTTTTCTAGTTATAGATGGACACAATATCTTTATTTATTTATTTATTTATTTATTTATTTATTTATTTTTAAATTTTTATGTGGTGTGAGGATCGAACCCAGGGCCCCCACGTGTTTGAGGCAAGTGCTCTACCACTGAGCCACAACTGGAGTCTTTCTTTCTTTCTTTCTTTCTTTCTCTCTTTCTCTCTCTCTTTCTTTCTTTCATCTTAAAGAGAAATATCCCTGTTTTTATACCCAGGGGTAAAAGAAAAGAATAGGAAGAGGTGAAGACAAAGGAGATTGAGAAAGCATGACTACATTGACAAAAATCCAGGAGCAGGTAGAAGAGTGTAGGATCCAGAGTTATCCTGGGGCAAGGAAGCAATGCAGTTTTTACTGAGATGGAAGGTCTGGATGAAATCAAGTTTATAGATAGTTAAGGACATTCTCACAAATGTACCTAATGTTCTCATTGAAACGAGTGATCTGCCAAAAATGAGGTGGGTGGTGATGGTGGCATGGAAGATTTTGAAGATGGAAGAGAGGAGATTTAGGGTTACCAAGTGGCATTGAGGACCTGAGCATATTAGTGCCACCATAAAAATTTGTGGTGGCATTAATATGCTCCTTTAGGATTGTGTTTGTCTATCAGTGCTCAACAGGAGTATGTTTTTTTCTTTTTAATAGTGCTGAGCCCTGATGTAGGAATACTGAACGGAGCAGCAAGATCCAGAATTGGGGCTCTCTAGGGCCCATGTTATCAAAGAATAAAGTCACAAGAGGGCCAAAGAGTAATGGGGAAAAAGGTGATTTAAAGTAATAGAATCTTAATTTGACACTGAGAGAACATGCAGAGATCAGGAACAGGAATTAACAATGTGATTGAAAACTTTGTGATTAGGATCTCAGAGACCTTTTCTTCTTCTAAATGTGAGCCAAGTTATGAAAATATGCAGAAGCAGGCAGATAGAGATGAAAATATCCGCAGGATTGCAAGATGCAGCCTAGACTTGTGGTCACAGTCTGATTTCCTAACACTTCTGATTGTATTTGTCCAGCTGAAACAGCCAGCCCCTCCTGGACAGAGACCACCTGGGTAGGCTTATGTTTGCATGAAGAGGCGAATGTGTCTCAAGGACAGCCAGTGTCAGAGAGGGAGGAGGCAGGGGTGGTCCCACATGTCAAGAACTGGGGAAGAATAAGCAAGCAGTGGAGTAAAAGGAATCCAAGATTGTTACTGTTTCCTAATTGTCCCTTTTGAAACCAGAGAACAGGGAGGTGATTCCCTCTAACAGACATACTGGGAACAAAAGAATCAACTAGAAGACTCCAGAATGTGTTTACAGAGTGGGCCATCAGGGTTTTAGATGTCTAAGATGGAATAGTTCTGAGTAACTGTCAGGGATAGGATGAGCTATGGAAATAGTGGCAGTGGTGAATCAGAGGGTTGAGAAGCTAAGGTGTGGTTTTAATTATTCCTGTAGGCATCAATGCAGTTCAGGATGATGCTGATGTGGGGTGCCAGGGAGTAGATGAGTGTGCCCTAAGTGAGCACAATGAGCTTTGAAGCAGAAATGAGAGACCTGGGCTGGGTTTAGAGTGTGAGACTGGGATAAACCGTTCTGGCCTCTTTGTGAAGTATGATTCCAGATGTGAAGTAGGTATTTGATGCAGTTGGATTTTTATCAGTCTCATTTTTGTGTTACCAATTGTAAACCAAAGATAAGTTTATTATGAGATGACTACTCTGTGCTCACTCATACTGATTTTTTGGGGGGCGGGGGTGGGGGTGGCGGTTGGGCAATTGTGAACAGTGGTTGGCAGTCCATTTTGGTCTCCTGCCTGCTGTATGTTAAGGAGAGCAGTGAAGGCAGCAGTCACTGAGTTCAT